>NC_088103.1:12394403-13019403 GCF_036370855.1 Dromaius novaehollandiae | reverse complement strand
TAAAAATTCCTTCTTTTTTAACTCCCTTCCTCCCTCGTTTGCCGCCCGTCCTTCCCGTCTCCGTCCTGGGCGGAGGGCTGCCGCCCTCTGCTAGGGGAGAAGGGGCGCGTTTGCGGAGGCGGGGGCCGCGGCACCCATCCCGGCACGGGTGCCCGGGACCCCGCCGCTGCGCCTTGCGCTTAGGGGAGCCGGCCTGGCAATCACGAAGCGGTTACCAGCTTGCTTGATAGGTGCTTCCCTGGGGTTTGCTGTGTGCTTTTAAGGATCAGCAGGAAAAAATTAAAAAAAAAAAAGGTAATTTTTTTTAATCGGTCTAAAAGAGGGTGGCTCGTATCCTCAAGTGGTCCAAATCAATGTAGACGCATGCACCGCTGCAGCGTTGCTGGCCCCTGATTTACACCGATTGCAGCTCCGCTGGATTTACACCACGTGATAATCTTGCCAAATAAGTTGATTTATCATAGTTGGATTTGTGGATGCAGAGTTTTACAGGGTTGCTTTTATGCCACAGAAGGAAATAGATTTATTAAATAAACTGCTTGTGGTAGATACATTTTGTTCTTTGCTAGAATGGCAAAACCTGATCAATTATTTGTTCCTTAATCCCCCAGATTAATCCTGCCGTATGAAAGATTTATTAAAGGAGAGGAAGATAAGCCACTGCCTCCAGTGAAACCTCGAAAACAGGATAACAGTTCCCAGGAGGGCGAAGTGAAAACAAAAGTGTCTGGAACAAAACGCATCAAAAATGAAAACCAAAAGAGCAAGAAGGAAAAAGATAATGCGCAGAAACCCCAGGATGCATCTGAGGTTGGTTGCTTTCCTGCTTTTTAACTTTTCAATAGAAAATGCACAGCTTTAATCACTGGAAATCCAGTGATAAAGTGCTTAATTTAGACTGGGAAACTCGGAGCAGTTGGCCTTCGCCTTGCTGAGACGCGGAGATCCAGTTGTTGCGGTACCGTCGGTGTCGTGGTTTTGCCGGGCTGCCGACAGCCACCGGTTCGCTCCGTGTCGCGTGGAGGCGATGGCAGACAACCAAGCCCTGGCTGTAACAAGGATCGTTTCTCCTCATTGTGTTATGCAGCGGTCACCGCTGAAAGATCAGCAGCTGCCAAAAGGAAACCACACGAGCACCACAGTTATTTCCTAATCTAAGTACAGGGTGCGGGAACCTCTAATACTGCTGATAATACTGTGGTGGCTGTTGGATACAGCCGATTTTTGTAATGGCAACCCCTGGATCAGCCCTTCCATGCTTGCGGAGGTGTGCACACGCCTGTCAGGCACCAGGGCTTTTATCACCGCAATTTCTCTTTGGGCTGAAAGGTCACTTTTTCGGGAAACCGGCCTTGCTGGCCCTCCCTGCTCCCTCTGTTGTGCCAGGGTGGTTTCCCGCTGGGACGGGCCCCTCTCCCGCGCCTGGTTCCCGCGCAGGGCCTCGTTCAGTGCCGTCCGAGGACCGGCCTCGTGCAACACGTTTTGTGTTCACAGCCGGTGATAGGACAGATGAGTAAAATTCGTATTTGTCTGCAAATAAGAGGTTGGCTAAGTGATATGAATCCAATGGGGATTTTGCTCTGGCGTGTCTTAAGCACTTTTTTTTGTGAGTCCTACCCGTGCTCTCCCGTGCCCCACTCGCACTGGGGTGCACACGAGTCCCCGAAGCTCCTCACACACAGCCCCATGCACAAGACGTTGCCTTTCCCCTCTCAGCCTGCCAGATCGCAGCAGCCTTCGAGGCGCTGCCGTGGAAGTAAGTATTTAAAGAATGCCGAAAGCCTGTGACGTGCCCGGCAGACGCGGCTGCGCCCTTGACTCCGCTGCTGTCTGGCAGGTACATAAGTCCTGCCTGTTTCTAAACCAGTTTGGAAATCGGTATCGACTCAGCTAACAGCAGTCCTCCTCCTCGCTGTTTGAAAGAATCACAGAGCCAGTAGGCAGGGATGCGTCTGAGGCTTTGCCTCCTCAGTTTCAAGAAGAGAAAAATTTGATTTTTGCATTATGCTGCCTCTTTAAGTCATGCTGACGGTGGCAAGTTTTATCTCCTGCCCGAACCAGAATTTGTGGGTTTAATTGCCTTGATCAACAGCGTCTTTAATATCCAGCGTAAGAGCACTTCACAGAGAGGGGAGGGTTTTTTTGTTTTCTCTTGCACTACGATTTTAAAGTAGGGAGCCCTGTTGGGGTGCGAACTCCTCTGCTTCTGATTGATTAAAAATACATGGAGAGGAGCGTGCGCACAAGCCTACTTCAGTCACTGGAAGGTTGCAACACAAATTGCCCACAGCAAGGAAATGCGAAGTTAAGGCTTGTGCTCCATTCCCCTGTCATCCCTTTGTGCCTGGTTATTTATTGTGGGGCCTTGGATCAGCGAGATACATTACATACTATCGGGCCTGCCACAGCTCGGCACAGCATAACAAGTCAGCAACGGAGCGCCAGCCTTAACTTTGAATTTCCTCGCTTTTGTTGTTCCCTATCTCAAACTTCCTGCTGCTTAAACTGCAGTTATTTTTGTGTGTGATTTGCAGGAAGAGTTCCTAAGCTGTGCTTATCGGAAGTGTAAGGAGCCTGGAAGAGACAATAAAAATGTACAATCGTAGCAGTTTCCTATTGTGGGATGGTACCTTTTACCGCAGAATTAATCTGTCCCCTGACCGGGATGAAGGGCAGTGTCCTGCCCCTGGGTGATCAGGGTGGGCGGTTAAGGACGTCAGCCGGGGTGGGGGTCACCGTACGGGTAGGTGGGTACGTGGAGCCCGGGCGGCGAAGGGGCCCGCGGGGCTGGACGCGAGCTCACCGGTGCCATGCCGTGGGATGGGCTCCGCATCCAGGCTGTGGCCTTTCCGGTGGCTGGGAGAACGGAGGCGCCTGGTCCCGTCCTGTCGCGAAATCCGAGCCTGCCTGGAGCAGGGCAGAAGGTCGCGTGTCCCTCGCGCCCGGCGCACTCGTTGGCAGCGGGTCCCCGCACCAGGTTGTACTGTAGGCGTCCTGCCTGGGTGCGTCCTCATCCGGGGACAGCGGTGGCAGCTGCTGCTCGTGGGGAACCTCCATAGCTACATCTCTGGGTGTAGAGGCATGGCTACCACCAACCCCCCACGTGGCCTAGGAGATGGCCCTATCTGCTCTCTGTAGGAGCAGGGTCGAGCTGCCAGGGCGCAGTCCTCTCAATTGCATGTTCGCCTCGTGCACGGTGACAAGTATGCAAGGAGAGAATATAACTTTAATTTATTAGGGCTGCATTTGCTTTTGTGCTCTTCGCTGTTTTGCTGCTGTCGCAATGCCATAGTCAATGTAACAAGATACCAGGCAGAATGCTATTAGCCTTAGCCTGCACATTTCCTCACAATGGCTAAAACTTCAATCAAAGTGTTGCTTAACAGAGACAAAGAGCAGAATGTACAGTTATTAAATATGATTTCTCCTCCTTTTTTTCCTCCTTGCTTTGCTCATCTGTCTGGTATTTTCCTGTAATTTTATAAGCTCAAGAGACTGGTGATAATACTTTGTAAAGGACCTAATGATGGTATTTGGCCTGAAAAAGGCAGCTATTAGCTTAAAAAGAAAAAGTTACAATGACTAACAGACACTGTAACTAATAGGCCAACCAAACGCACAGGAATATTTAAAAGCAGCTGTGAAGAAATAAATCTCTAGGATGGTTAGATTTGTTAGGACCTTTTCCTGTCCCTCGCTCCAGTCGATGATAGACCATAAAGCAGCGTTTAGATAATAACTTTCTTGATGCATCTTATCTTTACAACTACGAAAGAAAGAAAACAATAATAATAAAGGGCTCACACAATGCTGCTGTTTTATGACTGTCTTCAACCACGGCATGTCAGAGGAGAATGACAGCGGTTCTGAAAAGGGCTGTCAGTCAGCTGGCGCGCAGATGGGGCGCTCTAATGACCTCCGCGGGTCGCAGTTCAGCCGGCGACATAATGGGATGAATAGTGCGAATTGTGCGCGCAAGCTTTATTAATGGGGAGCAGAGGGAACTGCAGCCCCATTGACGATCACGGATAAAAGCTATGTTTGTAATAGCGTGCACACACACTTACTGAATGTTGACAACTTCATTTTAATCCGTTAATAAAAAAATGTGTGTCCCAGTTAAGCTGTGGCAGTGATTTGCTGTCTACAATAGGGATTCCCACTATTCCATTTCTGTCATTTTCACACTTTAATGCAGAACCGGGTGTGAACGATCTCTTCTGCGATCACTGAATTTTAAGGTAGCCAAGTTGGAGGCACTATATTTTTGGCATTCTGTAAGAAAAAACAATAGGATTGATTTGTAATTTTTACTGGTGAAGTTGGCTAGTGAGAGAAATTTCTATAGCCTTATTGATTATGTTATGAAATCTGCTCTTCCACATTGGCCGGATTAATTTTGAAGACTGTGAGCTCAGCATTCAGCGATCTGGTCAAGCCACCAGTGCCTCTAGTCAGGTTACAAATGTGCTGTTTTGAAATGCCTTATTATGACACCGGCAAGGATGGTGTAATTCTTAGTATTTCCAGGAGGTACATGTCTTTGTTTGACTCTGATACCTGGTATTAGAGCTTTCATATTCCAACAAGGTGATTGACAAGTACATCTCTGAAAGTAGCAAACAGTGTACTGTATATGATTTTATGAACAGTCTGCCAATGCGCACAGCATTCTTATTACTGTCTATTCAATCATTTTATTAGGTTTCATCAGAACAAGAGAAGGATCAAGAATCAGTAGACCAGAAAAATTTCCCCGAACATCCTACGGCGGGAGAGATGAAACAACTCGTGCAAGGTCCCCCATCTCTTTCACCAGAGGCAGCTCGGCCACCACCTCTGGAAAAGACAGACTTGACAGAAAACAGCTCAAACAGTGAGAAGGCCATAGAGGAAGTCCAGCACTCATCCTCTTTCTCAAGTATATCGATGCCCTCAGAGGAGGAGACCATGCTGGATGCCACTGTCACCAAGCGGTTGCACCCCTCAGCAGATGCCCTGGAAGACACAAAGCCAGAACAGAGGTTACACAAAGCTTTTACTGACAGCTTAGAAAGTGAACCTCCAGAAATGCCCTTCACGGCTTTCCCGGTCCAGCTGCCCACTCAAAGTGACATGGAAGATGACAAATTGCCAGAGATGGCCGATTACATTGCAAACTGCACGGTCAAAGTGGATCAGCTGGGAAACGAAGATATCCACAACGCACTCAAGCAAACACCCAAAGTGCTGGTGGTCCAGAACTTCGACATGTTCAAGGAGAAGGAGCTGCCCGGTTCCATGAACGACGACTCCACTTTCGGTTACACGCCGCTCCTCTACTCAAAGGGTAATCCAGGCATCATGTCACCCCTAGCAAAGAAAAAACTGCTGTCACAGGTCAGTGGGGCTGCCTTGTCTTGTAGCTATCCATACGGTTCTCCTCCACCTTTGATTAGCAAAAAGAAACTAAATGGCAGAGACGAACTGTCCTCAAGCCTATCACAAGGTCCCCATGCCCTTAATTCGGATCCTGTAGCAATTAATAGGCCATCAGTCATACAACACGTACAGAGTTTTAAAACCAAGGAAGAAAGGAAATCGATTAATGATGTTTTTAAGCATGACACGCTAAGTAAACCGGATCATCAGCGCTGTGATTTTTCAAAACATCACCTCAGTTCTCTTGCCGAGTCATACGTACCGAAGACAGACATCCAGGACTGCAAAGATAAAATGAGTGAGAAAAGGGCCCTGCAGCACTCCCATGTGCCCACTTTCTTGGCAGATTTTTATTCATCACCTCATCTGCACAGCCTTTATAGGCACACAGAACACCACCTTAATAATGAACAGACATCAAAGTACCTCCCTCGGGAAATGTTCAGAGAGTCGGAAAATATTTCTACTTTTACTCAACACAAACACCAAGAAAAACTACATTTAAATTATCACCCGTCTTTGCATCAGCACGAAAAAAAGGCAGCAGTGGAGGCCTCCTCAGATGATCAGCCAACTGATTTGAGTCTTCCAAAGAGCATACACAAACAGACTGCAAAGGCTCCGGGCTCCGGCCTCCCTCATTCATCCATGGCGCAGCAAGAAGGCAAAAGCATCTCCCAGTTCCCGGCTGCGAGCAGCCAGGCTGTGAGCCTAGACTGCAACCCCAAAGCTTGCCGCGTGTCCCCCATGGCCATGACGGCCGCTAAAAAACACAGCGAGCTGCTCCACAGGTCTGGGAAGCAGCAAGCCCAGAGACTCGAGAATCTGAGGAAGATGGAGGGGATGGTGCACCCTATCATCGGCCGCAAGACGAGCCCTCAAACCATCGGGGCTGCCCGGCCCTTGAAACGGAGCCTGGAGGATTTGGACAAGGTCATTTCTGAAAAAAAAATCCGAGCTGTCTCTCCTCTGCACTTACCAAAGGAGACCCCGGCGAAAGAAAAGGTTCCCGATCCGGAGGGGGAAGGCAGCAAATCCGTGCATGGCCTACATTCTGGCAGCATGTTGGAAAGCCACAAATTTCCCCTTTCAACCCCTATCTTCACAGGCCTGTATCCAGGAACGCTGTGTGCGGGGCTGAACAATCGCCTCCCGCCCGGGTATTCTCATCCTTTACAGTACTTGAAAAATCAGACCGTGCTTTCCCCACTAATGCAACCTTTGGCTCTTCATTCCTTCATGGTGCAGAGACAATTCCTTACGTCCCCTGCAAATTCGCAGCAACTGTACAGACACTTAGCTGCAGCAGCACCTGTAGGAAGTTCATATGGTGACCTTTTGCATAATAGCATTTATCCTTTAGCTGCTATAAACCCTCAAGCTGCATTCCCATCTTCCCAGCTGTCCTCTGTACATCCCAGCACAAAACTGTAAATTCCTTCACTCACACAAAAAAAAAATCTGAGGAAAAAAAATTGTTAAGTTAGTGACATTCCTTCCCCCGTGATGATGTCTTGCAGAATTAGCAATCTGTATTTTTGTTAAACAGGATGCAGTCTTACCCCGTGCAGCAGAAAGCTTCCAAATTGGATCCAGACAGGACTGCTGCTTTAATTCTGGCTCCCACGTCACCCCCCTCCCCTTCTCCCGCCCCCTGCAAAAAACAAAACAAAACAAAACAAACATTGCATTTTGCATACGTGTTTTCTGAAAGGACTTGTATATGGTGAGAGCAAAAGTTCAAAGGGAGCCGTGGAAATGCAGGCCCAGTCCTGAGCTCATTGAAATCAGAGGTGACGGTTGCGTTTGGTTTTCACTGAGCCAAGGATCAGAGGTGTTGCGTTGTTTCAGATGAGTCAAGGACTCGAGATGAGCCTGAAAAGGAGAAGAGGGCCGTGAATCCATACAATCATTGGATGTGCTTTTTTGGGGTAACTTTTCGTAACTTTTAAAGATTCAATCAATGCAATGTATAGTAAAACGGCAATAGATTTTTCATTTTAACACTATTAGAACAGAAGAGTAAACACTGTTTAATTTGACTGTACATATCCACTTCATAAACTACCAGTGTCACATTTGGTCACAATAATTTATATAGTTTTGTTTGTCCAGTATATTCTGTGCTCTTTATGTTTGTTTTTTGGGGTTTTGTTTTTTTTTTTTTTTAAATTAAACAGTATCATTTTATCTGCAACTTTTTTTAAAGACTGTGGCTGTCCTAATTTTTTTTTTGTGTTTGTAATTTTTCCAGTTTCTATATACTTTTGAGCAGTGTTTTTGTTTTGTTTTTGTGGTAATGTTTACTGTTTACAAACTGAAGCAACTGGTTCAGATTAATCTTAATGGATATAAACATACTGTAGGTAATACTATGGTGCAAGGATGCAAACAAAGTTCCTTTTCCTATGGTCCGATCCTGCAAGGTGCTGAGCACCTGCCGCTCTCCTGGTGGTGTCACGATGGCTCATACGCTGCTTTTTGCCTCCCGCCGAGCTTTGCTTTCCCGTATTGTGGTCCGTGAATTTGTCGAGAGTTGTACTTACCTTACCTAGGCTGTGAAACCCTCCTGCATACCAGAGAACCGATTTAGGAAACAAAACCTCACTGGCACAAGCTGCTGAATAACAGAGGAGTGCAGAAAACGCATTTGTGGTTTGCGAGAATGTCAAGAATTTCGGGCGTTAGAGCAGGAGCCAATGCTGATTTGAATCAGAGGGTTTGCGAGCCCGGGGCTCGGTGGCTGGGTCGGGGTTACCGCCGTGGCCGCGTGGCCAGCCCAGCCGCCGGCTCGAGAGCGGGCACGCGGCGCCGCTGGTGTCGGTCGGCAGAGCGCCCCTGGAAATGCGGCCCCCAGGGCTGGCCAAGGACCCGGTAGCCTCTTGGGATGCTCCCTGCGCACCCCCGCGGGGCGCTGAGCCCTCGTCCTGGGAGTCCTTTCAAAGAGTAAAAGCCCGGGAGTGAAGGGACTGGGTTTTCGTAACGAAAGCGCTTTCCTGTGGATGTGTGTTCGCTTTGAAGGACATCACTACCATGCAGCTAAGCATAGACATCAATAAAGAGAAGTGTGACTTGGAGGCATTTTACAATGTGAAAATTGGTTGTGATTCAAACCATCTCAGTTACTGTTCAAAGACAGCATAATCGATACAAAAACCGAAATGGAAACTACTAAGAAACACTTTGCATGCTAGGCATGTCATTAAAATTTCCCGTGATATGAAGCCAAATACAATATATAATGTATCATAGTTAATATCCAAAGGTGGAAACCAGAATAATATACTCGTCTACTGTTAAAGATCCAGCTTCTTCAATTAAATACTTTATATTCCTGTGGTAAAACTATATTTAATTGATCGATAAACAGACTAGTAGAGTTGAGAACATGAACGTGCCAATGCAGAGTATCCTGCTGTTCCACAAATGGTAAAGGAAACAAAATCGCAAGCTCAGCTGGGCAGAGGCCATACCGTTGAGGACATCTAAGTTGCACTAGATCTGAATCATGTAAGAATCAGGGGTTTGGGGGTGGGCGGGGGGAAGGCGGGTGGGGCGGAAGGAGAGCGAATATAAAAATCTACAGCAAACACAAATATGAGCTTGTCTTTTTTTTTTTTTTTTTGGCAAATCAAACACTTTTCTTTCTTGTTTCGGCTAAATTGTGTGTCCTGGACTCATGCATTTGTTTACACGAGGTGTCTGATTTCGCTTCTGGTGACGTCATGTTGGAATTTGATCATAGCTTTTTTAAAACAATGTTAAGGCAGTGCAGGGGCGGGGGGAAGGGGAGAGGGGAGGAAGGCTCGTTGCTTGTTCCACGAGGAGACTGGCCGTTTCTGGCTGAGGAAGCTCATAATAAACTGGGCAAAACATCAGGACAAATAAAAAGAAATGGTAGCATAAACCCCCAACAGAAGCAGTGCATTATTTGTTTAAAAACTCTTAACAGAAATCTTGGAAGTGTTTCAAAAGACTATTGAATTCTCTATTGGCCGAAAAACTTTTTTTTTTAATGTCTTAAATGGGGCTTTGTTTGCATTGTTTGAGTTCAAGGGGCCTTATTATTGAATGAAATTGCACAAGCCTTTCTTTGTGCAATCAAACCATTGTTATTGGTAGGTTTGCAAAGGAAACTGTGGAATCTAATTGGCAATAGAGTCGTAAATCTATTTACCAAGAACCAGTTCCAAGAACTGTTGCAATTCAAACGCACTATGTCCAGGATTCATTAGGGCTTCTAAAGGTTGTGAGATTAAAAGAAAAAGGCACAACTTGCACATAACTTCTGGTTACAGGCTGACTTTGACTTTAGGAAACGTGTTAAGAGTGGAATCTGGCTCTCGGTAAAATACATTCCCAGTAAGGGTTAAAATGAACAACAGCTGTATTTTGCAATAGGACTGTCTTACTTATTTAGTTGTTTGACATTAAAGGTTTGCACAGCGTATTGGTGCATAGGAAGTACTTTGTTCCAATTAAAAAAAATTGACTTTACAGCGTACGGAATTGGTGTACGAGTCCGTAAGTACTGTATCTGACTGTGTTGACATGTCTACCGCAGTTTCCAGGGGGTCACTGGACTATTCTGTGTAGCGTGCCTTCAGAGACCACGGTTCAGTTCCCTTCACTTGCTCTTTCACATGATCACTGTTTTTGTAGTGGTCAACTAGGTCGCATCTGGTCCAATTTTACAATTGTCATGATTTTAATGAGAAATGGGAATTCTTTCGCTGATGTGAGGCCTGCAGCGTTGAAACTATTATCTTGAGCACTTACTATGGTGTTTGCTGTAAATGTGGTTGATATTTCACTTGTTCTCTTCCTCCTCGTCCCCTCTTCCCCCAACCCCATAGTTTTAAATATGTTCTAATAATGGCAGCATAATCTACTAGCTGTTTATACTTTTTTAACTTTCTTTTGTTGTAAATATTGTATACTTTTTGTGATTCAAGTTATGTAGCCTATATGCTCTGTAAGGTGATGATTTGTATATATAAAAATGGCCCAGTAATATTATATAGTTTCCCATTTAAAAGGTTATTGAGTAACCTTTGCATTAGTTTAAACACTACCAGAAATAAAGCTGAGCCAACTATAAACACTCAATTTTTGTATGTTTTCCAAATTGTACTTATTAATGCTTTTGATACTGTATTATGTGCCAATAGTTTCCCAATCACATAGCAGGCAAAAGATATTTTGTACTTTTTGATCCACTGTAATATTTAATAAAAAATGTTACTATCTGTTCCCTTTTGTGTTTGATTAATAATTCTGTAAACAGCCCTTATCACAATGGATTACATATTATCCCATCCGACCTTTCAGCCCTCTTATATTGGCTTTTCTAGAGAAAATATCCCCTCCTGGAAATGATTAGATTAAAGAAATGGAAGTTTGCAATTTCCTAAAGGAGGAAGAGACAAGATCTTCAGTGCCCCTCTATTTTTATAATGCATTCGCACTGAAGTGTGGCTGCGGTCAGGCTGACTGTAAGAATAGCTTCTGATGGGATAACATTCGTGCTTAGCCAGTGGCTTCTGTAGAAAACTTGCTCTATTTGCATCTCAGAGCGGGATTTTTTTTCCACCAGTACTGCAGACTCAGGCTGAGATCTGGAAAATCACCCTCTGTTCTTCATAGCTCAACCACGAGTAAGATTTTGGAGTCAGATGTTAACTAATAATTTTGCTGAGGCCAGTAAACAAGCACCAAATAAAGTTCACTTATGTTCTGCCCCTTGCTGAGTCCAAACCCCCCAAACTTGGTGACCCTTTAAGAAAGAGGTCTTTCAATGAACACTGTTGAGTGCAGTTACGTTCCTGTTCTTAGGTGAGAAAATCATTTACTTCGGTGTGTTTCAGGAATGTATACCACCACCACGACGCACATCTCGGCACTGAGGGCAGATCTGGTGGCTGGGGCCACCCTGCAGTCCCAGATCGTGGCTGAACTCTGTGGTCCTGGTAAGTGTGTGTGTGTGTGTGTGTGTGTGCGCGTGCGTGCACGTGCATGTGTGTGTGTGTCCGTCCATATGTCCATCGTCTGCAAGGAAACCTTAACCGTCATTGCAGTTTGGGAACAAATTTGCACTGAAGTGACCTGAAGGGCTTGCAGTGGATCACAGGCATTGTCTCAGGGCTTAGCTGCCCCTTTGATGGACCAGCGCAGGCCTGCATGGAGCAGCAGCCCAGGCAGTTGGTCGCAATTACAACTGAGGATAGTCTAGCTATACTAGTGACTCGCAACCACTTCCAGTTTTGAAGGCTGAATGTCTTGTGGTCTGAGCAAGGACAAGGGATGCTGTGCCACTGGCTTGCTGCATGCTGAGTTTGTCACAGCATCTTTTCTCTTGCTGTCAGCAGTGGGAAATTAATGGTTTTGTGGGTCTGGAGGAAAGTAGAAATGCAAAAGATCGTGGTGCTCACTGCAATTTACTTCTCCTGAGCAGGGTCTGTTGGTTTTGTGTCTTGCACTTCTGCAAGAAGGGGGTTCAGGTGGAAGAAGAAGTAATTATAACAGTAGTGCCCCTGTACCATGTTCCTTTGCAGTAGTGGCCAACATGCATGTAGGAAAGAGCTCCCAGCTGTGCTTCAAAGGCAGCCTCTCAGAAATGGGGAGACCTGGCAGCTGGGGCCACAGTGAGTCAGTGCCCTGAGGTTGCCGGTAGGAAATGCCAAAGGAAGTGCCCCAAACTCCACCTCTGTCTGCAACCTCGGTGCCTTGCTCCGGGCTGCAAGGAAGCAAGTGCAGCCCTGCGCCTGCCCGGGCTGGGCAGCCTCCCAGCCCCTCAGGATCTGGGCCACTGACCCAGTGTCTGCGAGCGCTGGCTTTTGTGCTCGTGTCTGCCCACCGGCACTGAACGCACCTCAACGGCTCTCCAGGTAAATGTTCTACTAGGATGGTGCACGCTTCCTCTTTCCTTCCTACTGAAAGAGCTCCACTTTTGCAGGCTAATTAAATATTTGCTTGGCCAGAGCAGGAGTGTTACTCCATTTCCTAGAGAGTAAGGTGGTTTCCTATGAAAGGTGAGGCAAGGGTTTTGATTGCCATTGTCAGGCTGGGAGTGGGGTATCTCATACCATCTCCATCCCTGCTGGATCTGGCTTGGGTGTTCAGATCAGCCTCTGCCTCATTCTTGCCTGTGGAAGTTTATTGCACTAAAATTCAGGTTTCTTTGTGAGTCTTCTGTTGACCTCTCAGGATACTCTTTGGCTGACTGTTCCCCCCCTGCTACCTTTGTCTGCCTATTTCAGTCCTCAGGCCAATGCCA
Source organism: Dromaius novaehollandiae (assembly GCF_036370855.1). NCBI lineage: Eukaryota > Metazoa > Chordata > Aves > Casuariiformes > Dromaiidae > Dromaius > Dromaius novaehollandiae. The sequence goes on along the minus strand of NC_088103.1, from coordinate 13,006,706 downwards.
ACCCTGTGAGACCTGAGAGCGTTATGTTATCAAATACCACACGGGACATCTGTAACCCTTTCATGAACGGCCAGGACGCAGGAGGCTGTGAATAGATGGAGGTCCTAGGGACAAGAGCACCCTGCCCCGTGCTGATCCAGGAGCATTCATCTCACCTACTGTTTGCAGGCCACTTGCCATGGGCAGATGTCACGCCAGTAGCTGTATCTCCCAGTGGTATTTCGGAGGCAGACCAGAGTCACATCTAACACTGTCTTGAAGCCAGCCTTTTGAGAACTGGGCCCTTCCTCTTCCCCTCTGCCATACAGTCAGTGTCTCTGCTCCTCGGAGAAGTTTCCAGGAACATTCTTAAGAAAGTTTCTTCTACTGGGAGGAGCACCCTGCACACAGTCATTACAGGTAATCCTCACTGGCATTGTAATTACTCTGAGAAAGAGCGAGCTCGCCCACAGGCTTTCCAAGAATACATGACACCGTTGGTTTCTTCGAGGCAAGCCTGGAGCAGGAAAAATGCAGCCTGTAGCTTCGCCTTCCCCAGTCTCTGTAGGCTCATGCACAAGTTGGTATCGGGGCATGTTGCCATTTAGCCTCTCCTGAGCCTGGAAGGACAGGATGACCTTGGTGAAAGAAAATGGAGCAGCCACTGAAGGAACCCAAATCTCCCTCGTGCACCTGAGCCTGGGATTATTTAAGGTTTGCATTTGCCCAGGAGTAAGCCGGGGTCAGGAACAGCACGGGAGGGCGACTAAAGCCCCGAGCTGAAGCGGCCGCAGGGTAGCTTTGCTCCCGCGCTTTGGCCAGGGGCGAAGATGCCCTCCCTGGCAGTGCTGCCTCCCTCGGGTGTTCAACGCAGAGCCCTGCTTTTGAGGCTGCACATAGCCAGCAGAGAGGACCGTGAGGCCTGCTGGATACAAATTAATCTTTGTTTTCATTTAGCTTTGCAATTTATCCTTTACAGGATTAAAAAAACCACAAGTATTAAAAATGTTACATGCTCCATCTAGTGTCTTACCTGAGGAATGAGCCTCAGGAATGTCATGGGAAAAGCCTGGGATGGGACATTTCATGTCCCCGCAGCCAGCGCTCCTGCCAATCTAGGGACTGGGTTTTTCTTCTCCTCCTTCCTTTAACTCAGCGACCCCAGGATTTCACAGATACTGAGAGGACAAATGTGTATTAACAAATCAGATTAGACAAATTCCTGAAGGATCTTTTTGGCTATTAACAGGCAACTGCTGCTACTCGCAGAAGACCCTGAGCTTCTCAGTGACGGAAGCTGCGGAGATCTCTGCGAGCCACCGGACACGGACAGCCTTTCCCTGCCAGACCAGCCGGGGACACGCTGCTGGGGTGCTCATGCCACTGCACATAATAAGGGCTAATATTGGGGGAAAAAAACAAACATTTGCATGGTCAGAGGGGGGTTGCCCCCAGAAAATTGAAGAAAAAAATAATTCGATCTCCAGTTTCATTTGAGAACTGACCACAAAAAATCTACTAGCTTCCCAGCATTAAATTTTATCCAGTTTGCTCTAAAACTTCCTTGAAAAACATATGCGTGTATATGTAGGTGTGTGTGCACACACACACATTTTAGAGTACTTAGGGGCAGCCCGGGGTTTCAGGCGGCCCTGCCCCAGGCCCCGCCCCCAACGGTCGCCTCCCCCCCCCCCCCCCCAACGGCCTCAGCTTCCAGAACGTTCCGTGGCCGTTGGCAGCCCTGGCGCGGGCGGCGGGACCCTCTTCCCGCCCCCCGGTTTTTCGGCCGACATCGGCGCCCCGGGCTGGGGTTTGGGGCTCCCCTTTGCCGTGGGGAGGCAGGCGGAGGCCGGCTGAACCTGCCGGGGCCATGGCGGGGCCGGCGCCGCGTGTGGCCGGGACGTGGTGGAGCGGCGCCATGAGGTAAGGAGGTGGCGTTTACCCGTCGGTAGCAGGTTGGTGGACCTGCGTGTGGGTGAGCTGCCATAGGGCCGTGACCCACGGGGTCGCTGGGAGCCGAGGAAGCTGCCCTTACTGATATTTCGGCTCTCCCCACCTCTGTGCTTTGGGGAGCAGTGAGCAGTGCTGCACATAGCTGAAATACGTGCATGTATTTTTAGATGAGACTGCCTAAGTGCAGCTTTAATCGGTGCTTGCAGAACGCAGTGAGGTTGTTGTCAGCATGGTAAAATGTGCTTGATCAGAAATCTATCATCTCAGTAATTGTTACGTGGAAGTCGCTGTCTCTTTTTGTTCCCCCCCCCAACTCTTTTAGGATAGCTTACAAATGATTTCAAAGATGATCCGAAAGACCATGTCTCACGCAAATAGAAAAGCAAGGGTTCCCTCACATCTGGAGAGTGTGGTGATACCATGTGGTACAGGAGTAAGGTGGGTGGAGTAAATGAATTGCTTTATTAGTGTGTAGTGCCATTTTAATCTTTAAGGTTTGAGGCTTGAGCAAAACCTACCACCATTGCAGACTGCGGTGGGGTCTTGACACAAAGGCATTCATTTGTCCCACGCTTCCTGCAGGATTAATAGGCAGGTGCTAGTGAGTTTGCAAAGACCACGAGGCCTTTGATTTAAATGGTAGCTCTGTAATACAGTATTCAGATGCCTTGACAGAGATGTGGAAGGACTTGCTGCGAACCTTTTTAAGGAGTAAAATACTCTTGGATGTGAAAATACTGGATCTTTATCAGACTGTGGATGGTTTGTAGATACAACAGCTAAATGCAAGTAATTGAGTTTACAGGCAGTCCAGATGTGTTTAAGTAGAGATGAAGGGTATTTCTACAATGAGGGGAGCTAACTAACATTGTTTAGAAAAAAATTGAAATATTTTAATTTAGAAATTATATGTGCGTCTAGCTGGGTCTTACCCCCTGCTAATTTGAATATCCTGAATGTCTTTGGAACACTATATGCATAAAATAGGTCTGAAATTCAATAGCAGGCATCTATACCACATTTTAAATGCATGTGATAGCAAACTTATATACTGACATTACCACAGCGTTTTGTGTCCTCTGTAGTTATTTTGTGTCTTGTGCTATATGGCCTAGCCCAGCTCTGCTCGGTCCTGCCTTGCCTTGCCTCTTATTCAGCCCTTGCCTTTGCTGTGCGTCTGGGGTGATGCCAGAATGGCAAGGCTGGGCCAGTAATACAGGGAACAAAAATGTCTCTGGTGCTTTACACAGAGCTCACAAATACCAGTGTGTGTTTAGCCTTTCGGATCAGGCCCTGTAGGTGACCTAGACCAAGAAGTGGACCTCTGGATCTCCAGTAGCACTGGGGGGAAAAGGAGTGAGTTAGTTACTTAAAAGTAGCCTGTTCTTTTCTACTCTTTGATCTGCACCATGTTAAGTAAATAGCTCCATTCTCTCTATTTTATGAAAGGACCTAGTAGCATAAGTAATTTGCCTGTGCTGAGATAATTAGAGCTCTAGAAAACACCCACACGCTGAACTTAAGCAGTGCTTCACGTGCTACAGACATTAATGACTCCTTACTTAGAGGCCCAAAAGCAAACATTACAGCAGCTCTCCATTCAGCAGAGGGGTGAACCAAGGCGTAGAGAGGTGAGGCACTTACCTAGCATGTCCTCAAAGACAATGTGGTAAGAGCTAAGGTGCTCTTGCTTCTCCTAGTGGGCCTTATATGGTGGACTACATTGCCTCAAACACAGAGTTTATAAACTAGGAAAGAACATGTTTTATGAAAGGAAGCATTTTTTTATTTCCCCTTTATTTATGGAAGCAATTGTGGAGGGTGGATATTGTTGGGAAAGCTTGTTGGATTTGGCTAACTGTTCCTTCAGCTAAATATCACACACCTTCTGGTATTTTTGTTACTGTCTTAACGTTTTTTGCATTCCACTTCTGTCTTGGCCTGCCCTGTTGGCATGCCTGTCTGTCTCTTTAACCTTTCTTCTTTAATTGTAAGCCCACTGAGGTGTAGTTAGTTTGTACAGTGCTTTACACCACAGCATCAGCACAGGGGCATCTAGGTAATCTTACAGCATTTTGACTATGCTCAGTGGCTTGGTCACATGGAAGAGCATGAGTTGACCATGTCCCATGCAATGCAGTTTCCCAAACAGTTGCTCAGACCCTCTGTCCTTTGCTAAGAGCAGAAGGAATTCTCCTTTTCCAGGACTTCCTTGGGGTGTGTTTCCTTCCCCACTCTACCCTGCAGCAGTAACCTGAGGAGGCGGTAGGGAGTTGAAGGAAGAGGCAGAGGCCAGTGCGTTCTTTCTTTAAGCTTTGTGTGCTCTTCCTCCTCTTGGACAATTATTTCCTTTTGCCCAATTTATCTTATATTCTGGAAGGAATATGATCTAACTAGCAGTTACCTCTGGCCAGGGGACTGGAACCATCAGTCCTGGAACCATCCTGTTCTTTTATGTGTTTGGCAGGCAAAGTTGTGCATCAAATGAACCTTGCAATTAACGTGTTATTGGGGGTTTAGTACCAGGAGCTTCCTCACCTGCCAGGACTGATCTTGCATCTCATCTCAACATGAGTTCCGCCATTACCTTCTACGTGGGCAGGATAAGTTGGATCCCCTTGCCCTCCCCAGCAGTTCAGAAATCTAGGGGCAGATAATCTGTCTTGGAAGGCCCCTGATGGAGGCCTCAGGATGTTAGCAGCTCTAACTTTCCATTTGACCATGCTGCCACTCCGTGCTGTTTGTCAGAAGCAGCTGGTTGAATGAATTTGTGATCTACTGACCAGGAAGTCTGCTTGGCAAATGATGTTCTGAAGCAGGAAAGAGATGCTTGTAGCTGGGAGCAGTGACTTCAACAAGATAGTGTTGCAGGCTCTCTTAGGTCATGTGGCCCAGTGTGTGTCCCGCCTGACTCCCAAACTCATGCATGGTCAAGTGGAGTTACGCACCACCAGTTGTGCGACTGGATACCCATTCCTTGTTCCATGTGTCCCTCACAGTGGGATTCTACCAATTAAAAGCCTCTGAGCACAGTGTTTCTTTTTTATTAATTCTTTTTCTGGTGGTGTTTTTGTTTGCAAGTGCCCCCAAAAAACAACCAAGCAAAGAAAGCTTTTCCTCCCTCCCTGCAATGTCTTTGGAGCTCTCAAATGAGGAATAAAGCCATTTGTTTCTAATTATATTTGGCAGCCACTCAGAGAATTTAGGACTAAAGCATGTGAATTTATTTTCTCCTGATTAAAGCACTTGACCTTGTAAGCAAAAGGCAAAGATTTCAACACACACCCACAAGTAGGCTAGTAACAAACTGCAGAGAAAAGACCCCCCCAAAAAACCCTTTACTTAGATATACAAAATAATTCATTATGAAACAAAAGGCAGAATATTTAATGCATAACTTAAGCTTGCCTAGGGCTCATCTAACCACCCATTTACTGCTTTTAAAACAGCATTTACTCCTCTAACACAAACAGAACGAAGACCCACACGCTCCATTGAATCCCCAGTGTACATGTGATCAGGGCCCATTTATTGCCTACAAAAGAAAGCATCTTCTATGGCACTGTGTTGGATCTCTTAGCCTCTAGTGCTGTGCCAACAGGATGGTTAGAGTGAGATCCAATGGCAGAGGCTAATGTGAGTTACTTTTATTGCCATACATTTTTTGCATATTTTGTGTGTGAAACAGTTTATGCCCATCAGAATGTAGCACAAATCCCCTCTTTTTGTTTTGTTTTGTATTTTAGCTGTGTGGCTATTTTGCAATTATTTGGTCCTCCTGAGCTCTGTCAGTTGTGAAAGATGTCAGGCTTCTGCAAGGCCCTCTCTGTACCGCATGCAAGTGGTCCTGGAGTTTAGCTGTCCCCAGGCTGTCCTGGTCAACATGGCAGCAGTGAGGAAAGGGGGTGCTCATTTTGAGGCTCAAGGGCTGTGTCCTTTCTTTTCTCTATCTGGACATGCTCCTCTTTGTAGAGCAGTATGAGAAAGGTGAATGATGTATCTGACTGCTCCTGAAAAAAGCTTTCAGGAGAGGCTTTAGTGACTGCAGATCCCCAGTAAAGATAAGTGGTTTCCTGCAGCTGGAATTAGGTATCCCACTGCTTTGAAAAGTCAGAGGGCTGGGCTTGGCCTTTCCTCAGCATCTCTCTATCAGCCAGCTCAAGAGTCTGTTCTTAGGTGCCTCTTTTTGGGAGCCCGAGTGCCTTATTTCAAGCAGGGGTTCCCTGGGGTCACAGGGTACCCAGTGGTTAGGGACAGCGATGCCAAGTTGCCTTTCGTGCTTCCGCCCATCAGACACAAGGTGACACAACTTTTGCTGAAGCGCACTATGGAGCGAGTTCAACTTTCAGCTCTTGTGTTTACTATTTTGTCTGCTTTAATAACAGCGCAAGGATGTGTTGCAATCGCAGAATAGTCAGCTGGCTTCTAACCAAGAGAAATAGCAATGATCTTGATGGCACTTTTTAAAATAGCAGAGAAACCAGCTCAAACAGAAATTAACTACCCTGTGAGATTCTGTGGTCCATAAAATTCTTCCCCAGGCTCCATGGTTTTAAAATAACATGAAAGAAATACTTTCCATACAAAGTAGTTAACTAGCATACAGATTCTTTTTTAGTCATAATTCTGAGAGTTGTACCCAAACAAAATAGTTATACAGGCATTAAATTATACATTAAAGAAGGCTGATAAAGACAGTGAATTACAGAGCTACCATATAAGATTTCAGATATACAGATAGCAACCATTATTAACATTTTTATTAAAGGTGACCTACAAAAGAGGGACAAAAAATCTGTGCCACTTTTGATTTCTTGTGATGCATGAAAAAGTGAATCTGAAATAGCTCCAACCCCACTGACATCTAGTTCTACTGTCCTTTCTGCTTCCCCCTTCCCAGCCTCCCCCCAAAAACTAATGAAGGAGAGCAGAAGATTGTTTTCTGGTGGGAATGCAAATATGCAGGCTGATGTTCTCTGTTTTAGCTGGGAAACTCCTTTGAAGGACATAAAGTGGAAGTCATTCTCAGTGCTTAGCTGAAATAGTGAGATTACGATTTTTTGTTGTGGAGAGATTTTTCTCTCCACTGGATATTTGAGTTTTGAAGAAGCAAACAAAAGCAGAAACAAAGCAGTTCTGACTAAGAAGCCTGCTCTCTGATGGATTGACTTCCTGCAAATAGTTCATTTTGTATCTTAAGAAGGTGCAAACTCCCTACCACCATTTTGAACTAATTTGTAGTGGCTTTTTTCCCTTGTGGATTCTCTGGTGTCTGTAAGGGTGGATCTTGCATTTCAGCTTTTCCTGCAGTGGGGTACTAACAGTCTCTTTCCTCTAGTTGCGTGGGCATTTTCATAAAGCCTGTGGGAACATAATTATCTCTGAGACTGCTACTGCTCTGTCCCTGGTGGTTAAAATTGTTTAACAGGTTATTTGGTTATTGTTATTTTCAAAATTTATTTGGAATGAACTGACAGACAAATAGAAATACACAGGCGCTCACACACACAGAAACACACCATGATTGCGTAAGCAGCATTTCCTTAGGAAATCAAGCTTAGGCAATTAGGATAGCCAAGCAGTGCAGTGTATTTGTTTCTTCTTTGCAATTGCTGGGCTTTGCTGCTCGGGTGATGTCACAGTCCTGCTCTGGTTTCCTTCCCCCAGCCATCCATGGCATTCGAGGAATCGTAGCTAGATGAGAGCTGAATTTCTAATGTAGAAAACAATCAATAAGCAGTGGAAAATACTGATTTATATACAGCAAATATATAGACAGAGTGTATGTGTGTTTAATGCTGCTACTGCATGTCTCCAAGACTAAGTCTCTATCAGGATAGAAGGGGTTATATACCTTAGCTCACACCAGTTGAATGTAATGGACAACTCATTTTCTAAATGTGTCATAAGCAAGGAAGTGAGATCAATACAAAATAATGCAGAAAAGACTCTTTCTGTTAACCTCTAATATACTGAGAACAGCTAGGTCAACTCCATCCTGTGTTCTCCAGTCACTTTTCCTTCACCAACTCCCCAGTACAGACCTGTAAGAACATCCCTAAAAAAGAATATAAATCATTGCAGTCTCAGGAGCCAGGGCAATAGGAATAGATTTGTCAAGAGCAGTATGATTTCTTAACTTGGTGAAGCTCCAGGAAAATGGTTGCTTGCTTATTGTGAGTACTCAGCATTTGCCATGAGGTAGACAAGGTAAAAAGGACCATTGTTTTTGCACTTGTGTAGCTTTAAATGAGGAGCTGGTGATGTTTGCTTGCAGTGATAGTTATCCAGAAATGAAGAATTTTAGATCATCTTTTTCCTGATGTTTCAGTACAGTATTTTGGGGGCTAGAGTTGGGGAAAGTGAAGTTGAAGGTGAAGGTTCATGCCTTTGGTGGTTGTCAGCAGCGTGCAGTTCATGCTGTTATAGGTCCGTAGGATTTAACAAGGACACTTCAAAAACGAGCACTTTCAAAATGGCACACTTACCTGTGAGATGCATCAGGCCGCCTTCTAGTATGTCACCATGAACCAAACATCTTTGTTCCGTCAGGGACCTGCCTGAGGTTAGCATTTTGCTCTGGTGCTTGTTCTCTTGTGGCACTGACCTTGTCTGTATAGTAGCTTGGGTTATCTGGGCTTGCAGGAGGTTGAGGGGGGGAAGTAGGGAGGGAGGAATGATTTGTACCAGTTTCTTTCTGGAATGCAAAGTATTTGGGCTTTAAGTTTAGATTATTGAAATATAATGATTCCGTATTTCCAGCTGTAGTCTCTTTTTCTGTACCGTTAGTATCTGCTTTGTGGTGAGCAGAGTATTTCACAGGTTATATCATTATCATTCATGGTTGTTTTCATCAGGGGTTGAAAATTTAGGTGCAATAGAGGCAGAGGACAAATTAATCTCCAAAATTTCCCAAAGTTTCTAATCCCTCTCCCAGATGGATTGTCAGATCATTGGGCCTAATTATCTCTAAAAGTGTTTTCTTGCGATTCCAGAAAGTTGTTTTAACATCCCCACTGTGAAGGCCATAGTCTAAATGGCAGTAAGTAGAGGTATGCTCTGCAGCAGACACTGGTCCTAGCTGAAGCTTTCGGGTGTGGATCTCAGCCTTGCCAAAGCTTAACCATAGCTGGTTGCTGAGTTTTTGTCTCAGCTGTAGACTGGACACGTTAATTTTTCCAAGAAGGGAGATATCCAAGACTTACTTAGGAGCCCAGTTTGAGCCGTCCTAATGGGTTTCGCATGGCTTGAGTCCTCAGTACCTTGTGGAAATAAAGTGGCCTTTTTATGTCCTGAGGTTTCAAAAAAACCAAACACACTCAAAGTCATCAGTTGCTTTGGAAAAGGAAGGCTTAGCTCACCTCTTGTGCTGGGTATTTGGGCTCTTTTACCTTGCAGCATTTAGGACTCAAATGAAGCTTAAAGAGGGGAAAAAAACCCCTACATTGGCATTTGAGCTGAGTGTTGTAGCTGAGAAGTCGCAAATCTCTGGCCGTGTTTAGTTCTGTCAAATGACATTCCACAGAGAGTTTACAAAACACAAGAAATGCACTCCAGTAAGGTAGACTTACTCCTGTAAGTCTAAGTGGGGCACTTCTGCAGGAGCAGCCTGGAGCACTCACCCTCTGTGATGGGTGGCCTCAGAGCCAGGTGGCCACAAGATGGCATTGTAGACGTTAGCCTTCCTCCAACAAGCACAAAGGGCCTTCTGGAGAAAGGCGTGGGGTGTTTTCTCAGACACTTCAGCTTTTAATTCTTACACACACAAAAAAAATCACCTATCAGTAATACCAAAAAAAGCAAGGGCTGCTGAGTCTTGCTGTGGCTGAGTGTCCATCTGCTTTTCCATTATAAGCTTTTTGTCTGAGGATTTTGTAAGCTCATGGTAAAGTTCTGTTCCCAGTTGAAGAACAGTATAGGGGGTGTATGGATATATATATATGCATATATATATATATGGTGCTATATATTTCTTTCTTCCCTTATGATAGCTTTGGAGTTAGCCAAAGCAGATCATTCATTCAGCTGCAATTTTGTCTTATATGAAAGCAAGAAGCCAGCAGTACTCTATCAAGGAATGGAGGAGACTGGATTACATTTTCCCACATGGAGCTATATTACAGCTAGACCAAATGCTATCCAATGGCTGATATAAAATAAAATTGAAATGAATAAAGCCTGATGACAACCCGCTACATTATGAATTTACTTTGGCGAGATCAGCCAAATCCATTTCCCTGTGGGCAGGGTTTCAGATCAAAACCAGCTCTTTTATAAGGCTACTACTGATGTTACCCTTTTCCAAACTTATACAAGGCAGAAGAGAAGGGTCTGAACTGCAGCAGTGAAGGAATTGGCCTCTGAAATAGAAATAGGAAGACAAGAGTATTAATTTATAAGGGCATTAATTGTATGTCAATGAGAAGGAGATTTTGTTTTCAGTAGCTGAAAATGTGGCATGAAATGTATTAAGGCTCTCACTTCTCAGTGTACCACCGCCATTTGTAGAGGCCAGTCTCTTTTATTCTTCATTAGCAGTGCCCTGTGTCCCAGGATCTCAAGGGCCATTGTGGAGATATGAGAAAGCAGCCCCCAGGTCATTAGCCTGACAGTCTCTTCATCTTCCCCGGAACTTCTGTTTTTAACTGCTAATGGAAATGGAGGAACATCTCCAAAAGTGGAACCACTGGTTGTATTTTCCACAGGCTTCAGTTTGAATGTTTGTGTGTTTGTTTATCCCCTTCTCTCTTAGCTGATGCACGATAGTTCTACTCAGAAGTAGCATCTGTTCTTCATTTAGAGCCAGCATTAAGCTACTTTTACAACTGGATTGATGCAGGCAGAAGGAGGTCAAATGATTTATCCAAGTTCAGACAGAGTTCCACTATAGTTTCTCTATAGCACCTATAGATTGGGTCAGAGATGCATTTTGCAGGGAATACATGAATCAAATGATTGATATCAGCAAGATAGAGAATAGTAGTGTTTCTAGTACCGTCCAGCTTTAGCTTTTAGTATGGGCCCTCATAAGGCTGCATAATAAAAAAACCCAGAGAGGGTAAGATGGAGTTGTATGCTATTAGAATTAGACTGAATCTCCATATGGATCAGAAGCAAAGGAATTATAGCTGCATACCAAATACTTCAAGTACAGATACAAAGTCACTTGGACGAGAAAGTCCGCAGCCCCTCCAGTTTCAGTCTGCTGGCTAGTGGATTCGCATGCTTGTTTTGCCGTTTTGATACCAATCCTTTTGTTTTGCCAGGACTGTGACCTGGCACACCCCCATTCTGCCAAGCTGCTCTTCTGTCTGAAGTAGTGGAGTTTCGATTACATTACTAATTTTTATTATTATTCATTCCAAAAATCAATGACTTTTTTTATTACACTGAGTTACTACGTATGTTCTGGCTCTTGTCTGGATTGCTTCTCTAGAATGTATGTGTTGTTACTTTGCTATCTCATTAAATAATGACTTTATGTTAGAGTGAATGATACAGCTGTATATATGCTTCAGAGGCAAGCAGGAAGACCAAAATCTTCCCCAAAGGTACTTGCAGTCTAAATAGTCCTCACATTTTCCCGGTAGCCTCTGGACTCTGACAAAGAGAGCTGGGGAGGGGGTAAGTAAGAATACAGACAGCAAGGTCAAAGTAATAAATTGTGGTGAAATATTTCAACAATGGAAAATAACTTGGACAGACTCCATCAGCAGTGATGATTTCTGTATAACTCCTATGACTTTCTCCCCCCCCACACACACACACTAAATACTTAATGACCAGTAGAAATGGGAACTATATAGTGGTTTTGTAGCTGGAGCTTTTCTTCCCCCGTTCTTTTTTGGAAAGATCAGAGAGAGGTTTGCTTTTTCTCCATCAAAAACATACTTTCCAATCTTTTCCTTTCTGATGGCTTCCTTTTTCTTTCAGGAAACCTTCTCTGTGTGGTAAGGTTGGCAGAGTGCTGCTGCCCCAGGACCTTGGTGTTTTTCTTAGCTCAGTTCGGCCAGGATAACATTGTCTTCTAATAAATTAGAGTCCTTCCAAACAGCTGTTAGAAGAATGCCTAATTTAGGTGGTGTTTCTTAGGTTGTATTTCACAGTACTGCAGTACTGACCCAGGATGTTTTCTGCTGAAAATCAGATAGGGTCTGTTCAAATCTTTTGAAATGAAACTGGCTCTCTTTTTGGAGTGGGTGGAGGGAAACCAACAGCCTTGTGTAGGCCCTGATCATTTTTCCTTTGCATGCCACTTCTTTTAAATTTTTTTAATCTCATTTCTTATTTATTGTCAACGGAAGTTGTTGGTTTGTCAGTCTTTGAGAATGAACATCTCTCCTGAGACCAGGCATATCTGTATCTGGTGCTCTGAGAGTGCCCATATCAGCTTTGACACAGAGCAGCCACTGGTAAAGGCTGTGTGTACTTTAATCTTAAGGGCACAGGAGCGCTTGCAATCTTGCTGTCACTGTTTTCAGACTTTTTTGATTTTTAGACATCCTTTTTTCCCCAGTACAGTAAAAGCAGTGTGTGAATGCTTCTGATTGGTAAAGAATCATACGGGCATGAGTGTGAGATGCGGTAATTCTAAAGAGGCCATGTACCCAGCACACTCCTCTGGGGGGGAATGAGAATGTGGCCGTCCAGCACTGCCCAAGGATTTGCCCCTTTACGGGGCAAATTCTCCTGGATATGTCTGATGCTCCCTGCTCCACCTGTGTGAACTGGAGAGGAAGTCCAGCATTGAGTCCTGTCTAACATTTGACTTGGGTAACTGATTTACACAGCATAACTGAATCAGCTACTTCAAGTAGTCAGTGAAGCTACTGCTTGGGCTAATTAGGCCTCCTGAAAGCAGGCTGTATTAGTTGAAACAGAGGGATATACAGTGCTATTATGGTTATACTGCTTCTTGTGCCCAGTCTGATTGCTCTGTAGGGTCATATCAATTGCCATGTACCAGATCATTCAGAGCTAAACTGAGTGCACAGCGCTCTACTGCAGCATGTATCTGTATCCTCAGATCAACAAGCAAAGAAATGCAGCCAGCAAATTAGCAAGTGTGGCCCATCGCCAAGTGAGAATTCCTTCTTTGACATGGCTGTCTTCACCAGATGAGCAGTGTGTGAGTTTTGACATTGGTATAATCTAGATAGATGGTCACAAGAATTGGAAAATTCTGCTCATGCCATTTTCTTTGATTTTTTCCTCATCCAATTGAGAAAACAGGAAAAGGGGAAAGAATAACATGTCACTTTTTGGATTCATCTAGTTCAGAAACAATGGGCAGATTCAGAAGTTTAGTATCATATTTTATAAATGATGGAGTTCTGCTGTAGGGCACTTTATGCCACAAGAACTCAGGCTATCTGATATCCTATTATATTTTTCTTAATATTTTTCTGATAGTATTAAAACTTACACATGCACGCACACACACAAACACACACACACACACACACACACACACACACACACACAAAATATATAGCATAAAGACTTTAAAATACCAATATCAATTATATGAATTTTTTTTCTGGAATACATATGTATGCAACCTCTATTCTTCAATACCTATGCTTCCTAACTCCTGAATTACATTCTGTATACTGTAGGGACATGAATTTTCTTCTAAATACTCCCTTTCAGGTGGTATTAATCTGCAACATTCATATCTGGCTTTAGAATCTGTTCAACAAGGCTGGCAGTCTGGGTTTTGGATTGTTGTTCTGAAGAAAGAGACTCTGCCGTGAAACACACAACCTTAGTTCTTAGAAGGAATTCAGGTCCTGTTTGCAAGGGACGAGATACTTCTGTGCTGAGGTATCAGTATCTGGCCACCTCTAGCTGTTCTAATCAATGCTTCTGACAATTATCCTGCAACATGTCGCAGCAGGAGAGCTTCTGTGATCCACCCTGAGCAAAAGTGAACTTGCGTGATATACAAAGATAATCGTGCAATAGTTGTGCTCCCTAATGTCCTGACTTCTCCCAGCTAGTACTACCCAGATTACCCCATGGTTACCACCCACAGTGTACAGGGAGTGTGGTGGTGAAGGACAGGCACAAGGGGTATGGAGCAAAGTGAATAATCTGCAGGGTTATTCGAATCCTGCAGATACACACCAGCTGGTCACAGTACGATGCCATAGAAACTCTGGTCTTGTCTGTTGAACTCAACTGGAGGTTTTTTTTTTTTTTCCATTAAGCTCAAATGCCTACTGCTACTGTCATGGAGAGTGCAGGGATATTATTCATTTTCAGTATTTTGGATGGAGACTGTTCATGGCAGATATCCCACAGATGAACAGAGTACTTCTATTCCACCAGATGCACTACAGAAAAAAAAAATCTGCTAAAGTATATGTGCTGCAATTTTTATTTATTTATTTATTTATTTATTTAAGGTCAAGTGTGCTGGAGGGATGCTAATGCATTTGGTTTGTGCTTGTTGCACAGAAGTATGGGAAGACTGCACGTCCACAGCCATGGTAAGAAACCTGACCAAAAAGTTCTAATTGGTTATCAAAGCTGTAAAGAGCACAGAATAAAAACAAGAGCCTAGCAAATGTCTTTGGGGCTATAATGAAAATTGCTGAACATGATCTATTTATATTTCCTAGTGAAACTGATTTATCTAAATACTAACTTGAGTGTGGCGAAAAAGGAGAGAATTTTTACTCAGCCATGGCTTTGGCGGCGCCTTCACACTTCTCTTTGTTGTTTCCTATCTGTCTGTACATAGAGAGAAATACGACATAAAGTCTGACCAGAGCAGGCTTTAGCTGCCCAATTTTAACAATTTGCTCCATATTGATTTAGCTTCTTTTTAAACACCTCTGGCATATTTCTACCGTATTTATTGATGAACATAAATCTGGGGATATGTAATTGAATGCTTCTTGTAAGCCTTGGGTGGGTGGAGGGCAGGTTTCAGTTAAATGGTATCTTCAAAGCATTATGAACAGGACTCGGGAGCCTAGTTGCTTAGTTTTTGGAGGGGGGAAGCAGTTTCACTGCACATCTTTGCACAAGGGGTTTTAGCTTCGAATAAGTCATCCAGGACTCAGCAGGGCCCCTCATTAATACACTTTCCTCCCTCAGATAAGTAGATAAGATTTAGCTTTGGAAAAGGACAACAAATAGGTAGAACGTTGAGTTGAGCTGGATCTCTGTTTGTATGCATATGAAGAGCACTAGATCTGGACATTCATCTACCCTAGGTTAAAAGGAGTTGGGCAAAGTACCAATTTTGCCCAAATTGGTAATTCCTATGCCTTGCTCTTGCGTTCTTAAGAGAGTTAGCATTTAGCAATTAGACAGCTTTGGCTACTGGGAATCGCACTATGATGGCTGTGGGGCAGCCAGCAGCCTGGCCTCAGTTCCACCAGCAGCTGGACCCTGTGCACGCCTGCCCTGCCTCTTGGATGGTGTGATGCTGCGCTTGAGTTGTTCCCAGAAAAGTGCTCTGCCACAATTACCTGTCAGTTTATTGCTAACATAAGCAGTCATTAGGAAATATATGGCAAAATGGAAACCTTCATCCATGCCAGGTGACTGTGGTAGCCTGGGGATCTGAAGCAACATGTCTGTTTTGACAATGGAGCACTAGATGGAAGCCAGGAATAGAAATTGGATCTTCAGGCCTGTTTAAGTGGCACTTCAACCTGCTTAGCTACACCTACTTTTGTTGAGGAGCCTTCACATCTCTGGCATACCCTTCCAAGGCTTGCTCTTCTGCTGCTCATTGTGCACATTGTGCAGCTGAAAGCCTAACTTATTCTGTCTTGTAAGCTTCTTGTCTCTGGTCTCCAACAAGCTCCCAGCAGTCCTGCATGCTTCATGGAAAGTCATGAAAAATGGTTTTCATTATAGTGCCTTGCTGTGTGCCCCCCTGCTCTCCCAGCCCTGGGGTATGTGTTGGGGAGTTGGCCTGCATAGTACTTCCAAGCTGTGTTACAGATTGGACCCAGTGCAACAGTGAAAAACTTCCATCTGGTTCTAAGTTACTTGGGTCTGGGTTTCTGTTACTTCTTACGTGTGTGAACAGGCCTAGTGCTTTGAGCCTCCAGGCATGAATGCAGTATAAATGAAAGCATAAACATGGATATTTTCATTAATAGATGTGTGGAATGCAGTGTGCTGTAACTTACGTAATCCTAGTTTCAGTGAATGTGAGGAATTCATAGAGCTCCTCATAAATCTTGATCATTTCACTTTCATTGATTTTTTTTATTATTCTTTTTAAATTTTCCTTGCTATTTTTTTCATTAATCATTCTCTTCTTTAAAAGTTTCTTCTCTCCAGTGAGGGAGAATTTAAAAAACACTTTTTGGCTAAGATCGTGAACGACACAATCTGAATACTAAATAGCAGGAGAATGGCTTTTAAACAACATGTAGGCAAAAAAGTGATTCAGCTACTCTATTCAGCAAGTAGCCTTCAAAGAAAACCCGGATCCATTTTGTGACTTACACATGTATCAGAGAGAGCAACCCCATGCTAATCTTGGTCTTGTCAGCTTTGGGATATTACTGCAAACCGCATGACATTTGGCAATCTATATCATACTGCAGTTGCTCCTATCCTGCAATTACCATATTTTTATATATAAAATCTACCCTTTTGTCTAACCTGCGCACCTTTAAAAGTACCGGTACTTTGAAGCACTCTCATAGGTAACCAGTATCCTAAAGATATCACACCTCACATCATAGAGGAAAAGCAGAGGCTGGGCGGATGGGCGGAGGGGTAAGAGGCACCCTCTCAGGATACCAGAAGCAGGCCAGGACAGAGGTGATGAGCAGGACAGATAAGCTATAGTGGAGCTGGGGCTGGAGGGATGTCGGAGCAGAAAATATAGGATGAAGTTACAAGTGTGCCAGCACTGAAGCACATTAGTTTTTCCCTTTTAAACAGGAAGCTTGTGGGTCAAAAGCACCATATTCATGAATCTTAACCTGCATTATAAAATAGCTTCAGATGAGAAAAAAAAATGCCTTAAGATTGACTAAATAGGCCAAATAATTAAAATGTCAGTACAAATAAAATTCCATGATTTTTTTTTTTAAGCCAGTTGCCTAAATGGTAGGGGCTGCAATTGGCAAAGAGGAATAGTCATAGCAAAGCGTTCTACTTAGAACTGTGCTTTACTGTCAGATATCTAGTAGCCCACAAGGAGTCCTGGTCAAATTCTCACCTTCTGAAAAGAGTATCAAGGAAGTCACATCAAACTTTAGTCCTGAAGAAAACTAAGTCATCCCTTGTGCTTGGTGGTCACCCTCTAGCCAGGATCAAGGGACACGAGCAAGTCCCTTACCCCTTGCAGTGGGCTTGTGAGGGTGCCCGCAGACTGGGCTTTTTGGCCTCTCACATCTGAGCAGCATCAGGCACATGCAGACGCCCTGCCTCTGGGGCAACACAAGCCTGCATGACCCCCATACCCCACCACAGCTCTCAGGCCCTGGAATGTGTTGGCCCACTCTTAAATTACTTTATTAAGGGTGTGTGTACATCAGAGACATGAAGCACCATGGCTAACAGTGAATAATGGGGAAAATCCAGCTGTAGGGATTGAAAAATCCACTGCATTTTAAAACCAAGGAAGTTTTGTGCTGCTGTGCATATTTGAAATTCTCTTGGTGCACTAGCCAAAGGGGTTTTAAACAATAAAGTTGGCAGGTAGCTAGAGGCTGATGCTGCTTGTTTTGTTTTTGTATTTGACATTAAGGATTATTTCAGTGGTTACACTCAACCCACTGATTACAAACAGCTACCTGCTCAGAGGCCATGACAGTTAGCTATATTGGGGAATATGGTGTTGCTCCTGTTTTTTCAGTGGTAGTTGTTCAGTTGGTGCTGATTGACTCTTCACTTAGTCGAGGAAGAGTGCTGACACTCCTGTGGTGTGCCGAAGCACCAAAATATCCTAGTCCCAGATCAGACTCCCATAATCAAGAGTGGACAACAGAATAACTACTCCTGAAACTGCTTGAGTAGCTAAGTACACTTAACTTGATTGGCTCCTGAAGCTGTTCTGCACTGTGTTTAAAATAAAATCCAGCACAGAAAGTTAAACAATTAATACAGCTCTTTCACATCAGGAGCCCCAGAGAGCGCTTTGCATCATCACCATTTTTATCTTCAGTTGAGCTGGTCCCTCCTTTCTTGGCCACAAGTTCTGTGATTGAAGCCACTGAAACACACACACACTTGCTGGGGATGGGAAGGCATTGCACTCTGGAAACATCTGGGGAGATGTCCACCACTGATCTCATGAGAGAGGCAAACAAAAAAACAGGTTTTGGTCAAAAAGCATCAATGACCCCTGCAGCCTCTGAATGTGCACCTTTTTTGTGTGTCATTGGTGCAGTGGCTTTCAACATGGTCATTGCTTCAGGATTGTGTGTGTTTTTTTTTTTTTTTAATCTTAATGGTAGTTAGATTGTTAATTACTTGAAGGCTGCAAGCTGAAATCTTATCTTTCAGAAGTGATTTTGTAATTAAATTACCCCACTTGCTATTACAGAATGTAACAGCTAAATAATTTTTTAAAAATAGTGAAATTTGACAGTTTAGAGTAATTTCATTTTGTATTGGAGTCTAATGTTATGAGACTGCACAGAAAGCAGAAGGCAGCTGCCTAGAATAGTTTGAAATTTTCATGTGGTAACCAACAACTATTATTATTGTATTAGTGCTTGTAATTCCCAGATGGAGAATTAAATCTCTATAATAGATACAGCTTAGAAGAAAACCTATGTTTTCTTCTTCTGGCAAGGAAAACTGTCTTAAGAAATGATACTATCAAATGTACTTTTCCCAAGTGGTGAGGAGGATGGGGAAACATTACAAGAGTCCTCTTCATGGGGCTTCAACTTTCAGTAGATGCCACTGTAGGATTGTTTGAGATTTCTAAAGGACTATAGGAAGGCAGGCTCATTACTTAGTGATGAGAACAAGCTAATTAGCTCTTTAAGCTGTAATACACACTGGCTATAACTGCAACTCCCTGTTTGTTAGAATTTATTGGTAAAAAAAAAATAAGAAGATCTGTCTCCCCAAAGAAATAAACTGAAGAGCCCCATTTCTGTTGTTGTTGTAGTTTGTTTCTGAATATGAATCTGACCGAGAAGGATATGGAGCATTACAAGGCTGACGACTAGGAACATAGGGATCAGATTTCAGGCTTTTGGAGCTTAATGCTTGCCAGTAAATTTTGACGTTAATTTTGACAGACTTTTACTGCTAAATATCAATTTACATGGGAAGTCCTGCGTACACATAAGGAACCGTGCACTAACCTGATCTCCCAGTTAGAACTTAAAGTACCACAAACAATCAATGCATCTTTAGTTCAGAATGCTTGATGATTAATCTCTTGTTTTCTTTAATTAATGATCTACAGTTAATCATTATAAATGGTAAATAGTCTATTTCTGCATTGGTAGCAAGATTTCCTATGGGAAAATCTTCCCATATAGCTTTATTTTAAATATGCATTTTCACTTAGTACTTACCAAATCCTTACTTTTATGTTATTGCATGATTACAGGTCCATTAACTAATCACATTTGACAACTTGTTTATTGAGGGGAGCAACTATTTTACATGTCTTGCCTGGGAAAGAAAATACTGTAGCAAACAATTATTCAGCAGCTGCAATCATGGAACACTGAATTAATTGCTTTGAAGATCTCAGTCAAGAAGATCTTGATAAAAAAATCAAAGAAAATGTTGTTTGACAGAATGCATGAATGAAAATGCCAGAAGGGAATCTAGTTTTGTAAGCTGCAGTCATGTTCCAGAGAACACTAAATGAATAGCATACCTTGAAATGTAGCGTTCTGACAGAAAAGGAAGCTGTGGAAAAGCTTGTTTGCTTGTTTGTTCTTTTAAGCTTTAGTTTCTCAAAATCAGAACTTACATATGATTTTATAGGATCAGAATGCTGCTAAAAGGGCAAGCAAACTTTAGCACTGTCAGGTTTTCATATTAGTATAAAAGCTAACACAAGGATATTTCATACATATAACCTCTGTGGCCTACTTTTCCCATCCGTACAAATAATTAACCTAGAGGGTATTGTGAAATTTAATGTTCATAAAGCACTTTAAAACTCTCTGCTGAAGGAGCAATTGTGATTGTATTGGAGTGGAATAAAAAGCAGGGTAAGCAGTAGGGTGTCTCGGCTCTGGACCTGGACACACAAAATTTGTGTCTTGATGTGTGTTGTGGTTGTGTGCAGCTATGCTCTGAGTTGGGCCCTGGAAAAAAGACAATGGTGACAGGGCTGTCTGCTCTCTGCTGCAGGAGCAGTACTGTGACACCCCAGCAGCCATGGCTGCTCTGTGGTAGAGCACTGATGCAGTGAACTTGCTGATAGGGCTGCCTGGGTCTGTGTATCCTCCTTCCCTGCCTGAGCCCATTCCTGCCCAAAACAAGCATTGCCAAAACCAGTGGTAGAGGCTGACTGCTCCACAGCAAATCCTGTAGCCTTAGAGTCCTTGGTAGAGTCATAAGGTGACTTGCATGCCTCAGTTCTACCTTAAAGTAAGAGAGTGAGTGAGTGAGTGAGTGTGTGTGTGTGTGTGTGTGTGTGTGTGTGTGTGTGTGTAAAAAACAAACAAACAAAAAAAACCCCACTACATAAAGGGCCTCAGACTTCTTGGGGCTGATTTCCCAGAGGATTTCTGACGGGACCCAGTCGAGCCCCTCATGTGAGGCTGGGGCTTTGGTTGCAGTGGTTGAAATGGGGCTTCGAAGCCAAGTCTGCTGCAGCTTGGGCATCTGCTCTTGTCACTGCTGGGCTCATCTAGGACTTACTCCTACTGTGACACTGAAAGGGGAGCTCAAAGATGCAAGAGCTTTTGTTTTAAGAGGCTTCAAAATGAAGTACCAGGACTAAGCAATAGCATCTCTGGATACTATATTATCATAAAAAGCTGAAAAAGTTGCCCAAGGGCAATAGGTAAAGTAGCTGAAGGGTAGTGATAGCACCAAATGGCATTTCAGAAAACACCTAAATTGAATTTCTGTGGTTCACATGAAAAATCTTAACACACTGTCATCTTTTCAAACCTGCTCTGCTCTTAACATATTAAAAATTTCTTTGTTAGATTCATCTCCCTAGAAGACTGGGTGAACTTGAATTCTTCTCCCTTTCAAAGAGCTTTTTCCCCTGAATCCCTTTTACAATCTGAAGAAAAGGAAGAAAGCCGGAGGAAGCTTAACATGAGATGCAAGTGGAGCCTGATGCTGCAGTGCGTGGCAGAAGCCTTAGCTTAGAAGCAACAGTTCTACTAGAAATCATGTTACAGGTAACTTGGACAGCATTAATCTAGCACAGACTGTTTCACTAGTGTGTCAGCTCTTGCTGTTTTCCCAAGAAAAAATTAATTTATGATTTTTGGTCAAAGTACATAGAAAACACAGACTTGCTGGATACAGTATTATGTTGAAACATTACTGCAGGAATCCATATGGAAATCTGTATAAATGGAGTGTAGTAAATAGAGTGTATGGGAAGTGAGGATTTATGCACCTGTGACTAAAATTCTTGGAGATGAATGGCACACACTCATGCTCAAAGGTCGCACAGCTGAAGGCAGTTTAGAGATTTAGCGTTGTCCTAGGCTGTGCTGGCTGAAGTGCTCCCAAAAGCTGGGTGAGCACTGTGCTGGGGGCCGGGGGGGGGGCGGGGGGGGGGGCGGCTGGCATTCCTGCTGTGCTCTGTCAAAACCTCATCACCTACAAGGGCCTCCAAGGATGAAAGAGCAGTGACGATGACAGTGTACCTACCAGACCCCCAGTGATACATCCGAGGAGCCGCTGCGTGCTCCCAGTTCAGCAGATTCCATAAGGATGGCAGTATTTAAATGCATAATCATGAAATGCTGTGTTGTTTTTGCCAAATCTAGCACCACTAAGGAATAATGTCTCCAAAAGTGGAATGGAAGCTATTGTCACTACTGTGCCTGTTTAAAAGGCTGAGACTCTAAAAAGCCATAGCCCTTGCATTGGCTCTTGTTTAATAAGGGCAAGGGTCTGAACTGAATTTATACACTCATAAATACGCACCCTGACCCAAATAAGAATTGTTGCTGGAGTAACTTGTTGGCTCTCTTGAATGCTTGAATAAGAGACACATGGATCAGCATTGCATCTGCATTCCTTGAGCCCAGCTAAATAATTGGACCTGGGGTTTTTTTTGCAGGTATGGTTTACAGAATTGGACCTGCAGAAGGAACCACGTAGAAAAATGCAAGCAAACAACCTGTTGCTGAATTTTGTATCTATCAGTCTAGGAAGCTGTAAGAGTCACAGAAAACTACCATTTTATCCTCACGGAAAATGCAAATATGGGGTTAGACACTAATGCTTGGAAATCACTAACTTCTTCATTTGCCAAGGAATTATCATTACAATTATTTTAATGGCTAAATGGAAAAGCGTGCATCTGTCTGTAGGCTTAACTGGCTATTTCATAAATTGGAACCAATCTCAGTCCCAAGATAGCAGACCACTCTTTACCAAAAGATTCTAATCAAGCAGATATTTAAGAAACTTTCTAAAAAGGTCAAGGGTAAATAGTGATATTTTGTTAAATGAACAAATGAACTTTTATCAGAATAATAAAAATTACTAATATATTACTAATACATTAAAAGGCATAGCATAGTAAAACCAGTTTGAGCTAGAGTAGTGTGTGGAATAACATTATTACTATTTGTCCGTAATAAAAAGCTTCCCATTTACTTAGTAACATTTAAGTAAGAAAGACCCTTCTAACTGAGTGAAGTTTCTCACGTGTTTAAAGAGCTAGTCTGCCTGATGTCATTTCAAATCTCCCATGCTGTGAGATAAAGCCACTTTGGCGAGGAAAGCAGACTTGTCGTCTTTGTTGAGTCACTAAGTCTAGAGTCAGGAGAAAGAAATGGAAGGTTGCCATAGGGCTGAGCACTTGCTTTAAGTGGGTACGTAAAAGGTACCTTAGATGTGTCAGCAGGAACAAGATGACCTGCATCCCAAGGAAACGGAGTCCAGCCCTGGACAGGATGTGAGGCAGTCCATGCCTGGTGCCCCCCACCTGAAACCATCCCCGATGGCTGAGGTTCCCCAGGGACGGCAGACCGCAGTCCTGCTCGGCCAGTGTGCAGAGCTGCGGCAGCGCCTCGCCCGCTGGAGATGTGCTGGAAAGTGCCAAGCAGAGAGGCTGTTGCTGCATTGACAATGGAGGAACAGGTCTCTGGGCCAACAGGACAGCACAGTCCTGTAATCAGGCATAGTTACATTGTTGTGCGACAGGATCTGCAGCAGGAATAATCATGCCCCCAGCAAACGGCTCAATGGAAAAATATCAAAATATAACTTTTTTTTTATATAAAGAGTCCAGTGCCCTCTAATTGCATAATTAGTGTTTGAATGGTGCCTCCAACCTCATTAGCCAAATCTGTGATTAGAATCAGTGATAAGGGAAAAAAAAAATACTCATCCTTATCTGTTTCTTCTCCATAGATTATGTACTTCTTTGGAATGGCCATGAGAAAAATGCGTTCCCACAGTATCGTCAAAGGAACTACATCCAGCACCAGATTTTCCTACCAACCAAATACAGGGGCTAAGAGTCTGGCAGCTCATAACTTGGTACTCGTGACTCCAGCTGATACATTCACATCATAAGAAGGTCAGTTAAATTGCTTTCAGTTTATTTTAAAAACTCTTAGCACTTGTGTACAGACCTGAGGGACTAAAGCGTAATGACCACTCAAAACCAAAGTACAGCAGCTGCTACCATCTGAAAAACAAATGTTGTGTGGACAAAAGCATCTTCCTTGTGCCAGCTACACATCCACAACATTTTTCCTGCTATTGAGAAGTTTTTAAGTCAGATGTTACGTTCACCAAAATAATGCCAGGATCTTCTCACCTTTCTTAAGGTACATCTTTATTTAAGAAAGATAACCCTGGCAGTAGCTCAGTGGAAGCATTTTTATTTGTTTTTCACTAATGCAGAATGAGCAGCTAAAATGGAGAAAATACCACTAAAAATATTATGCTCCTGTAAATCAAGCGTACCTCTGAGCTAGAACTCTGTGTTCAATTCTAGGCAGCCAGCTCAAGAAAGATATCATCAAAATACACGCGGCATTTTGAAACAGACACTCACTAGAAAATGGAAGATAGAATCCACAGAAGAATGGAAAGACTGGGACTCTTCCTTCGGGGGGGGGGGGGGGGGAAGCTTACGTGAAGCTATTGGTATATTGGCACCACATTTATAACCAGTGACAAAGCAGGTAGGTGAGGTACTATTGCTTACTCTTTCCTTCTTAGTGAAAGAAAATATACAAACTTTAAAGTGTGGGGAAAAAAATGAACTTTTATGGCATATCAAACTGTACTTTATAGTTCTACAAGGCAACACTGATGCCAAAATTAAACTAAATTAAAAAAAGATTTTTAACTACTTCTTACTGCCACTAGGAATGTGTGTCCAAACACACACATGCAGTGAAACTTTGTCAGG
Organism: Dromaius novaehollandiae; assembly: GCF_036370855.1. NCBI lineage: Eukaryota > Metazoa > Chordata > Aves > Casuariiformes > Dromaiidae > Dromaius > Dromaius novaehollandiae. The sequence goes on along the minus strand of NC_088103.1, from coordinate 12,982,243 downwards.
ATATAAAGCTTCCCGCATCTACATATAGAAGTGCCTGTGATTATTAAAGTCTGGGAAGGACCTGTATGTGTATGAAAGGCTACTCTGCAGCTTCTTTCTGCAGGAATTCTTGTATCATCTTCTGACACGTGTGACACTGGACAGCATCAGAAAAAAGAGGTGAGCCAGGCCATTATTTCCAAATTACCATCTTTTGCAAGAAGTTTATAGAAATCTGAAAAAGCCTTAATAGTATAAAAGATATTTCGCTAGTTCCTGTAATTTTTCTCCCTTTGGGGAGATACATAAAGAACATTTAGAAAGCTATCTTGGTATGAAAATGTTGAAAGATTGTTTTTTCCCTGTGAAAAGCAATTTATTTTGATGTCTCACAAACAGGTTTTTATGTGAATATATAATACACATATGGGAAGATCTCAATATAACCATTTGGTAATGGTTATATTAATAGATCATCATATCTTATTTTGCTATGATCCCTTAAAGCAAATGGCAGCAACTTTAGCTGCAGCATGGTTTTCATTAAATCACTCAGCTGCATTGGCTTGCTTTGCAATTATCAATCATACTTGTTATTTTCATGGTCTCATAAATCAGTCAAATATTCTAAAATTAAAATGTCTAACAACTCTCTCTATTTTTTACAGTTCTTTTATGCTAATTGGACAGAAAGTATACTTTACTTGAGTAGCACAGTTAGCTTTAAATTAGCAGAGCTACATAGAGTTCTGTCTAGCAAAGAGAACAGTAATTCCCCAACCACAAAACTGTCTATGGAAGAAAAAAGTAATGTGTGGTTTTAGTAGAGTCACTGGCTCATTTATGAAGTCACCATACAAGTCTGGCAACCTGAGATCAGAAGTGGAATGAATTAATTACTTAAAATCTGTTTCATCATGCTTTTTCTTGTAAGACCGTGAAAAAAAGTGGGATAGCACATAAAACAACACATTTATGTAAACAAGGTGCTATTCACACACAACCTATTGGATACATCAGACTATGAGTAGAGCAATTAATGCTAGCAGCCAAATGTTTTTTCTTTCTTCCTCCAGTTTAGAAAATTGAGGCCAATATCGTTTGTTGTTGTCAATACTAGCCTGGAGGGACACATTCAGCAGGCAGAGTAGAATATGTACTTTTCAGAAGGTAGCTAACCATAAGTTCCCAGATGTTACATCAGCTATAACAATAGTTTATAAACAGGACTAAAGCTTAATGTAGTTTTAGGATTAAAGAAAACTACTTCAAAAACATTTTATTCTAGAAACATTTTAATTTCATTTGCACATGTTAAATGAAACACAGAACATTCACAGCAAAAAATAAAGACTTCTTTTCTAACATTTCATAGTACATCGGTTTCCAAAGCTGCATTTTTCAGTTAAGGCAACCTACATTAATTATGAATCAACTCTGCATACTAGGACAGTATTTCAAAATATGTATAAACCACCATAAAATAACCACTAATACAATTACTATAGAAAAAAGTAAAATGACAGTAGAAGTAAAAATGTAAACGTTACATTACTTAAAATTGCACAATGTACCCCTACCATCCCAAGACAAACAGAATAGCTAAAGACATTAGATGCAATATATAAAGTTACTATGCTAAGTCAACAAATTGGCTGTTTGTTCAGCCAGTATTTCGAAAGTTGCAGTAAGAAGCTGTTCATGTTTTGTGAAATTGTTCAGCTAAATTGTGGATTAGCAATTGCTTATATGTCATACTTTTCTAGAAGAAGAGTTCAGGTTGACTCTTGTCTGTACTGCAAGACTGCAACCTCACTACCTAATTGATTCGAAGCAGAAATTAATGCATTCTAGTGGAGAACAAGCTTCAATTTTAAGAGTGGGCTTGCCATGTTCCTCAGAAAAGTACCTCATCACATGCATAGTTCAGCAGTAGGAGATGAACAAGAAGCACAAAGCCACCACTGTCTTCACTGTGCTACATTCAAAGTTTGAGCTGTTCATTAAAGGTGTAATATCCCTAAAGAAAGGCTATTTTTCCTGAGACTCCACAGCGAGACAGCAGCACACTGACTTGCCTGCACAAATGGGAATACAGGGTAAGGGAGCTGCAAGGACTGGGAAGAAACCACAGGCTTCTTGCTGTCTTACAAGCCTCGTTACAGCAGGAGGCTGGCTAATAGCACCTTATTCCTTTGTGACTTATTGCATATTGCTGCACTGTTTGATTACAGATGTCAATCAAATTACTTTTTTTTGATTCCTGCTATTTTGTTTGAGTCATGAAATGAAAGCGTGCTCATGACTGAGTGTAACTGATCAGATGGCTTAGTTGGTACCTTCTCTTTTAGTACCCAGAAGCAGTAGATAAAAGGTTTCCACCATGTCCCTTAAGGAATAGCCTGCATTCTAACCCTCTGGCCGTATTTTCTCCCTCAAGATTTCCCCTCACCTCCCTTATGAAAGATGAAGGTTTACAACTACCCCAGCCCCACACAGCACCGACAGACAGGCTTCAGCAGTTGCCTTGGGCCACATCCTTAAAACCAACAGCCTGGGAAATGAATCAGTGCAAAGTCTGAAGTGTCACTGTACCAACCTTCCCTAAAAGATCACACTGTGCCATAGCTGTCCTTCTCCTATGGGTACAAGCAGTTTATTAGCTGTATTCTTGTTTTGAATATTCATCCTCATAGTCAGGAAAACGTGAGGGGGAAAAAACAGATAAGAGTTCTAATCTCTGAACAAGCCTGTGTAACCATAAGAAGGGGACCAGTGTCAATAATAAAGTATTAGAATTTGTCACTATAGAGGAAAGCCAAAAAATTCCTGGTTTTTTTCTCACAGCTACATCTTCTAATTATGCTATTAAAAATTGTTCTGTTTTATTTCTAAAATTATGTTCTCTTGAGCAGACAAAAGCTGAGTACAAACGTATTCCCTAGAACTGACTTTATTGTATTGCTATGTTCAAAGTTTGCTGGTGGCCTGCGGTTTTTAATCAGTTAAACCAGGCTCTTTAACAGACAGTGCAAAAGCAATAATAAAAGGCAATACATACATAAGGAAAGAAAGATTTAATAAATATTAAAACCTGAAGTTGACTGATGCTTCTTAATAGAGATTATATAGTGCAGTTACTTAAAATAATAGAAACTAGATTCAATAGTGAAAAGCCCTTTCTGGCTGTAGGAGCCTAAATTTGGAATTATTTTAACAAATCTTAAAACAGTAATGATATTTCACAGGACTGCAAGAACAACATTGTTGTCCTTGGGATCAGGGTAATATTAGTGGCCCAGTTTGCTTGGTGGTGATTTGGGCAATACAGTGAAATGGCTGATATGAGACTAATTTAAGGACAGAAATACAATGATGTCAGTCAACACAGCTTCATGGCAAATAGGTCTTGAGTAACGGGCTGCATTTTTCTCTTTGATATAATAAGATTGCCTTGTAAAGACACATGCATTGAGGTGTTAGTCTTAAGAATCCTAAGTCACCTTGCGGAAACCAGATGGACATAACATTTTCATTAAAAATAGCAATACTAGATAAACTCAGCATGGAATGCCATGTTGGAAAGAGGCAAACTAATTTCAGAATGCAATATTAATAGGAAATCAGCAGGTATAGATGTTTGTCCTAGAATTTCTACCTTAACTTTTTTAAAGATTCAGGGGGAAAAAAAAAGAAAAAAAAAAAAGACAGACGGTCTCTTTGCTTTTCCCTACCTTCTCAGCTATGTCACTGGTCTAATAAAAACTTATCACCTCCCTCTACAAACCTTGCCTTGCATTCAATTTTAAAAATCAATGATCTGGAAGAAACTGTAAAAATCACTTGCAGTAAATTTGCAAAGGATATGCAGACAGCTGGTGTAGTAAAGAATGAGGACAGGTCACTTACACGGAGCAGTCTGGATCACTTCATACGCAGTATTTTAATGCTGGTAAAATACAGTGTGAATTTCTAAGAAAAAAGTATGATAATAAGAGGATGCTGTCTGACATGCTTGAAAGACTCTGAACAGGACTTGAGCCATAAGAGTCAGCAACCAAGGCAATGCTCCTGCAAAAAAGGGTTAATGTGATTTTGGGGGAAAAAAGTGTGTGGGGTGGTATTAAGCAGAATAAGAAGATCACATTATGATTCTATATGGTCCTGATTGGGGGGGGGGGGGGGGTCCACACTATTGACTTGTTGCATCTAATTCAGATGTCATATTTAAAAATAATACATAAGTAGAAGAATGTGAAGATTAGTCTTGAATAAAATTCACTGCAATAGGAAAGTTAAGGAATTCAGTACATCTTACCAGAGAAAAGGTTAAAAGGGACATAATCATGATTTATAACTACACACAGGCAATTAGAAAAGTTGATACTATAGAGATCAATATAAGCAATCAACGGCATAATAAGACCAAAATAACTTAAGGTGGAGCTTGAAATGCAAATAGAAAGTCAAGTGAAAAATGTACCTGGGGTCATTAACCATTGCAACAGCTTATTGAGGAGATATGGGTGAATTCTCATCACTTGAAGTCTTTAAATTAATATTAAATGCCTTCCTAAAATACGCTTGCTGCAATTCAAAACAAAGCTACTGAATTTAATAGAGAAACTGCTCGTTGAAATTCAGTGGCCTGTTGAATTTCAGAATACATCCTCATTATGTTGTCTTCTTGCCTTATATATTTATGAGATTTATTTTGAAATATAGCAAATAAATGGAGGTGATTTGTCAAGAAAAGGTCCTTTTTCTTTTCAGAGTACAGTATCATTTAAAACTAGATTTAAAGCTAAATAAACTGCAGGTACATCTTGGAAAAAAAGGCCTCCCCCCCCCGTTTGTTTTTCCTATTTCTTGTTCAGCGTTGCACAGTCCACTTAGTTGACTCTGTCTAATTTACAAAATCATGTAGTTAGTCTTCAGTTTTTCTGTTCCTATTTATAAACCATTCACAAACCATCCACTTAAGTAACAGCATGATTTGTTGCAAAAATAATTATGGTTGTTTCAGAGGGAAAAATGTAGCATGATTAAATGACGAATGAACAAGGACATTCTAAAAACCAAGGGCTCTAATCCTGCAAAGGGATTTGTAAATGCATCTCAGGCCCCATCCCGAATAGCCAGTGAACTACTGAGGGAATTCAGCAGATAATCTTTACAACTGTGCAGCCAAGAGTTTATCAGTAGACAAAAACCAAGCAAACCAACCATGCTCAAAATATCTTCCGGAGAAATGGTAAAGCTCCCAAAGCCCTTTGTACTTTAGGAAAAAAATTAATGAACTGTATGTATACAGTTGCTGACTCTCTCAACACAGGACTGAATAGCAAGGCTCTAGAGGGAGGTCTGCAAGCAGACCTTTGCTCTTGTATAAGTTCCAGTGTCTGAGAGAAACGCATCATCCAGGAAAAGGGTTGGATATTTAAGCTGTGGGTCCAGGAGAACAGACTCTTTCCTATATGCTGTAGATGCTTTGCAGCTGCCCCAGGAATGATAATAACCCATGCTTCTTGCAGAAGGAGTGAAACAGTCTGATGTAGGAATCTCCAAGTTCAGTATTTTCACCTGAAGTATCTATTCTCTGTTATTTCAGAGAGAACTAGTGGGGGGAAAAAACTGTATACCAGCAACGTGGCCATGTTGGCAAACCATTTATCTACCAGGAACAGCAGAGATGTTCCATGAAGAAGCTATGCTGCAAGAGCACCATTAGTCAGAAAAATGACATTAAGAATGAAATCCTAAAGAGGTGTTCATAGTACTATTTTTAAATATGTTTGCATCCAAAATAAATAGCAGTGACTGATTCCATTCTTTCGCAGACACAGATAATCTGTGTCCATTCAGACAGCCTATGTACCATGAAGAACCTAGTAGATTCCAAGCTAAACTGATAGAACAGTTTCAAAAAGTGACAGTTACAGAATCATTGAGAAGTGCAGAATAACTTTTCACAGTATACTATATTATGAGCAGTGATTCTCAAACAGGGATCTAAGAGATTTGGGGTGAAGTCAGCTGTGGAGCCCAAGAAAATCAGCCTTGCAAGATCTGTGCTGAATGTGTGTGAAATTCCCAGTTTAACTAGTCTGAGGAGCTGCGTATGGGAGAGGCAGGGGGATAGGCAAGAAGGCAGTGCTAGCCCTGGTGCAGGGACAGATACACTTGATTGCTGCCCATTTCTCAGGGACAGAGTACTGAACCACTGTGTTCAGCAGTAGCACTGTTACTTCAGCTAGAGATACTTCCTACTCCCATACCCCTACGCCCCTGTTACTAGTGCATTTTGATGTCAGCAGTCATGAGTACAGCTGAGACTACAGCTAGTAGTAGTACCATGGTTAAAAGAAGAAAGCTTTAGCCTCCATATTTACAAGCTATATGCTAAAATCTATTTTAATTCTTGAGAATTACAGTATAAGGCTGAGAAACTTAAAGTTCCAGGGACTCTTCCTAGCTAACTGATACATCTATGGCTGCAGCCAGGATCTAGGGTCCAGCATTACTTTGATGGATTTCTCTCTAGGGGCTGGTACCGTTTTGGTTTCAGACTCTGTCTCAGTAACCAGTGAAATGGAATTTCCGTGGTCAGTTAAACTGCTTTTTCTACAAGGACCAAGCTTGCGAGGAGCAGCAGTGGGTCTCTGTTGCATTATGGTAGATAACTCTGAATCAGAACTCTTACTGCCAGACTTCTCCCAGTTTTCTTTGCCCAGTTGCTCTGTGTTCACCTGTGCTTTTGCACTGTATGGTGATTTATCAGATGGTGGAGGTGGAGCTCTTCTTTTCTTTCCACGGCCATCATTAGGACTTACAGTCTTACTTTTTGTGCCTGGATGCAGGTTTTTCTGCACTACCATCTCATGAGACCCATCAAAGAGCGAGGCCCATAAGGAAGATGCAGACTCCTTTTGCTGGCCAAGCAGGAACTCGCTGCCACTCTCTCCAATTTTTCTTTGTATGATATCAGCTAAGCCCTTGTGTTTCACTGGAGAATCAGTGCCTGTAATTTTAAGGGACAGCTATTAAACTTAAATGCCACCAATAATTTTTCTCCTATCTATTTCATTATTGCTATTCTGAATACAGAACTGTGTTGAGTATGTCCCATGAAGCCTGGACTAGTATTAAGAGTGGAAGAAATGGAAAAGATTACATACGCTGCATAGAGAGAACTGAGGTCACGGAGTCAACTGTTTTCATGACAGCTGGCATTGAGGCAACAGGATAGGCGTGGATACTTCATTCCAAGTAGAAAGTAGAAAAAATAATGTACTGCTAGGAAAGCTACATACATATTTTAGATATTATTTTGTTGTACAGTACTTTGAACATCTCGTTTCATGGAAGGCCAGTGTCAAAATCTGACTAAATACTCTTGTGCCTCCAGCCTGCAGAGAATGGGACATCTTTACATATGTCTTTTTTTCTTTATGTGCTTTGAGACTGCCTTACCTATTTCTTTCTCATGTTGAGTTTTCCATGTATATAGCAGTAATACCTACCCCCTAAAACAGCAGCAGTATCTTTTCTGTTGCAGGCCATGCACTGGTGATTTTTAACACATTTTTAAACATACAAATACTGGGCTTTTTCCTTATGAATATTAAAAAGAATCAGGAAAAAAAATGGTATATTAAGAGCGACACGGAATGTGTGTTCTTCACTGACATGTTTAAGTATGAGCAGAATTATGCTACAACGTTTCATATTACCTTCCAAGAACTTCTGTATAGTTGATTTACTGCCTCTCTGCTCTACATTCCTAGCTCAGATAGGATTTTTTTTGACTGTTCAGTGCTCTGATGCACTGTAACGCGATGACCCACATGGCATTTTGAGCATCTTTACAACTCCAGTCTCAAGCAGCAAGCAGTCAGGCATTTATACTTGTACAGTGTTTTTCAGCCAACACTGCATCGGATCCATTAAAACAAAGTGACCTACTTTTCTAGTCTGTAAATATTATTTCTGTAATGAAACTATTAAAATAATCCCGCTGCATAGCATTTTGCTCTACAAAAGTAGAAGTCTCAAATTCATGCTAGATAGACTTTCTGAGCGTATTTTTCAGCATCATTACCAAAGACCAAACAATTAGGTAAGTTATATTAGGTAAGCCTTTATATAGCTTTAAAACCAGAAACTTAATTTCATGCAACTAGTTAAAAACATTATTGGTTGGCAGACTGGACTGTTTTATCTTGCATCCCCTGAGCTTTATACTACTCTTTCAGTGAGTGTTTATTTCTAATGACAGCTTTTTTGAATGTGTTCGGGGCTCCCTAATTACAGTTCAGATTGCAGATTTTTTGGTTCAAGCTATAAAAACACATTAATTACTGCTGCTATTACAAATGCAGATTTAAGGTGAACTCCTTGGTATGCAATTATGTTGCTGTTTCATTGTCTGAATTGCCCTTGAAAAACTGTGTTTCAGCATCAACACCAGAAGCCATCTGAATACAGACAATGTTATTTCTGTTACCCTGCAACTTGAAAAGACAAATCCCACTTACTCATATCATGATAGACGGAGGTTGCCTCTTTTGTCAGGAACAAAGGTGGTTTCCGTGGTGACATAATCTCAATTTTCATAAGTTCTTCACAACAATGTTTCCACTGGCCTGAGAGAGAACAGAGAACAATGAGTGGAACTTACACACTTTGGCTTGAAAAAAACTGAAATTGTTAGGCTGTGTTAGGAAACTATCTGCAAAGCAATGCTAACAGTAAGCATTTACTTTTTAGTAGGAATGCTCAGGAAGTACTGTGTTTTCAACTTTGAACTCTTTCCAGTTTTTAGCACAAGGGTCATAAGCTATCTTTAATTTAAGCATCCTACCAGTACTATTATACTACAAAGAGTGAATATCATAATTTGCTTTCAAATCCCCAAACTCAGTACAAATTCATCAGGAAAAAAAAAGAATTTTAAAAAAAGTCATAATTTAAGGTAAGGAAGCTTCATAAAGTTATCAGGAGACAAACTCCAATATACAGCAAGCTCAGTGTTACACAGCTGTTACAGTAAAGACACAGTTCTGTCTTTAATAGAGGATAACACATCTCTATCTTTTAGAAGACAAGGAAACCTTTTTCCATTAATAGATTTTGACCTTAAGGAAAACAAGACACGGTAAAATTGCTTTGTTCATTCCCATCACTCCAAGTTTTCTGAGTGCATTAATTTTAAGAGAATTTTAGAACCACTGAAGAAAAAAAGGCATTTAAATGCCAAGTGACCCATGTTTTTCTGCACCTAAGGAAAATGTCTCCAAAAAATCCATGGATATTTTATCTATAATGAATAAAAAGTAGTTCTTTTACCCCACTCCACAGGTAATTTAAAGAGGATGTCCTAGTTTTGCTTATTGTATTTCTTTAATTGATAGAACCTTTTCTCGTAACTCGGAGTTAAAAGAAGAAATACAAACTACAATACCCAGTTTCCACAGCCTCAGTTCACTGATTTAATTGGTGTGGCCTCTGATTAAACCCACATATTTCATGCATTGACCTGGTTCTCTTTTTCTGACCTGATGAAAATGACTATCAGGCACCAACTGTACTCTGTCAGTGATGGCATAATAACTGACAGTTGTTCTCTATTCTTAATAAACCTGAGTCAAACTACTAAAATATAGGAAAAAGACAAAGACAAATTAATCTCTCTATATAGTTCATAGAATTAATATTTGGTCATTAAGCAACATAGCACACTGCTTCAGAACCATTTCACTGTCTTAAATTAACAAATGAATTTATCTCATGTAAGAATAGTGAAGACCCCAAAGCATTTTAGCATGGGGGGGGAGGAACAAGGGATGAGTGCATCAGTTTATCTTATCTCATCTGCCATAAAGCCTCAGCTACTACTTTTAGCAGCTTCAAGCAAGCTGAGTGTACTTGCATGACTGGACTGTAGTGTGGCTAGCTGGGGGTATTCCCCTCTGGCCAGGGGTACCAGAATCCTGGCATTACCAACAGAATCAGGTAATCCCTATTGTAATTGTGACAGTTTAATTCATCCATAATGCTGCTGAGCAAGAAAATCGCACATCCATGTACCTGTTTGCAAGAGCAGACTGAACCTTCTTTTTTGCCAAGGCCCCAAATAACTCTTAAGAGGTCATGCAGGAATCCAGCATCCTCACTTTCCAGTAACGCTTCCATGCCCCAAAGTTTCACACTTCAGAATCTCACAAAACCAACACACCGCTGGTAGGACGCATAGGCAGAGACAGACTCTTCCTACTTACTGAGGAGGAAGCGATGGGGAGAGTTGAACATAAAAAAACCCTAGAACACTGCTAAAACAGACCAAGCTCATCTGAGAATAGGTGGACCTAGTTTGATTCTGGTTTCCTGCAAATCCCCAAACTGAACATGTGGCCACTGGTTTAGTCAAATATTTGCCTTCCAGTGGCTCAGATCATCACTCAATAATACCCAAAGAACATTTTTCTTCTCATGATTGCAAACAAAGGATTATGAGGCAATTCCAATTGAAATTGTTCAAAGTTTCCTTTGATGTTACATAACATCCCACACTTGAAGGGCACGTTGCCAGAACTGCTTGCTTACTTACTCAGATCATAAAAGTGCTGCCAGAAAGCCTCCATCCACTTACGAAGTTCTTCCCTACTGTCAGTAGCAAAAAGTTGAGTCACAGCTTCTCCAGACACAGGGTTGATAACAGAAAAATTATTAGTTCTTTTCTTGGAGTCCTTATCCACAGCTCGAATTCTCGTTTCCTAAGAATGACAACAAGCTGTGGTAATGAGTTACTGCTTCAGCTCTACATTCATATCACCTTAGGCCCAGCAACAGCATAAATGGAGGTATCATTTGGCTGTTTATCTAATCCAGGTTAATTTCCAAAAAACAACCCACACCCCTGAAGTCAGAATTAAAAATTAACTAATATATGAAAAATAAGGGAACAGAACAGAGTTACTGCACTATAGTTATACATTATAGACTGTACATTTTACGGTTCCTCTTCCCTTGCCTTCACTAGTGCACCTCACAGAGTTCATCTTTCTTCAGAATAGTTCGGCAAGTAATCTAAAATAACAGCAAGCAGCTCCTTTTCTCTGAAATCTTAATCTGGTCAACCACATTTTTATAGCTATTACTAGGTCCCCTACCATACTTCTGTGAGCCATTGTTTGTTTTCTCAGATATATTCTAAACTTTTTTACATTCATTTCAGTCAATTGGCATTTTGCTAATACTGCAATGACTGGAATTTTTAAAAAGAAACTTATCTTGTCCACATGTAAAGGAGCATTTGTAGTAGTTACCCATAAAGGTCTACCAGAATGAATTCCCAACATGAAAATAACACTTTGCTGTAATAGCAAAAAGACTATTTTTTATTTCAAAATAAACATTTTGGTTTTGTCTTATTTAGAGAGAGATGTATAGAAACGTATATATATGACAAGTATACCATAAGTAAATCAAATTTTTTCAGGTAAAGTGAAGAAGGACCTAGAATTATGTAGCAGCACTGCTACAGCCAAGGGTGTCCCTTCTGTTCAGGTACATGGTTCAGCTGATTTTATCATCTAGACTGGATCCAGTGGTATTTTTATAATATCTAGTTTCTCCATTATGGAATTACTACAATACAAAATAACACTACAATACAAAATTATCCCTAATTGAATGAAAAAAAATATTTTGTGTAAGATACTGAAAGATTTTAGTAAAAGTTTTATAAAACACAACTGAAAAATTTTCCAGAACAAAGCTAAATAACACTATTGCTTGTTACAACACTGACAGTGAAGTGAAAATAAGGTAATTAACAGAACTTTATCTACAAAAGTAAAAGCAGAGCCCCTTAAAATATCTTTGCAACTGCATTTCAGACTGACTGAGCAAGCAGTGGGCTGTCACAACACTGCTCTTAAAGGAGAGTTTTGGGAACGTGCAGGGGAGCACCATGCTCCCAGCTGCCCCGCGCTCTGCACGGGGAGCAGCCCAGCGCCCGGACGGGCAGCCGGGGAGCCCCCGAGGCTACGCTACAGCCGGGATTGCGGTGGAGTATTTCCTGCCTGGAGGGACAGGGAATCTGACTCAAGGGAGGCCTCCAGGCGTGCCTCAAAATGCAGTGGAGACATACCGACCATGTTCCTTTTTACACAACTCAATTCCACCAAATGTCAAACATCTGCTGCAAATGTCAAATATACACCTACAGAAATTAAGTTTACACATTGGATCCCATGGGGATAAGCCTAGTTCTGATACTCAGAAAAACAAAAATTATTTTACAGAACATTCCCCAGATTTTAAATGCATTACTGAAGTAACCGCTTGAAATACTAACAGCTGCTTGTAGCATATCTGATGGATATGCTCATTTAAATTCTTCTGTCTAAAAATAGGATATGAAGTAATTCATCCATAAGTGCTCTATATCCCATTAACTCAGGTAACCATAGATACCAGCAAAAAATTAAATCAAATAGATTAACATTTGACAGGTAAGAACTTCAAGCATACTATACACAGAAGTTTATGTAATGATGTTTGCTGCAGGTTTTACCCCACAAATACGTTACTATTCAAAGGAGATAAATTCTCAAGCAACAATCTATACCTGACCCTTGAATATTTAAGAAGTGATACAAGATACCATTACAGTAATGGGGTGATGAATTTACCAAGCTTAGGTGAATTACACTACAGGCCCAGTTTCATTAAAGCTAAAGCGTCTTAAGCTACCATGTTATAATAGTGTCTAACCTTCCACAGTCTTACAGAGAACTGAACCAACTCTGCTACAGCTATTGCAAAGACCAGGACAGTCAGTTGACTGCAGTTTTCTCTACTGTTTAATCTTGAAGAACTGAAGTGACTCCTTTTGGGAGGCTGAAGGCGGTGTTACGTCCTATATGCAAAAAGATTTTTTTTTTTTTTTTTGAAAGTGGGGAAAGCACAAAAGGGGAAACGACAGATTTTTTTCATATAATATAAATAGGAACCTTCCTCTCTACCTTTGCCCTCACATCAAAAATTCTCTTTGCCTGACAGCACTCTTCTGGAAAGGTCATCTGTTAAGCAGAGTTAACAGGGAAAAAAAGGGAATCTTTCTGTTCCTGAGGTTCAGCACTTTCCTGCTAAGCCAATCCTGACAAACTGAGGAGTAGTGTGTTTATAAAGATCGTTTCAAGACATCAAAACAAATTATACTTCTTCAGACAAATACTGAATAGCCTAAAATCCAGTTCTGTGCATCCATTTTAAGATTAAACAAACCAAATAATGTATAACAAACTTCATTTATGATTTTACTACTAAAAATAAACCAAGAAATAAAACAGCATTGGAAACAAAACATAATCTGTTCATGTGCTGGTTTTTGCTGTAATGTCAACAATTTCCATGGGATTTGTTTTAAGCAAGTAGGGAAATACGGTTAAATTTAAAATTATGTCTTTCAAACATTTAATACATAAAACTGAATCCACAGATTAGCTGTGGACATTTCCTCCTTTCATCTGCATTGTTTTGTGAACTTGTATTAATGTAACATCCATGTAGCAACTGGATGGTAAGTATAATGTGGTAAGTATAATCTGGAAGAACAATATTAGGATTGCTATGTCATTTTCGGTGTAATGCAACAGCTAAAATCCAGGAGAGGGAGACGGCGTTATGTGAGCAGCCAGCATTCTGCGGAGCACCAGGGAGCCATAAAGCATAGTTTCATAACCACTCAATTTAAGCATTTGTGTTACAAGGTCCACCATGTGGGATGTGGATATATCTGCTTCCCCTGCCCAAATCCACAATCTCTTTCAAGCAATTGCAGAACTAAATTGAACAATGTGACAGGAGATACTAGAGATATTTGGAAGCATTTAACTAATCTGTGCTTTTCCAACATATTTTCACATGTGTGAAGGCTTGCCTAAGCCAGCTAGTGGGAAAAAGACCTTACTACACAGAGCATGAGTATAATCAGAGCTGTGCTCGGTTCACCAGTGGTGGAGTTCCCTGACACACACACTGAACGGAAGGAGACTGGGGAGGAGAAAGCAGAGGAGGCACCTGATAATAGTTGATGTGGAGTAAATTCACAGGAACGAGCCCCTGCGAAGCGGGGTCCGACAGAGATGTATTTACAGGCGTGTGCCTGTGTCACTGCCCATGCTCCCTCGTGACCGCGCGCTGCACACAGGCTCAAAGCAGTCAGCAGTCCCTGGTGAGCATGAGTAGGCTGCCGCAATTCAGCGCCCGGCCCTTTGGACATGCAAAGCGTCGTCTCTGAAAGGCTGTTACCTAAGAGTACCTCATAGTCCCACCACCCTTTTTTTTTTTTTTAATCAAACCGATATATTTGATGACTCATCACAAGCAAAGGAATTTTCCCTGGCATGGGGATGACTTCATTTTTCATAGAGGCAGCTCTTTTCACTGCTTGTGTGTCCCCTTTCTGCAGCAAAGTCCTGGATCTCCTGTCCCACCCTGCACTGTCTCATACCTGGATCAATCTGTTTTGGCCATGGCACGCTCACCTCTGCTCCAGGCTCATACTGACTGGAGCCCACCCCTATGTTACCAAGCTGGGGTAGACAAGATTGTCTCTCTTCTATTCCAGACAAGGCTCACTTTCACGTAGCAATCATAATTTCCTGTGATTCTTTGTGAATCCTTGTAAAGATCCTGGGTGCAGTACTCCCTTTAGTGAAATGGTATCTACTACCATCTGCATAGGGAACAGCTAAGTTCACACACCTACGCAGTAGTCAGAAAGTATGGATGGGAAGGAGCAACTCTGCCCTTCCCAGGGCTGGCCTCAGGGCCTAGGCAAACGGGGAGTTTTCATGAACACAGCAGAAATCAAGATACTGTAACAGGACTTCCAGTAAGACATCGACTACTTGCCCATCCTATGAGGAAACAAACCAAATATTTTAGGACTACTACTGTTAAAGCACCAGTACTTGTCTGAATACGGTGCAGGGCCCTCAGGGAGATTGGCTCATAACATGAACCACTAGCACACGCACCAATTGCTAAACTATCGTGTGCAGGCAAGGCCTTTATTACCCATTTCAAATCAAAGAAAATCTAAAATTTTAGGAACTGGTCCATAAGGAATATTTCATGTGCAGAATGGATTCCAGCAAATTTTCTTTGCTGCAGAAAATACTGTTTCTCTTTTGCTACTTTGTTGTGCAATATAATGTGTTATAATCACATTTAGTTGGAACAATAATAGTAATGCATGCAAAACAGGAACTGCGGAGCCTAAAACATTCTTGCTCAACAGCAGTAGCAGTAAAGTCATCTGAAGTAATGACTTTGATGGTCTTAATTCCAAAGCGGGGGGGGGGGGGGGGGGATAAGTCTATCAGTGTGAATATGTTCCGGATAGTTTCTCATAAATCTAGATGATTTCATTACTTTTCAGAAAGTATCTTTCAATCACATATTAAGGATCAGATTCACATTACAAATAAAAATGCCACATATGCAGCTAGAAGAGATTTTTAGTTAGAATATCCAGAGTTGATGTTAAATCTCAACTTTGGTTTTGAAATTGCCGTTTCTATAACAACATGTAGTAGACAAGCCCACATGGTTAGTTTGCTTTCATTTAATCTATAAAAGTTTCAAAAAAAAAAAAAAAAAAAAGACCTACTGGTGTTAAATTATTTCCAAGAGAAACTGTTTAAGTAGTAAAGTATCCAAATATGTTATAAATTGTGGGTTTTTTTAATTAAAATTGAGTAAGGATTCATAGCTATTCTCCAACAGTCTGACATTTTCATAAAATGGTATAAGGTACATGATTTATATACCTTATTCATGTTATCTTGAAGGATATTCTGCAGACATGGACCTTCTCCTAGTAAAAGCTTATTAAGCTGGATTTTAGACTGTAAGTGTATTGGTAACTTGGAGGAGCAAAACACTTTAGTAGAATGTGGTTGTTTTGAAAGGAAAAGAAAAGCAAAACTAGGATATAAACCAAAACACTGACCTCCAAGGAAAGATTAGAGAGGTAGCCAGACAGATAGTATTAAAAAATGTTCCTGTCGCTTTTTAAAATATGGATTTAGTCACTGTATTTTGCTGAAGTTTATCATTTCCCAACTGATACTGTGAACAACTGGAAAACAAGTAGATGTACGACAGACTACTGCAATTAAAAGTGACTGAAGGTGACTGAAAAGGTGACTGAAAACATTTAACACATGAAAACAAAGTCCTAATAAAAACAGGGCACATAGTTATCGCTGGTTTATAGGTTTGGTTTATATATAAGCCTTAGTCTAGGCAAGAATCCAATTATAATTTTCCACAAACTTTAAAGCCACTAAAAGCCAATATTGCTGTTTTAAGAAGTTGTTCTTTGTTATTTTACATCTGTACCAATTCCCAGTCCTACCCCATCTCCTTCCTTGAACCACACAAACGTTTTTGTAGCCATGTAGTGAACTGGATAAGATAATCTATTAAAGGGAACCATAGCTGAAATCCAACCCTCCTCTTTCCCCCAGATAAGCTAATTTTAATCCACATCAGTTCCCTAGTCCAATTCATCAGTCAGCCGCCCTAACGCATGTCCTGGCATAAAGCAGCACAGCAGCTAGAATAAGCGACTGGAGGACAGGAATGCTTCTTTCAAAATTAGCGGGGCATCAAGCGTTCACAGAAGTACAGCATCACAATCCAGATCAAGCTGTGCTTAACACCGTTTCCAAATGTGTCCGTTTACTTACGTATGATGGATCTAGCTAGGTCAACTGCAAATACTAAATTCCTCTGCTCATCCTCGTGTGATACTAACTCTTGATGACTGCACCAGAAATATTCTTTGAAAGCATTTGTTCGCCCTAAAGCTGTCCCTTCTAGAAAGTCTTTCCAATAGCATTTCTAAGTTGAATAGTTAAATACTTAAAATTGAATACTTAAAATTTTATTATTTGGCTAAAGAAACACTATGTTTTAAATCCAGACTTTACCAAACAAGATATTGAAAAGCAGTAATAATGTCATCCAAACGAACAGAACTTGCCATGTTGTTGTGCCCTGTACAAAACCAGTATTAAGAAAAGCAGCTTATTTTAAGGCACTAAAATATTTTGAACAACTTTCCAGCTCTCCTTCTAATTAAGATTGTGACTAAATAACATGCAACAACAAAAAAAGCTTTTGTTAAAATTCCGCTTTGCTGAGGACAAAAGCCTACCAGAGCACTGCTAAAAGACTGTAAGGAATAAATTTCTAAAGCCTCTCTTACAGAACAGTCACATAAGCAGTTATCACTTTTCCTAAAGAAAAACATCCTTCTTTTTTCCTCTATGTTAATCAGTCTAGCGCAATAGAAAGAACTCACATCCTCAGCTAAGAAATGTAATACCCCTGCTAAAAAATTCAGTGAGTGCAAATTTCACTGAAGCATATCCCACCCACATGCTACCTATAAAACATTCCGCATACCAGCAGCTTGGAGCCCAAATAAATCTAGGTATGTCTTCAAACAAAAACAAGCAAAAAAAATCCAACCACCCTACTCCCAAAGAAACCAAAAAACCCAACCCCCCCAAAAACCTATTACAATCTATTTTACCTTGTTGATGGAAACTGTCAACACTGGCTCCAGTTTAGCCTCAATTTCTTCTGGTGAGTAATAGCAAAAGAGTTTGCCACCTCTTAGTATGCAATACAGCCTCCTCCAGTTAGTCAGACTTCCTATCATTTGCTAAAGGGAAGAAGTAGTCAGAAATTGCTAAACATAAACCAGCTAAATATCAACCTGCATCACGTATTACTAAAAATATATAACGATTTTAAATATATATGTGTATATATGTATAAAAAATCAATTTAAGACCAAAGTATACAAGGTATACGCAGATCAGCCTGTGTGATCGAAACTATCCACACTGAACGCTTTCCTAAAAAACTGACTTTATTGCAGAACATTTCAGAATTACTGACTTCTGAAATGTTACTAATACTTTAAATGTCTTTTGGTGTTTTACAGTTTTCCCACTTTTACCGTCCTATGACACTCAGAATGCAGGATGTGCTGGTTTGGACAGACAGACAGAAATCACCTTGTATTGCTGCCTACCAGAAGAAAGAAACCACCTTGATTAACTACAATAGTTACACAAGAAAAGAAATAGAAAGAGTACCTCACTTTGGAAGTAACATATGCAGTTCAGACATTCAACAGAAACATTTATCTAGAATTTCCACTTTCTCAAATGAATTTTATGAACAGTTTTCATCAGTGCATTTAGATTTCATGACCAGTTTAAACTCCTGACAACTGACCCAGCCCCTCTGGCCCTCCGCTATCCCCTTATTTGCCTAGCTGTATGATTAACCAAAACAGAGAAGTAAACTGAGTTCAAATGAATAATTTTTGAAGGGTGAAGTTTAAATGTGGCGCAGTTCCCCAGTCAGATTCACCATGCTGTGGTACAAGCCCTTGTGCTAGCACAATGAGACGGCTGTACAAGGATGAGAGCCCAGAGATTATTAGGACTGCTGCTGTACCAGCCTAAACTCATTCTGAAATGACAACCCTAGTTGATCTTTATGTAACAGCCTAAATAATTTTATTGATAAGCACATCAAGGTAACATTTATTTCTTCGCTCTTAGCCACTGAAGTCACTGCTTCCAAACAGCAGCAAGCAGCAGACAGATAGACTGCTACCTCTAGGTAGAACAGGTAAAAAATACCTGTGCTCAAGAAACCATGTCAGGAAAAAATAAATACTATAACAATTGACTCTCAGTGATGGCTATTAATAGACGAAGATATAAACAAAAGCAAGGTCTTTTTACCTGCTGATTAAGAAACCCTGCCATCATATCCTTAGCCATGCAAGAAGGCTGAGCAACTAAACGGCAACACATGTTTCCATACAAGGGGAGCCAGAAAGAGGATTCCTCTGGGGGTAAAGAATAGGGAAAGAAAATATAAACATTTAGTTCTGAATATTTCCCAGAAAATTGCAGTTTAACTTTCTAATACACACATTTTTAGAATCAGAAGGTCATGAATGTAAGGAAGCATTCGTTACATTTAAAGAAAGAGACCTCATAATATAGACTTGCACTAAAACTGATTTTTAGTCCTCAGTATTTAACTTTTTTCTTTTCACCATCAGAAGTTCTAAAAAAATTCCAAACAGAGATATTGTTCTGCAAGAACAATTTGTTCTTATGTAAAATATAGCTTTAAATCTCATTTCACAGCTAGAAACATTTTGAAAGATAAGTATACTGGCCATCCCAGCTAGTAGGATGAGCCCATCCCATCGTGGCCTACAGCTACATGTACATGTGAGTACTTAGCGCCTGACTGTTTTATTAAGGCTCAGAACTTGTATCTACTTGTTCTGTCTTCCGCACTAGAGGAACATCTAGAATTTCAGGGAGCTTCTTATAAATAGCAGTCTCTCTCCTCGCTCAGCTCTGCTGTATAATAGGCTCTCTCTTCCATAATTAGAAGCAGGTAATACAACGTTCCGATAACATGATTCTGACTTTAGTCATGTTTCAGAAATGCCTGTAATGAACCAAAATATTCAGGTATGTCATTTCTCACCAGAGTAAGTTATGTAAATTAATGACAGAAAAAGGAATTTGAAGAAAAAGTCTAAAATACTGATGAAGAAAGGCTTACAAATATCAAAGATATTCAGAATTCTTCATCCAACCCTTCAAGTAATAAATGCCCCATAAATCTCCAAACCTTTACTTATTCATAATAAATGAAGTGCGAAGACTGAAATTCCCTTTGGGGTCAAACTTACCTATGTAAAAGAGAAGGTTCCCAGAAGCTGCAGTGAAATACAAAGTCCCATGTCTTAATTTAACAACTGGGGGTGGTGGTGGGTGGAGGGTCATAGGAGGGGCTATCCTTTAAGAAAATGATGGATGAAGTATCCAAAAACTGTACACTTGCTACTTAAAGTATTGCATTCAGTTGCAGCATAGTCATAGTCCCCAAGTTAGCATTTAGGTTGAGTGCTGCTACTAGCAACTTCTGCTGTCCCCAAGCTAAAATCCAGGAACTGAGGTGAATGGCAAGCACACATGCTTATGTCCAGTGTTAAATCTGGGCCTGAAACGGCCTAGCTGAGTTAAAGCCATTTGTCTACTTTCCTTCTGACTGCACAGGAAAGAGGTTCTCTTCCCTTTGACACACTACCTTGCTTCTGAGGAAAGGGAAATAATTTGTATGTGGCTACACCTTACATAAGACTGAGATGCAATGAGAGAAGAAACTCCCAAATGAATTCAATTTTCACCTGGACTTGAAACTTTACGACTCAACTTTCAGTTTATTCAGCTGTGTACAGGTGCTTGTTTTAGAGCAGTTAAATATTTTGTTAAAGTTGTTCTATATTAAGTATCTAGAAAAATAACCTCTTTAAGCTCTTTAGTTTACAAAAGAAAGAAATGCAAAATGTTACTTTTTTTTTTTTTTTTTTTTCTTCCTGAAATAGGTACCATATGTACTTACCATTTCCTGTAATGGTAAGGCTGTGGGTTCTGAAATTGTCCTCAGCACTCTCCAGCCCCAAAGTGGTATATGCCAGCAAACTGTATTTTGCTCCACTAAATGTGAAAGAAAAGGCATGTTTAAAATGTTTGCACTCCCCAGGCCGTTATTAAAGGGAGTCTAGACGCGCCTGAGATAACACACTGAGGGAATATGGAGATGCAGGGCAGCACCTGTCAGTGTCCACAGGTTGCCTGCTCCCATCCTCTTCCCCCAGAACTCCTCTATCTCCAGTTTTCCTTGTAGACCACAACTGTTCCACAGTATGCTCAGCTGCTTCTTACATCCTTATCTCCTCCCTCCACCTACTGTGTACCTCCAGTTCCTTCCCATCATTTCCAGGCCCCGCTGTCCAGTTCAACAGCGCTCAGCCCCGTCAGCTCGGTATCCTTAGCTCTTCCCACGTCCCCCGCTCTTGGACCTGCCAGTGGGGAGGAGGCACCGTGGGTGGCGACCAGCCCCCAGCCGGGCTCGCACTCGCCAGAGACGAGCCAGCCGCTGCCTTCCCGCTGCAGCCCAACCCAGGGACAAGGGCTGCGCTTTCCAAGCTACCTGCTCCCTGAGGATGCCAACAGTATCTCTCTCCCCTCTAATCAGACACCAAGTAACTTTTGAAAGCTTTGCAGCTTCTGTCCCTAAATAGGTTCAAAAATTATTATAGCCAGTAGAAAGACTGATCACACAAACCTTTTATTTGAAAACACAGGCTAAAAGTTAAAAACCTATATACTGCTCCTCCGTGTTGCCCTACTCTTTTGCTTCAATTTTGCAGACTATACGTTATAACATAGTTGTAATATATACAATATATTTTAAGTTAGTATCCAACAGTTTAATTCTTTGTATGCAGAAAGAAACCTGTGCAGTAATACAGAGCTATGTAGCATAAAGGGACTCTTTCAATGATTGTGCTTACAGACTTCAGAATGTTATATCTTTGTTTGGGATTTTGCGGGGGGGAGGGGGGCAGAGGGCGTCACATTTACAATTCAGCACAGTGCGTGTGGAATGCAATTCTTGGAATAAACTAGTATAAATGTGGTGCATGTTTAACCTTTTCCCCCCCAAATACACTTCAGACAGGGTAACAGATTTACAGTCCAGCAAAGCAGTAAGTATTCCACCTGGCTAACGGCGATTTAAACCAAGTTCACAAAAACCAAACCACTTAGTATCACTAACTACTCTCCCTAACAGATCTAACATCATATCCTTAAAATGTCTTCAGTCCAGCATAGGACAGTTTTGTAGTGTAAAAGGCAAGAAGATAGTACAGAACTCACTTCACAAAAAATATTTTCTACAGTATTATTTTTAATTTTTTTTTGTAATAGCAGAGTGGGAATATATATTTTAAAAGCTTTGGCTCAGCGGAGGGACAAGGCAGATGCCTACCTAACCCTAATGAAAAAGGAGGAGATAAATGTAGTAAGATTATTAGCAGGGAAGTCTATTACATATCTATTTCAAGGGAATAGTGAGAAAGTTAAATACAATACAACATTCTGGGCGTAGGGCCACTGCTATAAAACATTTCAAGAGTGCAATCTAAACAAAAACTGCATCAGCATATGTATATATTCCCTGTTAAACTGTTCCCTAGCAAAAGATTCTCAGCTGATTATATTTTGCCATCCAATTAAGCAATATATAACTACTCTATTAAAACTATATAAAAAAGTTCAGTTATTTCTCACAGATAAAACTTTGTGCTGATTTTCAAGTTACTTTGTTTCTAAAGCATGACTAATTGCCACACAACTTTGCCAAAAAAACTCAGCTACTTCACTTTTAAAATATGCTTCACAGTAACATTTTCTTTCTAAAACATAACAGTCATTCCTTTCAGCCAACTTCAGTATAATTTCAAAAAGTTTTATCTGCAACTATTTTTCAAATTTAACAGGCTTATCAACATTGTTAACCATGTTTTGCCTATGCATTTGACAGAATTAGCTCACTGCCTTAAATGGCAGTTTCTTTGCATGTAACAAAATAATCTGCCTGCTGCATCTCATACAATACTTTTTATTTCTATAGTATTCTTCCATGTAATAATTTTACTTTTTAAAAAACATCAGCCTATATTCACAGCACACCTGTGGCTGAGGCTTATTGTTAAATCTGTTCACTGATCAAGAGACAGAGGCACCAAAGTTGCTATCCAGACACTGGCGTGGGAAGGTGTCACTATATCACTCTATCAATGCAGATAAATTAATACATCTCAGATTCCCAAACCTGTTTCTGAAGATTAATCCCAATATTAGAAATCCCAATATTAGTTCACTCATCCAGATATTTAGAGTGAAGAATTTGCAAGTCAAAAAAGTCTAACATGTTCACCCCCTAATCAAACCTTAAATAACAAAAGCTAAAACAAATATAATCTTCAGATACAGAGAAAGAAGCCAACTAGAAAAATTAGGCAATTAGATTAGACTGTGTATGCCCAGCAAGAGATTGCTATGGTTTTTTCCAATTCAAAAATAGGATACTGAAGCCATGCCTCCAGCCTAACAGAGGGCGACACATAAAAGGCAATACCAGCAAGGCCATATTCACAGCTCTGCAAGTGAATAAACAAGCGCTCCAAGGATTCTCTCAGATGACTTCTCCAAAGGGAAACATATTTATGCTGGAATTCAATAGTATACCTAGACTAAACATATTCCTCTTCTGCAACGAATGTAAAAAGTAAAAAATAAAGATTTAAAATGGATACAATAGAAAATTGAAGTGGGTAAAAGGCTACAAAAATGAAAAGAGCAATATTTATAGAAGGATAATTAAGACAAGAACATCAGTATAACTGAGTTAACAAATCTAAGCAACCATTCAAACACTACGTGACTAAGCTTTTGCAAGAAGTTACAAGGCTGACAGCTTCCTCACTGACCATGGACACTTCTAACCCAAGAAGTTTGACACAAAAGGGTCGTAGAGTTTTTGGAAAAGGAACAACTTCATCCCACGTGTGCTCTGAAAAGAAAAAGGCCCGTACAAATGAAATGTAAAGAAAAGGTATTCATATAATGAGGAAAGTTCTCTTTTTTGGTTTGGTTTAATTTCACCTGATGAACTTTAGGCAGGTAAAATGCTCTGAGAATACTTGAGAGATATAATCTCTCCCCCTCTGTAAGGGCTACATACCAAGATCTTACTAATATAAATCCCAGCGTGAAACTATCTAATATTGACAACTCATTTCAGGCCTGTAATAACACATTTCTTTCCAAGAATCTCTTTTGTAATCACCTAGCAAAGCCATCATTAAACACATCATTATTCATTCAACCCTGTTAAGAAGTAACAGTCACTGTGAGTGATTTACAGTAGAAGCAGCATCAGACTTCAAGACAGAGGAAAGAAAAATATGATAAATTACATCCCCAAAACCAAAAGCAAAACCCACAGGAGGAGGCAGCTACATCATTTAGATTCTCGACTGATGCTTCTTCCTTAAAAACAAATATAAATCTATATTCAAGTAAATATGGCTAGCAAATAAGCTAGTGGTTATATATGAAGCAAACTATATCTAGTGATGTTGTGTCATCACTCAACTGGAGCTTGTGAAAAGCTAATTCACATGAGATGATGCATATTGAAACATACATTGTCATTAGGTGGAACACATTGGAAAGTTAGTGATAAAATTTGCTTTGCTCTGTGGATAAGATCTCTTGGATGTATATTTTTTAATGAAAGCCAAGATAGTAATATCAGTTTGACAAAGATGGAATATGCTTTAATGTTTCCTTTTATAAACAAGCAAATAGATTTATGAAACAAACTAAGATTATACTCAACAACTAGCAAGAATTGGGTATTATGCCCCCACTGCCCAGCCACAAAAGAAAGTAATTCTTCGTAATAATTATCTTCTAAACAAAATTTAATATTACCAGTATTTACAATTTAGGCACTTTCTGCTTAAATGACAATGAAATTAAAGTGGCTAGGAAATACTAGTAGGCAGTTAACTTCATTAAAAATGCACAAAAGATCATAGATTGTTTTTAAAAGGAAACACAGGAGAATTACTGGGAACAGCACTTATTTCTACAAACACTGAAAACCAGTAAGTCATTTAAGAATGTTCTGTGCCAAAGCCAATTAAGGAAACTCCTGTTAAGTGGCTAGGAACCGTAAAATGCTTCAGACAGTTCACAATTGCACTGAAAAGCAAGTAAGTGAAATGGCCCCTGTGTGCACAGCACGTACCCTCAGCACAACAAACAACTCTGTCGGCTTCATCAGGGCAGAGGGTAAACGAAAGGTTTCTCCTGTCTTCCCACCACACTATTTCATTACACAAAACTTTTTGACATGCCCACCTTGCTGTTCAGATTGCGCAGAATGGGCTAGGTTCAAAAGTAACATGGGGGAAGGAGGGAACGGAAAAGGGGAGAAGAAGAGGTAGATGGTCAGACGGTCAGACTGATCACACAAGCTTCCTCAAGACATCGAGGTAAAAGTATCACTTTTGTGCATAACGGTGGATTTAACAGCTGTACAGCAGAAAGAGAAAGCCTACTCATATGTTTAAAGATCAGAACCAGGCCCCAAGGCTGAGCTGCATGGTTAGAATTCACACCTACTTTCTCATTTCCTATTTAAAATGTAAATTTTCTTCCACTTGGGTAAGTACAGAAATAATCACTTTTTCTTGGCAATTTTCCAAATATTGACAATATATTCGGCCTATTTCTGGGGGGAAAAAAGACAAAAAGATACAACAGAATATCCATATTTATGGCTTACTGGATGACTGGGTCAGTGAGCAAAAGGGATTCGGGGCTGTCTTCTTCCAGCGCAGCTTTGAGTTTCTTCCCAGTAGCTTTGCTGATGGATGTTTTAAGCTTCTTTGCTAGTTTCTTAGGAGTGTTTGTTATATATAAAGACTCCTCTGTACAGCAACTATACACTTCAACCTTCACCTGGAAATCTGGTCCTGCTTCATCACTGAAGGGGTAGGGGGATGGAAAAAAATTTCAGGGCATTTATTAACTAAGTGAGTACGCAGCCAAGGAATGCTGCTGCTACAGTATATATATTAAATAACATATATTGCTAATCAAGGCAAAGAATTCCATCAGATTCAGGCAAAGGCATATAATAAAACAGAATTAAAGACAGGAGTACACAGCAGTAACTTAGTATCGAAGTCATGAGATGGATGTTATAATTAAACCATAAACAACTACAAACAGGAAATTCAATGTTTAGATTTAAAAAATGAAAAAAAGCCATGTTATGGAAATACACAGGGAAGACATTCAAACACACTTAAATCTGGCCTT
The DNA here is from genome assembly GCF_036370855.1 of Dromaius novaehollandiae. Taxonomy (NCBI): domain Eukaryota; kingdom Metazoa; phylum Chordata; class Aves; order Casuariiformes; family Dromaiidae; genus Dromaius; species Dromaius novaehollandiae. The sequence goes on along the minus strand of NC_088103.1, from coordinate 12,956,381 downwards.
TGCTGTTATGCAAAAAAATCATATGATTGAAGACCTGTTCATGACTGGGGTCCCAAATCAGATTGGACTGTTTTAAAGATATCACGGTCACCCCCACTCCTCTTCACATTACTGCAAAAATCCTATCTCATTCAACACCACCAAAATTTGTCATTCATAACATAACTACCTTCTGCTGGGTTCTTCTGTCCACAGCCTATGCTTTCTCTGGTTTTCAGTTCTACCAATTCTTATGTTCTCAAGATTAGTCATCAAACCCAAAAACCTAGTCTCATCTTTCAGGTACAAATCATGCCATTATACATGTGCCCATAAGGAAATTATCTCACAGGCTTTTATCAAAAGCCTTTATTTATCTTTGAACATACAAGGGAAGTTCAAGTGCCTTTTCTGCTTTTGCCACAGTATTTCACAGAAAATTATAATGGTCAATTCTCATATCTTTCAAGAAGCAGATTTAAATCTTTTCCCCTGCTTTTAACTTGAACAGGTGTTCAAAAGGGTTTAAATTCTGATTCAAAGACCCTTTCTCTCTCAGCCATTCAGTTTTCAGGATCTTGATTTAATGCTTTGGGTGGTTCTAGCTCTCCTGTCGGTCTTCCTTGGGAGACAACCTGAACTGCTAATGTGAAAAACAAAGTTGGAAAAAAAAATAGTTAAGTGCCTCTCAGGACTCTCTTAAAAATCATAAAGCAACAAAAAAGCACATGAGCACACCTTTCTACTCTTTTCCAGGTTACCTTTAAAGATAAGCGAATCATCTTCTGTCTAATATTCAACCATTAGGATTGTGGCTGTAGCACAAGCTCATATAGATGTAACAGAACATGAGGTGGAGAAAATGATGTCTGGTTTTAAGAGAGATGGGACTTTGGGGGAACCTGAGAAGAGACAGTAGCCTGCAAAATGGAATAATACTTAAAGCACTCGATGCAATGTTTGTGACTGAAGTGTACTTCTATAATGCTTTCAGTTTAAAGTATTAATTTAATTCTGTCCTTGACTTACAATTTTTTTATTTCTTTATTCACAGAAAAATGCTTCCAAACAGCACAAAGGAAAAGAATATAGTTGAAGTGACATATCTATGAACAGCATCATTATGCATGTAAAAAGAGAGGATCCACCATGCTCTGAAATCAACAGGACCTCTACTGATACCTTTTCCCCACAGGAAAGCATAGTGGACCTTATCTAATCATATTCCTAATCATATCCACTTTCAAAAGAAAACAAGAATATTTGTACTTTATTGAAAGCAAATAAATTATACTCACAATATGGTTACATTCTCAAAACAGATATCTGTTACTGCTTTATCCACAATAGCCACCTCTGTATCAAAAACCTCAGCTCCCATTCTGAACAAACAAAACACCGCATAGCGCTGTGATTCTGGGAAGAACCAAAGAAATGTTTTATTAGTGATATTACACATCACAATATTAAATGTTTCCTGTAAACAAAGCAGAAGAAATGGTAACATGAACTTCTAAGGAATTGCCTCAAAATACTTATTATTGTAAATTTTATATTGTGTTATGATAATTGAACTATCAAAGCTGCAGTACTGGTAGAACAACATTTGCAGAGGGAAAAAACGCCTACTTCTGCTCAACTTGATACTCAGCAGCAGTATGCTTTAACTATCTCAGAAATATTAGTAAAAAGGTAATTTTTAAATATAACTGATTTTAAGCAAAAAATGAGTACATGTGATGTAAAGCCTGTATCATTTTATTAATGTACTGTATAGGATTAGACTATTTTGCTATGCTTAGCCCCTCTTACCCTATTGAAAGGCAAAGTGAAATCAATGCCAGGTGACAGCTGGAACAGATTTAGGGTTAATCTCCATGACACAGCAAAATGCATGTACTTTAAGACTATCCAATAATCCACTCAGCACCACCAGACAACTTTCATTTATATTTCTCACTGGAAGCAGCCTGCAATATACTCTCTCAAGTGTAGACAAGAGGTAGAACAACATGTTTAATCAGGAGTTTCTCAGCTATCCAGTTAATAATAACATTTTTCTGTTTCTTCCTCTGGAATTTCTCCTCAGGAGAACTTTCTAGAGACTAGAGTTTAAATATACAGAACCACGGGGCTTTGAACTACCTCAGCTTGCTGCAATCACTGACTTCAAGTTAAGAGCTACTATGCAGCAAGTGCAGTTAAAAATGGATTTACAGAAAGGTCAAAGAATGGCTTAAAATGAGTGTGGACTCTGTCACCCAGTTTAGAATTTAAAGGCATAAGCAATAGCTTGTCATTATAGTTCATTACAGCTTACATACTTTCTTTATTGCTGAAGTGATCAGAGTCTTTCCACATCAATGGTATTCGAATATCTAAAGGAAGAAAAAAAAAAGTAGGGAAATTACATTATAGGCAATACTGTAGATCTGTGATCAAAATAAAATACAAAAAGTTTCTGGTTTGTTTTCCTAAAGTTCTGGAGGTAACAGGATCTTCTACTCAAATAGCATAACTATTTCAATTTTATTACCAATGCCAAAAGAAAATTAATCACTTAGTTCAACTTGAAGAGTCACCTTCTTTTATAAATTATGCTAGGGTAAAGAATATTTTAAATCTCCTTTGAAAATATCTGAAATTACAGCACAGTGGCTGTGTAACATAGTTCTGAGAGGTGTTTCTGTCCATTACTATGCAAAGACGTAAACTGAAACTTAACTTGTGCTGGAAACCACTTATCCACCTACAAGAAGAAAATCTTCCTGTTTTAAGGGAAAGATTGAGATATTTATATTGCAAACTCTTGTTTTGCCAACCACAAAGCAAATATCACTTGTAATCACATTCCCGGTTGGAAAATTTTAGTTGACATACAGAGTTTAGAAATCCTTTTTTTTGTCAGAAATATCCTTCTATATCAGAACCATATTAGAAAGACCATTACAGAACCATTATGACAGTCATGCCTGTCATTTAACTATTAGTAGAGTACTTTCTTCAATAACCTTCCAATTTATTTACTCAATTCACCACAGTACTGAGTTACATTTTTCTCCAGTTTTGACATCATAAATTTACAGATAGTGTTTCTTAGTAGTCCTTTCTTAAAAGACAAATGAAGTGAGGGCTCTATAATGCCAAAGTTGGTTTCTGAAGTGCAACACAATGTTATTTCAAAGTGCATGCAATATATTATGTGACACAGGATGGCAGCAGTGAACAGCATTGTCTCAACTGTCTTCTGGTAAAAATCTTCAGTATTGTTATACAGAAACATTTCTAACACCAGAGCTGATCTTCACATGAGGTAGATGGAAAAATCCACATACAGTATGATAAGATGCAAATACTAGTGATATTTTTGCAATAGATTATTTGTCATATATTCCTATGAGGTTTTACAGCCAAAACTTCTTGTTGATCTAACTGAAACTGCACAAAAGTGGACACTGTTTCAGAAATTATACTAACAGAAAAATTTAATTTAGGCAAATTTTTATTTTACTATAGGATGTCTCATTATACACACTATTTCAATTTTGAAACTCACAAGTTTTTAAAAACATTTTAAAACTATTTTTAAAAGCATTCGTAAAACCTAATGAATTTTCAACAGTGAATTGTCAGTATACAGTTTTAGACTGCCACAACTTCCTAAAAATCAGTATCTCACCATTTTCTGAAACTGCCTTTCAGTTCCAAAGATGCATTTGTATGGTAACCATTTCTAAAAATAGTTAAAGGTTTTTAAAATACGGAAATAGATAAAAATACTTTCAATAACTCAAAAGTTACAGAAGTTTCTCACAAAATTTATATAAAATAAATATTCATCTCTGTCAAAGACAAAGCACAGAAAGTTTCCCTCTTAAAAGACAAGAGTCTTATATTTATACAGATACGTGAGAATAAAGAATTACAGTAAAAGCCTTTTTGCTTCTTTAACCACAGCAAGCCCTGAATGACAATTCTAATGTGCTTAATAGTTCTTGTTAACAATTAGAGTACTCGATTAAAGATTACTTCTGTATGCCACTTTTAATATCACGGAAGCTGAAAAATTTACACCTTAATCAGAAAGTCATCAGAATATAGATACTCAATTGCTTGAACAAGTTTAACATGATACTTCTAAATCAGTTTTCAATCCATTCTTCAGTTGCCATTTATCAAAAACAAAGATCAATTTTCACACATCTTAATCTCAGTTACAATTAGCTGTAAATCCATGTGGATTTAAACTGCATACCTTCAAGCACTGCAATTAATCAGTTTTAAATCCAATGATTCCTTCTGACATTTATTAGAACTTTATAAAATAATTTTAAATTACCGTTTTTGATCAACATTTAATGTATTGTCTTCTGACAAAATAATTAAGGCACATAAATTACATAATTTATTCTCGTAAGTGGGGGTTAAAAAAGTAAAAATAATAAAAATGGGAAAAATCTGTGGGTAAGAAGTGCACTTCCCACTCTACCTGACATGTAGCTGCTCTCTTTAGGAGCAGATTCTCAGTGCTCTTGCATAGCCATTCCTGAACTTTTTATCCTGGCCACATGATCACACTATTTTGGTAATAGTCTGAGCTTCTGGCATACGCTAAGCATATGATGCATTAATCCACATACTTATAAATGTATTAATTTCCCCTAATATCCGTTCTGTATGTTCAATTCTTAAATTACATGCCCTATCATATTCCATGGATTACCACTCACTCCTCATTTCCATCCTCTTCTAGACAATTCAGTCACGACACCTCTCAGTTCATTCTGCCTGAATCCCCACTGCGTTCTCAGCAAGGCAGGCAGGCACACACGCGCACGTGCCTTCCAAACACGCAGGGCAATTCCTGCTGCGCATCCACTGAAAGTCGGCCATTAGGCCTTCCTGCTGCAGGGAGGACCTGGCTGCGCTTTCTGACGCTAGCATCTGAAGAGAGGTGAGGCATGGCAGCATCCTAGCACTCACAGACTTCAGCTCAGAAAGACGTAGTTGATACCTCTTCCTCCTCTCCTGAGTCTATGCCATACCTCTGAGGGATCTTAACCTCTAGTCTGAGGACCACTATGTTAGTAATGACACAAAATCATTAAAAGATTGCACATAATGAGAAGTGGCATATTTCACACTCCTACCCTCTTGTCCCAGCGCCAGCATAAACTGTTTCATATCCTAAACACATTTTTCTTACTAAAAATTGAGTCCTTATACAATTCTGGTGTTCTAAAAATAATAAAAGTGTATTACATGACCATAAAGTCTTCACTGCAGAGGACTCTATAAAGCCAAAGGGGCAACCAAAGCACAGAAAGGCAAACAGATGCTTTAATCCAACTACCATAATTAGGAAAGACAGATACACATTCTGCAAACAGCTGTGCTGGCAGAAAACATTATTGTACCATGTGCTTGCCACTCATCTTCTACTAGTAGTTACCTTTCTTAAAGAAACGTCGAAATATGCAGATTAACTTAAAGAGTTTAAACAGCGGGCCCTACTACACTGTTCTCTTTTTAATGAAGCAGGCCAGGGAACACACACAGGTCTGTTACCAAAGCTGGCAGAACAGCCATAAGGAACAACTAAAGGCAGGCTGAACATCCCCTATTAGCACAGGCACGTTAAGGGAGTGCCCCTCTGCAGCCTAAGTACCAATAATGATAAATTCATCATGCCTAAGTTTTAGAACAGGCTGGGAAAGAGTGTGCAAGCCTGCTGGAAATCACTGATTAATACTCTGGTTACTAGTTTGCACTGGAGCCATATCACCATACCTTTGCAGTAGGAGTTAAATTAGCTAAATACCAGTTGATGCATACCAGTTACACTTCTACCCTCCATTTGTTAGACAGGCCCTGCATGATCACATCAAAGTTTGTCTTTAAAGGGGGGGAGGGGGAATTACCATCCACATATTTCCTATTGATTTTAAGAGATTTAAGCACTGTTAAATACTTTTCCAAGCCTTCAACTCGTTTAAGCTTATTTAGCTTTGAAATACATTCAATGTTTACTGACACACAGAAAGAAAGTATTTCCCACTGTGAAAGTCCCTGAAACTAAAATGGAAATAATAAATAGAATTTTCAAAAGCATTTACGTGACTTAGAAGCACAAGTTCCCTTGAAGTGCAGAGGATTTATGCCCCTGAACCACATACACACTTCAAAAATACCATCATGTTTGTATATTTTGTATAACTAGCTACTGCTCTGCCAATTAGCTGCTGTAAGTAAGTGATCACCCAGACGTGTACCTGATATAGCAACCTTCGCTCTGCATGCCACCCGGTTGTTTGACCCAATGTCTGAAGACCTGCCAAGAAGAAGAAGAAGAAGAATTAAAAAGAGGTTTGAGATCCATGCATTTAGACTTCTAGAACTCAACTCTTTAAAAATTACAAAGTGTCAGGGGTCTCCTATCATTTCAATTGCTTTTCTTTAAAATTAAATACGGTCTTGCTGTTTAAGATATGAGTCATTAGATTCTTGAGGATAAGCTGGAAGGAAGGTACACCATCAATTTTCTTAATTCCCTGTAAGAATTTACTCCAAAGCTTATTTAACCTGGATACTAAAAGGCAAGTAGATTTATCTTCCCTGTCTTTTCCAGCTCCAACAGAATCAAATGTTACCAACTTTTCTCCTTCTTCTGTACACAGAAGTGAGTAAGCAACTTAATTTCTGTATTGGTTATATATAGGTTACAGACAAATGCCTCCTCCTCTCTATTAATAGACATAAATTACAAAATTCTGTATTGTTAATATTGTGAATTTACAGACAGTCAGTTTGCTAAGTAGTCAGCCTATAAATCTCAAGCTGAACCTTAAACTGAGTCAAAACAAACTACAGATAATGAGTAACAATAGAGTGCTCTGCTTCCATCTGCAACTGTTCCTAACTTCTAGCCATGTAAGGTGAAATTAAAATTTCTAGTTACTACCAATATCTTGACTTCCAGAGACAGTTAGAATATTTTCAGAACTCACAGATTACAGACTAAAGAAACGGGGACAAAATTCACTTGAAAACTCAAGTCACTTCAAGAATTTTGTGTCTCAACCATCATCCTCTTATCTGGATTAAGCTTTAACCAAATTCCAGTCTTGACCAAATACTGGAAAAGAACTGCATTTGCACTATCAGCTCAAAGATATCAAAGAAGATCTGAATGCTAGAAAAATAACCCTACAGCATGCATCTCTTCTAATGACCTCAGCTGACAAGCCAAAGGACTCCTTAAAATAAAACTCTAAACAATGTATGACAGAGACAAGCCAAGTAAACAATACAGGGCAGTATGACTTTAAGAAAACAATACAACTATTCAGATATATCTCCAAGTATCTGTGTCGTGTTCTAGAGATGAGTCATCACCATCCTGTGGTCACTGACATCAAAGATCAAGGGCTGTATAAATCAGCATATGTACATATTTGATCTTACTCTGTTATTAAAAGCATAAATAAAAGATAACCCCCCATAAAGATCTTCATTTTAAGAGGAAAAAACAGTACCACTGCAATAATTACAGAATACCACAAGCTGTAAATGCTAGTTTTTAAAATCAGCTTTTATGACAGTACTCAATGTAGTAAAAAAATGCAATTTTCTCCTTCAAAAAATTTCCCCTTTAAGACCACATTTCTAAAAGTAAAAAATTAGCAGGTTTGTTGCTATAGATACAGTTCATTGGAGCTGTGCACATACTCGAAGAATTTCTATGCTAAATTGCTACATAAAATTTCATTAAAGTAATAATCTGAAAATGAGTTTCTCTGAAACACTATTCTCAGTATTGCAAAGTTCGATTCCATTCAGCACAAAAAAGGCAAATAAACCATGTATACCTTATTTCATTCAAGAATTATAATGTGAAAATATTTTCAACTAAAATGATTTTTCTTCACATTTATTAAGCTGTATTGATTACTTTGATGTAGTTAACAAAAGTGGCCAGCAGAGGGTACCAATTAACCATGATGATTCCATCATTAAAGAGAATTTAGTAACAGTAAAAAGAATGAGTAGTAGAAATACAGGTATTCTGACTTGGATGCTTTTCCATGCTTTGTTCCATGCTTTGTTCCTGGTTAGGTACCTTTTTGCATGCTGAAGGTAATCAAGACAACACGTCTATTGTGTTATCTGAGATTCACATGCTGAATTCCGGTAGATAATGTCCCTAATGTAATCTGCTCTGAAAACGATTACTTGTATTTACGTTTTCTAAAATAAAAAGAACATACTGAAATCATCTAATAAAGTAATGTTTTAAGGCAACAATAGTGCATATATATAGACATGGGGAAAGAGAGAAGGAAGGGTTTAAATCTACTTTTCTAGACTGGCTGCCTAAGAAGTCATCCAGACAAAAGCCTGGTTCATAATACTCTGAAGTAGAGCTCTTACTCACCATCCTTCAGTTCTGTATGAGACCGGCTCTTCTTTTTGGTTTTGCAGCTCTGCTCTGTATGCAAGTATGCGGGCATTGCAAACCATCAGGTTCTTAACAGCGTGCAACAGTTGGTCTTTCCGTGTGCTCACTGCCAGTAGTTTAGAGATGCCTTCTCGCATGCGGATTTCAAAGTTAATCTTATCTTGGATGTCAGACTCCTAGATAAGCAAAAAACAAGAGATTAAACAAAAATCCACGTAATAATACACTGAATTTTTAAGAAAGTGTATTTATTATACAGTTGTGAGGACAGAAAACACTAGGTTTTAATTACTACGCAGCCATTAAGGTTGTTACACAATGTAAATGATTATTCTTTCTTCAGACACAAAAGAGCATGCTATAAAACATGGGATATAACAGATTAGCTATATACATTATACATGCAAATTCCAAACCAGGTATTAACAGTAACTCACTGTAAGGTCACAGCATCAGAAAGTTACTAAATATTTATGTGCCTCAGCTGTGTCATCCACAAGTTAATAACATCTATTCACCTCAAATAGTTGTTGAGGCATAACTGAACAAAGCTTATAAAATAACATCCCATTTTTTACAGTGATCCCTAGTAAAATAATCTCGAAACCCAGGAAAATACCTAAAATGCCTTAAATCAGAAATAAAAATTTGTGTTACTTCTTTGGCCATCTTGCAAAGAGTTAAAAAATGTGATTTTCACCCGTAGTTGATAAACAATTTAGGTAACACCTAAAAGTGATAAAAGGAGAATATCCAAAGACTTGACTGTTTCAGATCGGACACAAACTAAAAGCCAAAAAGCTGTGATAACTTAAAGATTACACAAGGAGTATGCCTTACATGGTGCTTTTCATTCAAATGTAAGAAATCAGATAGATATGCCTATCAGTCAGTAGAATTCTGCATCACTGTGTTATTTTGAAAGAGTAGTTTTTTTAATATATTATAAAAACCTCTGGGAAGTTAATGTATTCCTATTTACTTTTTTTTAAAAAACAAGCATTTATAAGTTTGCGTTATTCCTCATTTGCCGCTTCAAACAGGTCAATCCACACCAGCCTAGAAGATAATTAAGGTGAAAGGATCAAAGGTTGTTCACCCTGTCTCCCAAAGGTGTGCTAATTGCCACTGACAACTATGATACACATTTCCTTTTTATGTGGCCACCCCTAGCCAACTCAAGCATGTTCAATGTGTAAAAAACAGCACTAAACAGAAGTCATCTTCCTTGTTTTCTCTGCTCCTGTTGCCCTTTCCTAAATACCTTAATGAGGGCATTTAGGTTTAGGACTGTAGAGGGAGTTTGCTGTCACTGTACAAATGCTTATATTGCAAATACATGGCAAGTCAATAGTGAGAGAGGATTTTTCAATACCAAGTAAGAGTGTCCCAACTACCTCTAGAATTAAAAACAATGCATCAGTTTTCAGTTTTATAGTACATGTGAACTCAAAACAAGTGCTTTGGGGTGGATCTATCAGCATGTGACTGAAGTTCACGATGCAATAATTTCAATTTACAAGTTCAGTATTTCAGCTGGTAGAAAAATATTGGCAACTGTTCTCCCTCAAGTCTCTAAGCAGACTAGAATTAAAAGTGAACTGTATATTCCCCACAACTCAACTACCTGAGAAATCTAGAACTCAAGAAAGGGGTAATGCAGGACATTTTCTTCTCTACTTTATTCCTTATTTTGTCTCTTAATTTACTCCTTTACCACTATAACTACACTACTTACAGACTTGGAAAGCCCTCTCTCATTAGCTACCTTTGAAATGAGAGAGGGGTTCTTTACAGCAGCCTCAAAAAGTAGTTGGAAGGTCACTAAACAGCTACCACCACCCATTCCCTCCTGTCTGCAGAGAGGAGTTACAGCGTTTTTGAAGGGCACCAGCAAAAGATACTTAATGTTTGGCTGCTGTTCCACCTGCTCACAGAGCATCTTGCCTTCCGAAGCATCCCCCTTCCCTATCCTAGGGGAAGGGCAGCTGCAGTCTACAGATGCATCCATCTGCATGCACCAATATTGCAACTTTCAGAACTACACAAAGGATTTAATCCATACGGCTTCTCAGTAGGCCTCATATAAAATATTCTAGACTAGCATTAAATGGTTGCTGGACCTGATCTTAAATAATCTTACCATATAAGTCTGATCTGAAGGAATGACTTAGCAGCCTGATTTAGAATGTATGACGTTCTTTGAATCTGCAAAAAAAATTGGTCAGCTTTTTTCTTTTTTTTTTTTTTTTCAGTTCCCTCTAAAAATACAAGCATACCATCTGGACTTGGGGGAATGACACAGCACTGTTGTGCCATATGCTGTCTACTAACGTACTGTTTCCCTTGTGGTCCCCACTTTTCCCCCCACCAGTGGCAGCATAATGCAGACAAGATTACTAACAGCTGCTGGGATTTTAAGCTCCATATTCAGGAACTTCCTAAACACCACTTTCACAGAGCACCTCACCTCCCCAGTTCAATATTCCTATAATTTCAGAAATTTTAATAGATTTCCTAGCTTACATAGATGATGTAGTAAAAAAAAAAAAATCACAATCCACCAACAGTTACCAAGAATGGCAGAGAAAAGACAGATTAAAATCTGGTTTTATTTAATTAATATCTTAAATACAAGCTTTTAGAATCTTATTCCAAGGTACACTTTGGGTTTACTACCACAGAGGCTTAAGCCAAAACCTCAATAAGTCTACCATATTTATTTAAAGTAATCAGTTAGTGAGGCAGTAAGTAGTCTTAAAACACAGGCCTTAAAAGTCAAAATACTGTTTGGGGGAATTTCCTGATAGAAACAAGTGTCTGCTGAAATTGAGAGCAATAGCATTTTACAGGCATAGGTCAGGGTTTTTTATTTTTTATTTTTTTACTAACTAATTCAGGTTTATAGATCAATAGCTAGAAAGATTAAAATGCAAGAAAAGCATCAACTCTGCAGTCCTGAGACCTTGAAGATGACAAACAATGAGTTCAGTATGCCAAAGTAGCACCTCCGCTGGTCCGTACGTTAGTCAGCTTTCTCATTTCCCCAGTATATTTAGCTTTTTAAAGTTACAAACAAAACTCAGCATTTCAGTGTTGCTTTATTACATTTAACCCAAATTGCTACCTTCATCCTAACACAGGTCAATTCAGTCAAGTAAAACTAAGCTGTTCCAGGACACAGGTGCCATTCATCAGCCTCAGGGTAACCGATACACGGAAACTGTTAAGTGAGGCTCCGGGAGCACCTGGGGAGCCCAGCCCCGCGCAAGCTCCCGGCCAGGGAGGATCACCCGAGAGCCGGCAGGGCCCAAAGAGCTGGAGGCCGCTTGCTCGCTAGAGAGCGGAGCGGAGCGGGCCGAGGCGCCTCGGCCGCTCGCAGCGGCAGTGCCGGCCACGGGGGGCCGCGGGCGTGCGCCTCCTCCCGCCCGAGGCCGCGGTGCCGGCCCGGCCCGGCCACCCAAGGGAAGCCGGCGGCGGAGCCCCGGGGAGAAGGGTCGGGGGTGCGAGCGCCTCACCGGCTCGTCCCGCTGCTCGGCGCCCGGCACGCGGCTCCGCCACATCCTCCCCAACGGCACCAGCGTTCAAAACTGCCGCCCGTAACGGCCGCCGCGGCCACGCCCCCACCGCGGCCGTTGGGCGGGGCGCGCGGCGGCCGTTGGGCGGTGCCCGTGGGTGCGCGGGCGGGCGCGGAGCGGCGCGGCGCTCAGGGAAAGGGCTGCTGGAGCGCGGCCGCGCCGAGCGTGCCCGTGTTTTGCAGCGTCCGTACATTTCAGCCATCGATACGCGGCAACGCAGCGCCGCACCCCATCGCGGACGAGCGCTGAGAGAGGCTCACCAGCTTGGCTTCTTCAGCCGTAACAAATACATTATTAAACGTGGAGATGATCAACCTCATTAAAATCGTTATTTTGATTATGCAGATAAATTTATTGAAATGCATTATTAATTCCGTATTATTTAGCAAGAACAGTGAGTGTTGAATAATAAATTTCAAGAAAATGTGTTTCTGGGTGCCCAGTTAGTTCTCTGAAGTAGGTCAATGCCACATCTTCCTGATGAATATTCTTTAAACGAGCTGAAAACAGAGACTTATAACTGCTTTCCTAATGGCTGTTCAATATTTAGTTACCACTGCACTGAAGCCATGCATGAATTTTTAACTATATTTCTGGTTTTCTGTGGTTCATTTAATTATGCTACTTTAACATGATGATACCTCAATAACTAAGCCAGTAAATGTATTGTGAAAAGTATATTTTTATATATTAAAATATAAAAAGTCCGTTAATTATTCATTGCATTGACTGGAGAGGAAGGAGAGCCGTTTCTCTCCTCCGTTGCCAGTTTTGCTGCTTTGGGCATCTCGAGCAGCTGCAGCAGCTGAGCTAAAACAGCATCTTTATGCATGCCCTCATTCACCATTTCTTGGCTTTTCCTCTAAAGTCTTCCTCAGAGAAGGAGGAAGAGTTCCTTCTTCCTCCCTGTGCTGGTCACAAGCATGGAGTCTCATTGCTTTGCGCAGAGTTGTCAACATTTGGGCGAAGGGAAATGTGCGGGGAGGAGTGAAATATGCAGCGTTGTTAGCAGCTTTCGGAGAAGACAGAACTCTCCTGGTTAGCATATGCTTGTTTAAAAATATGAAAAAAAATGCAGTTAGAAGGAGAAATGTGCAAAGCCGCCTTGCTTCGTCAGGACTGCACATAGGTGCTTGGCGGGTCTGCCTGTCCCTGATACTTGCAACCTGGGCATTAATGCAAGGGGGTGGCTTTCTTCGCAGCAAATAATGAGCTTCTGGATTTCAGGATGTGGATAGACAGCCACGATTTCCAGGAGTGGGTCTGAGAGGAATTCATTTGCAGGGCTGGAGAGAGCAAAAGGAAAAGCTCCATGCAGCCCTGGTGTTTTCTGCATCCAGCCGGGCGCCTCCCCTTCTAGTCTCGACCACAGCGTTCAGGATTTTGGACCCATCAAGACAGCTCCAACAAAAGAGGAGAGCAGCAGTAAGGCATGTCTTGTACGGTATGCTCTAGCCTCTCTGAATTACGCAGGGATGGCCTTTGAACCTCAAAAGACTGAATAATCGGCTGGGCTACAAGGAAAAACTAGAAGCAGAAATGTAGATAGACAATGCAGAGAATTCAAACAAGCCGCAGTCTCGGGTTACCTGGAACTGCCTTTTTGTGGAATAAATGCTGACTGAAAAAAGTGAGAAAGAGCTCCATTTTCCACAAATACCAATGGCTGAAATGCTTCAAGGGCTACTACTTAAACTATGGCCGCAGGAGGAAATGATAGTCTTATCATATGTATATCGTATGTAGAAACAAATAAGGAAAGAATCACCGTCTAATTCTGGCTCACTGAAATTCATTCACAGACTTGCAAGATACTGCACCACCGCACACAACTAATACAAAATTTAAAAAATATCTATTGAAACATTTTCAACCCAGTATCATCCCAGGCAGTTCAGCGCACCTGGTTAGGCTAGAATCATTCCTTTCTAGAGCAAAACCACTTGTTCAAGTTTTCTAGAAATCCTTGCTCTTTGAAAGACGACTGAGAATAGCTGTCTCAGGAGAACACCAAAATGGCCTCGTCAAAAGCCAGGATGGCTACATGGGTACAGTATAAATCATTGCAAAGGACAAGCTATGCCACAAACTATTTCAGGCAAGCAGCCTCTCTAAAGCCATTTTCTCCCCTAGTGTAGACAGCTCCCAGGAATCTGTGGCAGCTTTCCAAGAATTTTAGATGCTAATTAGCATGGTTTTGCGGTACAGTCTGTTCAGCAAATCCTAGCCTTAATAAGTCCCCAAATGTGACTACCGAGAGTGTAAAGGGCTCCTGCCTGCAGCCCTTACACATTGCTACTGACATTGACTTGGGTTGGAACCCTTAAGAAATCAGTGGGAGTTACATGTGTAGGACTCATCCCTAATTAATGTGAATAGTATCGTCACAAGCTCAGTGCGTATCTGCTCTTGAACGGTTCAAACATCCAGTTTTCCACTACACGAGAAACGTTACTGCAAAGTCTGGCTTTTCACTCTCTTGCACCTGCTTCTGCTTTGGTTCTCATTTGCATTCACTTACTAGGCCTTTTTCCTTACAAAATCAAGCTCATAATTCATTTGATCTGTCAGATGCTTAATTAAGAAATTAAACATTTCACTAAACTACTAGTCCTTATTCTTAGGTGAACATATGACTGAGGTTTTAAACTGCCTTTCTGCAGGTGTACGGAGAGGCGCGATGCCCTGCCGCAGCCCAAGGGTGACTCCAGCGAGGCTGTCCTGCTGTTGCAGCGCACACGCTGCTTTGAAATGAAGATGGCTTTATGCCATCCTTCGTTATCCAGAGATTTGGGATCCAGCTGGCAGCTCTTTTGCTCCCTAGTTTAGGAGTGATCCCAGTAGACAGCAGCAATAAAAACGGAAACATCCTAGCCGTGTTTTTTTCTCGGGATGAACCTCCACTGAAGGGCAAAGACACCCAAGGCACAACCTACAAAACAGGGGAAATCCTGCGCAGTCCCTGCTGGTGCTGCTGCAGTAGTGCAGAGGAGCCAGAAGGGGGTGGGATGAATTAAATAGGGGATCTATATCCTGCCTTCAAGGGTTGCTTAAGTGAAGTATTTTATCAGATGAATCACACCTTCACACCATCCTTTTATTTGTCACTTTATTTGCATTGCAAAGCATTTAGCTTCCTTCTAGTATTAGGGAAACTGGATAGCAGAGGAAAGATCATTGTCTATCTAAATCACTGTTCTGCTCGAGTGTTACATCAGTATATTATTTTAAATGTTAGGCCCATCATTTTAGTTTAGCAGGTACAAAATGTCTACACCTACTCTTGACAGCACTGCAATATTTTTCTTAATTTCTTAGTTCCCACAGCTTGCTACACCTACTCCTTGAATATCATCAGAGTATGCCAGTAGAAATCTATTCAATTCCTATTTAGATTTTGCCTAAATGGAAATGTATGAAGATTTGTGTTAGGCGCATGGAAAAGCATTTGCAAGGCTTTTTACAATTGATTTCTACTTATTTCATTTTAAACTGAAAAGCAAACTATCACCATGGATTACCATGATCCATGGCCGATCAGTTAAATGGGCAGGGACTCCGGAATTTAGGGTGTTTAATTTAACTGAATGCTTATTAAATTCGAGGGTAAGTCAAAAGGCAAACTGTCAGCCCTGTTAACCCATAACTTTTATTTCAGTCTGCTGAGGTCATTTAAAGTCTTTCCATTGATTTACTGGACAGAAGATCAAGGCTTTGTCCTACAAAACAAATTAAATATGGGTGTCTACCTTAGACTGTCATGTGCTTGCGTTTCACTTTTGATCTGGATAAGGGGAAAATTAATCATCTGGCCAATGACAGTGAGCGAAAGCCTAATCCTACTGCAGCGAAAGCAATGGCAAGAGGAAAGGGAGTAGGCTCCATTTTACCTAACTTAACCAGTCTAAAGTATCTTCTCTAAGATAGTCATGGAGGCCGTCAATGAAGACGTCATCCCAAGACATGCAGGTGCCTAAATTAGCTGGGGTGAATCACCCTTGCCAGGAACCTGCCTTTCTCTGTTACTTAGACAGAGGCCAGACTAACTTAGAGGAAACACTTAAATTTCAGGTCTCCAAGATTAATTTTACCCTGAGAATTTGTGCATCTTCTGCTCAAGTTTTTTAATATTTTGCAGTCCTCCTTTGACTGCAGTAGTGTTCCAAATGGCACCGGGGTCACTTTTCTGTGCAATGCTTTTCTATAATATTTATGGCAACATCAATAAAACATCGATACCAGGTGCTTTCAATGAATTATTTGTTTATAGTTTTATATTCTTGTAGGATTTCTACAAAAAACAGTAAAAGGCTGAAAAAGCACAAGAAATTGCATTTACTTTTTCCAGATAGAGTCTAGCAACTTGCACTGCCTAGTATTCTTAAAGCCAGTCTCCTCTTGAAGTGCCTCCTGATCAAAACACTGAAGCCTCTTTCAATCACCATATATTGGATAAATACACTCAAAATACATTTTTAACAGAAATTGTAAGTTGCAAAAGATCTAGTCTCATGTCAATTTGGAAAACAGTGTCTGAGATCAAACTTGAAATCATTAAAAATGAAATGAAACACTGTGTGACTTTAAACTGCAGTTTCATGAGCCTCTATGTCTTAAAGGTGTTCATATGTAAGCCAAGTTACAGACTGCAGCTCACTGAGGTAAAGCAGTGACACGTGCTCCTCTGCTTCTGTTTGGGAGTCCAGGGACCCTGGTTTTGAAGCTGGTGCAGATGTGCTCCCTGCAGGAGTACAGAATCAACCCTGGCAGAAGTATCCTGTTGGACAAGGGCCCTCACAGGTGACTGGCAGCTTTGCTGGAAACCTTCTTCCAGCTGGGAAGACACTTAATGTGGACACACAGTATCTAACAAAGCATAAGTCTGGCAGCCTTTCCCTGGATTCAGACATTTGTATGGCCTCTCTCTTCTATATGGCTTCCTATCTTCACAAAACTTGAAGAAAACAAATTATCTTTAATTCAACCAACAAAAGTTGGTTGAAACTGACTGCTTGGATCCATTGCTAATGGGGGACATTTACAGACTCAGGCAGAAATTATGGTCAAATGGTACTCCTACGTAAATGCAGAGTGGTCCTTCAAGCTGCTCAGTATTAAAAGGATGTTCAATATTTAAAGGATTTCTTAGAAGTTCTACACTGTCACTTCCATACTCATGCATGTACACCAGGATTTCTTTGTTGGGCATAGAAACCTCCTTTGACTTCTTAGGCATATACTGCAGGTGCCATTTGGCATAGAAAATGTGCAATGTGAGACAGATCCATCCTCGTGTTTGCTGGGCAGCCGCTGGCAAAGTCACCATTTTGCGTTACGGGAGACTACACAGTCTAGCTCAGCATTGTACCTTCCATTTTTAGAGTCAGGCCTGTTATGCTTTCTCCTTATTGATCTTGAGCCCTGTGCTAGTAAAAAGTCATGGGATCAGATAAATGGGTTGCCATCTTGAATTTGAAACAGGGAATAAAAGCACTAAGAATATCTCAAATCTAAAGGTGAACTCCTAGATGAGAAAATAATGACAGAAAATTGCCTCCCCTTTGATAGCCAGAGGTTTACCATCTATTGCTGGTATCAGAGCAGATGTAAAGCCACTTCTGATAATCGTCTCCCAGGAAAAAGGAGAGATTCTCCAGCTCGCTCTTGGAAGGGCATCAGATTTGTTGTTTCACAGTGAATACAGTACTTGCAGTATAGAGTGGGGAGTATTTGCAGATGGCCTCCAAATCTTTTTTTTTTCATCCAGTTTAGAGTATCTCTGCTGAGAATAATACTTAGCAAATGGTCTTTGCCTGAAGTAATTTTGTAGTTTGGTCTGATTTTTTGCAAGTTGTGGCGCATAGGCATCTAAGGAGTGAAAAATGGCAGAGCTACGTGGTCCTGAGGCTTAGCAACACAAACTCCCCTCTGGGCAGCCGCAGGCATTCAAATCCTCTCTCCCATGTGCAAATATATTTGTGCACCAAAAGTACAGTCACCACAAGAGGCATATGCCTTACAGTATTACTGAGGAAGTAAACAGTGACCGTCCCCTAACAAGGCGCTTTTTGAGCTGACAGCTGCCATCTCACATAACCAAGGCACAATAGCCCATGCCTGGTGGGCCTAGTGAATCAAACACTATTTCTTTGTATTTCACACACTTGGGATTGTTTTGATACTGTATGAGGGAGGAGATTCAAAGGGAGCATAGGTGGGAATATCCAGTTTACTGCAAATTCTTACTTTGCCCAAAGATACGTTCCTAATCAGTAAGCAATTAGTTTGTCTCACTAGTTATCTCAATTATACTGAAGGCTATAAATGTCTGTGGTTCTGTAAACGTTGCCACCTTGTCACAGAGCTATGATTTTTTTCTGCATTTTTCTAAGTCATAAATTGGGTACTAGCTGCACAAATGGGCCTTTATCATACTGATCAGGCCAAGAAAGAAGAAGAGCCAAAACAGGAAGGATGAAGGCAAATGTTATATATGAGTATGAAAATAACATAGTTCCAACCAAAGAATATAACCATTTGTGGTTGGAAACTTCTGTCATAGGTTTTAAGCCCCCAGTCCTTGCTCAAGGAAAACATCACTTACAGTTATGTCCTATTTCCTCCTAGAAAGAGATATGAAGAAACTCTTGGGCCATTCATCTGCTCAAGGGTTTAGATTACTTCAAAGAAATACATCCATAGGAAAAAAAAAAAAGTTACATTTTTAGGACTGACAACTAATTGTCCATTCAGTATGTCCCTTGTCCCTGTGTCCTCGCCGAATTCCCCCCTAAACCAGGACTCTGCGGCTGTTTTCTCCTGGCACCCGTGATCAGCGCAAAAGCAGTACAGTACTCGTGATGGATGCTTGCTGAGGAGTTAGGTAGCCATATGGAGGGGTGGGGGAATGTATGCTGGGTTTGTTTGTTTTGCTGTGTTTTATTTTCTGCATGACAGTCTGCAGAGGGTGTTTCCCTCTCCCCCTTAGAGTGTAACAGAAGTGTGAAGTCACTTGCCTGCACAAAACCTCAAAAGAGACAAAATGAAGCAGAAAGCAGTTCCCGCTGCTGGGCAGATTCTGGGCCCTGGCTCCGGGAGGTAAGGCTGTGGGGGGATAAGCCCAATATCAAGAGGCTGAGCCACTACAGAGGTGATGGTGTTTTGCTGAATCACTGAAGTGTTAGATCAAAGTTGTCCGTTCAGATGTAAGAGAGACCAGCATATCTTTTTCCTGAGGAAGAAAGATTTAAGGGCAGAAAGTTCCTGCACAGGAAATTGGGCCCTGTGAATTTCTAGCAGCCCGCAGTGGGCAGAATACCTTCATCAGGTTCACTGGGATTTCACTGTAGGAAGAGTCAAGTATTTTTCCTGTTATTTATGTTACCTTTGAAGTCAAACCACAGGAAGGGCATAAAATTGGGCTATATCTATGTTTTCCTCAGTGTGAGATGGTAACATTTCTTGTTAATGATAGTAATTTTGCCTAATAAGACAACCTATTTTTATTCACCATTTTGAAAAAGCAGAGGTTGAATAGCAAATACAAACAACTGCATTTTACCTGAGGTTAGTTTGTCTGAGATTTCTATAATTCTTCTAACCATCTTGTGGCCTGTTAAATGAGCTGAGACAACACTTTATGTCACTGTTAGCATTTTAAATTATAAATAATGCTAATAATAAATAGCACCTTATGTTTTTAGAGACAATTTCATCTGGAAGAATAAAAATAACTAGTTATGTCTGGATGCATGTATTACTTATACCCATGCATATGTTTACTTGCTTATTTTAAAAAACAATTTGAATTCCAGGAAACTCTAACACTTGACTCTATCTGTGTGTTTGTACAGTGCCATCAACATGGAATTGTGTTGTTAAAAAAAGTCCTAACAGCAAATAGATTTTTCAGAACAGGTTCTTTTAAGCTGCTAGTGCGAACCCAGGCTGGCAGGTGTCCAGGTATGAGCTGGGACAAAGAGAATCACCTTTCTGAGATAACACCCAGATGTGTTTGTGCAAACAGTGTCTGTGCTCCAAGGCCTACAATTGGCAATTTTAACCAACAAATTAATCTGTGCTTTCTCTTATTCTTTCCCTGCTCTAGCATGTCTTCCCTGACCCCATCCCTCAACAATCTGCAACACTGAGTCATCCTGGTTACATGTATGTGCACTGGATTTTGTGGGGGAAAACACAAGCAAAAGCAAGCTGCTATCTAACACAAAGAACATTTCTGTTTTATTGTTAATACCTCAGGAAACTCACACTGCTGGGAATCCCCCTGTTGTGTCATAGCGTCTCTTCCAGGCCTCAGTCAATTTCCATCTTTAAAACACTAGTACAGGAGGGATTTTCCAAAGGAATAAATGGGATATAGATGATACAGATTCTCAGCTGCCCTTCATGTCTCCCCCAGGTGCCGTGCCTCTCTCCCTGCTTTTAGCAAGGGATATGCTCTTTTACACACGTGTTGTTACATCTACTTGCTACACAGGCAAGTAAACGCTCATGCTGAATTGATTTCAATGCTCTTGCTGAATCGATTTGAATGGGAGATCGGCACCAATAGTCACTGAAGCACCCAGCACTCTGTTGGCAGCTTCCATGCAGCCAGCGCACACATTACTAATCTGGACAGGTTTTTCTCATCACCACTCCAGTCACACTAATTTTTAGACATTCCTTCTAAATTATTTTACTAAGTGGCATCACTGAGTCAGTGGAGAATAAATGCATCTTTTACCATTTTAGGGGTAATAACTTTCATACATAATTGGCACCATATTGGTTTATGTGTAGCTAACAGTGTTTTATTTGGCAGTCATTTTAATAGTTGGCTAGAAAGTCATCCATAGCAAACAGCCTTCTCCAGGCTAAGTTTCTGAGGGTTCAGATTTTTGAGCCTATATTAAAAAGAATGAATCTTTCCATTGTTGCTAATATTTTCACCTCTGGGCATTTCTAAATGAAATTTAGTGATCTAATCAAATAGGCTGAGTTTAAGATAAAATTTTTCAAAAGAAAGGGAGTCTGAAAATATGCTCTAAGTCAAGTCTTGAGGTGAATGTAAGCTTTAATGTCTTGGAGAGAAACTGGGAGGAATATTTCAATTCTGGAAAGGTTCACAGGAGTTTAACCTACAAAGTAGACAATCTGGAGATGGCAGCAAACTACATTTGGATGGGACCAGCTTGGGTTTTGTTCTGCTCCTCTATGGCTACAAATTGCATGGAGTTAACAGCTGTCTGGATGCAAGACATCTGAGGAAAAGGGAGAATGCACCACAACACGTCTTTTCCTTTGGCCAAGATACTTTCTTCCAGTTTTCTTTCTCATATTCAGCTAGAAATATCTACTCACACAGCCATCAAGACCTACTGCTGAAAGATAGAAGTTTATGTGAAAATACCTGCTTTCAGGATTCTTGTTATGTATCAGCTGTGTTCCTTCAAATAACAAATGCTCTTATGGTTTCATTTCAGATGTAGCAGCGGCAGGAGCACAGTATTTCCCGGGACTGCACCTTTCATTTATTTGGTTCATCCAAAGATACATGTCTTTTAGAACTGGCTAGAGCATCGCATTGGCTGTGCAGTTTGTTACCTGCATGTATTTTTAGACATCAGCAGTTCATTGCACTTTTTAATGCACTTGAATGGGAATACGTCACTGGTTTCAGAGCCTTCTTTTGAAAAGAACCTGCTTTGTGCATAAAACCATTAGCTCTTGTTAGTGACAGAACCTGCTCACAGTCAGTGCCTACAAAGCGGTAAATATTAAAGATGATGATATATCACCTTGCTCGGAGCACTGCAGCTTCAGCAAGTGCAAAGGATAGCATTCATTGTAACAAAAAATTGTCTTTTTAAAGACAATGAGCTCATGCCTAATTGTGCGCTACACAAGACATTATTTTGACATTCGGCACAGAAAGTCAGAGATAAATAAAGGCACAGTTCAGGAGTAAGCCAGAGCCCTAACACTCACGCCCTGCCTTACAGTCCTGCAATACTCTATGTACCACGCAGAGCAGAGCAAGGCTGAACTGCGAGACAAATGATGCACAGCCTGCACGCTGGCCTCGTGTGCTCAGGTGAATTCCACCCTACGTGTCTAACAAATTTCTGTCATTAATACATTCAACCTATTGTGGAAGGGGCAAAGAACTTAAACTGGTTGTGCAGCCACGTTGCTTTTCTTTCCCAGTTTGCACTGTTACTTGACTATGACATGAATACTGAGCATTGCCAGCAAAGCTAAAACACCGGAGAGAACCAGGTTCTTTCATCTCTGGCTAGTGTCTGGAACTACTAAGTACTCTATACTTTTAAGTCCTCCCTTTTATTGTAGATTGTGCCTTCCTTCTCTTCATCATATAGGAAGCCTGTTGGTTTAAACGAGTCCCTCTCCAGTTACTTTGAAAGCTCCATCAATTCCACTCATTCGCTGTATTGCGTGTGTGCAGGACCCTCCAGCCCTCCAGCCTACCATCGTTCTCCCAGTAGAGCAATAGTTGATCCCCCAGACCTTTACACATAATGCAAACTAAAAAATGAACTGCTGATATGAATATCAGAAAAGAGAAGAAAAGAGGAAAGATGAGAGAGCATGAGGCGACAGAGGCAGATTTCCCCTAAGCGTCCAATAAAATCAATATACATTCAGATGGTCTCAAAGACCCAGGTCTGAATTGTCTTCTGCAATGCATGTGATATTTGACGTCTATCCTAGAGGGAGCTGGTGGGGATTTTGTCCGTTTGACTCAGTTTGGGCTGTTGGCTTGTTCTGGTTTGTTTTCACATTTCCTAGATTTGGGTTACACTTCAAAGACCGATTCCTGACAACTCTGATGTAAGCTGCTATCACACGGCCTTTAACGGATCTTTCATCCCTGAAAGCGCTGGAACGCAGTTCTGCCGTACCTTCCCCCTCCTGCATACATGCAGTTTCTGCTCCTCCCCATGGTCCCTGCAGCAGGAAGCTACACAAGAAGCCCAGACAGAGCCCATCTCTGGTATAGGCGCACCAGCATAACATCCCCACCCGACAGAAGTCGTCCCTACTTGGTGTTTGCACACAGATATGACATCCTGATGCCATTTTCCATGGCACAAGGGATCCTTAAAAAGGGGTGAAAAATGGCCCACCTCCAAACACGCCAACTTCCCATGCTTTCTCTCTGAGACTGACAAGTATATCCAAAGCCAACCATGTCCAAAATCCAGGGGAAGGGAATACTATTGCTTTAAAGGCAACTGGCTCTCGCCTCTCTGATCAAAGACAGAGCTGCACAAGAAGGTCCTCTTTGTCCCCAGCGCGGTGTCAGGGATGCAGCAGGACAGGGGAAGGGAGAGTGCTGGCCCACCTGCTGCCCGCACAGCGTCAGGTTGATCTCCCGCATCCTTGGATATGGCAGATGTCTGAATTTGCCACTACAGCTTTTTAACACTGTTCTTTTATGTCTCTGCATATGTAAATTTAAAACTTTTAAAACCCCAGCACATAGGATTTAGCCAACAAAGCAAACTAATAGTTATAGATGGCAATTTCAGTCCTTTTTATGGCCTTTTGGGGCACTTTTTTCAGTTGGGAAGTCAGAATGATTTATTTCACATGTAATTCCTCGAACACAGAAGGCATTTGGTATGAACTTTTAAAAGAGATGTTCGTTACCATGCAGCCTCAGTTAGAGAAAGCACGCTACCAGAATGAAATCGCTCGAGATTACGCTTTGATGGTGTGCTTTGTACTTTTCTTTTCTTTGGAGAAAATGTCTATATTTTAATAAGTCCCAATGAGGAAAAGGTTTTGCTACAGGGAAAAGTTTTTCTTTAAAGATACCCTGATGCATTTTTTTGCTGTCTTTCATTCTCTTTTCTGAGTGGGGCAGCTTTTTCCAAAAGCAGATGACCCCCTTTCTGTACAGCGGGTCACCTCTCATTTGGGAAGAGCTCTAGGAACAGCAATTACTGTATGCCTCTCCCTTCTATCTTCTTTTGATGCATAAATCGGGTAGCTAATCCCACACTTCATACCTGAACTGTAGCTGAATTGCTGCATAGAGCTGGCTTGAGGCTAGCTTGTTGCAGCCATATGAAACATCCTGTCCCAGTTCAGGAGCCCCACTAGGTTTGTCCCTCACTGTCACCAGTGATGTTTGGACCCTTTTCGGTCGCTGCCAGTCCCTGGGTGTCAGCCCTGCAGCTCCCAGCACTGCTGCCAGAGGTGCTGCTGGGCTGTGGCGGATTTCAAAAGGCCGCCCCTATGTGGGGAGCGGGAGTGAGACAGCTTCCTTATAAGGCTTCAGCTCCTTCTTGTGCACATTACAAGTTATATCCCCATAGCAAAAGGCAGTGGAAACATAATACACTGTTATCCTTGAGGGCTTCCTCCCTCCGTTTACTTGCCCTGGGACTTCACACTGAGGTGGAAGAAGGGCACTTACAAGTCCTGCCCTGCCTGCAGCCAGGGCAGCCTCCAGGGCAGGGGCCGTAACAGGCGTGAGGCTGCTAGAGAAGCAATCTGCACTGCCCATTGTAGCACACGTAGCATCACGTAGCCAAGCAGCATCATCCTCATTTTCATATGGGGACCGAGGCCACAAAAAGAGAACTTGCAGAAAAAAACCCACAATCAGGAATGGGGTTCAGGCAGCCTCGCGCTGTTTATGTGCAGTTTGCTAGCTGTAGCTTTCCAGCCCATAGCACTCCTTCCCTTTAAAATAAGCATGGTCAACAGCAAGACAGCTGGAAACCAAAGGATGTGCAAAATATAGGTGGAACATATATACAGAAAGGTTTATCCTCCTAACTAAATGAAGTATCTTTTTTTGAGGACAAATCAAGATGTCTGAAACGCAGGCAACACGCATTGCTGATGCTCTTCCCCACCTCACTCTTTTTCTGTCTTTTGGAAAATATGGCTGCAGCTATCTCACCACATCCCCAGCTAAAGCTGAGACCTGACAGCTCTCATCAGGTATGGGCCACATGGTGTCTGTCAGCCCACTGGAGAATGGCTTGTTGCCTTTGGCATGCAGAAAGCGTGAAACAATAGGGGCAGAGAAGAGGAAAGTTAATCAACTTTCTAGTGTCATCTCCAGCCAGGGGGTAAATGACTTTACAGCCTCTGCAGAAAGGTTCAAAGCTGATTGCAAACTTGGCCTGATAAACCGCTAGAGGACTCAGGGCACTCTCACAGCACGCTGCCTCTTTTGTTGCTGTGACAACAAAACTCATTTGGAAACAGAGATTTCACTTTTTTCCTTTTTTTTTTAAATTTAAAAAGAAGGTAAACTGACCTTAAACGATCAGGTGTAAGCCTCCCCTAAACAAGAGTAGGCAACAAATGAGCCAGCACTGAACAGCCACAGAGAACCAATACCTGCATTCATATTCTCTTCCTTTTCATTCAGTTTCTCTGCCGGTGCAGGGGCTACTCAAATATTATGCTAGAAAAACACCAGAGAAAGTCTTTTTCCTATCATGTCAGTGATGTGAGCACCTGTGGCAGCAAAATAAGCTTTGTTGCATGTTTGATATATCCTGAATATATCTGCATGCAGAGCTAATGTGGATCCCAATCTAAAGTACTACGATAAAAGTCATTACAATAATTGTTACAAGTTTCTAAAGTCTTTCCTTAGATTTTATTCACTTGTTACTTCCTTTCAATAAACAGAGAGAGGAGAGGATAAATATTAAAAGCAGATCATAGTGAATCCGGTTCCATGCCACGAGAAAAAAGCCCCCCAAAACATTTCAGCACTGTGAGCCTGAAAGGGAAAGTGGCTGTAAATAGAAATGAAACTAACTCATCTATTTTCCTTGTCTGGGATGAGAAAAGAACCAGAAGATAAACAACTAGTGTAACTCTGGAAAAGTAAACTGATTTTACAAAACTCTCTATTTTAACCACCTCCGGTAAAGTATAATTATCAGCCAAGCAAAATCTACGTTACTCTTCAAATATGATTTTTAGGCTTGTAGGCTACTTCAAAATAGGAAGACATCAGCTAATCAGTGTCCACCAGAAACCAGCAACTATGGGACCAAGCATGGCAGGTACAGATCACTGCCTGAAAAAAGCTGAATACTCTGAATATTCCTAACTTCCATACAGCACCTGGCAGGTTTGTACAAGCTGCTTTCATTTAAATAACTTTTATCCTTCTGGAAATCTTACTGCACAGTGCTTAAAGAGATCTTGAAAGAGATGCATACAAATAAACAAGATAATGCCTCCCAGAAGTTGGCAACATTTCAGAGATGAGTCACACGTTACGGCTGTGTACATTTGGGCTTTGTGTTAGTGCGACTGCTAGATTCTGCCCACTCCAGATCTAAAGCAAGGGGATGAAGCTCAGACATGTAATGGATGACGTACGGAAAAATACACACTTACTGATACATCAAAGGGAGACCGTTCCTGTCTGAATGTTGAGAAAACAACTGAACCTCACATCCAAATGGGAACGTCAGGAGTAAGTAAATCAAGAGATGATGAGCAAGATCCCAATCCAGCAAAACAAATATTAAGCGTGCAAGTAAACCCTGAGAAATCCTTAAGGAAGGAAGAAGTTAACTGGGGCTAGATAGTTGCTGGACTTTGGATCTGACTTGCCAAGGCCATGTAGCTTCAGCTGCAGATACCTGGCTCCCCGAAAGACATCAACATTTTTGCTCCCCAAGACCATAGGGGTTCATGTTACAGGCAGCTGGAGGAGTCAGCTCTTCTCAGTGTGGATGGGGCCTCCCGTAGCACCCCACCGGGCCAAGTTTACCCCACTTGCTCCTACAGCATTCGTACATCCTTGAGATCTCCACCGAATACCTTCCTCTGACCTGGAGGAGAAGCACGGAAAGGCAGCAGACATGATAGAAACAGATGGAACAACAGAGGACAAGAGCAGAGAAAATGGGGACCAAAACAGGTTCAGAGCCACACATCTCGTCCTGCTAAAGTCAGCCTCTTCCAAAGAAATAGCCAGGAATCCCCAAATCTGGGGCCAAGAGTGGTTCGAAACTATCCCCTCCTGTCCTCCACCACTTTTTGGTATTGCATGATGGCAAAATAAGGGAAGATCACCACATTTTGACAAGGTAATACAGGACAAATAACTCATGCAAAAAGTTGTGGCATGGATGTGGCATGGATGGTAGCCCACACGCTTTAAAGACTAGCTGAAGCTCTGAAATGCAATCTGAGCAACTTCCTTTGATGTGCCATCTGGTGAATCATTTACTGGGAATGTCTTAATCACATCAAAGGCATCTATCAATGTGCACAGATTTTCTCAGTGTTTAGGACTATGCCTGTGTATTTCACTCATGGAACAGATATATTAGCACAGAATTAAACTTTACAGCACTGCTTTCTCCCACAATAATAAAAAATCTGCAGCGTATTACCACTATGGCCTCAAGCACTATGTTTTAGAAGAGCAGTGATTCACTATTACCTCAGAAAGGCCGTAACTCTAAAATCAGCCTTCTTCATGTTTTCTAAAATTTGTAAAAATAGACATGCATCTGTGTTATAAAAAATAATCAGATCTGAAAGCATATTCACCTACTGAAGGGACCCCTCGCCAGCATGCTCTAGTATCAATAACATCAATTCTTCATTCTCAGAATGGAAATCCCATTAGCACATGACTCCCCCTTCTTAAATCCTGACACTAGCTTAGGGTCATACTTACCATCGCAAACCTCTCTGGCTACCTGATGCAGTTTAAAAAAAGGCCGTACACAATTACAGTGATGTAAGTCTACCTTTTTATGTAATCGGCACACTCCATAGCCCTCCAACACAAAAAATCACCATGGAAATATTCAGTTCCCCCAACGTATCAGCCCACGAGAAGAAGGGAAACTGTGCTGACGTACGAGACAGGAGGGGCTGTCAGGGCTCTCTGCTCTTCCAGGCCCTGTTTCTCCAAAGACTTTACATACTTTTTATACAAAGGCTATTGCAAAACCCTACACTTCTCAGATACCTTCTTTCTTTCTCTTTCCAGCCTAAATTTAGTCATGGCCAGCTTATAACTATTTGTTTGTGTCACTTCTGTCTTGCAGTTTAAGTGGTTTTAGCTTTGCTTTCCTTCAACACATCCCCAAGGTACAGCACGCTGCTCACAGCATTTTTATGGCACAGCGAATGGGCACCACGCAGAGCCCAGCAAGTCTCAAACACTGAACACCCCAAACGAGCAGAGCTAGGAGAAACCCCCCCCGACCCCCGGCCATGGGGGGGAATGAGGAGCGTCTCGGTCTCCCTTTTTTCCACTTGTTCCAACATCGGGCTTTTCCCAGGCTTCGCTCTGAAGGTGCCCCTTGTTTGGGGTACGTGTGGCACTGCCCGGCTCCCGGCCTGCCCCGGCTCACCACGGGCACCCACGGGGGCCCTTCGGGGCAGCCCGTCAGTCACAGTCCGCCTGTCAAGCTGTTACGCCTCTCATTCAGCCTCGCGGTCCATCAGCCTGCGAGTCAGTCCACCCACCCATCAGTCTGCCCGTCAGCTTGTCGCAGCCCGCCTGTCCGTCGGTCCGTCCGACTGTCCGTCAGCCGAACTCGTCAGCCAGACCGCCTCTCAGCCTGTTGAGTCCGTCAGCCGGACTACCGGTCGCTCTGCCCGTCGACCAAACAGTCCGCCCGCCCGCCCGGGGCTCAGCCCGCCCGCCCGCAGGTCCGCTCCGCTCCTCTCTGCTCCGCGGGGCGGCTCGGCCGGGGCGCGGCGGCAGCTCCCGCCCCGCGGCGGCGGCCGGGCGGGGAGAGCGCGTGGCGGTGCGGCGCTCGGCCTGATTTACGGCTCTGCTGAAAACGGCTCCCCCCCGGCGGCGGCGGCGGCGCAGCAACAAGTCGGTGAGTGCGGCCCCGGCCCCGGCCCCGCGCGGCGGGCGGGCGGGCGGGCGCGGCGCGTTCGGGGTCCCGCGGCGGCGGCGGCGGCCGGAGCGCCGCGCCCTGCCCTGCCCTGCCCCGCCCCGTCGCGCCCCGCCCGCGGCGCGGGGCCGGGGCTGCGCGGGCCGGGCTCGCCGCCCCGGGAAGCGGCGGGGACCCCCCCCCTTCTGCCTTCTCCCCCCCCCGCCCCCGAAGTTTGCCCCGGTGGAGCGGGGCCGCCGCTGCGCGCAGGCGGGAAGGCGCCGCGCCCCCCCGGCCCGCGCAGGCCGCCGCCAGGGATGCAGCGGGCGGCGGCGGCGGGGCAGCGCGGGCTCCCGCGGCAGCGCTCCCCGGAGCGCCTGCCCTTCCGCTGCCCGCGCTGCGGCGGCGGCGGGTTCCGCAGCCTGTCGGCGCTGCGGGCGCACCTGGAGCACGGCCACGGCTGCGAGGAGAGGAGCCTCCTCGGCAAAAGCAGCCTCTTCTCCTCCCTCAAGGATGCCGAGCCGACCTGCGCCGCGGAGCCCCGCGCCCGGGGCAGCCTGGGGAGCGCCGGCAGCGCCGTGCCGGTGCCGCCGTCCTGCGCCGTCTTCGGCGAGGCGCCGTGCGGGAGCGCGCGGAGCCGGCAGTCGCTGGAGGCCGAGAGGCCCGTGTCGCTCGTGGCCAGCTACATGCCGGCTGAGGCGCCCGGCGAGCACGTTCCCAGAGCCGCCTTCCCCACCGCTGACTCCAAAGCCTCCTTCGAGGCGCACGTCAGGGAGAAATTTAACCGGATGGTAGAGGCCGTGGACAAAACGATAGAGAAGCGGATCGACAAGCTGACCAGAGAGCTGGCGCAGAAGACCGCCGAGCTGCTGGAGGTGCGGGCGGCCTTCGTGCAGCTGTCGCAGAAGAAGCAGGAGGTGCAGCGGCGAGAGCGGGCCCTGAGCAGGCAGGTGGACGTCGCGGTGGAGATGATCGCCGCCCTCAAGCAGCGCCTCAGTGAGTCCGAGGAGGAGCTCCACAGGAAAGAGGAGTAAGTGGAGAGGCGGTGGCCGGGGGCTTCGGCAGGCCAAAGGAGCACGTGCCTCGCCAGCGCGTGCAGGAGCGAAAGCCTCTGGGGGCTCAGGGGCTTGCTGGGCAGGGAAGGGCCTGGCGTTCACCAGCTTTTGGTAGCTCTTCCTAGAGTTGTAGCCCACGGGAGCCCATCTGCTGAAAGGTAAGGGACAGCTCTGCTGAGCAGAAGGGCTGGTGCCTGAAAGCGGCGCCTCAGTCATGGTGACTAACTCTTACCTCCTGTAAGGCCTGTGTTATGACCCTAGTTTCACGGGGACAGGAACAAGTCTAAGCTATCACCAGCATATAATCTGATTTAAATTGACATCTCTAATGCGCTATATTTTTAAGAAGAGATGCATGGATGAGTGCTGGAGGAATTGGGTAACAACACAGAGTGACACCTTTTCCCTGAAGTCATCCCACTGAGATCAGTGGGGCTGCCCGTGGAGCGAGATAGTCTCCTGGGCAGCAGCAAAGCTGTACTGGACGATGGTGCTCAGGGGGCCATATCCAAGCAGGTGTTTTAGGTGGACACACAACTATGAGACTGGAATCACTCGTATGGGAACAGGAAGAAGATGCCAGAGTCATTTTGACAAGCCTAGTTCATCTAAAAACATGTTCATGATGCATCCATTAAAAATGTAGTGATGTCTGATATATTATTTATACATGAACTACTTAGTTCATTCAGCATTTGCTGAAACCCTTTCAGGCTTTTTGGAGCAGCACAACTTATTTTAGAGGAATGTAAATTTGGATCTTGATAAGGGAGTGCTTCTGAACCAACTCATCAGCTTACAAAGGAAGGATGAAGAGTGCTAGTTGCCATGACGCTGATCTCAGAAGAAATAAGGAAGGTGGTGTAGGAGTTCAGTGTAGGAAGTTTGGAGGGTTTTCATCCTTTCTTCCTGTGGCTTAAGGACTAGAGAGAGAAGGTGGTGATGGCTCCTGAGGCAGTACTGTCGATTTCCCAGGAGAGGGGACAGCAAAAGTGACAGGGTTTGAGCCTCTGGGATATATATCTTCCTTGAAGGGATATCCAGCAGAACCTCTGATTTTCTGAAATACCAGGTGAACCTCATAGAAGAGAAGATTTAAGGACTAGAGATAAAGCTAAAGATAACAGTGAAACAGTGAGACAGGGATCTGAAAGAGTGATGGAAGGAAGCTGTGAAGATAACTTCCCATTTCAATACACTTATGGTAGAATTCCCACCTAACTTCAGGTATCAAAGATGACAACTTCTAGCCAAACTCACGTTATGGGCTCTTTCATAGTGTGATTCATCCTACTTGTTCTAGAAACATATCTCGGAGTGGGAGGAATTGCTCTGTGGAGGTCCTTCCTCCCTCTGAAGACTGTAGAGGGACCTCAGGTAAGCACCTCTTTGGGGTGAGATGCTGAACTTCAGATATCTAAAATGAAGCGGTATGAAATCTTACTCCAAACTAAACATTTCTAGAGGACAGACTATAATGCAAGGTTTGTGATCCATAGAAAAACATGACTATTGGGGTAAAGCAGAAACTATTCAGTGGAGCAAAAATAGAGTTGTAAAAACTTCTGCTGTGCTTGTAGAGTGAAGAGGAGAGTCCTGGACTAGCAAGGAAGAGAAGGGGCAAAGGGGAAACCTGAGTTACCTAGGTAGAAAGGATGAATAGGATATAGGGGGGAGACAAAAGACTGACTTGTGAAAAGAAAGAGGCAGTAAAGGTTGAGATTTTCAACACTTAGTAGGAAAGGCACAAGGAGGAGGCCACATGTCCCACTAGGGGACTGCTCAGTAACAGTCATGGCAAGAATAGAAGATGTGATCCTGAGGCTGGACGGGGTTTGATGGGAACAAGGAATGGGAGGAGAAGAGCTATTCAGATCTGAACCTCTAAAAATGCCTTGGACACTTAGCTTTGTGCCACTGGCAGGGAAGCAAATAGGAAGTGAATGTCCTGTAGTAGAAAGGAAAAGAAAGGATGTTAATGACCCTTACCAACACTGTAGCTTGTCTGGTTTTCTCACGGGCTGTTGGTAAATTCTGAGACCATATTCATTCTCTTTTGTTTGTTCAAAAATTTACTCATCTTATGTGCTGAAAGGGCTTTCACCTTCAAAAGGAGGACTCCAACTCTGGCTTTGATTTCTGGAAGAAGTCCAGACGATTAGGAAGCCAAACAAGACTACTTAATGGAAATTGCAGAGGCAGGAGTTCTCACTGCAGATTGTGGAAAAGTCACCGGCATCCCTTAGGGACTGGCTTTGATACTTGCTGACCTTCAGAAATAAATGCTTCCATCATTTTTTTTTGGATTTTTTCCCCTGTGAGGAGTCTTGTAAATATAGATAACTTTTCCCCAAAGTAGCACTAGTATTGAGCCACTATAGCTGAAAATTTGTTCCTCTTTCTTTTTTGCAGAAGGAAAAAGAAAACACCTTTCTCCTTAAGAGCTTCCTTTAAAAAAAATAATGATAGAGATGTAAAGGAAACCAGTCTTCCCTTTGGTCTCTGAATGGTTGTCTCTACAACCAGGTATTATGGTAGAATAAGGTGCATGTGAAAAGAAGAAAGGGATTATAATCAATATGATTGATTTAATCAATAATTGATATATATGATTGATTTAATCAATATGACTGCATTTTTAGATACCAGACAGACTGAGGTATGTCTACTCCAGATCAGTCTGA
Source organism: Dromaius novaehollandiae (assembly GCF_036370855.1). Taxonomy (NCBI): domain Eukaryota; kingdom Metazoa; phylum Chordata; class Aves; order Casuariiformes; family Dromaiidae; genus Dromaius; species Dromaius novaehollandiae. Next base: position 12,923,765 of record NC_088103.1, on the reverse strand, counting down.
GTGTGTTTTTTTTTTTAAAAAAAAGAAAAAGTCTATCCAATATCCAAAGAGGAAAAAAATTCTAGTCCAGATCTGAGACAAGGTCACAAAAACTCTTCTTTGGAGGCTCTTCTACAGGAAAAAGTTGACTGCTTTTATGGGAATGTCATCCTTTCAAGTAACTCTTGAAAAACAACAGTGTTCTGATAAAGTTACAGATGGCTATACCAGACCCATATCTGAATATGCCTGTATATCCAGCTACTCTGCAAGTATCTTGTATGGAAGGACAATCACTATCACATCCAATGACTCCTTAATATTGAATTAATATTAATATTGAATATTATTCCAGTGTATTTTCATCTGTATGAAATGTGCCTAGATACTGGAGCTCTGTGAGATGTTAGGCTAGACCTGCTCCTACATGTAAGTATAAAAGAGTTAGCTAGATGTGGAAGATGAAAGAGGGTCTATCTAATGATGGTTTTGTGGTGAAACCCAGAGATCTGACCTATAAATTGGCTATGAAAGAGAGAATTGTTGGGATTTAACAAATTTCTTTTGAAGGGTATGAGAAGATGAAGACAGAAAATAACAATATGATTCCACCTTGGATAACAGTTCTGATTTTTGGATCCGATTGTGAAGTCAAATAGGAAAGCCAAGGGAAAGGCAAGATGGGTGCTCGCAAGAATAACTTGCTTGGGAAGCCCCAGGAGGAAGATCCAAATTTCTACAAGGAGAGATATGAATTCTTTATTTTAAACATCTCCATCTTCTTGTTCCAGAAACGTAGTTCTTCTGGGCCTTTTATTTTTTCTTTCTGCCCAGCCTAGTGAAGGTAGATATCGTACTTCTGGGACTAGCACTCTTCACCAGAGATCGTACATCTGAGGTCACTGCATCTTGACGGGATTTCACTTCTTCTCTGTTCCACCTGTTAAATCTGTGTGTCCTGAGTCTCCACTTGCATCAAGCGTGTGGGATATAGAAAGACTGTGATGCTTCAAGTGGCTGCATTGTCAGAAGCTGATTTCTCTGATGTGCGCTTCAAAGTGAGCAACAAGTCTGTAGGCTTCAGAACTCTGTAGGGAGTAAATCCTTCTCAAAGTTGAAATTAGTGCTTTGATTAGCAGTGATAATGTAAATTACAGCACTGTTTGGTTTAACTGTTAACCTCTCATTCTGCTGAGAGGGAGGAGTATTGGTTTAGGCTGCCAGCAGCCACAGGGCTGCCCATATAGAATTTGTTGAGTTAGCAGGGTTATTTCTTTACAAGTGTCAGTTGATCTGTTTGTTTGTTTGTTTTAAATAAAAACTATAGCAGTCCAACAGAGACAGTGATAGGGCGAAGGTATCTTTTTAGTTATATTTTATTCCTCTTCCCTTACAAAAATAGCTGTGCTAATATACATAGCTGCGCACACTTATACTGGCGTGATGCCCTCGTGGGGATCAGGTGTGGTGAGGGGGGGAGAAAGGTAACGGTACTACACTAACAAAACTAACCCATAGTTATAGTATGATTCTGAGCACAGAAAAGTCTCGTAGCAGGCACTGTTGCATCACTTACTCTTCATATTAGGAAAGTCCAGAGTTTCTTTTTTTGGGGGGGTGGGGGGGAGAAGAGAGGAGGCAGAAAACCCCAAACTGAACATTCTGCAGATACAAGCAAAGCTACCAAGGACAGGTCCCATTTCACTGACCTGTCCCAGCTTGGCTTAGGACAGTTTCGATGAGTGATGGCTATGGGGTCAAGCCTGGAGTAGAGCTGCTGAGCAAAAGGATGATTAATTAGCAGATATGCTCTGAAAGGGACTATTCAGTGTTTCATAAAAGAGGGTGTAACTCATTGAGTACTATGATCTTAAAGATATCACAGAAGCCTGAGCCTGCACAAAGCAGGTAAGTTTTTGCTGAATAAGATACCAAGAAGACCTTTGAAACTAAAAACAGCTATGAAATCCTCTTCTAGAGGACACCTAGAGACTTGTTTCTGGAAGTTATGTTTAAAAAAACCTACACAGGTAGAATTTGATTCCCCCCCCCCCCCCAATAAGTCTGAACGGCGTAAGCATTTGAAGTAAAGGACACAGTGTCCTTAAATCTTAGTGTGAGATGTATATTCCAAACAAAGATTTGGGCCTTAGTAATTCTCTACTTCTGTCATGTTCAAGGACAACAAAATTTATTATAATTCTTTCTTCACATGAATTTGAATTTCTGTTGGGAACTTCTTTTTACTGAGAAAACAAAGCAAATATTTTTGAGGTGCCTTTTTCTGGTCTGTCTTATCTCACTGTAGCATTAATGAGAATGACTTGTACTTCTGTCCTGCATAATGCATCTGTACACCCATAGCACTCATTTCCAGGGCATGCTAAGACAACTAGTGATTTTTTTTTTTTTTTTAATTTATGGTCCTCCACTGGAAGCTACGTGGTGACTCGCACAGTTTCAGCTTGTCCCCTAGTACAGGGTAAGAACGTGCATGTAGTCAGTTGTCATATCTCTAACAGTAATTTCTTTAAGCAGTTTAATACATTTGCTTGAGACTGGTCATGCTTGTGCTCTGGTTTAGCCTGGAATATACGATCTATTTCAGAATAGCTGTTGTAGTAAGTAGTTATTTTTGCCAATGGCTTCACCAGAAACTTGCAATTAATGAACTATTTGTGCAAATAGCAGCTTGACAATGGGATCAAGAGTTTCATAATCTGACTCTTAGCGATCACTGCAGCTTGTGCTTTTTTTTTCAATACCAATTTCAGTTGTACAACAGAACAGTTTGGCTTTTGCTCCAAGTAGAATATGACCGCAGCTACATGTCGTTCTTCCACCCTCAGTGTCAGAGGGTCCTGCTTGCTCTTCCCCATCTCCTTTCATCTTCCCACCTGAGAGATTACTTCCCCCTCAGTTGCACTGATTCAAGTGTAGCATGACTACCCCATAAAATGAGTCTGCAAAATAAACTATTTTAAGCTTCCCAGTGCCAACCCAGTAACTTCATGGCTCAGATCTACAGCACAACCCACAAGCAACTGAATGGGAGCAACTGATAGGACAATAATTTTTTGAGAGGAGGAGGTGTGAACCTCTTAAATCAAATGTGCTGATAATGGTGTAGGAATGTGAAACCACAAGCTAATGAATAACAGCAGCCTTCAGGCAACAACACCAATGAGATGACAGATAAGGTCAGCAGCCTTAATGAATGTACATATTTAAAATATTTTCACAACTAAACTAGCTGTAGTATGAACTTTCTGGTCCTCAGGTAAAATAATATTTGTTTTTCTATTAATTTTAGACAGTTATTCAAAGTGTAATTCTCTAAAAGGATTAGATACTTGGATGCAGAATCTGCATAGAGAGCTTCATGCTTGTCTCCACCTACAGAGCAGTTGCAGGTGTTAAAGTTGCTGTAAATAGTCCTGGGACCAGCATTATGTATCTGTAGGAGGGTTCAATCACAACGGGTGAAATCATTAGCCCTTCTTGTCAAATAAAGGAGCTGGAGCCGTCCCAAACTCTGTATCTACTTGGAGTATTACACACTGGCCAGCTGAAAACCATACAAGTACTAAGGGTAACTGCAGGGTCCACGTGCCAGCAGCTGCTTGGGTACACAAGAACTGCAGCTCACCAGTCTTGCAAGGACAAGCACGTAATCTAGTAGTAAAGACAGGACAAGGTGAGATTCATTCTTCTGCCTGTGGTTTATGACTTTATTTATCGTGTCTCATGCTGTTTCGTGAAGGTTTTGGGAAAAGTTTCAAGGCAGACCTGTCTGCAGTTTTTCCTCAAGACCAGCTAAGTGCTAGTTAGAGTGCAAAATGCCAAGCTAGTTAACTCTAGTTACTATAACAGGTTAACTCCCTCAGTGAGTGAGAGTCAAGTAAAAGCTTTGGCAGCAAGTCCTTCTTGCCCACGGCGGGTCCTTCCCTCTGCTCTTTTCTTCAGTTCAGCACCTCTCAGTGGCCTGCTGCATTGCAATAAATTCCCCTCAGACTCCTCTGCCTCTGGGAAAAGCTCTTCTCCCCGAGGCTAGCAGCCAGGCTCCTGCTGCTCCTCCCAGGTCGCGTGTCCCTTGTCGGCTTTGTCATTCCCTCTCCCTTGCCTTGCCCTGACTCCAGAAGCTGCTGCCTGTCACACGTGACTCCGCTCCCTGAGAGTGAGCAGTGCTCCCTCCTTCTAAAAGGCTTTGGCTGATGGAGCTTGCAGCACCCAAGAGAAAACAAATAACTAACCTTTCTCCCTGCTGCCCAGTCACAACCCGTAAAAATATTATGCAATACAAAATATATTAATATGTTTGTATAGTAAACTACAAGCAAACAACATGAAACCGCTCTGCTATCCTCTACAAAAGTTTACAGAGATCGGAGCTGTGCTGAGCGCAATTTATTCTGCTTAGAAAGTTTAGTGGCAGGATCCAGAGCCTGCGGTGAAAATGCGCAGGAGGCTGCAGGCGGAGGGAGTGGATGAGAAAGGAGAGCAAACAGAGGAGCCAGGGGAAAGTGGGAAAGAGATGATGTTGAGAACAGAGAGAGTTCAAGGGCAGCTAATAACTCTACATCACCTTTTCTTAAAATAGCAGCAGTGCTCCTGATGTAGGATAGTCAGCACAGGGAAGCCGACCGCGCATTGGAAAGGGCGGTGCTGCAGGTCTGAGCCAGGCTCTAACCAATGAGTCCTGTTTTAGGTGAGCGCTGCTGACAAGGCTGGTCTGCAAAGATACTGAGCCCAGCAGGTCCATGCCGGTGCACTGTTTTATTTTTCTGCCAAGTGGCCCCACAATATTCATGGAAGCACCTTGCTCCTAACTTAGTTAGGAGCAGCATCTGACCTGCTGTGAACATCCGTTTTCCCACAAAGCGTAAGAGCAGGTGAAAATCAGATCACATAACATTTCCAATAACAATTGCAGAGGCCAGGAGAAATGAGGTGAAAGTAAAATAATTAGAACTTAAACAGAAAATAATCATCACAGCTATTAAAAATAGATATTAAAAACAGAATCAAAGTGATAGGGTAACTAATACGGCTAAGAAAAAGTCTGTGCAAATTACATGAGACAATAAAGGCAATTAGACAGATAAATAATGGCTGTAGAGAAGCTAAATGACTTCTTTGAACCATTCCCCTATTATTCATGATGGGAGGAGGGTAAAAATTCTTCTGGGAACTTCCTTCAGGTAATCAAGGCATAGCTGTGGCATAGAGTGCGGTCTCTGAGGAAGAGGCGTTGGAAAAAATAGACTTCTTAGCAGTCACTCCCCGGGGCTTGATGTTGTTCTTCTGGGAGATGCGAATGAAGTGAAAGCAAAGAAAGTAGCTGAACTAACAGAAGTGCTGCTTAACAGGACAAGGCCTATGACTGAGACCTAGTGCGTGACTATTCTGGCGTGCGTCTTTTTAAACGTAATTTACAGAGCAGTTGTATTACTTCAGAACAAAGGAAAATTTTTAGATAAAACAGTTATTAGACACAGATTCATAGGATGTATAGAGGCATCTAAGCAAACAGAGAAAAATGATGGAAATACTACCACTGCTGCTAATAATAGTTCCTATAAATAATGGCATGTAAGATGCCAAGTATCATGAATGGTCCAGAAAGCAAGGGAAATACTAGAGGATTTATTTATTCATTGAGACTGTATGTCTGTCGTTCTCCTGGCAGTGATCTAAGCCTTCCAGAAAAAATAGTGCTTTCCCCTCTTCCTTTTGTGACACAGCTCACTAAATAGACGTTTGCAGAAAAGAAAAATTTGTGGGTGATCTATTCATGCCACGGAGCAGGAGATTAATGGATGCTTTTAAATTACCTTTGCTGACACAATTACAAATATTAGCATTTCCAAAATTATCCAGCCTTTTAAAAACAGATGCCAACTAGTTGACGCATATACCCTCCTGCTGCAGTGAAAGGCACACGCTGTCTGTGTGCCCTGGGAGCGTGTCCTCGCCGCGTCCCAGGCCAGCTGGCTCCCTGCTCTGCCCTGCATTCTCTGCGGGAAGGCCAGCGGTCTGGCAGACCAAATGCAGTTCTCTTTCCTTCCCCGCAGGAGGGATTTACAGCCAACTGACTAAATTTCCGTCTTTCCGAGCTTCCTGTCGGAAGAGGAAGAGCCCATGTTACTCTGGACAAGCTAATAATCACAGAAAATATATAGAACCTTAAAATTGGAATGAATTAGCTGAGTTTAACAAACAGAGTTCTTGTTACCTCTCTAAGCCAGGTCTTGTGATTAAATTAATTAAAACTAATCAGAATGGCTTTGAATGTTCTCATCCAAATGCTACATGCTTGTTTCTACCTCATTTCTAACACTAGATTAGCCTTGTAAAAAGCCTTTTGCTATGCTCTGGTATGGTTTAGAGCAGGCAGACACAGCTTGAATTCTCAATGGCAAATTTCCATGGCTGGCTGTTTGTGCCTAACTCTTTGTAGGACAAAACCATCTCACTGTTTAATAATCTACAACTCTGCTGAGTTAAAACCATCTTTGATGAAATACTGAGAAACTTTGGATTTCTTATAAACAAGCTTCAAAAGGCTATTTTTGCTACCATGTTTTCATAGCTTCTGCTTATAATGCTTTTTCTCTTGGGCTGTGTATTTCTACCGAACAATCATGTCCTTTTTCATTTGGCAAGCATCGGTTCCCCCCACTCCCACTCCCTGAATTTTGAACAAAGCAAAAATTAACATGGTTTAATTGGCAGAACAAGAGCTGTTTATCGAGGCATTTATGAACTGGGGGAATCCTACATGTCTAGATTTGCCATTTTTCATAATATGTGCCTCATTCTGTAACCACACTTCTGCCTGAAATAAGAGGTCCAAGTGGTCACCCGTTTACCACTGATAGTATACAAGGCGCTTGAAAATGATCCATCTCTCCATACACAGCTGGGACCTTTCACAGTCAACGGCGCAATTTGTTGCTTCCAGTGGTGTTAGCAGACAAGAAACGTTCTTAAACCCGTGACCTAAAACACTCTTTTCCCCTGCACATACTGCTTGTTCTGTGAGTTGTAGATTCCCTGTTAATCTCCCATCCTCCCACTAGCTGCAGATCACAACACTGCACTTTGAAGTACTTGCAGGATTGCAGCTCAAGGGGGGTTTAGTGGCCACAGTCGCTCTTTTAAGTTAGGAACCACCACAGTAGTTACGTTGAACTACCCTTGTTAGATTATGAGAAAATGGGAAGATGTATTTGGGGTTTCATCCACTTCCCTTCATGTTTCAAGACTGACAGTCCCATATGTAAGTAAGAAAAGGAGAAGGTGGCTGTTTTCAAGTAGATGGCTGTAGTGCTGTCTCCAGCCCACACTGTCATTAATAATAATGGCATTCCCATCCTGAGGTCTGTGGACCACCAGGGCTCTGAGGACTATTTCCAAGAGATCTAAAAAATGTGATAAAACTTCCCCAAATCCAGTGCCCATAAGCTTAAATTCAGCATTCAGCGTTCCAGCTCCTGTGTCAGTGTCCACAGAAAGGTTGAAATATTTTACTAGAGGGGAAGGACAGCAATTAGCAACCATGGGATATCACCATGAAAAACAAGGTAAGTATCAGGTGAGGTGTCTCCAGCAGAGAGAAAGACCTGCCCACCTATCGTACAAGACACTGGTGAAACCTCATCTGTAAATCTAGGGATCATTTTAGTTACCTATTTTGACCACAGCTGCAAAGAAAGGCAGGCGAGACTGGCACCTATTTTAGAAGTAAAAAACACCTGATTTCTTCCAACATGCCGAACAAGGGTTCTCTGTAATTATGTAAGGGGCCAAATGCCAAGGAGGGAAAGCGACATGGGGACAGAAACAAAAGGCATAGACTAAGCAGATAAATCCAGGCTGTGACAAATGAACAAGTTCAGTTTCAGTTCAGGAAAAGGATCTCAAGAAATTGTGGCCCGCGGTGGCAGGATTTGAACTTCAACTTGGATTTGAAGACCTAGGAAGTCCCTAAGTAATTTTCTGACAGCAGTGAGACCAGGGCCTTTCCCATTATTTAAATGTTGCTTCTTTGCAATATTTTTGTCTTGCAGAGAAGTTGTTACTTTCAACCACTTCCTTGAAGAAGCAGCAGAGAAAGAAGTCCGAGGAAAAGCCAGGCTCCAGCACTTCATTGAGAACCTATTGCAGCGGGTGGACCTGGCAGAAAGGCAGCTAGAATATTACCAAAATCAGCAGATTGTGTGCCACCACAATGATGTTGGCGAACCTGTGGTAAGCCAGCAAAGTCCTCTCACTAGTCGTCACCCACCCCTGGAGGGCAGGTCCTTGAATCTGAATGTGAGTAGGCCCAGTGGAACGGGCTAATTGCTCCTCCAGACAGATTTGTATTTGTAAAATGTTTCTTTAGGCTTATGTTTTGTTTATATTTTTAACCACCACTTCACATATTTGTCATGCATTGCACAGAGTGTATGTTTAGTAATAATAGGTGAATTTCAAACAGTTTTGAGTGTCATTGTAGAAACCTGAATAGTTCACATTCCCGTATGAATTATATTTGAAACTTAAAGCTCTGGTGTTCATTGTAATGGGTAGCGTGGAAAACAGTCTTCAGTTCTAGCCTGATGTAACCAAACGACAGATAATGAGCAAAGGCAGCAGGCAGCTGAGAATTCTAGCCTTGCACCCTTTCACCTGAAGTAAGTTGCAGGTGTATTGGCAATGTGCATTAGTGTGGAAGAAGGTGTGGAAGAAGGGAACAACACGTAAGAGTTCAGTTCATCCCATTTTGACTCCAGACTTCATGTCCTTTTGAACAAAGGAGCAGGGAGGAAAAGAACAGAAATAGCCAAAGATGGGGAAAGGAAAACAGAATATTTGCCAGAATTTTTTCCCAGCTTTGGCTAAGGCTGTTGTTTTCTTTGCTGGAAACACATTGCCTTTGGGTCACCACGTTTCTATTGGCAGTTTCTTTGCAGATCCCTAAAAATTTTCAGCAGAGATGTGGATCCTATAGAGAATATGTAAGCCTGCTGGCACATAGACTGCATTTCCCTAGTTGTCTATTACAGGACTTAGAAGTAGTCCATGGATTTCCACAGGCCCACAGACTTGAAGCCATTGCTGTCTAAACATTGCTTTTTAAATAACACGATTTCTGTAAAAGCTGTCATTCTTACTACGTAAACTCAATGTTTTCCCTACAATGCATTACATTCATGTGGCAACTTTTATCCACATAACTTGCAAAGAACATTTCAACTTTAATTACTTAGGATAGGCAGTATGGGGTATTCCTCTTCCTTGGAGGTGAAGTGAAAGGCATTTGACCATGCACGGCACTAAAAAGGTATTTAATGGTAGAAAGCAAAGGTTCCTATAGCTACTTGGAAAATGAAGACCTTTAGGCAAGAACTGAGTAAACATAAATGTGTTGAAATTCAGTAGAGGTTCCCATCTCAAACGGTGTCTGTGAGAACATTGAAGAGGACTATAGAGATGGGCCTCAGTATTAAACCTTCTCCCATGCTCTTGATGTGTTTACCAGGATCATTGGCTCAGCAGTGTCCCTTGGTGCTAACTTTTGAGGCAGCTGCCCTGCTTTCTGAATGACTTAAGCATTCCTCTGAGGTCATCTATCCAAATATTGAGCTGCCTGACCTTCATGGAGTAATTAGAGAAAAGCACACAATGGCTCCAGACTCCCATCCACAACAGATGACAAGCAAAGTTTGGTCGGGCAAAAGTCCACCTGCAAGGTGTGGAAAATACCAGGGACAGAGGGGACATTTACTGGAAAATAATAATTTTCAAATGCCAGATCTGACATGCTTGGCTTGGTAACTTCACTAAATGATATTCAAAGTCTCAGACTAATTCTCAGGTACATAACACTGATCGGGGATCAACAGAAAGAAGGCTGCAGGCTCCCAAACAGATTTAGGCTGAGCTGGTGTTAAATGCCTCCTTCCCTGACCCCCACTAACAGAGAGGCTAGACAAAATTGCTCCCAAGCTGTGAAGCACCCTGTCTTAATAAATGGAGTCATGCAAAGTTGCGCTGGCCGTGAGGCTGTGTCCCTAAGTGGTCTTGGGATTCGGAGCGAGAGGGAAGGAAGAGGAACACTTGAGTTCTCACCCTCCGCCGCTGCGTGCTGCTGCAGGCAGAGCCAAGCATTTGGAGCTGGAGTTTCTTAGCTGCTTGTGTAAAAGAAATGTATGACTGCAAAATTTAAGGCTCTAAGATAAAATTAATTTAATACAGTTTATTGAGGCACTATCTCTTATTAATTATCTTGAACACAATAATTTCTTCTCATTGTATCTACATTGTTTAATATAATGTGAAGGATCTCTGTTCAGCCCACACTTCTTCAGCAAATTACTTTGATTATAGTTACAATAAAAATAATGGGAAAAATCCAACTACTAGCAATTCACATATTATGAGTTTAAAACCAGATGTAATAAGTTGGAGGAATAATACTCCATGAAAGCTTTTTTAAGTTTCTCTTATTAATATTCTTCTAGTAGTAACAGCAGGTGAGAATGGAAATGTGAATCTGGAGATGGCATATATCTAGAATATTTTATTTCAAACAATTTTATCCCCATGCTTTAATTACTTGATAATTTAATATTAATATTAATAACATGTTTCTGTTTTCCTTGCAGTTTACAGACATTTCATTACATAAGAAGCCCAGATGCCTGTATGTATGTCTTTTCTTTTTTCTCATATTTAAAGATAAGAAGTTAACATGCTTGCATTTCTGCTTTTGCTATCTCAACCTGATCCCTAAGGCTGGAATCAGGGTGGGTCTTGGATCAGGTCCTATACCTGAGTGTGATCTATATTTATTTGATGTAATAGAGGAAACCAGATTTCTGCTGCATTAGAAATAAAATGTATTTTGTAAAGAAAAAAATAGGATGATTTTGTGCAAAATAAAGGACTCCTTCCTGGTTAACCATATGAGCCTTTTGCAAAGCTACAGTAGTTCAATCTCCTCAGTAAATGCAGGCCAAGTTTCAAGTGAAAATATCTTTAACATTCTGTAGGTAGGAGAGAGACAGTTGTCATTTCCTAACTGACAGTAACACGGTCAGCTTAAAAATCACATGTAAGCAAACAAGTGTCCTGACTTAAGTTTGGCATTAACAACATCTCAGGTTATTCAGGCAGCTGCTTTCTGAGCAGCAGAACTAATAAGGCTGGTTTCCTGTGTACCCATGTCTTTGCCGGCGGCTGCTTGGCTGAGCGGTGGTCAGACAGCACATCCTCTCTCACTGGGGACGCTAGTTTGGGTCTCTCTCCCTCAGCTTCCAGTTCCCATAAAACTTGTTGCCTTACCTTGTGCCTGGGACTTCGATATCCCTGTCAGATTTGTTTGTATTTTCCCAATGGGTTCAAGAATTACTGGAAGACAGAAACTCCAGTGCAGAGGGATGGACTGGAAAACAGACTAAAAATAAAACTTAGAGTCTACTGGAGGCTTGTTTGATTGTTTTTTTTCATTTTTCTTAGTCCTGGCAGGGAACATCAATATGGTCAAGTACCTTTTTGCCATAAGCATGTGTTTGAATTAATAATTAACATCACAGGGGTTTGAGCTTTGTTTGTTTTTTCTACTTTTTATAGCTATTACAGCATTTTATTTTTTTCTGCTGATTTGAGGTTCTGAAAAAACTTGCTTGTCCAAAATGTAGACTTTTAGTTGACCACGTATCTAGTTTTCAGGCCTCTAGAACTCCTGATATGTTTGGAAACAAAGAAAATAGAAATGAAATATAACCATGAACTTAACGACTTGGCAATATGAATCCTTCCACTGACAAGCCTTTGGTCTAAATATAGCGCAGTTTGGTAAAATCCATAAATTGCTGACAACTAGTGGGAGTTCGGAGGTATATATAAAATTATTTAGAGGGTTTTGTTTAACTACTGATATAGTTCTCCTTTGAAAAGACACTATCAGAACTAGCAGTAAGTAGTATCCTTCATCCGGACTCGCCAGATATAAGCCGACCTGTCCTACGAAGCAGGGAGGGTAGAGGTGAGGAAGCCCAGAGGGGTAGGAAAGCTTTTATTTTGTTCTGCCTGTGCTGTGGATGAGGGGGAATCTCAACATCCACTACACAAGCTGTTTTTAAGAGCTCAAAAACAGCTAGGTACATAAAACCATTAAACTAGGTTTTAATGATATTTTTCAACTAAAAAACTGGGAGGCATTACTACCTGTCTAGAAGATTCTCTGTAATCTCAGGGGGTTTTGTTGTTTGCTACACGTTACATATCTTGGTATAGGCTGAGAGAAACAACCGATGTGCAGGAAGAATATCCTTGCTTGCTGCCAACCTGCTGGGGGAATGTCCACCGGGCCTCCAGCTGCTTACGGTGTTTGGGATCAGTGCCTCCACTCACAGTCCTTCTTGCCCCAAGCCCTGCCTTGCTTTCCAATTCCTTTTCTCCAGTTTCTCCCCACTATCTCCAGGAAAAGCTGTGCTGAGGGCATGACAGACTTTTACTGATGCTCACTAGCCATTTTTCAAAGGCGCTGAGACCTGCCTGCCTGTCAGTGCCTGAATGAATCTCAAATGCCAGCTCCCATTCTTAAGTCAAGAATTAGGTCTCTCAAAACCCTGAGACTGTCTTGAAAAATACCTGATGTTCATGAAATGTAGTGAGAATAGGGTTGTTCTTATGTGTCTTTGAGCAGTGGGGTGCACCAAGTCTCATTTTTATAGTCTTTCTCCATCATGCTGCAGATTAAGAATATACTTGAATATAAATTTAGAATCTTACGGTCACTTTTATCAAGAAGCTGCCACTTATAATGAAACAACAGTGCCCACATTTAGTGCTGGCAACACTGCATTTCAATACCATACATCCTCAGGAAACCTGCATTTTTGTCAGCCTTAGCTGCCTTTTCTCATGTTACGAGTTAGGGACCAAAGTCCAACTTCTCCCCATAAACACATTTAATTTAAATACAGTTTAGCTCTTTTAGGCAATCCTCTCCAATCATCTTAACTTTGATCTGTTTTGGCATCATTCAGTGCCGCAGTGGAATGACTAACATCACTTGTTGCAATAAAACCTGTATGTGCCTTGGGGATAAATTATACAACTTCTTCACTATAGCAACATCTGAGAAAAACAGAACATTACATGTTTTAACAACAAATAAGTAATAGACTTTAGCAAAGTGTGCCTAAGAAGTGATCGTAATTCAGAGTGGCCAAAATCCGTACCTCCGCAGGTAATTTCTAAACCCTGGCAAGAGCCCAGGGCTGAGCCATGCCAGCATTGCACAGCACCTGTAAGCTCCAGCTTGGATCTGCAGAGCTTTTTCCCTCAGAAACATCTCCACCGTGAAGTCTGGTTGGCAAAGCTGCCAACAATTACAGAAGCTTTCATGACACCCTTCTGGTCTTTTAAAGAGCAGGTTTCAAATTAGGCTGGATTTGGAGGAAAAGGGGAACACATTTTGATGGTACACTTCTTGCTATTTCCGCCTCAAATGGAAGGTCTTTGTGCAAATACGTGAGGAGGAGAATGCTCACAGACAGGAAAGTAGCAGGTTGTTTTAAAACAGGACATTATCGGTGGCTGTTGTTCTAAATGAGGAGCTCTCACATGAGGGGAACAGCCCGGAGGATGGCACTGGGGAGACTGCAAAGTGCAGCTGCGGGTCCTGAGGGGCGAGGGCTTGAGCTGCGTGCACTGAAAACAGCTGCAGCTTTTTCCAAAACTGGCTCTGTGAAGTGTGCACTATTGTTTAACTCCTAGGACAAGTAATACTACAGATACATGGTGTCCAGAAACAATGAGCTATGGAAAATAGTTCCTGTGGGAACTCTTAACATAACAACTTGTATATCGGCACATCTGTTCTTCACTTCAATCATGGTAGCTGGGTATTCATCAGCTGGTGCCTTAGATTCATAGTGCTGCTGTTTTACTATATGCATCTGCTGTAAAACATTTCAGGATGATGTTAAGAGGGAACTGTAAAGTTCTTATTTAACTAAACTGTGGAACTGCAGTTTCAACATAAAATTTCAGAGCAGAAGGCACGGTTCCCAGCACCAGGTGCTGTGCTGTAACTCCACCTAAGTTCACCAGTTTCAGCAGCTCTCACTAGGCTTGAGCCATCGCAGAGACAACAGAGAATTCAGGTTAGTTTGGGCCTGAAGCTTTTATTCCCCTCTCCCCACCAATTACTGTACTCTCCTTTTCTCTTCTCATGTTTCAAATCAAACCCTAAAGCCAAAGCTAAAGTTTCCTAGTCAAGTTTCTGGAGCTATTGGCTGACCAGTGAGTAGCGTCAAGCACTGGGGCTTGGCAGTGCTGCGACAACCCAGGACAGCGCTGAGATCCCTTCCAAGGAGTCAGCACCGTTGCAGCATCCACTTTCTATTGCTGCTGATGCCATGCTGTCTTTTAAAGACATGGGGCTATTCATTCTTTGCAGAAGGTTGCCATGAACATGTGTATCTTTAAAATCCCTTGAGATCATCAAGCTAAGAGTATATAGACCCCAGCAAGGTGACAGCACTCCAAAATCAGCAGAATCTTACCCTGAAGGAAAGCATAGAGGACTATGGATGAAGAACTAACACGTGCAGGGGTTCTTTTAGTGAGGGATGCTTTTGAGTATTGAGAAATACATTTCATCTTGCTACTGTCAGTTTTTACCTTTCAACCTGGTCCTACTAAAAAAAAAAAGGCTGTCTTCAAAAATCAATGGGTTTGGGACATTTTGGGTACCTTTCACTTTTCAAGACTGAATAATAATTACTAATAATCATTATTATTAATTTCAGGAGCCGAGGAAGTCAACACACTTCATATAACATCCCTGAGGCAAAGCCTCATTCATTTCAGAAAGGAAGAATCTTGTTGAAAAAAGTAAAGGATGAAAAAATCAGCATGCAGCCAGTCAAGTACTTTTATGAACCTGTTGATTGCCCAAGGGAACTGTGGAGACCACAAAAGAAAGGTGAACCAGTCTGCTCTGTCAGAAAGGTGAATGCAAAATCTAAGATGGGTAAAAAGGCCAAACCGCTATAGGAACGGTTAATAACATATATAGTAACACAGGAGCTTGGCTTCAACAGAACAAATATTGATTGAAGTTAATCATCCTATTTTTTTCCTATCCATCTGGCCATGCCAAAACATATCAAATTATATTATATAGAAATATATACAGTATGGAATATTTATATATTATTTAGTAACTCCATTCCCACTTTGGGCACTATAAAAGAAGTGACATTTTATTCAGTTTACGTTGAGTTTTTTCTATCTATCTATTTATTTATAGAGCTTATTTTAAATGACTGCAGTTTTCTTGCTGGGCAGTACTGTGGCTATATATTTTATTATTTTAGTGGCAGCATGTGGCTAAGTTATTTATTTTCAATCTATGCCGTTGCTGAAATTCAGAAGAATCCATTTAATCGGCACCCAACTATTCAGTCTTTGTGCATAGGTAGGTATACGGTCAATGATTAACTGTCACATGTGCAAACATATTTAGATGCAAAAAGTCCACGTGAGCTGACTTGAAGGCTGTTTATAGCAATAAACTGCTAAAATGAGTTTTCTGCTATAAGCCCAACTGGGCACAGTTCTACACTTTCTTACATATGTTAAACAGCTTGATCTTGCCAACAGCCACATTCTCGGTTAGTACAAGTTCGAGCTGCTTCGGTGTTTGAAGCACAGCTGCCACACTCTCGAAGCTTTACGTTTTTGCTGTATGTATGTACCAGCCTGTGGTGTCATCGAGCACTGAGAGCAGACCCTGGCACCTCAGACCCACCAGCACTTTGAGGCAGAGGAGTCATTTCTTTACTAAGTCGCAGCAGCAGGTTTTTGACAGCTGCAGAGCAGCAAGTGAAGGGGTGAAGTAGCATGTTCAATGCCTGTACTTGCTTTAAGGCATGAAAGGCCAAAATTGGCTACGATCATAACCTAAACCCATCAAATTTTTATCTCTATGAAGAATCCTTATAGAGTTGAGAGACTCCTGGATTTCAATAGAAACCCCCAGAGTAAGGGAGTTAGAGAAGATTACAGGAGAGGAATTTTTCACTGGCCTGCGTGCATTTACATTGGTTTGTGCCAATTAAAAGGATCCTCATTCATCAGAATTTTTATCAAGGTAATTTTTCTGTGCATACTGGTTTTTGGTAACATGAATCCTCATGCCATGTTTACAAATATGAACATCCTGTTGATGTTACTGATGAGATTAGTTTTCTCAAGAAACAGAAAGAATAAGTGAAACAAGTCGGTGTAATTTATTTTTTAAATGCTCATAACAGATGTAAATTGTTTTTGTGGAAGGTGATTTTTACAGTATGTGTATAAAGATTTGTGAAAAATGTTTTTCATTTTTTATAATTATCACTGTAAGCAGAACTGAGTATTAAAAGACAGTGTATCACTATGATTACTGCTGCAATAAGCACCTGAGTTGCAATATTTTTAAAGCAGATGATGACCAATCAGTCAGCTAAGATCAGGTAATTACAGATGTCATACATTTGTCCATGTATTGAGCCCCCAGAAAGCAGAGAGTGAAGAATGAAAGTACTATTCCTGACTTTTATTTTAAAGAGTGTATATGGGAAAATCAGATAACATATGTAAAGTTTCTCAACACTGTTTCAAGAGAAGGTCACAGTGAAAAACCAATTCAGGTATTTAGGTTGCAATTACATTTCAGTATTTGTTTAGCTTTCTCACAAGGCCACATTCAGCCTTATGCTAGGCATTATGTGCTGGTGTAAAGGATTTGTTAATTGTGTTGCATGTTTTTTGATCAGATAGTCTGTTACGAGAACTTTCTTAGGCAAGCCACATAAGCAAAGCATTCTTTAATTTTTTTCTGTTGTTTCCCTCATCCTTTGAAAAAATGAAAAGTGACCCCTTTTGAAGATAATATTGATGAGCTTTAGAAGGAAATAAAGTAAAATACATTAATCAGTTCCATTATTCACTTGCCACTGAGAGGATTCTTTTATATTTTTAAATACCTATCTGCTCTGTTAGTCACCAAAGTTAAGTGCAACTACTAGTTCACAAATGAGATATTTATTTTGTTATTTATCATGTCAAAATCTTGACTATAAGTTGTCCTTTTGGGGGAGGAAGAGAAAAAGTGAATAAAAGACTTTGCATGTTCCTTAACTTTTCAGATCCTAAGTTACAGTTACTTGCTGAACAAATGCCAGGTTAGTTAATTACAAAGAAATTGGATGGTACTGTAAGCCCAGATAAACATTTTTAGAATATAAACATTCTAATAATAAAGATATATTTCTCAGTTACTGTGTTGCTTAGCTCTGTGAAAATAAAATGTTTCTTACGAAAGCCTACCCAACGACAGAGAAAAAGAGCAGCAGTACCCAAGAAATCATAGCCCCACTAGGACTTGTGCTCATTCTTCAGATAAAATGGTGGTTTATACAAACTCTCTGATAAAGTTGGGCCATGATCTTTCAAAGCATTGCAATCTGAAACACAGCTATAGCGGCTTGCCCACATAGCTTGCACCTCATGTCCCTTACCCCTCTCTTACCGTAATAATGCTTGAAAATAATTCCTGAGCCTACAGTCAGATAACTTGCACAAATCAGAGGGAAAGGTGGTAGAAAAGAGTCAGACAAAGAGAAGTTAAGGGCAGAGGAGCTACTGTGGAGCTCAAAGATAAATTTTCCCTCACATTGCCAGTTGCTGAATCATCATTTCATCAGATATTTCCCTGGTTATATGTGGAAAGGGAGCTTTTTGCAGCGGGGAAACCAGGTTCTTGTGGAAAAGATAACCCACGGGAGAAGTGATAGAGTAGAGCAGAAGAGGACACAAGGACCCTCTAACAAACACCTTAGAGTCTGAAAATGGCTCCTTCACAGTCTTGTTGACACAATTTATTAGTCCATTTTTAAAGTGAATGTCTGGTCATCAACAGAACTTGCCTGCTGCAAGGCACGTATCACACCTACCCGTCGTGTCCCATCAACAGAGGTGGTACACTTAAAAATCTGTACACATACTAGACCAAATGTAACTGGTGCTAGCTGGGGGGGACTTCGGGAGGGGATTATAGTGGAGTAGGAAAATGTCAATTTAAAAATATTTTAAAATCTAAAATAGAAGTTAAATGATCTGAAATTGTTCAGACAAATTTGACCCCTAATCTTTGAATTTGAAGCACAGTTAGCATATTTTGCCCTATGAGGTGCTTTGAAGAGGTGGGTTGTAGGTTCACATCAAAGTGAAGTTCAGTAGGACCTGGATGCCTAGCTCCCATGCACTTTTAAAATCACATCTTATCTACAATGAAAAAGCCCCTCAGAGTGGTATGCATACTGGCCGGGCCCTTATGGGCGAGCTTTCTGCTTAAGACAAAGTGTTCCAACTGATATGTAACATTATAAGGCAGGGAAACAAGAAACTAACTGAAACCTAGACAGACCTTTAATTACAGCTGTACACAGAAGAACCACAATAATTTTGAGATGCTCCTGCCAGTTGAAGAGAGAGTGTGTTTTTAAAGCACTTAATGGCATCTGCCCCCCTCTCTGCATCAGCAGTACAAACACAATCTCCTCCTGCCAGAGGAGACCTAAACACATTTATTTTGTTTCCAGGAGAGTTACTGGAAATATTCAGCTGGGTATTTGTACTCAAAGGGATGGCCACCAATAAGAGCAGTTACTAGGTCAAAGCAAATTACCACTTCTATCATCAATAATGATCTCTTCCAATGCTACCAGCTCTTTCAATCTACTTGAGCAAAATTCTGCTATTCTCTCCCTTTATTCTGCGTCACCAAATAGTTGCTTCTGTTCGTTCCTACATCAGGCTAATGCTGATTATTTCCATACATCCTGTCTGAAGTGGTTGGAGTGGACTATTTTAGTGCTCTGTGCAGTAGGCATGAGCTTTTTTCTTTTTTTTTTTTTTTTTTTTTTTTTTTTTTTAGAAAAAATAAACCCACAAGAGATTTTATGACATGAAACATACAATAAGCTCTTAAAAATAGATCTTGTAATACGAACAAAATGTTCATTCCCATTTGGTTGCTAATGCCACCCTCTATCTAGCCACATTTTTTTTATTCTGATCTCTTGAATTTTCAGTCGTATGTCTCTCCAAGAAGAGTGAGAAACAAGCAACACGGGTTAAATACAGTCACTGGTCTGATAAGCCTTTTCCTCCCCACCAGTCTCCATTCTAGCCATGCATGCCACAGACAGGTAAAAGCTGGCTTGAATTTTTCAGAAAAAGGCGGAAAAAATGTCACGTTCGTTATAGCATTATAGAAGTGGTAGAGCTCTTCTGAGGTGAGAGAGATCAGCCCTCCGCTTGCATGAGAAGCCGCTTGCAGCAGTCGGAGTGACAGATACGGAAGGATTTGGGCTGGTGTAAACCAGGACGGCTCCACAGTGCACAGAAAGCGACAGTGAAAGCGGAGGGCACTGGTTACCGCGCACCGTTCCTTAAATTGGTGACCTACAGCATTGCAGAGTATCTCTAACTTGATGCATTCATTCCCTAAATCCCTGTTTACAAAAGTGATTTGAAGCCTAACGATTGATTTTACAGTAATGCAAAATTAGTGTGTCCTTTAGGACCGGGACTTTCAAGAAATTCCCCAAACACTGTCTACGGTATTTGTCCAAACTACAGTTTATTGGCTTAAAATGAGTAATTGTGCTAAGGGGGCTTTTCAGCAGGCCGAGGCGGGGGTTTCTGTGCCAGCGCAGCGCTTGCTTGCTCGCGGTCTGCTGAGCACTGCCACCAGCCCAGGCTCACCGACGTCAGTTACCACAGCAATGGCTTTCTTACATTATTTTGCTGATTTTTTTTTAATCCCCTTTGGTATTCCAGTGTAAGATCCTGGGAAGGCTAATGCCATCCTTTCTGCCTGAGTTTTACCTGGCTGCGTTCCCCCTTGGGCGCTATTTGGTCCGTCTCGGGCAGAGGAATTTGTGCTTCCCACCATTCGGCACCCCCACACAGACCCTGGACTAAGCCAAGGGCCCTCTAAAACATGCCTCTCAATGAATGCATGTCCTTAGTAGTTTCCCAGCTCCCTCCAAAATGTTCGTTCTGCCAACTCAGTATCTCCAAAACCTTCTCTTACGCAGTAAGCACCTTGCTTGTACTTCAGCCTGCTGAAAGCTGGTAACGCTTGCCACATAGCAATAGACACACTTAAAAAAAATGTTTTCTCTGACTGGCTGTCAGCAATTACTGCACTCCCCTGTAAGACCACAGATTACTGAGCTTATTTACCCACACCCTGGCAAAGCTCAGCCTGTCTCACTCCACCCATTTAAAAGCCATCTAGCCCTCCACAGTTGGACACAGAGGGACCAATGGCTCCCAAGGGGAATGCATCCCTTCAGTCTTAGACATGAATTTTAGGGCAGTCTGTGTCATCCTCTGCATCAGTCTGTGCCCCTCCACTGACTGCAGAAAGCCTGAATGACGAGCTCAAATTAGACACCTCATTTTTAGAAGGCTGAAATTAGGTGGGATCAGCCCTATTCAAAAACACAGTCAGTCAGGCTGCCATTTAAAGAGGAGGAGGTGCCACTCACAAGCTACTTGAAAATCCTTTAAAATTGTGATGAAAAGACAGGACGCGGCATAGTCTCACAGCAGTGCAAGGCCAGCAAACGGCAGGCAAGGCTCCCAGGCACAACAGCAGCTGCGGGGAGCAGGGCGCCAGCCCCGCGCAGGCTCCATCCTGCCTTCAGATGAGGCCCTGGGTGATGTCGGGATACAGCAGCAACGCGTGCAGCCCCTGCGCCAGCGGGCACACGCACAGGCTTCTTTCGCAGCCAAAACACTGATGTCCCCTTTCTCCGCAGGTGATAATTGCATGTACGGATACGTCCATGTCAGGTCTGGGAGGGCCACGTAACACCGTTGTGTCTAGATTAAATGTGCATTTAGGCCATGCAGGCAAACACTGTCCTGCGTACATACAGCTGTGCGCTGCCTCAAAGCTCCTGGCCTTACAGTACACAGACACGCGGTCAACCAGGTACCCAAAGGTAACTCAAAGCCTGGCACACAGCCTGAACAGGCTGCAATAAAGAGGCCCCCGTGTTTTGAACGTGTGCAGAATTGGTGCTCTGGACTAAGAAAGAAATTTCTACCTCATGACTATTTTACACAGGTAGGAGGGAAACCCATGCAATTCCTTCATAATGTAGTTGCACAAGAGATTTTACATCTAAAAAGGGAATAACAGCCCGTTGTTCAACAGCCTGCCTGGTCGCATTGGGCTTCCCAGGGTGCTGGACAGGAGGCCCTTGCCGAGCTGGCTGCAGCCCGGCTTTTCCCAGGGACGCAGCATCCCACCTACTCTGCCGGCTTCACCCCACGCCAGTGTCAAGCCTGTCTGCTGTCCCTCATTCTTCCCAGTCTTGTTTGGGAACGGTTGGGGGGCCAAGAAGAACAGGCAGGAGGTGTGCACTTCTTGGAGGGCACCACTGCATCTGCAGCGCATCACCCTGCAGCAGGAGGATGAGAAAGTAGCCTTGGCTGCACTTCCTCGTCTTTGGGAATATTTTCATGAGAATATGATAAATATGGTGGTTCCCCTTTTTTGAAGTACAGCTATAGCAGTCATTGCAGACCTTCATTCCTCAAGGAAATTCTGAGTTTTGCACTTAGAGAAAATAGCAGGCTCAAAATATTTTTTTTAAGTTTTTTCCTATGGGGAAGAAAAAACAGCCAGCAAATCTGACATGTTTTATCATGGACCAGCATCACCCCAAACCCGTGGGGCTCACGCTAAGAAACTCGCGGAACAGGGTATCATGACTTGTTCCTGCGCCAGGCTGCTTGGCCTACCAACTGCCCGGTGGTCCGGAGCGTAGAGGTGACCCTCCTCGAAATACTGACGCGCTTTAATTATCCCACTCGCTGCGGCTGTGCGCTACCACCTGTCTACCAGAAGCACGTGCGAGGCTCCAGCTTTGCGCGCAGCCAGGGCATGCCGCGGCGCGCGTGCCACGCCACCCCGGGCCACCCCCAGCCAGCGGCCCTTCACAGGCGCCAGCCGGAGGCGCGGAGGAGGGTGCCAGGCAGCGTCTGCAGCCAGCACCGCTTGGATTTGAAAGGTGCTGAGCCCGCTTTTGCGCAAACACCCAAAACGCTACGGCTCCTGGCACCCCTGTGGCTGCCGCCCCGGCTTGGGAACGTACCGCGTGCCCTTCAAGGCTGCTCGGGCTCCCAGTGATGAATCCCACAGAAGAACTGGGGTGGCAGAAAGAGCACACGCTTTCTCTGAAAACAGGATGTAAAGCCACTGAAAGTACATCTTAAAGGGCAGTTCGTGAGCGCACGTGAGCTCAGCCTGCCCTTCTCCAGTGCCCCTGGAGGCAGGGGGAGTATTTCAGCAATGCTCTGAGTTGATCAATTTGGAGAAAGGGCAGAGAGAGCTTGGTCTGCCGGCAAAGTGCCCTGCAGACACACTCTTAAGTGCTTCAACATTTTATCCATTAGCAAATAAAGAAATTAAAATCATAATCGCAACTATAACGAAGGAGCTGCAACTCCTTTGTCATTTAATTTAATTGCCATGGTGACCACACTGAATCGTCAGGGACAAGTTTTATCGCAGACACTTTTTCTATTTGAAGAAAATTTTGTTACAAGACATATCTGGATCCTCCCTATGGACTCCACTCCAAGGAGGGCAGCTGAGGGCAGTAAACACACAGCAACCCCCCCGAGCTAAACAAACAAGGCAGGACATTTGCTAAAAGCCAGGCAGGCGTTTAAGTTCCCAGAGCTGGAGGTGGGGAAAATCAAAAGGAAGAAGCAAGTGAGGCTGTCAGAACAGATTAAATGGTACGTGTTAAAGACAAAGGGATCAGGGCAGCAATACATGCTCTCTCCCCACCTATCCCTCAGTGGACTTCAGTAACTTCTATTTTGTTAAGAGTTTTGTCGACAAGGCCACAGGGGTGCTCTTCCCACCCCCACCCCACATGATATTCCCACCTCACGTTTGCTAGGCGGCCACTCAGAAAGGACTTACGAAAAATGGATTATTGTCTATTTTAGGGTCAGAGCTTCTATTTCTTTAGTTGTCAGTAGAAGAAAACCCAGGCCACGGATTCTGATCTTCTTGGATTTCAGGACAGGGGTTACATGTGAATCTGGCTGGTGACAAACGGTCTGTTTGTCTCCCGGGTCAAAGCTAGCAAACTCTGATTTTATCAGTGCGTGCAGTCGAGGTATCTACGAGGTACCACATACGATTCAACTCCGACATCAGCTTGCCTGAATTCGAAGTGGCCCTGCAGTGAAGGACATTTCACACTGCCACAAAAATGGGTATGAGTTCAAATCAACCCAGCAAATGTAAAGCCAGTCTGAAATTTGCTTGTTTTAGAAAAAACTTGAAATAAGCACGTGAGTTGGCAGATGAATCTAGTTTGAACCTTTCTGCCACTAGGTGGGGATGGCTGATAATGAATCGACGCAGAACTGTCTCAATCCTTGTCTCGCAGCACTTTAAATGTTTATACTATCCTCACCTTTTACATCGCTTTTTGGTTTGAGGATTTTGCTCCATTTAAACACGTGCTGTTGTCACTAGAGGTAGTCCATACCACTTAAACTCAGTTTGAGTTACAAACTAATTAGAGGACTCTGCCAAATACATAGAAGTGTCACTTAATTAAAATAAATAGAGATGCTGAATGAAGAGATCAATAAAAGATGTATTACTGTGGGTCACTTGTAACAGGATGTCAGCGATAAAAGCAACATCAGTTGTTGAATCAATCTCAAAAATCACACAGACAAAACAAAAATGATCAAATCTCTTTTTCTGTTAGAACCAAATCTGTACAAAGTCCAATATTCACAGTCCACTGGCAAAAGTCAGAGTTTTCCGTAACAACAGCCAGCGGCTGAGGCCTAACGCGTGTTGGCAGTGCGCTGCGATTGTAGCACATTAAGATAAAAGCTGCCACGGCTGCCAGGACAGGTCGGATTCTCCTCTCCTTCACACACAGCCGCTGGCGGCAGCACCACACGCCGGGGATCGCGCGGCCCCATCCTGCCGTGCTCCCAGGGGCGCGGGGAGCCCGCAGAGCACCTTGGTGCCGGGGGCCCACGGGGCCATGCTCGGCTCTGCTGCGGCAGCCCCAGCCAACCCCAGCACCCCTTCCCCGTCCTCCAGCTCCGCAGCTGCTACCCCTCTCATTAAGCGCATGATATTCTGCTTCTTCCTAACTCTAGTTAGGGGATTTTATTCTTATTATAGAAATTAAGTCTACTTGGAACAAAATGGCAATTTTCTGTTATAAAATGATGACTTTCTGAAGGACATAAGAGGACTAATGCACTTTGCAACAGCTGACGACTAAACACCAAATGGCCCTTTGCTTTTAATGTGCACCTATCTGTTCCTTAAAGCTCTGACACACTCTGTGCTTTGGTCGTTAGCAAGGAACGTCCTGGTCCGTGAGCACAGCGCTAACACAAGGGCTGCTGGAGACACGTCCCTCCCGCAGGGAGCCACCTTTGCCCTGCCGCCTGCCCCAGAGCCACAAGGGCTTCGATACCGGGGGGGAAAGGCAGGGGAAAGGCAGGTAAGGATGGGAGAGGACTGTGCACGGCTGGAGGCTGGCAGGGAGAGGCTGCCCGGACGGGCGCTCGGCCGCGGAGGGGGAGCCAGGCTCCCACGTCCGCGCTGGGTCGCCACCCGCAGGTGCTCCCCTAATGGCTCCGCTCCGGGCAGCCGCTCAGCCACAATCCCATGTGAGCCACATCTGCCCAACAGCTGTTTTTAACCTGCAATAATCATGCCTGCTATCTTTGGGGGAGATCCCCTGATGACGTTAAAAAGGAGGTAGAGGAGTATCTGCCTTGCTCTTTCTGGAGAAACAGGGGTTTCTCGCTTACTCACTGCTCCGTTGCCCCTCAGCGCAGCCCCGTCCCGGCTGGGTCTGCGCAGGTCGCAGCCCCGTGAGTGGGGCGGGCAGGGTGACTGCGGCTGTGCCTGCTCGCACCCAGGTAAGACATAACGATGAGCTCAGCACACCCATCACTGCCATCACTATGACATGTACCAGTACAATATGCACACGAACCCAATGATCAGCTGCTCCCTGCCCCAACAAAGCTCCAGACAGCCTTAAGGTTGCAAATATCTATTAAGAAAGTAACTGGTTTTTTTTCAAACAACATTAGATGTCCTAAAAACGCTTTCATCTAGTTGGCATAGCTCCTTTTTCACTCCAGAATGACTCCCACTCTTTCCTTGAGCATATCAAAGGCCGCCCTCCCTTTCTCTGCTTCCACAACCTAGAAACAGGCCTGGACGGCTGGAGTGACCAGTCTCACAAGACGCAGAGTAACATGCAAATACACCTACAGTATTTGCCACTTCCAGAGCAATCCTCAGGCAGAAATTTGTTTTTATGAAACATTTGTCAAGTCATTTTAGATAACGACAAATCAGTACAAATCCAGTATTCATATAAATTACCAGCTTTGAATAGCTGACCCAGTTTATATATAAGCTTGGCACACAATCTTGACTACGAAATCTGAGGCAGATTGGTTTCAGTTTGGTCAATGTGGAAAGACAGAAATGAAGAATATGTTAAAACTGGACTCAGATTGAAGGCTTCTCTCAGGCTGTCGTCTTTTTCTTAAAGTGATACAATGACCAAAATCTTCTGCAAGCATCCTGTTTAAATAGCTGCAGTTTGGTTTCCCAGGGAAGTAACTCCCGTTGACACTCACAGCTGGGACCTGCCTTTTGCGTACTGTGCTACGAGTGCCACCTGTGCCGCCCCGACACACCCAGAGCAGCACTACAGAGCGCCACCGAGAGACCCTTCCGCCCAGGCAAACCGTACCGCGTGGGCATCGATGGTGCAGTGCAGAGTTTTTGAAGACTGCATTAAGGAGAAAGATAAACACTGTGCGCTAGCATACATGCATCTTATAATTAAGACTTCAAAGCGTTTCTAATCTGAATCAGCCTACAGATCCGCAGAATCTCTCGGAGCCCAAGTCAAACCTTGCCATTTAACGAGCATCTGCAGCTGTTGCGCGGTTGTGTGGGTTGTCCTACGTTTGCAAGGAGCTGCAGCAAACCTTGCTGTTGCTGCCTCCTCCTTGCTATTGAGTGTGTCCTTTGCAGAATGTGAAACTGGAGCCGTAAAATTTGGTTGTATCCCCCTTTTATATATGATCTTTTTTAAAGAAAGTAGAGGCTAATGGAAAAATTAAGTTATATTCTATGGATGTTAGAGATGAAAAGGAACAGGAGGTGTGCATCACAACTTGACCAAAAATTCAAATGAGCACCTGACCATGGTCCAAGCCAACGCCAGCTTGTATCAGTTAATAAGATCCAATCTTCTGGAGACCAAATGGAGACCAAAATCCAGTTCATCACCCAAGCCTTTTCCAGATGGATACCAAAATCCACCAGCTATGTCCTTTTGCCTCTCTTCCAACTTTGAAGAAACATATCATGGAGCTGCCAGCTTTCAGCAGGCTCAGCCTCCACCCTTGCACTCAGGATTCAAATCAAAATCTCATACAGTTTTAATCTGCAACAGCACTCATGCTGTCTGTAGAGAACTTTTATTTTTAACAACACACAAAAAGAGGGCTGAGAGCAAAACCATTGATTCACTGTAACAAAACAGTATGTCTGTTTTACAAGTGTATAATTTCTGGTTGGTAAAGATTTGAGGTGAAGGAACCTAAGTAGACAATTTCAAGGTAACAACAACGGAGAGCTACACACAAGATACAGGTCTAATATTCAGGATACCCATGGACATTAACAATGTAATTCTGTCACTAATTGTACCTCATAATGAAAAATGGCAATAGGGTTCTTGTGAATTGGACAGACTCACATAGCTTGTTATTTTAAATAAATACCATAATCGGTATGAAATCCCAGCAACTAAAATATGAAAAACAGTATGAACTAGCAGTCTTTTATGGGACGGAAAGAATTATCCATAGCTATCCAAAGGCTAGTTTGGCTTTCATATACTTGTATATAAACCGTGAGTCACTTTACATCATCTTGCCTCCAACTCATGGCAAAACATAGAGGTTTTGTTAGTAGTGTTTAAGCTAACTGCAGGTATTGTAGGATTAGTTTGTGTGGGATGGAAAGAAATATTAGCCCTTTGCTTAAAAGGACAGAAAGTTTAGATTTATACTGACAAAAGGAGGACAGGGTGAGGAAGAGTACATAAGCAACTGCATTATGAAAATCTTAATATCAAATACTACAAGAGAGAACTGTGGACATTTCTCTTGTTATATCAACAGACAGAATCAGTCTCGACCCTGCATGAAGAATACAGTTAATCTCACCTGCAATCACATGAGGATGACTCCGCAGAGAGCTAACCCTACACAGAGGCAAGACTGCATCCTAAAGCAGTGTGCTGTATAGGGATCTCCAATAACTCAAATAACCCAAAGATTCCCATCTTCCAGAAGTGTCTCCAACGTTTGCCTTAAATTCCTATTTCACTGCCCCAGGAAGAAGAGCAGTGAGCTCGGGGAAGCCTGGGTACTGCCACTGGTCTGCTTTAACAATTCACTTAATTTCTCTCTGTTTCATTTCCCCCACTTATAACATTAGAACAATGATTACTCCTCTGAGCACTTCGAGCCCTTTTGACAGAAAAAGTCTACACTGGAGGTGGCTACAATAATAATCATTGCTGCATATTAAATAAGCCTTACTGCTCTTCTGAGAGTGTCTGGGTAGGGAATCTGTCCATTTTACAGACAGATAAAGGGAGACACTGAGGAGCTAATATAGTAAATTGGAATGGAAAAAATAGATGATTCATTTTCACTTTTCTTCCTTAAACAGCTATCAAATGCTCATGGGAGTATGAGGAGCCCATTCTCACAGCTGCCTTCAATTTTAAGTGTGCTCACTCATTTTAAGGAAAGTCATAATACTTCTCTGTTAAACATTGTGTCCATTTTCAACTTCTAAAACTGACATCAATTGCAGGGCTTCACAACAATCTGCCAACAGCTGGCAGCTCCGTGGCTGCCGCCTTTGTTAAAGAGGATTTACTCTGAACAATGTGAGTGGAGTTAGAAGACCTACTTCTACTCCTAGCTACCCGTGTTTAAGCCACAGCAACACTGCCTACAAAAAACAGCTGCAATGGTGTACAAGAATCACAATCAGAGGAGAATCTGCCTCAGAGGAATTGTTGGTATATTTTTACAAGGACATATGTGTTTGGAAACTAATGGAAACATTAAACTGTCTATAAAGATTTCCAGTGGAAAAGTAACACTACTTTCCATAATCTTAGCTGCTGTGAATAAATGCAATTAGGACACATTTAAATTTGTTTAATAGTTACCCAAAAAGGTTATTTTCAATTTGTAAAATAATATGCCCCTAAGAGTTATGGGTAGCATATGATTTCATTAGTTGCAAAACAGGCAAAATATACTGCAAGTCAAAATTCCTATTTTTTTTTTTCTTCTCTAACAAGAACTCTCCTAAAACTCTTACACTAGAACTGCTGAACAGGAAAAGGCCTCCAAGGAACTGATTTGGACTTTGTTGGTTCTTTTTGTTTGTTTGATTTTACAGGACAGGAGAATTTTCACGGTGTACTGTGTATCGTTCATTACTCATTAGGCAAATGCACACAAGAAAGTTCATAATTAATGGGGAAGCTGAAAACGTTACACCACAGAGAACGAAAAGGTGCTGCCTGCGCTAGCTGTAAGCACGGCACACACAGTCCCCGCAGCCCCTAAAACCAGGGGCTGCTGCTTCCTTTCGATCAGTGGATCCCTTTTTCACGCACCTCTCTGAAGGACGCAAAGGAGGCCAACTACCTTTCCACTTCTCTTCGCAAAAAATGCTGACTCTATAAGCGAGACACGGACTGTATGGCCACCATGTCACAAACTCAGGCCATTTCGACTAGACACACACAGCTGATACAGTGAGGGTCTGGCTTATGTGCCAAGACCAGAGAGAAAAGGATTCATTTTGCATCCTCGCTACGCTCTTGGGTGCTTTGTGGTTACAACTCGCTGTTGAGGAAGAGGCCACCTTTCGGCAGCCCAATCTTTTGGAGAAAAAGAGAGCCAGCTGGGTGTCAAGATGGACCTGAAGAAGCATACTGACTTGCTCATAGACCCGTGAATGATTTTGCAGTATTTTCAAATGACCCTTGCCTATCGATACCCTAAACTTAAGCACTTTCTTCCCTTTTTTCTCACGAATCAATGGGGTGCCCAAGTATGTGCAAGATTATGTGGCTGAGATGTGCAGAGCGCCCTGCGCAGGAGTCTTGCCCGGGCCTGACGGGGAGCAGCACCGCGGCGCGGTGGCAGATGTGCTGCCCCCAGCACCCACAGCCACTACCACCAGGATATAGTGTAGGATGTGAAATCTTGTCTTCCCCACCCCAAATACTTTCAGTATCAGGAAATTAATAAAAATGAATACAATAAAGAAATACACAAAGGACTACAAATATCCCCTTTGTTGTATTAGATTTGAACCTGGAGTGTTTCCCAGCTCCAGTCTAGCCACTTGATAATCTGAAGTGGGGAATGCTACATAAATTACTCATTGTTCCCACCAGATGAGCTGTCAAAGGCTGCGGAAACTAGTTCATGTTCACTTCACCCCTCTTTGCTTGCTCTTTGCTGTTACTTACTTTCCACTCTATTAAGATCTGTTTTTAAACACTTCTGTCTCAAGATAGTAAGGGAGAGAAAGAAGGGAAGAAATAAACCCTCCACCAAGCATCCTGGAGCTTTACTTTTGAACTACAATCTGGAAAGACACAATAAGAGCCGAAGCAGTTCTGCTTTTTTGGTGAACTCATCCTTCTAGCCAGCAGCTGCCAAACAGCCCCCATAGCTGCCCCGAGTGGCTGGGGTTATCACCAGTACCGATATTCAGCCCAGCGACTGCAGGAAAGACACAGAGCAAACTCCCCTCTCGCCAGAGGTGGTCCTGGGAAGTACAAAGGGAGGCTGGGGGCAGCGCTGGGGAAGCTCATGCATTTCTTGACTTGCAGCTACGTGTATCTGTCTGCAACGCAAACTACAAATGTCAGAACATTGCCAAACCGCGCTGTGTTACGCTACGCTGCTGCTGCCCTCTCTGCTCCGGGTACCTAACTGCTGCCGCCTCCAGGTCAGTCAGCCCCAAACTGTACACCATGGCTAAAGTAACATCTCATTCTTATTTTTCTGCATCAATTAATCATTAATCTTTGACATTTCCAGTTAGTTAACACAACCTGTATTTCTTTCTGCCATTCCTCCCTAATGTTCCCTGTTTGTTGTTGTCGTCCATGTTATAGACAGTGCAAGTGGCAGCGAGCCGTTGGTCTCGAAAGGACGCCTTTCACATATGGCTCTGCCCCAAACACCTGGAAGCACTTGTAGCCCTGGAAAGGCAAGCCCAGATGCTGGGTGGCCCTGGAAAGCCAAATGTCATTTCAAGTTAGCAAACGCTTCCTGTCATCACTTTTGGGCCAAACCAAAGCTCGGGAGTGAGCCATCCCTAGGGTGAGGAGGGACGGCGCTCTAACCCCGGATCAAGTCTGACAGCTCGGGTCTCTCTTGCATTATACCGCTGCTGCAGCCAGCTGGCTGGCCAGCACACCGCAGCACCCGCTGCTGCTGCGGTTCTGGCGTGGGCAGCACCAAGCAACACCTTCCAGTTTTCTGCGATTACAGCGTGGGGCCACGTCTGTTGAATACTGCGTGGCAGCAAATCCCTGGCCGTCAGCAAATGGCACGAGTGGCCTCAAACCTGGGGTTCAACCCTATGCTAAATTACTCAGGGCAGCGACACTAAGAAGAGGAGGCTATCTGACCCACGGAGGAGCCCCATATCGCTCTGTCTCACCAGCGCAACAGTTAGGAAAACCTTGACCGACGCCTGGAGCTACTCTACTCTTTTTTCCTCAAGCCACAGCAAAGTGTTTGTAGGCACCGCTTTGCCCCCTCTCCACCACGAGCAAGTCAGACGTGTGACAGCTCCACGATAGGCAGAGCCACGGAAAATAAGGTTGCGAGGGCCCCACGGAAGTCACCGAGTCCAGGCCCTCCTCCCCAAGGCCGGATCAATTTTCCCATCATCGTTCTTGGCAGATTAAGAAATACAGAAAAAAGAAAGAAATCAAACCTCAGGGAATTCGGGAGGGTTAAGTATAACTATGAAAGGGTAGTTTGATCAGAAAAAAGACTGAATGGACTTATTCTAGGATACACTGCCGCAAAAACAGTGTCAGGAACTCAATTTTAATTCTTATTTAAAATAAACAAACAAATCTGGAAGCTTTAAAACCCAGGATATGGGTTGCAAACTGTTTCATAATTCCTTAGTCACCTACATAGTCAACCGATACAGAAACGCATCATATCACTTTCTAATAAGCTGTATGCAAATATTGTCGTAATCTAGTGCTAATGACACCAAATATTATTAATATATCATTTGGCACGCTATTGTAAAAATAATATTTAACAATGTATTAGCTGTAGTTGTAGCAAATGATATATTTAGCTCATTGTATGCAATTAAATCAGAATTAAAAAGGGGATGTTTCATAATCTTCCTTGCTTTTCACTAAAAATCTAAGCAGGAAATTCAGTAAATGAAAGCTGCTGGAAAACCATGTGAAGCATCAAGCGTTGGAAGATTAATACTGCACAAGGCATCATATGTTGTTCATCTAACTTTATTAAAAACCCCATCAAATTTAAATCTTTGGACATTTCATACTGAGCTCAACTTTATTCCTTTCTTTTTTTCTGCTTCCTCGTTCTATCTATTATGTCATCCAGCCTTAGCTCTATTGCGTCAGTACAGCTGGAAGGGTGAAAAAGAAATCATATTAGCGCGTGATGAAATGGCCATGTCTGGACTGGGGAGGCAATACAGACCCAGTTCTGTACTTAATGTCGAGTAACTTCTTCTCCTTGTATAGTCCACGAGTGCTCTGTGTACTTTTGTCAAGATTGGTATTACATGTGGGCAAAAATATAAATGCTACAAATTGCAGCATGGTTTCTGTTAGGAGTTTGTTCTTTGCTTCACCACTGGTGACCAACAGTTTGTATGAGTATTAAATATCTGGATGCACATATGCTTTTGGAGGGAAAGACTGGGAATCCACCCTTTTGCCGATGCTTTTTACAGTTCAGTTATTGGAAGGAATTCTTTGCAGGCATTGCTCCAGCTCTGCACATGCAAGTGTTCTTGCAGTTCACCACAATTGTAACTCTATAACAAGGACTTGCACGTACAAATTTTGCAACTAAGGATACAAATGAACAATTTATCTGCACATAAGGAAAAAAGACTTTAAAATGGTTGCTTGTGCAGCACCACGTCTTCATTTCTGTGTTTGTTTGGGAAACGCACAAACCTCTCTGAATGCAGAGACGTCAGACACTCCACTTACAACCATGGCTCTTTGTATGCACTTTTATCCCTCTGGTGTGGCCAGACCAGGTCCAGCTCCCACCAAAGTCACGAGTGATGTGTAGGGGCCAAAAGGGCAGCCAGCTCAGCCCCTGCCTTCGCTACGTATTTCAGAGTACATCCTTTCACCATAAAGCTTTGGCAACACATCAAGACTTTTTCCCTGAAGACTCCAGCTGCTATTTCTACTATTTCATTCAGACACTCACACAGATGAAAAGTTTTGGTAATGCATTTTGACTTCTGTGTTGACACATCTCTTTCCACCCACACTTCCGAAAGGCCCAGGGCCTCCCCTTGGGGCTGCCCACTTTGCAGCCCCTTCGCCCCAGGATCGCACCTCGCCTCTGAAGGGCAGCGGTGGGTGCTTATGGCAAGCGAGCTGGTCTCTGCTGGTGGCTCCTCATTTCCAGCCCCACACACCCAGGACTTTGTCCATGTACATGCTTGCTGCCTGCCAGATGCCTGGGAAAGGGAGGGTGAGCTGGGAGGGAGTCGCGTTTATGGAGCAGGAAGCTGCTGAGGACTCGTCTCACTATTGCTGGGACGAGTCCTGCACACTGAGGCAGCAGGTCCCCGCCACTTGGGACCCCGCCGCGCTAGGAAATGAACAGGCCCAGAGACAACCTTTCTGCCAGGTTTTATCCCACGCCGCAGAGAAAGCTTAAGAATCACTCATTTTAACCCATCCTCTCTAAACCTTTTTTCAGCTACAAAGGACCCGCACCTGCTCTGAGAAGCTCCTAGCCAGGCTTCAGCTTTCATTTCTAGCCTACTGGGCATATCAGAGAGTGAAACTTTAAGAACAGATTTCCTATTTACATAAAGACACTTTGCTTTCATATGGTATTCTAGTTATCGATGCTGACCTGCCGGGGACCTGGGGGAACTGCCGCTGGCGTTGCTGACTGTGGCTCTGTGTCCCAGCCCTCGGCACCTCCTGCTGCTGCAGCCCAGCCGCACCGGCACGCTCCTTAACATCCTCTCACCCAACACTGGCAAAGGCAATGAAGCAGCACCACAACTCAAATAGTTATTTGCATTTCATTAACAATGACAACATTTATTTTAATACAGTTAAATCAGAGCAGCATTTAATTTAATTTTAACAAGATAGTTATTAAGCTAACCAAATATCAATTGATTGCCGAAGAAACCACATTGTGAAACAAATAGGTCGAGAAATAAATCTTGTTGCCAGGCCATTAATGTAAAAATCACATAAATAATAAATGTCTAATTAGATTCTCCCTAATGAAGAGCTCCAACTGTTCACCAACACTGCTAGGAGGGCCGCGGCCCTCCGACGCGGGCTATCGCGGGAGGCAGGCCCGCTCCGGGCCCCTGGAGGCTTCCCGAGACCGACCCACGTCAGGCAGCTGCCTTTCAGGAGGGCCTCAGCCTCCCTGGGCGATGCACGTTCAGCACCACTTTGCTCTTTACCCCCTCCCATCAGTCAGTGCATACTCAGAGACCCAAAGCACCGCACTTAGGCGGGATGCTGAAATTTGGGGGGCGCAGATACACCGCAGGGTCTGCCTCCCCCAGCATGCGGACCAGGAGGACACCTCCCACCCTGCAGGCCCCCGGGCAAGCTCACACCTTAACCATTCCCTTCTCAGCATCAGCCATTCGCGGTGGTTTTCTACCAAGCACCCTGTGTCTGGAGCACCAAAAATGGTCAGTTAGAGCAGACATAAACATTTCCTTTTCCAGTATTGCTAAGGACATGTAATTTTCATCCATTTGTATGTGTGGATATCATTTTCAAGGGTTTTGTTTGTTTGATTGTTTATTTAAACACAGATCTCTTACAGGGAGTTATTTTCATAGCTTTTCTGACCATCTGCTCTGTCCAGCTGCATAAAACAGACCAAAAAAATCTCACCCAGGCAACTCTGAATCAAGTCTGCAACTTCTGCTTAAAGCATGTTACATTACATGCAGTCTTGATTTAAAGACTAAGTGATGGAAAATCCACTGAATCCCTGCACAAGTTGCTCTGATGGTTAACTAGACCCACTGTGAAAAATGTGTGCCTTCTTCTGAGTCTGAATTTGTCTAGCTTTAATGTTTATTCACTGACTGTTCTTGTGCCTTTTTCTGCCAAGTTAAAAAATCACCAACAATCAGAAATACATTATTTGGCCCTGAAACTGCCTGAGGATTAAGGTATAAACAAATTGAGGGCAAACCAGAGAGATTTGTCTACACAGAGACAACCACCACAGATCACTGTTTCTTTGCCACCGTGTGCGTTCACATCCCTGGAGCAGCCACAGCAGCCACTCGGCCGAAGAAATGACTACCATGAGGGAGGACAAGCCCTCTTCTCCTCTCCATTAGCACAGTTTTCAGAGGGACCATAGCAAATTTGAGGAAATAGGGTCAGAAAGCCAATTTACTAAAAGACTAACTAGCCTGCAGTGGGAATTTCCCTTCTGCAAACCTGCCTTTGAAACTCATCTTTGCGGGAACCTCATCTCACCACCAGCCACAGGCCCTTTCCGCTGCCCTGTGCCCTATTACAGCCTCTCTGGAGAAATTCGGGTGTCTTACGCACGCACAGGGGCAGTTTGCAGCCTGAGCTGTATATAAAGACATGAAGATGGCCAAAGGACCCAGGCAGCCCGCTGACTTCGGGGAAAGCGGAAGGTTGAGCGGTGGCCCGCGGGCCGCCGCCTCCCCATGCACAGCTCCCTGCCTCGGCTCCCGGTCCCGGGAAAGGGCCAGGCTGGGTGAGAGCGGCTGCGGCACTAGCTGCTGCTGGGGCGGCCGCTCTGCGGGCTGCCAGTAACTAAAAGTATGTGACTAAAGGGCCATAGGGCAAATCCTGCTTTCAGACCGGGCGTGCAAATCCCATTGCGCTCTGCACCAACTGTAGGTGCTTGTCTGGATGAACTGTAATCCAAAGCAAACAGTAAGCAATTAGTCATGCCCATTAGATAATCTTGCTTCTGTACCTACACAACTAAATCCTTGCATCAAACGTCCCAAGCAATCACACTTAGAGCAAAAATCTGACTGCTGAACTTGAAACGTTGGGTTCTCGATTTGCCAATATTCACATGCTCACAGTAAACACAGCTGTATCTCACACCAAGGCCCAAGTGCTCATACAGCTGCCAGCTTGTCCCTACCAAGGCGAGACAACCTTCCCAAAGGATCGAATGCTGACACAAAAACTACCAGGCTAGTTTCGCACAATGTTGCCTAACCGTGTTGAGGTAATGAAGCCCGGCAGCCTACAGGGGTAGCACGCTGTCTGCCCCGACCCGCCAGGCGGCACCTAGCCCTAAACTCGGCCTTCTCTGTCAGCGCTCCCCACCCTGCTCGCTCACATGCATCGAGCGGGCCTCGAGAGCAAGCAGAGGCCAAAATGATGGCGCACGTCCATCCTTAATCACAATAAAAGCTGCAACCTGGATTTGTCAGTGTTACATTACACAGATTAGAAGCTGTGATTTCTAAGAGGGAAGCAGGTGTTTTGGAATATGATCTATTTTTCCAGAAGGATGTGATAAATACTTTTGAGCTAATTATTTTGCACCAAAGCATTCTGTTTTAAAGCAAATCGTCTGTGAAGAGGACTCGTCAGCCTGGAAGGCAGTAAGGACTCTACACCAAATTTTAGGCTTGACAAATATGGAACGACCATAGGGCAGGATGGGTGTTGGCAGCAAGGGATTCATCCTGCACCAGACGCCAGGGCTACAGCTTCACTTATAGCCAATGTGTGGTAAACCACGCATTGCCTTTTTTCAAACAAAGCAACTTAAACACAGCTAGGGAGAAAATTAAGCAAATAAACAGAAAATGTGATGGACCTTGTGCAATATAAATGAAATAGTTGTTGAACGCTCACTGGAATAACCAGCGGATGCAAGTGGGCAGAGAAGATAGTGCCAACTGGGGAAGAAAAGGCTACCAGCCGCGGACTGGGAGATTGCAGGTCAACCCCTTCCCAACGAGGAGATGCTCCTATCACCAGGCCAGGGCTGCATGTGACATCTGCAATGACCAGTGTGCAGGGGGTTAAAGTGGTCAAGCCAGCAGAGAGCGCCTGCAGCGCAAACACTGTTAGTACCTCAGTCATTCACAGAAGAGTAAATTATTAACTTTTCCTAATTAGGCACCACTCCCACCTCACCTTTCTGCCTTATATTATTTTTAATGGATTGAGTTAACATGCTCAGTGATTTAACAATGCAATCTCCACTCCAGATGACTAAGTAGGACCGTACCAACACCACCCAGTTACCAGCTCCTTTGGTCACAGCAGATGAAAAACTCACTTCTGCTGTTTACCATCTTGTGATAAACCTCCAATAAGGAACAATGGAAAACATTTTTCAAAATGCTGTCATTTCCAGGAAAAAAACCACCTGCAGATCCCTCCCAGGCCTTTGCAACAGCCCCAGACAGACCTCTGCCAATGCTTCCCCAATCAGCAAAGGAGGTTTCTAAGGAAGGGGAGGAGGGGCTCAGTGACAGGGACGGTCCCTCGGACTTGCAGTCATGTTGCTGCTACCACAGAGAGCTACCATCAGCCTATAAGAACCACTTCGTTTATCGTGAAGAAAAAAACAAATAAAAAGCCCGAGTCACATGGTAATATTACTCTTCCTTTAATCCCCTCCTATCTCATCTGGTCCTCCTTCTTCCCTGCCTCGCACATGCTTCTCTGCCATCTGACCAGGACTATTATTTATTTATGCTCCTAGAGCAATGTGCCAGGTAAGGACTCACAAAAAGCACGAGGGGCAGCCCGCTTCCTCCCCGGTCCCTGCATGTCTTCCCCAGCACTGCGCAGCCCAGCAGCTGCTGCGGAGGCGGAAAAGCGAGTGCAAGCTGAAGGCAGAGCCAGAAGAGCGAGGCGAGACCCAGGCACAGCCCTCAGCCCCGGCGACGACACCGAGGCGAGTGCGAGTTGCCGCCAGTTGTGCTTTTGCGGGGCAGTTGTAGCCTGCTCTGCCTAGTCTGCCATGCCCTGCAGACCACGTAGAGAGGAAAAGGCCGAGGAGATGCCACCAGGGCACGACTGCCTGGCTCCTGAACGGACACCACGCACTCTGTGGACACAGCTAAGCAACAGGGGCCCTTCGCTTCCTACTCACGCCCTGCCCTGCGCACAGGGTCACTGCTCACTTATCTGCGTCTAATGCTACCCATAACCACCGTACCATTTAATAACCAATGATGTGTAATGCTAGAAACTCTGCAAGCTTGGGGCACTAAATCATGACTTAAGAATTACCTTCTTTCCTGATATTTCCCTTTACAGGCTTATTAAAATCTCAGCACAGCATTTCATTTTTCAGGTACAAACAGTTTAGAAAAAGGGGAAAAGGAAAGGAAAGCAAAGCAAGTGTGCAGCAATGTTATTGTGAGCTCAGAAGATGTTAAATGAATTAATTTGATTCATTCTTAAATTTAACTGGCAAGATTTAATGGTTCACATTGAAAGCATGAATAACTATTTTGTTCAATGAATGACTATAGTTTAATGACTCTTGATGTCAGTGTATTTTGCCCAGGGTAAAACTTGCTATATGAATTGTTCACTGCTGGGTGGAATGAATGGGGCCACGTCCATACAGAGAACGCCAGCTGCGGTTATTTGACATGACGGGGCACACTCGATGCTGACAAAGGACAATAGTTAATGTACAGTGTGGTACTGGGGCTCAGTCCTTCTCCTTAAGATCTTTATAGAAAGCATGGCACTTTTTGTCATGTACTCCACATTAAGATGGATTCTGTGTGCCAAAGAACACTGAAGCATAGCTCACTTTTTGAAATGTTCACTAGTTTAAAAGGAAAAAAATCTACCTTCCTGTCTTCTTTGGCTGAAACATTGCTCCAAAGAAAATGTGTTTAAGAGCAACTTAAAAATAAATGGAGGAATGTGTCTATATATCACTTGAGCATCTTGTCATAGATGCAATAGTTGATAGCTACTAGAATCTTTCCTTGATAGGAAAGGATCTGGCAACTGCTCACTGAACGGGATCTTGGACTGGAAATAATAGCGCTTTTACCTAAGCTTTTATTTCCAAAGCTGAGAAAGAAGAGACTGGGCAAAGTTTCTGCACTAAAGTATTTACAATGAGCAGTCAGAGGAGGACATTTTCCCAGCCTTCTTAAAAAGCTGTTGCTTTAATGCAAGCCATTTGTAATCTAGGAAGACAGAACGTAATTCAGCTTGATCTGACAAATGGGCCACAAAAGTTTACTTACGCATAATAATGATACATTCATCTTTACTTTACACTTCCCAACTGCCTGCTTATTGCAAACATCTGTGTTGCTGAAACGACTGGCATTACAACTCATTTATATGGTTTAAAAATAGTGATAGATGAAAGCCAGGGGGATGGGGGGGAGACATAAGGGTCTTTTTCCTCTAGAATTTCACAAACAAATATTTGGTTCATCTTTGAGCATTTTTCTATGAATCATTGCCCTGGTTTGTGCAGACCCTCGTTCAGCAGTCCCCTCACTCTCTCCCTAGGAAGTAACTTTACAGGTAGCTTCCACACCATCGACACGGCACAAACCTTGCATGCAGAACTATTGCAGTGATAATACTTAGAAAAATACTTAGAAAAGAACAATCGCTAAAAGGTGGCTTTTGTTTTTCTGCACACACTACCACCCAGTGATGGGGGGGCATTCGTCATCGGATCCAAAGGCCAGCAGCTCCCCTCAGATGAGCACTACCTGGCCACGCAACGAACCTAGCAGACACGGATTTCGGAAGACAACTTCCCACATGTTGTCACCTGCAGACAGCACAGAGGTGGATGCCCCTGTTCCCCCACCCCCAGATGGCCAGTAAAACAGTTCAGCTCTTAATAACCCCCCCCCCAAATTCAAGTATTATCTTGCCTTATGCAAAAATAGGACACTCACTTAAGCTACAGGGTGCTGGAGATAGTCCTTAATTCTGAATTAAGCCTGCCTGAATTTTCCAGGCTTTCATCCTTTCTGACTCTGGGTGATTTGGCATAAATCCTATTATTTAATGTATCATTTTGTTGT
This sequence comes from Dromaius novaehollandiae, assembly GCF_036370855.1. NCBI lineage: Eukaryota > Metazoa > Chordata > Aves > Casuariiformes > Dromaiidae > Dromaius > Dromaius novaehollandiae. Next base: position 12,884,218 of record NC_088103.1, on the reverse strand, counting down.
GCAAATATACATGAAAAATTGGCATGCATTTTGCCTAGTTAACAGTGAAAAGCGCTATTTCTCCTTGGCTCATAGATCTGTTCAGATATTACATGTATTTGTTTCTGTGGCTTTGACAAGATTGCACTTCTGTCCTATAGCTGCACAGGAAGTACTGCATTTCTGCGGTCACATTTGGCAAGCCTTGGGGATGCTGGATACAGGTTAGGATACCAGAGAGGCTCCCAAGTAGTCTAAGAGAGGCTTCCTCTCCTCAGAGATCTAGATGTTATTATTGGCTGCCTTTACGTATCACGTGCCATTGCGTACTCTTGCTAGTCAGGTGGAACATCTCAGGGAATCTCTGTCAGGATGATGGAGAATTGGGTGTGAGCATCTGAAGTCTTTGCTGCGAAACCCAATTTCTGGTTCTCTAAACTGGTTCATGGCCACCTTATTGATTGTTTTGGTATCTCTCAGTGTTTACTGTAGAACTATCAGGTCTTGCACAGATGCTATGTTTCCATGCCAAGATAGTGGAAGACAAGACGACAACGCACGATGCACCTCTCTCTCTAATAGCAACGCACATACTACTCTGCTGCTGCGGTCACAGTAACATGCATTGAGGACACTTCGAGACCGCAAGCCGTACAATTTAGAAAAAAATCTGTAGTGGCTTACACACACTTTCCACTTGTATGATTCTGTCTCAAAAACACTGGTCAAACTTTTCACACGGGCACCCATTTGCAAGACATCTCCTTTTTGCTGAGGGTGTCTCTGTTCAGCTGTTGTGAGAATTTTGCGCCAGGGCCACTCCTGTTCAGAGCAGTGCTGTGTTTACTCCCACAAGACTGCACCACGCTTTGTAGCTGCCCTGCCGCCCACTGCAGAGGTTACCTGGGCCGAGCAGGTAGCAGACATCCTTCATACCCGCATCGTGCCAAAGCAACTCCATTCCTGTTTTCTATTTCTCTACTATCACCACAGGGATTGCCAAGAAACTCAGAGAAACTTTGTCAAGTGAATTTCAAATCACAGTAGTTGCCAAACTGATTTTATATTTTCACATGCAAGCACCTCCAAGACTGCTGTTGCACCCTATGGATCAGTTCACAGACACTAGAAAGCCAGGTGCTTCATGGAAGTTACTGCTGGCAGTTTCTTCCCTGCACCTACACCCCGCGACACTGAGCGTCTGCTCTCGCAGGCCTCACCCATGACATTTCTCACTTGTCTCCTTGTGTTCAAGGGTCCCAATGCATTAATGTAACTGCATTGTACTGATGCACACCGTTATTAACTAAACTACAACAATAAAGGGAGAGATAAATTATTACAAAAGGTAAAAAAAGTGGTAGCCTGTTTGCAAATACACATTGTAGCAACCTTAAACGTACATATCAGCCCAGAGTGTCAGGTGAAATTTGGGGCTCACTAGCCCAGTTCCGAGTTGTACTATCTTACCTGCCATTTCCTCCCAGATACAGGCAAGGAAAAAGGAGTAAGCCTACACTTGGAAAACTATTGCCCCCCTTTCTGGCTCCAGGTCTGATGAGCCTTGGAGCTGGATGATGGGCATGTGATGCTTTGCACATCATCCCAAGGTGGCGGCACAGAAACAGCACATGAGGAGAAACACCTGAATGAAATTCCATCTCTGTCTCACTGCCACCTTACGAATGTGCTCTGCTATGCAGCAGCTTTACTGTTCACTCATAAAACAGCTGAATGAGTGCAGTCGACTCATCCTGCTGCTTATGCAATGGCAGGATTGAAGGGTGCACAATGAGAATTGACTCTTCTTTGGCCCTTTCAAAAGGAAGAGCCTGCAGCTCTATGAAGCCTACAACTCAGAGGCTATTAACTTGACGTATGTTCTCCAACCCCAGCTCTTTTCTTTTCAGGGCTGACTGCTGCAGACCAAAGAATACTTCCTAAATTTTTCTCTTTCTATACGTTCTGTTTAGTTTGCTTAGACATTTATCCAATTTCAAATAATTTCGAATAATTTCATGTCTGGAATGTCTAAAGCATTCAGCATATGTGACTATCACAAGGCAAAAACAGGCATTTTTTCCACGAATTGCTTCTTAATGCTGAGGACTTCTTATTGAGAAGATTTGTGCCTCAGCGGATGCATGCTATTTACAAAGATTTATTGCAAGCAACAGATCTGGATTTTGTTTGTTACAATTTCTATCTGGTGTATAATTTGTCATGCACAAAAATCCCTTCCACGAGGGAAAGTGAGAGCTACAGAGCTCTTTGCTCCTTCCTTTGTTATCCCTCTGATTTCAGGTACATTACTGATGAATAGTATCTTATCATAAAATACAAAGATTGCAGTAATTGGACATGTTAAATAATGGTGATGCAGTGGGCCTCTGGATTGCTAAGCAGCAATTCAACAGCACCCTCTTGAAGCAGAAGCACGATGAACTACGCCATTCCCTGCTGCTTCCAACTCCTACTGTGGCTGATAACCATCTTCCTACAAAGAGCACTGGTAGCTGAAAGGTAAAGAATGTAAAAGAGTGCGCTCTGCCATCCAGGCACACTCGAGTGCCCATCAGCTAAAGGCCATCTGGGAACAGAAAGACACAGCTATTATCTCATTTCGCGGGCCATACTGCCATTGTTTGATTGGTGGGTTTTTGTTTTTTGTTTTTTTGAAAATACACATGCAAAGTGCATCCTGTTATTTAACCTTATTTTTTTTCCTTGAATTATGTAGGAATACATCCTTTCCAAACACAACTTCACTAGGTCTGTGTGGACAGAGAACCAAACTAGAGTCGATCTTTTAGAAGCAGGCTAAATTGATTGACAGAGCAAGGTCAATGCTCCTTTACTGGCTTCCTCACACAAAGCATGATGCATCTGGAAGTAACAGCACCAGCAGCTCACCCCCGTGGCATAACTGCAGTGTGTCATACCTGGCACTTATAGTTACTGCTTCTTTGACTTCGACTAACAGCTAATTCATTTGCTGGAAAACCAAGCCCAGCTACAATCATTTGCAATAGCACCAGGCTCCAATCTGGGGATCAAATGAGATCTTTTGAAGTTTCCAGTGTGCTAGGAAGTTCTGCTAAGTAATAAAAGACTGAATATCTGAGATGTGTTGTTTTAGTCAACAGAATAATGACAGGAAAATTAAATTAAAATTGCAGTACTCTGAATTTCTCCTCTTTGATCCCTATGTCACATTCTCCTGCTGACTGCACAACCACCCACGTTCCTAAGCGAAAGCCTTAAGAAGATGCCAGGCAGAGCAGGAGCCACATACTCACTGGTGCCACGCTGAACCACAGTCTGCAGACCGTGGCCCAGACCTGGAGGACAGGTTGCTCTGTGACTACAGGCACCCCTGCCCGCAGGCTGTGTGAGCTGCAGATGGGGGACTGCTCTGCCGTGCCCAGGGAAGGCCAGAACCGCCCTGCACCACCTCCACCAGCTCCCTGATGCCTGGAGCAGCAGGGAAAACCAAAGGGTGCCAAACTCGGCCCTGCAGAGGGCCTGCTCCAGCTGTTCTTGTTCAAGGGGGAACTCCCATTTTATACAATGCTGTTTTTCTTAAGGACTAAGAAGGTAGAAATAAAACAATGTGCGTATACATACATTCCTGCCACCCAGATTTGTTGATTCATTTGTCTTTCTAGCAGATGAGAGGATTGGGAGAGCTTTCTTCTCGCAATCTGCTTCCTTTTCCTTACTCATCCCTAACTGTTACAGGCCCCTCCGACAGCCGTGCCTCGGTCCTATCTCCCATGCATCTGCCTGGAGTACCAAGGCCAAAGCAATACAGAGGAGGTCCTCAGGCTACAACAGAGCCTATCCAAATACATGACTTACATCTATTGATCACGTATGTGGGAAACAGACAGACTTCACATGTTCGGGAAGCTTAGAAAGTTGTGATACTTCAGGAATTCAAGTGCCATAGGTCTAAGTACACTGAAGAATCTCTACTACCACAGTTTCTTGTGCCAGGATTTCAGCAGTAGCATCAATTCCTATACTAAGTACCATTTCTGTGGCAAACTGAAAAAATCATCTTTACTCTACTATGCTCATGAATAAGGACAGTCCCTGGTTTCTGATTAACAGGATTTGAGTTAGGTAGGCAAAGCAAAGTTTGTTGCTGCTCACATACACAGAAAATATTTCAGCTGTAAACATCAGTTGGTGAAATTGTCCGCCCCTCCTTCAGCATGGTCTTTGGGCACAGCAATTATGTTGAAACACCACCAAGTCTCTCTTACAGGCAAATCCACCAGATAGACTTCCATTATTTTTTAGTTATAAGGAGGTAAGCAATCAGTTGTAGAAGGGAAGTTTGTGAGCACGAAAGCAAATGAAACACTACAGGGGAGGGAGAAGAAGGGAGGATAGAATGCTTTCCTTAAGGTCTCAGCAAAATATTGTTACTAGATAGGATTTCTTCCAATTACCTGACCGAAATGATTCAGAGAGGGACACATCAGGGAGGATATGGACAGAGCTGTGATCTACAGGAGCGGAGCTCAAAGATGTTGCGCATTTCAGCTTTTTAGAAATATCATACAATGGGCCACTGACCACTTTCAGAACAAAATTCAAGGTCTGTGAGTACAGACAGATGACAGTAAACTCTGTAGTGCCACAAACGCAGACCAGCTGTACTGAAAGGCTATCAACATAGAAAAGACTAGTGTCTGGAGAAGCCTAAAGGAGAGGAAAAAGCTGCCAGTATTGTCCTTCCTTATAAAGGAGTGCAGCATAAGAAGAAAGCATTAATGTCACACAGGTCGAGACTTATAGAAGGTGGGGAAAAGTATTCTCTAAAGGACACATTTTTAGAGCTGTTGGGGAAGCATCTCCACAGGCATATCCTACTGCGGGGGAAACAAACCCTCAGCAGTTACGGAGGATCAGCTGTTCGGAGCACAAAAAAAGGCTCTGTCACTACCACTCTCAGCGCTGGGCATGCCAGCCTTGCAAGCTTCAACACATATTATATGACTGTGCACTTGGATTCATCTACAAGTTAGATTTTAGCTTACAGGACCCCTGTAATACTAATTTGAATAATTATTAATTTTTATTATAGTTTTGTCCAAATTACTTAAAATGTTCACTTTCAAGGGAGCTTTTGCCTACATACTCCTTATTAAACCTAGTTCAGTCAAGACTGACCAGGTTTGTGTCAGTGTTCTTGTTAAGGGGATTCAGGACATTTTAAATCTGTGGATTGCTACAGGTATTATAGACTTTTTATTAGTATTCTTCTGATTAAAGCTATTAATTAGGCTAATCTCATTTTTTGTTATACATGAGTGACACGATCTGTCGTTGAGCTGCTGGAACCTGAACGTTGCAGTGAAATGATTTAATGAGGTGTGCTCAGAGTGGGCAGTTTTTCAAGCAACAATTGTCCTGTCATTCAGATCAAATATTTGTTTGCAGTTTACCAACAACTCTCCTTCATAGAATGATAATTTATATGTTACCTGACAAATGTGTTGGCTGCAATCATGAACACGGAAAAGCTGTTCAATGTTCAGCAGGAATCAGTCTTGCTGGGTCTCAGCTGACTGTCTTAACCAAGACCATTTGTCCTGTGCTGGGAAACTGAGGTCTCTTCACCAATTACCGCTGCCTTGCTGTAATCAAAAGGGAAAAAAAAAAAAGAGAGGACTTTGGGGCTTGGATTCTACTGATGATTTGATTGAACCACAAGTAAATCAAAGAGGAAGATGAAAAGCATTCCTGAGAAAGTATTTATAAACCCACAGGACTGAACGACAAGCATCCAAGATTACTAACAGAACGAATAGAGGAAAGTGTGATACCTTTAGTAGTGATTTTTAAAGTTCATGGAGAACAGATGAGGTGCCAGAGGATTTCAGAGCAACAAAATACAGCACTCAACTGAGTTATAAAAAGGGGCATCCAGGAATTTACTAACCAATTCATTTAACTTCAATAGTGAATAAACTATGTAAGGAGTCATAAAGGAGCCATTATGAGAACGCAGAGCAACCCAGAATCATAAATAATAGGGTGGGAAAGGGCTTTAAGAGGTCAGCTAGTAATCTCATCAGAAATCTCATAACAGTAAACATCCAGCAAAATATGGTACTGGGATGCACACATTTCAGCTGGCCCTTCCTATACATCTGAGGAGAGAGCTCGCCTTTATTCCTGGGCGGGTGCACATTCCTTGTACAAAGCCCATTGTAAATGAGCAGCTTGGTTACCTTTTCTGCATGGTTTTGTCTTAGTATTGAGCTAAAATCCCAAGAGGTGACAGGAGAAATTACTGCAGCTGGCACAGAAAAGGAAAGCTGTTAAACTTGATGATCCGCTTTTTCAAATTAATATATCCTGGACAGAGAACCAAGTATCAGATCATCCAGCGAGTGAACTTTGATAACACGAACCGGCTAACCCAGGGATGAAGGGTCTGGGGAGGGAGAGCCACCTGGAAAAGGGAAACTATCAAAGAAAGTTTCTCCTGCTGAACATCTTAAAGCAGCAAAGAGTTCAGCCTGTAAAGGCCCAAGAAATCGGGGCGGTGGCAGCGTGAAGGGGGAGAGGAGCCTGGACACCTCGGGAAACAGCGCCCCGAGCCAGGGCACATCCAGAGCTCCACCGAGGCTGCGGTGGGGCTAAAGGCAGTTTTCTTTAGGGCTGGAGGAACAGTTTCATTCATTAATCAGAAAGTGTTAAACCCGTTATTACAGCTCATGTTTCTATGACTTTTTATACAGTTTAGCTCCTTTTCCGTAATATAAAATGATAACTTTTAGGTCTTGAGTACTATACTGTATTGGGTTAAGGGGAATAATTGAGGGGATCCAGGGAAATTCTGAATTACACAGATTAGAAAACCAGGATGAGGCCTTCAGTGCTTACCCTAAAACACTGAATTGTTACTTGAGCTCTAATGGAAAAGCCCTAACCCCAGAGCACTGAGCCCTCAGCGCAGTTTTAAGAACTCTGCCTCGGAAGTGAAACCCCACTTCTTTGTTCCTGCTTGCATACAGCCTGCTAACAGAAGCAAGCCAGACAACCTGAATTTTGAATAAAGCAGTGCCGTGCAACTGCACAGCTTATCCAGGACTTCTGCCCAGCCAGATACATGTGTATTTTCCCTTTAAATGCAAAATGACACAAGGCCATTTTGAAAAGAATTAGAAAAAAGAACAGAAGTTTACTTGTCATTAGATATAGATAGTAATAACCAAAAGCAATAACCAAGCCCTCTGAGGAAACTGAATACAGACAAACCACTATGCTAAATGAGAGGAACACCAATTATGTGCAACAGAGCTCTTATTATATGGCATTCTGATTACCTTAAATTATATTTTTTTAACAGACATCCGTTTTTATTTTTGCTTCTGAAACAGGTGAAGTTCCTTTCAAGTATTGACGTCAGCTAGCCTCATCAATTGTTCCTTTAATAGCTCAACTACCACTACAGCCACAAACGCGATGAAAGAGCTAAGTACTCCCTGCACAATGGGGATTCGGTTTTGTCATTGCTGCAGCGCATATGCATGGGCTAGTCTTTTACAGCATAGTAATTGATATTGATTTTGTGTGGCAGAGGTCCCTCCTTCCATGCACTAGTCTTTATTTCAAAAAAAAAAAAAAAAAAAGAAAAGAAAGAAAAAGGAAAAAAAAAAGAAGGAAAAGGAAAGAGGAAGTTAAAGACATCATGATCCATCTTGAAAATAAATCTAATTTCCCCCCCCCTTAAAAAAACATAGTGAATGTGAGTACTCGTCGGACGTGCTGGAGCGAGTCCCTGGCAGACCTCCAGCACAGTTGGCGGGAGAGTGCTCTCCCCTGGCCCTGCACACCGCCGCTGCCCTGCTCTCAGCGGTTTCGCCCTGCAGCTCCCAGTGCCCAGGGCTGCGTGATGCCCGGCGCCCACTGGATCTGTTGGCTGCTACAGCTGGGAGCGGAGACCACCAGCGTTTTCGGCTGTTAGCTGGCAACACAGCTGCCAGTGCAACATCCCGAGTCGCATCTACTCCCCGCTGTGTCCCCTGGCCCCCCTCCCTTGCTTCCTGTTTGGGCTTTGCTTTATGTCTTGACCTTTAATTATTACTAATGCTTCATCTCTCTCTCTCTCACAGGAGTACTGGATCGCACTGTTTATTTATCACTGCTATTATTTTGGTTTTAAAAAATAGCCACAACTTGAGGATCCGTGGGGGGGAGAGGGGATGCTCCGCTGAAGGCTTGGTAACGGTTTCATGGAAAACTGAGCCGTGCCCGGTCAAACGGGGAAGGCTAACAGGGAGCAGCAAAGGGCGGCCGAGGCCAGGGGAGCGCGCGCGTTCCCTGGGGAACCGAAGATAAGAAAAACCTGTTGAAAATGTTGAAATGACACTTTTGCTTCCTCTCTATCAGATGAGCTTAGTTAGGGGTTTTACTTCTAGATGTGAGAAAGGTTTCTACCAACAGGCAGTTTGACTTAGCACCATGGAGAAAGCACTGGAGGCCAAGGGGAAGCCACAATCCGCCAGGGACGCTCCTCCCATGGCACGTCAAACGCCACCGGCATCACGTGTCAAGGACTTGTGGCCACTCCAATGCCACAAGCTCCTCAAAACTTTGCAAAAATATTGGGCACAGGGGCTGCTCAATTTTAACCTCACTGCTTCACTTGTCCTCTGCACCTTGAGATAAATTTCACGTTTACTGAAACACTTGCAGCGGGCCACAGATTTCAAGTGACCTTTGAAGCCTTTTCAGTTTTAGGTATGGGAATCATTTATGACAAGTACATTTCAGGTGCAAAAGCATACCGATTTCAGATAACTGAGGGGCAAACACTCAAAGACTCAGATGAACAACCAGTTTTTACTCAGTCCTTATGGATAAAAGCAAATGCTTTCAAAGTCCTGTGGAAACACGCTCCCTCATGAGATGCCCCGTACCGCTTGCAGCAGCCTGGGCCAAGAACATTACCAGTCTGGTTCAGAATTTCACATTCCCACTGCCTGTGGGAGCAGGATGGGCAGAGGCTGAGGACATAGAAGTTCATTCAGGAGGTTTTTTGATGTTTTGGGGGTGTTTGTTACATTTTGAAAATGACCCCCAAATTATCTCTGGCCTTCAGTGTAAAGAGTAGGCCAGGTTGGACCTATTGCATTTCCCCAGGATCTGCCTGATTTCGGTCAGGATATTAACCAACCCTAGCTCCTCTCAAGAGGGTATAAAAGCAAGATTTTGTGTGTGTGCTTTCTGCTCATTTTTGTCAATCTAAAATTAGAAGTATTTCTTTCTGAAACCTGAAATCTTCCCAATAACCTTGAAGTCCCAGCCCAGGGGGTGGTGTGATTTGGAATGAGGTGCTGACCATGTATATAAGATGGAGAAGATACAGAGATTTCATTTCCTACAAATTAATTCTCTGCAAGCTGTGTAAACTTTCCTTAGTATAAACAAAGTCTTTAAAGACAAAGATGTTAAGGGTTTTTTTCCCTCTTTGAATTATTTAGAGAAAAAATAGAAATGCGATTTTGCTGTCTAGGCACTTCAGTCAGTACCCAGCAAATTGAGAGTTATTCTTATTACCTTCCGCAGTACACTTCCTCATGTTCCTGACTATAAAATGAATGTAAATAAACTTGCAAAGAAACAACCTTGCAAAGCCGGATATTACTAAGCAGTCTCAAATTTCTACAATAGATTGACACCAACTCACAGTTACCCCCGAATACGAACGCCACCATTTCTTACTATTAACGGCGACGTGCCGTGAGGCCGAGACATCTGCTCGCTGCAATAGCACAGTGTCATCTCCACTCCCATCACCTTTCCAGGCCCTTGCTTTGGCGAGCCTTCAAAATTCAGCCATAAAACTGCGTTGAGCAGAAACTCTGCAAGCGCAGGAATGATCCACCTACCAGTCTGGCGTTCTGGCCCCGTTTCACATGTTGGCTCACGATTCCCTGCCCGCACCCAGTGCACTCCAGCCCGCTGCAGTGGCGGGGAGGGCAGCTGCCACGTGCCTTGGCTGCACTGCCGTGCTTTGGGAGCCTCCCGGGAGGAGGGACACGTCCCTTGCCTGTGAAGTGGCGGGCACCCTCCTTTCCGAGCAGGGCCGGGGGCAACACGGGGCAGCAAGAGGGTTGCAGCACATGGGGTGCTTGGGAGCATCCTCGGCAGCAGTGTGTTTGGAGACACGGGGACTGGCTGGACGCTGTGATGGCATGGGAGGCGCCAGGCTGAAAAACAGTCAGGGGAACAACCTGTCCCCCCAAGGGCACGGTAGACTGAGAAGGGCATTTTATTTTAACCTGAGGTTTTTTCATATTTCAAAAGTCACCTCATGGGAGCTTGTGTACTGAGAAAACCTAGCACCAGAGAGTCTCTGGGAACATCCTCATGTGTTCACTTTCAGGAAAGACACAGGGGGTCTACTGAGGCCCCTGCTTCACAGGCCCATCAGAAATGGCTTTGCCAAATAGAAAAACAAGTCATTATGGACAAATGTAAAAGTACCATCAGAAAGCAGCAGCATCATCCTTGAAAAATATTCCAGAGCACTTAATTCCTACTCGTATTCAAATGTACGTAGAGCCAATTAAAGATGCTATTTGCTGTTGTTTTCTTTCATTGTATTGTTTCATATCAGTACATTGCATGTGCTTTATTTAAGGGGAAGAGTGCTTTCATATACTTAAAAGACATTTTTGTCTCATTAATGCCCTATGCCTAAAAATAAAACCACAAGATTCAGAATGAATAGTCATGATAATTACCTGCCCTTTGGAAAAAGATCTCCATGCTTGAAGGCGTGGTTTCCTAGAGAAGTGATGGACACCTCCTCAGAAGGACACGATTTAGATCCAATAAGGCAGCCAGCAGCCAGTGGTCCCTATGGCTCCCGTCGGGGTCTGACCTCTACCTTCAAGTGGTTTTGCAAGCACCTGTAGGGACCATCTGCACTGTGGTGCCCACAGCTCACGGCTTCGGCCTCACACACTGAAAGCAGCAGGTCCTGCCTGACTGCTGAGACTCCTGCACCCGCCACTTCCGTCAAGAGGAAGATAGGTGGGAGGTGGCTTTATCCCTTAGCCTAGCTTGTGCTGAAATACTTGCGGATTAATTTGGCGAGACAAAACTTCAGAGCGCCAAGTTCCAGAGAAGATAGTTTGCATCAAGAATTAAAAAAACAAAGCATTTTGTCAGTACAAATATATATACTTCCCTGAAATAACCTTCCTGGAAAATACTACCACTCCCCAATTCTCTGTGCTGACAGTGTGCATCTGTCACGTGTGACAGCCCCGTACCAGCGCAAGGCTAGCTACCTCCTGCACTGCTGTTTGTAACCACCACTTCTCAGGATAGATACGTACACTCCACAGCTGAGAGAACAGTTAACAACTCAGCTATCTTTGTTTCACCTTCTCTCTCCCCAGTGACTGCAATATCTGTTTCTGACAGTACTAGCAGTCTGATTTTCCAGCTTCCACTGGAAAAAAAAAATACCAGGAGTGAGAATAGATGCCTTAATAGTGCTGTTCCTTAAGTTAATAAAGCCAAATATGTATTGGAATCTGATTTCTCAGTTTTCTTTATTGGATACTTTATCATTTGGACACCATTTTCCAAACTGATTTGTTATTATAAGAAAAAGCAATTATGTGCTCAAACATGAATTCTACTGTAAAACTGCAGTCTGTTAAACCACGGCCCAATGACAGATAGTGCTCTGCTGTGTATACTGTGGCTAGTGAAAACAGATTTGTTAGGCATGACACTTGAGGAAAATAGTGACCAAGCGCCTGTGCTATCCCTCGAGCCAAACAGTAAAGTGTGATCTACTGCTGCATGTGTCATAGCCAGAGCTGTGTGAAATCTGGCCGTTTCAGCAGGAGGAGGCTCACAGCAACTTTTTGTTTTGAGTTACACGGTCTCCACCAACTAGACTTCATTTTGAATTTTGGGTTCAAAGTAACCGCAAACAGAGGCTGAGAGAAGTAATCACCCCCCAAAATCTTTGTTTGATGGTCTCTAAGCTAAGCCCCACCTGCCACAGCGTTTGTGGTCTTCAGAGAATTAGATTATTTTCCTGAATGGTCTAGTTTTAGCCAGCTGCAATGTTACTGTATCAACCTCAACAGCATTTGCTGGGTGCCAGTCTTGATCTATCAATTTCTCTACATGGTTTCTCACACTGCTTGCTATGCCATGTCTACATCCCTTTTCTGAGCAACACTCAGGGGCCACGCGCAGTCTGCCGCTGCGAGGAGCACGCTGCAGCCAGGAATTGGCTAACGCGGAGTCCCGAGGGACACGGCAGTACCAGGGAGGCACAGATAAGCGTGCAGCACAAGCCTCAGGGATAGCCTGGAAAACTAGGTAAATCTGAGAAAAAAGAGAGCACATCTTGCTCTCACAAGCTGCAGGGAGTTGTGGCCAAGCAAAGGGGGCACTTGAAGAACCGCACGCAGCTCTCCCCGCCTGCTCCCCAGACCCAAGGAGCCATCCAGCGCAGCTTCTCAGGCCTCCTCCGCAAGTCAAACAGGCTGGGGTGTCCCTCAGGGAGGGCTGGCGCTCGCCGGCCTCCTTGCGCCCCGTTATCCTGAAGGTAGCCCAAATTGGTGCCGATGCCCACGGCCAGCTGTGCGGGAAAAGGCACCCGGCCACACGCCGAAGGCAGCTCCTCGCTCCCCAGGGCCTGGGCCAGCCCGGGCTGCCAGCAGAGCTGGGAGGGAAGAGATCACCGCTGGCCGCTTGCCAGCACATATTGGGTTGCCTTAAATATTATGTTCCGACTACATGTCATGCTCAGGATGAAACAAACATACAGGAGGAAATGAACAGGATTTTGCTTTTAAAGGTATCGTGTCAGGTACATTAACAGCTCTACCATACATGTTACTCAGCTCTTCAGAGAGTGCTTGGCTTTCATTTCTGCTGTAATTGTATCAGCATCTTGCCTCAAGCCTCTCTTTGGCTTTCCTGCTACTTAATTTATTTTCCTTTGCAGTCACATATTGAGCCATCTCCTGTGCTTTGCTAGCTGCTGAACCACTGGAAACACATCATACCAAAGTATTTCAGTGAGTCACCTATGGCTCTTGTTTGCAGTTTTTACTTGCACAGCGAATGCCAATTCCATGGTTAGGACCTATTACTTTAACGATTGCTCTTTTTTAATGTTAGCAGTTGCTGAGTACAGAGATAGTAAAACTGAAGACTACTGTAATGGAAAAGCAGTCATTTGACAGTTTTTAACAAAACCTCCGACAGACCTCTGAGGGTGGCTCACAGAGAAACCAAGGAAATATTGTCTGGTTATTAATATAATAAAGGTGAATATAAAAACAGTTGACATGCAGGAAGCAGTGAGTCATTAAGCAGGGTGCTGCGGCAGGCCAGGGAGAGGTATCAGCTCAGCTCCCACTGTGATCAGCACAGGGGTGAACGTTGTTCAGCCTAGTTATCGGAGGCTTTATTTATTCTGTATTATTTATTGGTGGAGTATGTGAATTTGACAGTGATCTGTGAATGACAGGAAGTTTAGAGGTATATCAAATGCCAGAGCTATGCCTCATAAACACCAATGATTTAAACAACTTGGAGATTTGTCAGAACAACGAGACAGGAGCTTTAACAGGGGGGCGGGGGACAGCATCACAACGCTGCAACTGGAGAAGGCTAATTCGAAGAGCACATATGAGCCAGGCTCACTTATCTGGAGCAGCAGCAATCAGAAGAGTTTAGCTGTCTGCATGTGCTGTCACACCTGCTATGCTCTCGCAGACGCACCAGCTTCGAGGGAATGATCCTGATTTGAGCTGGGGTGTATATAAAGCCAGTGCAAACCAAATTTTGTTGCTTCAGGGAAGCGGGCTGAGCTGCCCAGAGCCATATAGCTCTGGGCAGGTGTTTCTGCTGCCACCAGGGAGGCAGCAGATGTGTATTCTGGGATGACCTGTGTCTTCCTTTACCCACAGCCACGGCCACAGGCACCCTGATCCCATCTTGAGAGACAGCAGCTTGTCCGGCTTTCCATAGCACTGGCATTGCAAAGCTGGCAGCCAGGCTATAGCTGTTTAACTTGGGCATCTCTCTACACTCAGCAGTGTTCAAAGCCAGCCCTGTACGGGTACAGGGCAGAAAGAGACTCTTCTAGGAGTAATTATTGATCCCACAGGCTCATTACAGCTGCCTTTACGCAAGCAAAACTTCCCCCGGAGTGATCATGAGCAGATAGTCTGTGTTAAGCAGCAGGGTCGTGTCTACACATCTGCTAAGTGGCATTTAAATGAGTTAACTAATACCTGCCAGGAGATGCATTTTTCAGCTTTGGCTTTTTTTTCCATCTTGGGCATGGAGAAAGCAAAGGTGGAGCAGGCAGAGTGGTTCCCTCCAGGACCGAAGGGCTGGGAAAACCCCTCTGCTCCCTGATGGTTTCCCCTGCCCCTCACTCTTCTCCCCATCTCCTCTTGCCTCCTCCAGGCCTTGGCACACTATTTCTGCATGCAAGTCCCTATGCAGTGGGAAAGGCTGCCAGGGGAAGGGGAAAACATTTGGTTTGCTTCATGTCTTGAAACAATCTTGGCCTGGGAGAATGCTTATTTATACATCAGGTACTTTTATTGAATATCCCCATTGGCTAAAGCAGTCTACATCAAAAATAGATTCAGCTCCATTTTAAATGTCTCATGATTTTAAAGAGATTTGGGACATGCAAGACGGATGCCATGATCCCTGGGGGATGAACTCACACTACCAAATTCCAAAATTCAGGACAACTTTAAGACTACTCACGTTTGGGAGCCAATATTGGCTACCCCAAAAATCAATAATCATTCTTTAAAACGTACGTCTAAAAGGAGGCTGGCTGAATTTGGGGGGAGCTGTCACAAACGGATCACAAGCACCCTGCATTTAAATGCTTTGAGAGTCCTGGGTGTCACAGCAGAAAGACAAAAGACTCCCAAGAGCCAGGGCTATGGCATAAAAAAGCCATCTTAGAGAAAGTGGGGAGAGTTATTAAAAGTTAACTGCTCCAGGGAGCTAGCAGATGTAAAATAGAGTAATTAATTTAGTCTGAAATGGGAGAGCCCTGTCATCAGAGAACTCCAGTCCATAAGCAGGGGACGGACAAAGGCCTTACGAGGTGCCTGAGAAACGCTTTTCATCAGGAAAGGCTGCATGAGAATTGAAGAACAGCGAGAATACTACTCAGGAAAGAAAGTCATCTGTTGCTGAATTTCCAGCTTATGTAAGAAACTCCCTTCACTGGCAGGACAAGGGTGCAGCCTTGGTTAAAGCAATTGCATGGTGTCTAACATCAAGGTTTTACTAAGAAAATGGGGTCCACAAAAAGTAACTAAAAAAACCCTACAGTCAGCCAGGAGCACTATGCAGAGCTCTGCACTTCCACTGGGAAGCAGGCGTGGGGCTGCCCCCCCCCCACGCCAACCAGCCGTGGCAGGCAGCTAGGGCCTCAGGGGACACCCTGGCGAGAAGGAGCACCGGTGTGCCCGTGGGGGCCCGCTGCCGAAAGGCGGCCCCCAAAACATCTGGGGTCCACCACCAAAAGGCAGCCCGGGAAAACATCTGGGAACAGACCCGTTGTGGGTGCATGAGGGCAAATTCACAACAACAAAAGATCTTGAGAGGATCTTGTGGAAAAAAATAAGGAGCCCCTTTCCCCCTCCCCTTCCTCCCCCCTCAAGTTCTGGCAGTTTCCAGATGGGAAATTGAAATGAAACTTTTTTTTTCCCCTGAGATGTTCAGAAACCTTTTGAACCTCATTAGTTTTCATTTCATATGGCTCTACACAGAAGAAGTATATAAACCTGCAGCTCTTTTAGATGAAATGATGTAACATTCAGATTATATAGATTGGAGCAGAGAGAGGAGCATTTGTCTCAATAATATTTTAACAAAAGAAGCTATTTCATGCAGTCTTTACAACGCTTTCTTATTCCAGGGGTCATGGGAGCTGCATAACGCCAGGTCTTCACAGCTTTAGAAACCAAATTACTTAATTTTGAGGAAACAATACCTGCATGCTATTAACTCTTAACTTCGCTTATGTGAGTAGCTTGAATTAGTGTACAGAGAGTACTCGCATGCATCAAACTGCACATGTGTAAGTTTTGGCAGGGTTTGGTTCTTAATCATGTTAATCTTGATGCATTGCTTGCTTTGTTTTCAACAGCAGCAAGCATAACAAAACTATAAATACACTATCTCATTTGAAAATCCTCTAAAATCAGTTTTGGAGACTTCAAGGAAATCAAGGGAAAAGTGGTAAAATTAAAATGCTCCCACTTAAGTAAAATTTTATTTCCCTTCCAGTAACATACAATATTTAACTAAGTTTTAATACATTCAGTAAAATATGGGCATATTATTAACCTCCTCAACATGACACAATTTACTGTAAAGTTATTACTATTCTGTTCACTCATGTCTGGCCTCTTTGTTTCAAGTCTGTTTTCCCAGCTTACAATATCAGGTCAACAGACTCTAACATAAATGAGTAATGTGTCTGGAATTTTTCCTTGCAACACCAAACCTCAGAACAAGAGCAGTTCGAAGGGCCATGCTGTGAGAAGGATGGGAAGTGGCTTCAGCTGCACCTCTTCTCTCCGTCCTCTCCGTCCTGTTCCCACTTTCCCTTATACGAGACTCCTGCAGTCTGGTGTCTGCCCCTGACTTCATTTCCGCTTCTTGGAGTTCTCAGAAGCAGCATCTGGACTTCTGGAAGTCCAGAAATGCTCTTTCTCAGGGTCTAGGATACTAAAACACTGCCGTGCTTCCCATGTTCTCTCAAAAGCTGCAATAATGACCTCAGCAGTCCTAAGGCAAACTCATTTCTGGAATGAGTGTCAGCCCAATGTGACCTGCTCAGATAAAAGTATTTGGTCATTTCTGAGGTTCTGCCAAGGTCAACGCAGTGAAGCTGGGTGTGTGCTGCTCCACGCTATCTGCTGGGGCTGGAAGTGTTATCCTCACTTTCTGGCTTTACTGACAGTACCAAAGGTGTTGTGGGGTTGGAGAAGAATATAGCTCTCTTTCCTTAGCATTTTCTCTCTCTGTACTCTTCAGGTTTGGGGTGGGGTGGGGTGTCCTTCTGAAACTTTCCATCAATAAATCTGGTATTTTATAAGGATATTAGCAAATAAAAACCAAGTTGTCTGAAAAATGTCAGTTCTATTTTTGCCAACAAAAATATAACAGGAAATTGTATGCTCAGCATATGTGGAGAACTGCAAAACTGAATCATAGATACGTAACCACTATTGTTAAGATCAGTAAATATGTCTATGGAAGTGAAATCGATTATGTTTGCAAGTATTGCCTTTAACATTAATTCCAGCAATAGAGTCACTTTGCATATGAAGGCAAGTAGAAGATCATTACAACAACTTCAGGAAGCAGAACTACCATCTTACAAATAGGTCAGGTATCTTGCTTTTTCTAGTCCCTTAATATACTGATGGAGTAACAAGCGCATTGTGGTATCCAGACAAAACAAACGGTTTCTTGAGTACATTCACTTCAGAAGTGCACCAGTAGCTTTGAGAGGAAGGACCTGAGCATCAGTCTTACACTGGCGAGAGGAAAAAAACCCACCAAAACAAAAACAAAGTCCATCTGAGCTGTCCAGAACGAGCATGAACTGACGCCTGTCACACCTGAGAGGCGACTCATAAGAGCAGCCCTCACTCGGGATGCCCTGCAAAGAAAGCCCCAGCAGCAGCTCCGCAATGGGAGCCCTGCTCCGTGGAGCCAGTGCATTGCAGGTGGGGGGGCACCCCAGACCCCAAGCGTTTCTGCATTCCCCTGCCTCTGCCAGCAGAGTGGAGAGGAGTAGGGGGGCCGTAAATATCTCTTGCCAATATTTTTGTTTGGGAAAAGATAAGGGGCTTGGGGGTTTCCTTTTTTCTTAGAAAGCACTCATTTTCCTAAAGTAGCAGCTAGGGTTCTTTCCACAGATCTGAGGCTCAGGCTGAATATTTTTCACACTTTCACTTTTTTCCCAGCAAATGGTGTAGCTACTCCATCAGCTAAACCTCCCCTTTCCACCCATCAGTCCTGCTGAGGCCAACAGAGGGGCTCTGCCTGGAAAGTGGTCGTGGGCCTGTGAGAGTGGCGAGCTGCTCCAGCCCTTCCACCATCCTTTGTTTTCGTGTGAGGTGGAATAAATTAGGGGCAAATATTATTTATACCTAATAGTTCAATCAACCTAGTGTTCCTAGTGAAGGAAGGGAGTCTCACACTTAGATCCTCAGCCAAAAAGAAATGGTCTGACATGGCCTTATAGAGAGGTGAATTTTCTAAGGAAAGAAACACTTTATAACTGTTGGAAAAACAGGGCTTCAGGCAACATCCTTAAGAAGAAAGAGAAACAGCCTCCATTCCCCCAGGAATGGAGACAGTCCACGCGGATAGCCATTCACAAGGATTTTTCCTCCAAATAGAGATCATCTAGAGCTGGAGCGAGCCTAAGCAGGGACCCAAGGCGGACCTGCACCAGGCAGACTGCTCCTCCTCACAGCCAGCCTGTAACATCTCCTTTGCTGGCATTAAGCTAGCACTCAGTGCAACAGTCGTACAAAGGAAATTATGCGAGAAAACAAAACGACTAGGAGACCTAGTCACCTGCTAACCACTGCAGTTATTCAGGGGGCAACTACAGCATCTTAAACATGCTGAAATAACTGAGCAATTGATAGTAGATACTAGATGCCATACCTTGACACTTTCCACCACAAACCACGTGCAAGTAGCTACTTCTACCAAAACCCCCAGCTATACGTCCTGGTGCCTGATGAAGCCCATGGAATTCCTTACAAATGCACCTGACAGTTCACTTGCTCCCGCGCAGCAGCTTTCTCCTACCACCAAAAGCATGGCAGCAAATCCCTGAGCCCCCGGCCCACCGGCAGGGAAGGACCCCTTGGGTCTCCCCCCCGCCAGGCCGGGAGCTTGCTGGGCTCCACTGGGACCGGGCCCCTCAGCTGGAAATATACCTGGGGAGGGGGGTTCCTAAAACACTCGAGGTTGAGGGCTACTGATGTAATTTCTTTTCAGACTAGTAATTTGTGACTCAGAGGCAGGCATCTACTTTTAGGAAGGGCTCCAGCCGGTTCCCCATGGAAGTTGCGCAGACTGCAGCTCCCAGCAACTGGCAGGAGTTTCATGGACACACTCCTGACACAGGTTCCCTCAAAGCTTTGGCCAGTGTAACTCGGGAACAGACTATGGCTCAGCAACTGCACTGCTTATTTCAATCTGTGGGTCCTCCAACCATACAGGTTATTTTGAACAACATAAGAAGTGTCTTGGATTTTCAAGACACTGTTTTTCCTCTCCCTCCCCCCTCAAAAACAACTCCACAGCCTTTTCCAAACCACTATGTCAGCATGCACAGTGTGTCTTCCAGCACGAACTGTCTGATATCCTCTGAGTCAGCTATGTCCGATGAGCCACAGCTGTCTTGGGAAGAATCCAAAAACTTTTCCCTTAAGTTCTGTTGCACAATGTGATCTAAATAACCGGTCCAATCTAATTTGTTTCCTTCATTGGTTTAAGGAAACTGCATTTCAGTTCATGAGGTCTCAAGTTAGGGAAACATCTTAAGGTCAGTGTCCAAAACCAATTCAGACAGCAATACAAATAAACATCGATTGGAAAAAGAGACACGGAGTCAGAAAAAAACCCTTTTGTGACTAGACTATCGCTTTCAGAAGCATCATGCTCTGGAATTTAAGTTTCTTCTATTTCTGTGAAAAATATGAATGAAGCAATGTATAAGGAAGGAATTCTTATCTGATTGTGTAACACTCTCCTCCTTGCAAATCTATCAAGATAGTCTTTTAGCAAAGCTGCTTTAAAAAGTTCAAAATGAAACTGAGTCAGAAAAAGTTCTTCTGATGGTGAGTAAGTCAGTTATGGCAGGGACATTAAGAAGCAGCCCAATATATATATTTTTATTATTCTTATTTGTGCTTTATCCTAACAGACAGCACTTCTTTAGAAAACTTGCATGTTTCAACTGCTTTCCAGCTTGTGACTGTAAAAACCTGTAATGTGATCTAAAAAATGGCCTTATTTACAATAATTTCATTATCTAATGACACTGTATTTTGCAAAATACACTACCCAAGAGATAACAAAACTGTAAGATGCTAAATTAATGACAATATATTAATTTTCCTTACGACTCAAAATTCTGAGACAGAAGATTTTAAATGAATGCATGTGTATGTTTACATTCCAGTATTCTATTTATATTCTAGTAACATCTTGCATTTGGAGGGACAATATATTATTGTATGTATATATACACATACATGTATATATATACATATCATGTATATATACATGATTTTTAGTTTTAAATTTTACTAGAAAGGGTTATCTATTGTATGATTCTTGTAACGGAATAAACTATTCACACTGATTGAAACAACTTGTAATGTGCTTGCAAAACTTCCTCAAATCCTACCAAAACGTGGTGCGGAGAATGAATGAATTCTCTCGGCTGTGTCATACACGCACTGCTATGGAATAAGCACACCTCTCCTAGATTAGCAGAAGCTGACAAAGCAGCAGAGGGACATCAGCCTTGCGCTGTCCCACCTGGCAACCCAAACACACGCGCAGGCCAGGGGGACCTGCGCAACTGCTGCACACCATCAGTGCTTCTCAAGCTTTTCTGGAGCACTCTCCTCTGGGTCAGGCTTTGCCGAGGCCACCAGTGCTCAGTGCCTTGGCAACGGGACCTCTGTGCCCCTGGCGAGCAGCACTGCCAGGTGCACTACCTGCACAGAGCGAGCCCAGACCCTGCTGCCCCCTCCTGCTCACTGCACAGGACCAAAACAGCTGCCATCTAATGCTACCTTCTTCTTGTAGTTTATACTCCTTTTTGAGACTGCCTTTGAAAGCTCTGCTAAACAATTGACAAATTTTGGCCTTAAAATTGGTGTCGCTGATGTAAGAAGGATTTCTCTAGTGAGGAGAGCTGCCCTATCGGCACAGCTGGACTGTCAACCTCTGTTAAAACCCCTCGGATGCAAGATGAGGAGCGTGGCCAGAGCAGCCTTAGAGCGACCCACCGGGAGTCAGTGAGGGCCGTGACAACTTCGAGAAGATGACCTCAGACGGCATCACAGCACGTGCCCGGCCAACAGCCCAAGCTGGTGCAACCCAAAGGCTACCTGGCTGCCCCCCACCTCCTCTGTTAACTCACTTCAAAGCTCTCACGTTGGCTGCCCTCAGAGGAGCAAAAACAACTCCCTTTGTCTAGAATCATGACCCAAGCATCAGGGGGAGTGGTTTCCCCACAAGACAGAGCCTTCTTTAGTGTCCAGAAAGGGTAAAAGGGCTAACGGCAAACCACCCTACCTAGGAGCTTCACAAACGAGCAGATTCCGCACCAGGGTGGAGGGTTAGTTTTCGGTCTGACTGGCTTTCTTATTTATTTGTTTAAGGGCTACCCCGGCAGTAAGCAGGGAAAAATTACTTCCCTGTGTAGGAGTATGCTGCCAAATTCCTGAGACTTGCAACAAGGCTCACAAACATTTCCTGGTTCGTTCCAGCCCCAAAGGCAGGCAAGGAGCAGAAGCCTATTCACCTCACGGCAAACAGCAAGAGCTTTCATACCTCAAAGGCATCATTTAAATGAGGGAAGCAAATTTACCTTTTCACTGAAAATCCTACTTTGTGCATAGCCAACTGAATGTATTTCCACACAGACCGGCAATAAATGGAGAGGAGGAATTTGCAAAGAAAGAGAAGTGCTAATTTGCCTCTGCCTGAATCAAAGCAGTTGCTAGTTGCAACCACTGGGGCAGCAGCATGCACGGAAGCACATTGTTCAAGTGGAGTTCGTACAGCAAAAATAAGAGCTTGCACGTGGTGAAAATGAGGTACAAAACCTTACATTCTCTTCCTCATTAGCACAGCGGGACAATAGTATCAGAGGTGTTAACTGGCAGGTGTGTTCGTAGATAATCGCTTGTGCCTGCTGCACAGCACTGCAGAGAGAACTCAATGCAGGTTTAAAAAGCTACCATGCACCAGGTCTCTTTTCAGTGAGGTTGGGTCCTATGGCCATAATGTATTACTGTGGATAATACATGTCGTTCAATAGCTCTGTAAAGCCTTTTCTCATGAATTTTAACTCTTGCACAGGCACAACGTAATTTGTACAGGTCAAGTTCAGCCATTAGCGTAAGAGGCAGGGCTGGCAAGGCGGCTACAGCATGAAGCATCATGTTCACTGCACACGCAGTGTGTGCGCGCACACACACGGTGAGCAGCGCGCACAGGCGGGAAGGCCTGGCTCGTGGCGGCTCAGCTCCCTGGCACCCCATACCCCAGACGGCACCACAAGCTTCAGCGTGGGCTGCCACATTGGGGACCACGTCCCAGGGCAGAAACAGAGTGGGGAACAAAGGTTCGTGGAGACATTTCCAAGAAGTTCAGGCTTTTAAAACCTGAGCATCCAAAGGCTCCAACAGATCTAGCAGGGTCAAGGGAGAGGACCACGGTGAGCTCACAGCACTTGGTAAACGGTCTCAAGGGCTGACCTATTTGTTTTCCTTCTGGATGAATCACTTTTCAGACAGACAGCCAAACACAAAACTGTCTTGTTTACACATGCAACAGCTCTAGAATTTGCAGATTTTTATAAAAAACAAAAAATTAACAAACCAGTGATCAGCCCCAATAACAATCAATTACACTGATTGTGGCTTTTCCTCCTTCACCCATTTGTGGCTAAAATGTGACTACTCAGAATAAGTAAACACCAGCCTGGTAAATGCTGCCATGGTCAGGCTCATTTTAAACTATTTTCCGTACAATAAAACCCTTTTCTTCTTTGTTCTTTTCTTAAAGTGTTTTTGTCTTTAAAAGGGAAATAATCTACAATATCCTTTGAATGATTCAATCTCTCTCTGTGTTCCCGTAACCTACATGGGCTCACCGTGGAGTGGATAGAGTGCTTTAGCTAAGAGCCCTTTTGCTGTGTGTTGTTGTTGTTTTTTAAAGCAGACCTGTGCTACATGGCAGGATGTACAGAATGTCATTTATCAGTCACAATGAACCAGATCTTCAGATAGACTAAATTACAGGAAATTGTTGGCAAACTGACAGGCTCCTTCACCAGCACCAGAACAGAACCCAACTCTTTAAAATCTGAGCTTTAAAAAAAAAAAGGGGGGGGGGGGAGAGGGGAAGAGAAACAACACCCTGGATCTCTAAATGCTAGAAACACACTGATTTGATCCGACAGGCTGCTGTTGCCCACTCTCAGCCAGAGCTTGCTCTGGTTGAGATTGGTCACTGCTCTCAATGGGAGCTGAACCAGACCCTTTGCTCTCTCCGTCACATTTCAGCTGAATGAAGAATGTTTTCAATCAGGGTGGGATGGGAAAAATTAAGAGCGTTTTAGGAATGGCATATCCTGGGTTTCCAGAAGCCGTCTAGGTCAGCCCAAAGTCTAGTCGGCTTGTGCACTCATCCCCAGTATTTACACTGACAGTGGAAACAAGACTGCAACAGCTGTGAATGATTATGCTCCGACCCTCTCACCATGAAGTGCTGTAATGAAGCATACTTCCATTCACACACTGCAACAGCTAATATTCACTTCCGTATAAAAACATCCACGCAAAACTTATTTCATTATGCCTAATTGGTATCCAATTGAATTCTTTTAAAAGGTGTGCTTTGCAATATCTGTCATCTGAAAGCTTCCCTTACCAGGAGGAAACATCTGTCTTCTCTGCATGAATGTGAAGGTTTTCTGTTTCCATATCACATATATCCCAGAGAGTGTCAGAACAGACTAAAACAAGGGCTCCCAAACGTCGTGTCCATGGAGGACTTCCTCCTGTCTCCATGCTCTCACTCTCACAGATGAGGCCCCTAAGTCTGGGTCCGCTCTCACTCTGCCTCAAACCACAACTCCAACCCCAAGTCACATCCCCCACACAGGCACCTCCAACCACACAATCTCCCTCCTTCCCCATCCTCCCTCCCTCCCCCCTGCTCCCTTCAAACCTCCCCTCTGCACTCCCAAAGGAGGGCCCCAGCCCTTTGCTTGCCCTAGGCACAGCCTGGCTATGCATTGCCCAGATTTGCTCCTGCTTCCGCAGCCAGAAACTTCACGTCCTGGCATTGCGCACAAGCAGCACTATTGCTTGTCACAACCATATTGCTTTGAAGAAGCTTGCATATTACATGTAACATGATTTAGACACCTCTGGAGGAAAATCCACCAAGAACCAGGCCTGGCATCTGCCCATTAGCTTTTTCTCCATCTTCTACTACTCTAGCTGTGCAAAGCAAGAAAGTTCTTGTCATGCATTCCCACAGCATGAGTGGATCCTGGGCTGACGTGGAAACGATTACTAGCTCCTCAAAGTAATCACGGCGCAGGGTGTACATAGCAAGGTGTTTTAGGAACAGAAACATTATGAGGAAAACAGAAACCAGCAACCCCACTGGCATGACCGAAGGCATCAAATGCCAAGTCTTTTCATATTTACAGACTCCTGTAGTTTATAGGCTTAACCAGACGCTTCAAGAATAAATAGTTTATTCATTAATCTATAAGCCTTGGGACTAACGGAAAGAATGATTAGACCGTAACAGGGAAAGCATGCTCCAGTCTCTTCGGCCTTAAGTTCAGGGTCTTTCTTTCCTTCTTTCTCTCTCTTATAGACTTTTTAAACAACATTTAGAGCTCAACTCTCTTGCATAGAATAAAACCTGAAACAGAAGCTGATAAAAATACACAGAGGTGTTCACGTCTGTGTACGATAGCCCTGGACTGAGTGAGCAATTGGGCAATTTACATGTTGCTGTGTTCCTTGATGGGCTGAGAATAGACACTCATACAAAAGTTATTCATTGTCCTTCATGACATGGACTTGAGTAATGAAAATGGAAACAGCACATAAAGCAACTCTGGTTATTCTGATGACTGAATTGAAAAGTTTTCCTCCAAGGGATTTGATAATCGAGAAAGCAGATTAGAAAAAAGTGGCATAAAATATTACCATAATCTCTCTGAGAATAGAAAATGTATTACACTGACTAATAAACAACAGGAAGAGACTTAACATTTCCCTTTGCACTTACATTTCCAGTTATATAGTTATAGAAGAAATGATTAGGAGGTTATTCTATTTCTGGAATCTCAGTGGAAAAGATGGAAAACAGCAGAATGCATAGAGTTTGAACATGAGGATAAAAAACAGGCATTGCTCAGGAAAACACTGCTGCTTGCAAATGGCAGAAGGAGAGAACAGGAAGATCCCTGCCATTTGCAGCCTGAAGGAAGCTCCTTGTGAATTATTATTCCCTTTCGAGGACGTGGTTTGTGAAGTTACTGGCACATGGGCATGGCTGATGAAACAGCAGCGAGCAAGAGCTGTGCAACACGCAGGGCCCAACCTGCTCCATTCACCCTTCCACCTTCGGCAGTCTGAACTGCCCCCCTGAAGCTTCGCAAGAGTAGAACTGCTATTTGACATTGCTCAGAAATGCAAAGCTCCTCTTAAAAAATCATTTATTTTACCAAAATACCACTGGAACGATGACTAGCAACTCCCCCAGCAAAGCAGCTCATTCCAGGAGTGCATGGTACCAAAATAGGAAAATGCAAAACCACAAAAGCCAGCAAAAGCACTTGTTTAGCAGGGGAAAAATACTATCACAGAGCTTGGGAGTCTGAGTCGTCCCCGGTGCTTATTGGAGCTATGGCTGCTCCCGATAAATTATTCACCACCAAACTCCAATGGAAACAGTGTGAAGCCCATGATGAGTAGGTAAGTAGCGTACACTGTGTCACAGACCAGGAATGCTGGACTGGCTCGCTCCAGCCCAGTTTGTGCGTTCAGCGCGAATTCCTCCCCTGCATGACATGGCAGGCTTTCCTCAAGCCCAGCAGGAGAAGTGGGGAGAGAGGAAAAAACTAACCTATGATGATTAATTTTAAAAGAAATCATATTAAGTTCATGCTCTAGATTGAAAAGAATAAATGTGTGTCACATGTTGGAAGTGAAGACCTCTTCTTTAGACTGCCTGTGTGAATCAAAATACATGTATCTAGTTTTGGTATTAGTGAAATGGATGATTGATTTGTCATTCATTAGATTATTCTGGTGTTTTTCTATTGATATCGTGATTATATATGTCACCTCCATTCAACAAATACTGTCCAGGTCCTACTGTTCATGAAGTTTGAGCTTTTTGATGCATAAAGTGGGGGACTGCTGAGTCCTGATCATTACCAGCCATTATTAGCCAAAATAATTTTTAGACAGATCAATATTATTTGGCTTGACACTGTCATAAGCAAATTAAGGAAGCATGGTCCAAATAAAATATAGATTGTAAAATCGATCAGAAAAGCAGACTTAGGAAACAGTTAATTGTGATGCACTGCTGAAAGGGAAAAATATATTGATTGGAGTTTACTGGGCTCTGTAGCAGATTTGGTTCTGTTCAAGCTTTTCATCAAGGACTTGGAGGGGGGGGACTGTCAGTATATGGAAGGATAGGCCTTGAATTCAAAACTGCTTTGATCACTTGCAGAAATGCTCTGGGAAAAAGAAATGCAATTTAATAGGGAAAGCTGGAAGATGCTTCTACTAGGCAGCAAAAAATCAGCCTCACAACTACAGGAGACAAAAAACCTGTCCAGGCAGCAGTTCTGCAGAGAAGATCTGGAATATAACGGGTCACAAGTGCAACAGGGGTCGGTTATGTCATAATATTGCAAAAAGCCAAATGCAGCACAGACATGAGTAATCAGAGCTAAAAGACTGTAGCACTCATGAAGTCACTCTTCCACTGCTCCCAGTTCCAGCCTTCCCCAAGCCTGTTTCCAGGGCTGGGCATTGCACCTGAAGAAACGCATGAACAACGCAGGGATTTGGAAAAATGACTAAAAGACCAGAAAACAGTACCAACAAGGAAGAGAGGGGAGAAGATGGGGCTGTTTCATTTAAAGAAGAGAAGACCGGGGAACACATGAGAACAGTTTCTGTACATGTAAGGCCTTTGGCTAGGAAGAAGGGAATAATCTGCTCTCTAATGTCCATAATGTATAAAAACATACAGGAAGTGACAGGCTTACTGCACAGTAAGGAAGATCCAGTTCAGACATGAGGAAGAAAGCTCTTAACAGTAAAAGGGAGGGAAGAACAGCTGTAACTTGCATGGTGAGGCTGTGAATTTTCCCATATTGAGAACATTTTAGACAAGCAACCCCTAGAAATGACAGGGGTGGCTCTGCCTGCGTTCAGGCCAGGGGCCTTTGGAGGTCCCCTCCTATTTCCACGACCGCAAAGAAATGATCATTCCTGGCATCTGGTGACCCACACCACTTTGCATCTCTTATAGGGTCGGCTCTTCAGGGCCTGCTGACCACCACCACACAGCAGCAGCATAAAGTTGTTACCACCACCCTCCACAGCCTGAGAGCATCTGCAACCACATTTTTTTTTCCTAGGCTGTAATACTTGCAGAAATTAGAGAGTGAACCAGAACACTGCCTGTAATAGTGCCAGCACATGCTGGAAAGACTAAACTTTCTTTTAGCCCTTTAGGAGCAAAGGGCAGAACATCATATAAAACAAGGGTGCAACTTAAAACTAAGGTAAGAAGACAGTGCTTTTACTGGCAGAGGTGGTACAGTATGCATGATCAGCACACTTTTTTATACCAAGCTGCCATCTAGTCCATCTTTGATGCCATATGTTGGAGTTTTTTGTTTCGCTCTGATTTTCAGCCACAATAGCTTATCTCTGGAAAAAAGCACAGCAGTTGCTAGCATGGAGAAGCAGCAGTGGGACTGGTAACCTGGCAGCTATCTTGCAATGACATGCAGTAGCTGGAAACGCAGAGGGTGACCTGTCCTACCCCGAGACAGATGGGCTGTCTTCCCCTCTGAGATACCTGTCCCCCTCCCCACAAATGCAGACAAAGACAGACAAGTAACATAGACTGGACACCTATGGCTAAAGTAGGTCACATGTATCCTCTGCCAGGAGGACAACCAGCCTTCGATGGACATTTTCTAGGCATAGCGAAGATATGCTGGGGGGTTGTTTTTAAATGTTGCCAAGCTGCACAGCCATACGTGTAAATAAAATGACATAGGACATAGTGACACAGCTACAAAGGTATGTTTTCCCCAAAAGTGGAAGGCATGATTTGCAGCTGTTAGGGAAGGAATGGGAGACTCCACTTCAGAATGATTTTTCACTGGCATATAAATCATTTGGGGCCTTTGTAGATATTGCCCCTAGAGCATTAAATTGTCCCTTTTACTTTTGGTAGGATACATACATGAGGTGCAAAAACACTAATGAGACTCAGTATCGGCAGTAGCTCAAGGAGACACTGCTTAGCTCTCAGAATTGCCTTTTCTCTGTGTATCTATCCAGAGGCTGCAAAATAGCCCCAAACACTCCCACCACAGACTTTTGCAGCAGAACAAGGTTACTGGTTTAGGTCTGATCCATAGGAGTTTAACTTTTTCCCATGCTGTCCCCTTTCATGTATTTTAAATATACCCAGAACTTCTACTTGTGAAGAGAATAAATGCATTAGTTCTGTATCATTTCTTTCAGATTAATTTGCATAATGATTTTGCAAAAGGTAAATGTAGTTAATAAAAATACTGAACATGCTAAATGCGCATGTTATTATGCTGCACAGAGCCATTTAGCTTAGTAAATTTTTGTGCTAGGTTGCAAACAATGGGAGCTGAATCACAACCTCTTACCGTATTATCTTCTACACACATTTATTTTCCCTAAGCACTTCATTTTCTTCCAGTATGAGCTCAGAAAAAATTAAAAGTGACTGAATTACTGTTCTGCTGTACATTGGGCTGGAAGTGGGACAGTGCAGCGAGGCTGGAGATTGACCACAGTGGAGCACATCTGAATCTACTGCTACACATCAGATTTACTGACCATCTCCTATATGTTATGCCAACACCCATCATCCCAATGACAGCCTGCAACATGCTGTACAGATAGAGTAGAGTATCTGGTATGTAGGAAAAAATATATAGATAAGCTCCAGAAGCCAGAGGCACCAACAGCACTTTGGTCGCTTTGTGCCACTGGAGTGATACAGATCATTTTTAAAACTGTCAACTCAAGTGTATCACTGACAGAGTAACATGTAGCTAGCAGTATCAGGCAGATCTAGTCCATCAGGTTTGTTAATTTGACTTGTCCACTTAGAAATGGTTATACCTACAGAACATGTGGTCTTAGCTTTAAGTCTTTTTTTTTTGTTTTAAAGCACAAATGGCATGTATTGGAAAAATGAAAAATAAGTAGCACAACAAAGCTGTGTTAATATTAGAAGGAATTTGCATCAGTGGTTCATACTGAATGGATATTGGCATTATGTTCACTGGTGCTACGATACCATGGTGATGGGCCCTGAAGAATTACCAAAAATAGATTAAATGCATGTGGCAAGTGATAACAAGCACAAAATGTTTTCCATACAGTAAAAATGCTGCAGGAAAGCAGAATAATACGTTCTATAAATTAGCTCAACAGATAACAACTTCCATGCAGAATAAAGACTCAAGGCTCAGAATGAGTAGTCATCACTCAACGCCTAAGCCCAAAATTGCCAAGAAACCAAATCTGGCAATAGTGTTTGTACCTAAAGAAATTCAGACCTAGAAGATTGGCACACGATCTGCTGTTGCTAGCAAAAACGTATGAAAGGAGCTGAGAGGTTTGGACATAAAGTAAGAGACATTAATCACTGGGTAACACCTACCACAGCAACAGTGTCTTTCCAAACTGCTAGAGTCTCATCCCTTTTTGTATTGGAGTCAATCAAAACATTAAAAATGTCATTCTTTGAAGCTGTGCTGCGCCAGGTTGCTCGTTCGATGCTGTATAAAACAACTCAAATCACTCCCAAAGAGTCTGAACTGAAGCTGCCCACTGATTCAGCAGGATACTCATATGCAGAATTAGAGGGCACGTGCAAGCGCCAGCAGCCCTCGCTCAGGAATGACAGGCGACAGTCTGATCAGCGTACCCCACTTTCTCATTAACAACCACTATGCTGCATTACCACGGAGCGTGCGACATCAACGGGATGTAAAATGTCTGAAATATCACTGCTGCTTGCTCACAACTGTCAGCGGCACTTTGCTCAAACCATTCCTTACAGAGAAACATGCATAGCAAAACTGTTTGTTTATAGAAACAACAGCTACCTAAAGCCATGTTGAAAATTCATTAACTGGAATGATTTACCACTACTAAGGCTACTTGCTGCAGTTAGACACATGCATAGATATTTAGGTTGCTACCGCAGACTTTAAGCCACCATCACCCCAAAGCATTCGAGTCGAAATTTCTTAGGCTTCACTTGCTATCTGCTTTGCAAGAGCACCAGCTGAAAGGTGGGTCACCAGAAAGGGGCACCGGAGCCCTTGCAGCAAGCCATGGGGAAGGCATAGCCAGTCATACAGCAACGTGCCAAAGATGTGCAGAAGCAAGCACGCTGAGCTGCCTGACAAATGCCAGAGAAATGATGACAAATGTGACAATCTTGAGCATGTTTGGATAGGAAACCCGCCCCAAGTTTCCATGGGTTTGGAACAGCAATATGACTGGGGTTAATACAAAACATGCAGGGCCTGCCAACCACAGGGGCTATTTAGAGAGTGAGAAAAAAATAGCAGAGTCCTCACGAGGATGGCAGCATTTTTTACTTGCAGGAGCAACAGAGAGATCTAACTGCAAAGTCTGTTACTAGGTGACATACCAAGTCCTGACAAACTCTACTGGATGATATTTTGATATATTGGTCTATGCAGAAAACTGCACCAAAAATTCAGCTTCGATCATCTCCATTTCTCTGCTTCCTTGGATTGCGGAGAAACAGAGCCTCTAAGGCGCATAAGCTAGAGAAATCTTCCAAAGAGCAACAGAATAAGGACTCAAAACCTCCCAGCCCTGTCAGTCTCCTTTGTGGGAAACAAACAAAACAAAACAACAACAAAAAAACCCCGCAGAGATACTTTCTCCAAAATTATTTCCCCTCCTGCTAGTGAACAGGACAGCGGACTCTGAAGACTGAGCAGAAAAAACTAAGACCAAACACGTCACCAAAAAGCCAGGGAAACATTTGGGAAATTAATTTGTCCCAGCAAAAAGATGATCCACTGCAGTTCAAGCAGCCTTTTGGAGCATGGAAACACTCAGAGGATAAGCATCTCCACACTGCATGCAGGACAATCTCCTGCTTAAGCACTTTGGCTTACAGCCGGAAGAAACATGTTTTATTTGCTTTTTAAGCAAGTTAAAACCAAAAGCTCATTAGAAAAATGTGGCAAAGCTTCTGCAGATTGCACATTCCCCTTGGTCCTGGGGACACAGTGTATTGGGCTCTCCACCTGGACGCGGGGCACATCAACCTACCCTGCTATAAAGTCAGCCTCCCTGTTGGACTCAAAGGGCAACGAGAGTCACCTACCCCTGCAGTGTAGATTACTCCAGCTTTTGCACTCCAGCAAACTTGTGCAACTCCACTTTTACTAACAACATTTTTTCTCCTTTTCCTGCATGGAAAGAAAGCAAAAAGAAAACGCAGGATCTGTCACCTATAATGAAAGCCTTGCATTTAACTGCAACGCGATTTTATGCTGCCAGCTGTTTCTTCCTCAGCCACCACAAATCTGTGATCCATTCCTAGAGAAACAACATCACTGAATTTTGCACTCTCTGAGAGGCACACCTCCAGCTTCAGTTACCTACTCAAGGGGGTCACCTTTCTCAGCGTTCCCCACTTCATTTACGGTTGTTTTGAACTCCTCTTTCTGATCAGCTTCAGCAGTGCTCAGAGGGCCACTATGCCAGCAAAGGGCCACTGCGATACCAGACAGCCCTTAATAGGGGAAGAGGTGGTGTCTGGGTATCGGTGGGGCTGGGCCATTCTGCAGAAATTCTCAGGTGACTTCTTAAACCAGCTTCACAGTCTCTTAATGACACACATAACCAGGTGAAGGCAAGATTTGGCTCTATAACAATAAAAACTATAATGGGAATATATATGCCATATGAAAGATAAACAAACAAAGGGGAGCTATAACAAAAAACACAGTATGAAGTACAAAAATCTTGTCAACCACTACAATACTTCAAATTTTTACCTGAAAATTAAAGGAAAGAAAAACAAAAGCCCTCCAAAAACAACAACCAACCCCGCCACCATGTGCTTTCTGAGCTCCCCTCAAACAGCAAGGCTGGCATTTGCCATTGTGCCTCAGTCAATGGTCCTACCAGTCCTGCATTGTGCCTCTGGCACGAGCTGGCAGACAACTACCTTATATAGAGCAAAATCCTTCCCATCTTTTTGTTAAAAAGCTGTGTGTTGACAGAAAGCTTCCATAATTACTGAAATATATCAGAATACCAGCAAACAACATGGGATCCTAGCATAAGTCAGGGTTCAGAGCTGCATCTCTTGACCCTGGCGATGAGAGAAAAGAGGTGCTGAAAGGCACTTCCCTGCCCCTCCACTCCCCCGGTGACCCAGCAGTGACACATTCAGATCAGACAGATACCCTTTAGCAGGGCACGCTGCCACTGCACTTCTTTCTTGCATTAGAAGTGGACTTTATAATATGGTTGATATAGTATCTGCTAATAATCCTCTTTTGGGGACTGGGAGTTACTTTTGTGTGCTACTGTACTGATAGTCTGATCACAGGATAGACAGCTTTAGAGTACAGCAAGTACAGTGTCGAGTATCCAATAAATTATGAGAATAATCCTCAGAGCAGTTTATAGGAGAGCAGTGACTGCGACTGTGCCTAGTGCCTATAATTCCAGTTACGAAAGTCCAGGTCACTGGGAGGCAAGGAAAGATGTCCTACAGCCCGCAACAGCATAGAGCCACAGCACCGCGTGAACACCTTTACAGGAAGGTCTGGAGCGGGTGTCTGGCTTCTGCTCTGAAATTCCCCAGCGCTCGCACCTAAAACACTTAATTGACTGGTCAACAAATCGAAGGTCTGTTACTTTTGTTATCACAAAATACTGCAGTGAGATGATAGGACTTGGTTTCACCTTCTTATGATCCTCAGGAGTACTAAAAAAACATGCAAATGGTGGTATCCGATGTTAAAATTTGGAGACAGTAACATGAGCAAAAGCTTTTCTGAAATCAACACAGATGCTAAGCCCAACCGCAAACTAGTTTAAAAAAAAAAAAGTCGGCAAAAGCCAGACTGCCGGCTAGGCAGAGGAGGGGGTCACAGCACGGCGTTCAGACCACCGGCTACTAGTATTGTTCACCGGAGCTCGCCCGCTCCCTCCCCCGGCCCGATGCCACCCGGGAGCGCTCGCGGGCTCTCCCCGCGCTCCTCCGCAGCTCAACGCGCCTCGGCGCCCCCGGCCGCACCGCGCCGCGCCGCCGGGGGGCGCTGCTGCCCCGGGAAGCGCCGCGCGGGGGCGCCGCGGCCCCGCCCCCCCGCCATTTCGGGCCGCCGCGGCCCCGCCCCGCCCGCGGGGGGCTGGGGGGGCGGGCAGCCGCGTGCTGAGGTACTGAAATACCTGAAGTATGTCGCGTCCTGCCGGCCCGAAAGGTGCCGGGGGCGAGGTGTGCCTGCGTGCCGGGTCGCTGGGTGGAAAGGGAGCTAGTGATGGGAAAGTGGAAGTCGGAGAGGTGTCCTCCTCTCCCCCCCCCGCTTTTTAAATGAAATAATTATATACACAAAGGCATCGCAAGGCTTTGAAGAACTCAGTTCTCATAGGAAATTGCACATACTGTCATAAAACTAAGTAAACATCCAGGCTGGATAGGAAAAGACAACAGAAAAGCTATTTCCAAAGCACAGTACTTTGTCATTTGTTTACATCTAGTATGGAGACCCCCAAAACAACCTCAAAAGCTTCTTTCTTCCCCCGATCTGCTCTCCTACAACTGCCGGGCTCTCGGTGGCGCTGCGTGTAGTGGCTCCCCGACGCCTCCCCCCCCCCCCCGGTCAGAGGGAAGCACCCGGGAAGGCGGCTCCCCTGGCACACATGGCATCCTGCATCCCACCCGCAACATCGCTTCCCATTTAAATACATCTCTGTACAGAGATAAGGAGGTTCCTTTTATCCAAAATTCAGCAAAATTAGAAATTTCTAAGGCACATTGCAAAGTTTATGGAATATTCTGCTTTTTTATTTTGACTGGTCCCTTCAGTTTCATCTGAAGCAAATTCAGCAGGTTTCTACTTCATATTGCCCTGAACAGTGTTTCTTCTCTCTCGCCCAAACAATTACTCTAGAGTTTCCTGAAGTATAGCTAAAAAGTTCATTTTATAACATCCTGCAAGCTAAACAGAAGATTGGTCCACATAGACTTAAATTACTTCTTAATGTTTCACATGAAAAGCATTGTTTATTCTGTGCCATTGTCTATGTTGCAACTGGGACAAGGACTCTGGTGAGTCACAGAGGCAAGACTGTATCTCATTTTAGCAAATACTGTACAGCAAAACTGATGGCTAATTTCAGTAACCTTTAATGGTTCTTTCTAAATTTTTCAACAGAAAAGGGCCCGTAGGCCACAGCCTAAACAAAAGGTTGGGATCACTTCCAGTTTATTTTGGCCTGTAATATGTATTTCTGCTATGGTGTCCAGAGCAAGGTCAAGTCCATGATTTGATCTGAAAAAAAATCAAGGTTAAGGCTACAGCCCCAAAAGCAGAGCACCCCCAGAGATGAGTCTGGCTGTCTGCAGTCTCACTTTTCTTCTGACTCCCTGGCCCAAGATATATTCCTAGGTTGACTCCAAACAAGGGATAATGCTAGCATTTCCCTGAGGAAAGCCAGGACTGTTACCAAATTTTCCATGTCCTGCTGGAGAAGTGGAGGGCTGGTCTCAATAGACCTTTCCTCAAATTTTTGGTCTGAAACACATTTCTATTTCATTGTCTACATTAGCAATTGGGTTCCCAGAAACAGAGGCTGCTGGAGTCATGATCATCATCTGATCTACTCCTACCAGTAGATTCAAACACCTTCCAGTTTCTTTGGGGCTGAACTGGATTCAGAGTCTATCAGGGTAAGATCAGAGTTCTCTGTAGAGGGTTACAGACAAGCTGCAAATCTGAAATTGCTTCTGAACTTCACATGTCCTGAAGAGGTAATCCCAGAGAAATAACAGCCAAGTCCACATGCCAATGGCTCCTACTGAACAGAAATACTTTCCTAGCCTGTGGGCCTGCTGTGGTTAGATAGAAGGTAAAGGGATCATATGAAGCTGAAGGCTGCTTTCAGTAGCTTAAAATATTTTCCATTTAATTTTGGCCTGAAATGGACTCCTATATCTATTGTCAATCCCCCGAATTCACACCTTCTGAACACAAGCAGCAGAGTCATGATTATAACTCACTACAAGTCCTTAGCAGTAAACTGAACTTTTCTGGTAAAGATAAACTCCTAATCTATAGGCTACACAAGGGTTAAGGTTAAGTTCAGCACAAAAGAAGCCACAGAACTCAAATTAAACAATTTTGCAAATCCTAGAAGACTGGCACATAGCCATAATCTTCAGATTCAAAGGACTTCTGAATTGTGGTCGGAAGCGAGTTCCCAGGGTGCTATTCAGAGGCGTAGGGCTAAGGGTCTTTAGAAGAGAAGCTGCAGAGCAAGGACTCCTACACAATAAGGGAAAATCTCGGAGAGTTACATTGATATCTGATATATGGAGACTCTGGAGGCTTTTTGTTAATTTTGGCAAGAAGGGCATTTTGCTCTGATGTTCAGACTAAAAGCCTAAGTAGCATTAGAAGGCATAGCCAGGACTGTAAGTTGATTTTCACACCTTCTGTAGGGACAGTGGAGGGCTGCCTCTATAGATGCCATGAAATGCCCTCCTTGTTCCTCATTTCCCTAACCCTGAGCTCATGCTGAGGCTGGGCTCAGACATCTCTGGGATGGAGGCTGCAGAAGTGTGTGTGTGGGGGGGGGGTTATTGCAGGCTCCTGCAGACAGCTGGGGGCTTGGTGAGGACTGACAGGAATAAACATCAACACTCGTTCTTAGTCTTGCAGCAGGGGGATAACGATCTCAGGAGGAGCTTGTGACAGCAAGGCCACAGGGCAGAATTAAGACTATTTCCACCTGCATGGAGTTTGCCATTGTCTTACTCCATCATTATCCCAACTGTGGAGGACTCAAAAATGAACAGCTGCCTTCCAGCACATTGCCCCCAACCCTACAGCCAACTTTAACTCCATCCTAACACTGTCCAATGGATAATGTCCATATCCAGCCCAGACTCTACTAAATCCATCCACCTCTACTGGTAGCAGAGCTTATTGTAGCAGCACAGGCTCAGCAAGATAACTGAAGAGGAAGGGAGGATGAAAAGAGGCTCAATTTGGAGCATGGAAGAGAAAAGTACCAGTGAGGGGAAAAAGCTAAGAAGGGAATGAGCTCAGTATTTCCCAAGCGCTATCAGAGGGTCTGACACTGTCAGTAGGAATGAAAAGGAAAGAAAGATTTGGTCAAGGACATGTGTGAAAGGGAAGCCGATGGATAAGAGGGCTGAAAGGAATAGAAAAAGCAGAAGCAGGTTGATTTGTAAAAAGAAAAGGGGCAAGACCCAGGACTATCTCTCTCACTCGTCTCTCTCCGCCCACTCTGAGAGGCTTCAAAAGAGATCTGGAAAGAGAGGGGAAAAAAAGACTCTGACAGATACAAGTAGTGTTCCAGCCACTGAGTCATGGCAGGAAACTACTGATATTGTAAACTAGTACTATAAGGTCAGAGACTATTTGAGTTCTACCAAGGTTTACTGTCAGGGGAACAAATATTCAGTGGTAAAGATTTCTGCCTTTCATAACTATTGGGGTTGCTGTAGAACTGTTTCAAATGTGTTTGAAAAAAGCTGCCTTTGTTTTAAAACAATTCACATGAATACAGATGATTATCTTCTTCCTCTCTTCTTACATCTTTTTTATTACAACAATGCTTATTAAGAGAAAGATGTGAAGGAAAGTAGAAAAAGCCTCCAGAAAGAGTAGACAAGTCTGTGGGGTATTACTGGATGCTTGGGCTACTCCAGCTCTTGTAACTGTTGTACCACAGAAAAACCTTTAAGTACACTTTATTATGATCTTCTTGTCCTCTCATTGGATTAGTCACTGACAGTTGTCACCATCTATGTGTCCTTTCCAGACAGTCACCATCAGTCTCCTCAATGTAGCACACGTGCAATGGGTGGAATTACTTGACACAGCCACCCCAATTCCCACGGGAACACAGCAAAGAAAAGAAGCAGGGATGTGCTGCTGGGGAAAATGTGCTGAGTGGCGAGGGCTCAGCAGTCTCCTCCCAGTGAGCTAGAAGAGTACCCTTCCACTCCCCACACCATCCAGACCCAGCAGGCAGAAACAGAAAGGTTTAGCTGTGGGGTTGTTTATTGACCAGCAAGCACTGATTAATTGGAGCCCAACAGGGTCCCTAGTTGCCAGCCAGACAATTCGAGGCATTTCCTGGCCAGCCAGGTGGATTGCACTGCTCAGCTGACCAGCCATCCTGGAAAGGTACCATGCTGTCCAGCCCCAGCATGCCAGAGGGAAACAGCAGACACTGGGGAATCAGTGAGAGTGTGGGAAGGGGCAACACAGCACAGGAGATAGATACTTGGGGAACTACTAGCTGCATCCTACTATTTGTTAATTAAAGTCTTTAATGTCCGACTTGAGTTTTGCTCTCATTGCCTAGGCCTACCCACTACTGCTTTGCAGCCACCCATCCACATGGCTCTTGTCCTCCCTCAGGGGTTAAGGTGTAATGGGATGGTTGTGCGCATCTGCTGCAGTAACCCACTACGCTAACAACTTTCCATCTCGGTCATCTTAAGCTAATTGCTTCCATAAGTCCTAGAGGTCTCTCTCCAGCTCATCTGAGTCAGAGCACCAAGCCTGAACCAGCCTTGGTCAAGCACAGGTCACCAGAAGGGCATGTTCTCCAGAATAGCCCAGTGTTAGTAACGCCTGCCAAATCAAGGAAGTCATGCATACCAGCGAAAGACACTGGTGACCCTTGCAACCTGTCCTCCACTAAGAAAACAAAACACAACTTCCCACATCAAGCAGAGGGTCTGGAGGCATTTAATCCCACGATGCATGGAATAAGGGGATGTGGGAAAGCTGTAGGGCAACATCCTGCAGAATCCTCTAGTAACTGGGAGCTAAGGACTGACAGCAATGCATACGCCTTGTGTCAAACTATAGGTAAGCACAAAAATAGGCACCTGGCATTGACAGAAGCCGAGAAGAGTCTGAAGGGTGGAAACCCTCCACCTTTTGACTGATAGTAGCTTTGAAAGCTGCTTAGTAGCTTTGCTGATTTAAAAAACACAAAAATCAAATAATTTGTGACATTACCAAAACCAGTCAGATGCTGTATGCCATGCATAACCATAACATAATATATAGCATGGCTGATCAACACAAAACATTCTCATTAGAGATCACTATCAAAAAAAAAAAAACCAAACAACTGTTTTTGTCTGGGCTAGCAGGTACTGATGATAAAGACGACATGATGATTTCCAGCAGGGGAGCAATATTTGTCTCAGTTTCCACACCAAAAGCAGCCATGGAAAAGGGCAAAGACTATAATGACTCAGTATCACAGGGCGGAGACTAATTAGCAGCAGATCAGGAGCAAGCAGTGGTCTCTGGAAGAAGGTGCTTTCATGAGCAGAGCATGATCTTAGTCATCTCCTGTCATGATCAACTGCAGAGGTTTCCATGAAACAAATGCTAACTAAGGCTGCCTCACTGTCACACACAAACTGAAAAAAAACCCCTGTGTTTTTAAAGAAGTGCCTCTGTTTGGTACCTTCCCTATTCTTTTCTTCCAGCATCCAGTGTAGCCCAGCAGGGAGGAAGCCCCTGTAGTAACCAAAATCCCACAGCACAGCATGAGAGCACTTATCAGTCAGTACTTCGACAATCTCTCTCATTTCAGTGAGGACAGATAAAAATATCAAGAATATGAAAACCGCACCATCCTTCCACTCAGTGCAGAAATAAGTACAGGGTCATTTCAGCAATTGCTTCTTCTTAGCACATGATATTCCACTGTGATCTTAGAAAGTCAATGAACTGCAAATTGTTTAAAAACACTACAAAAACATCTTACCTAATTAATTACCACATTACTCTATCAACAAGGTGAATTTTATTCCTGCTGTAGTAAACCTGCCATCACTCTGGGATTATGAGAAAAGCATACTGTGACTATACTGAAAGATTATTCTTGTTTTATAAATGATTTAGCTGATTTTTCTAGGAACATATTGGGAAATACTGGCAAAACTAAGATTTGAATCTGAGACTCCCAGTGATCCCATCTATTCTTAATGTGGACTCATTGGGTTGCCTCCTAGTAAAAATTTTTTTTCTTCTAAAAAAATCCATTGCTTAGTTAAGGAAGCTTAAATCCTCAAAGCCCAAGAACTGATTTATTTATTTATTTTTAACTAAAATGGCAAGTGCATTTTTCAGGAGTCAGTATCTCCCCATCCATATTGAGAGAGGCTTCACCAATTAGCATTTATCTTTAGTTTTGCAGGGCTGATAGAAGACAACAGGAATTTTAAAGTCTCCATTCCTCAGGATAAAACCAAAGGCGGGGGGAGCGGGGCTCCTCCTGCCATATTCTGCTCTCCACTGTGGGTTAGGTTTTCCCTGCATTGCATCCTGCCCACAAGCAGCACTAGAACAAGGCACTTGCTTTTTGCTCCAAGGCTCTGAGCCTCCAAGAATAGTGTAGATACCAAAAATGCCAGCTATTGCACAATAGCTTTAGTCCTCACACACCAGCAGTTTCTAGGTCTGGGGCTCAAGGGTTTTTTCTAAGTTTCAGAGGATTCAGTGGCTCTATGACTTCTGTGACCCTCAAACAGATTTTTCTATGGAGAAGAGGTAGGTAAAAGGAATAAGCAACATGCATGTGTTGGGGAGGAGGGAGCATCCACAGCATGTGTCATTTGACCCTCTGTGAATGTATGGTAGGGGTGGCCCAAAGGGCAGGGGCCAGCCCGGAGCAGGGAAACCTGGGATCCATCCCAGCACAGCCCTGACTGCAGGGGGTTGGTCAGGGTGTGCTATGAACCTGGAGAACTCGGGCTGCCCCAATTCAGCTAGCGCTGACCTCCCTGCTCACACAGGTGCCTCCATGCAGCGCTGCAGCAGCCAGGCTGTGTGCCCACAGCGCCCTGCTCCCACACAAGCCAGCAAGTACTCCACTCCCATAATAACGGGCACTGCCTAAGCACCACTGATTTAAAAAAAAAAAAAAAAAGTAAATGCATGCCCTGTAAAATATTTTGAAAGGTTTTAACAATTACCTCATTATTTTGTGACCAGAACTTTGACAACTGAATGCGATAGACGCCACCCACTCGCCCCAGCTGAGTGCCGAACCATGCCATGAATGTGACACAATTACAAGGCACTTCGGCTCTTTCTTGCCTAGCTAGCCTGTCATTACAGCATTTCCTTAAGGCAGCAAGAATTCTGGCATCCCATAAATCCTTCTCTCCTAGGCAACAAGCTGATTGACTTTTTCTTACGTTTCTTTCAGTTTTTGGGTTCATTCTTAACTGCATAACTGGTAGTTCCATCTGCTACTAAAATTAAAAAAAAAAAAAAAAACACTTTTCTGGCTTATGATTTTTTTGAAGCAGCCAAAGTGATTTAGGAACTTAAATCAGCATTGGCCTAAGCTGATCATAATCTCCCTGCAGCTGTGGTTTGTGGATGGATTGTTTCTGTCAGCCTCTTGGCAGGCTTTAGTCGAAATAAGCCAGGCTAGGAAAGATACAGAAAGAGCTTACTCTGACACGGTGCAGTCTGTGTGACCCCAGCGAGTGTTCATACAAGCTGAGCAGATGTGTAGCAGTCCATGGTGGGATGGAAATAGTGATGAGTGGGAACAGATCGCTTGAATCTATTTTGAAAATATCAACCGTGGTGAATTAAACATTTCCTGGGTAGCCTCTAGGGAAGGTATCCAGCCTGGTCAGTCATGGGAGCAGGACCTCAGTTTTACACCCCTACGCAGCCTGCAAGGGCATGTCGGCAACAGCATCTGCACATGGCAACACATGCGGCAGGCAACAGCCCCACACACAGGGACAAGCCCCACTGAAGTGGCCGTTCCCTCTCCTCAGAGGGCAAGACTGACTGGAAGTGCCCTGGAGCTGCCCGCATCGCCTCCTCGAAGCCAGCCCCTTCAGTTCGGCCTGCCAGAATTTCACACAGCGTGAAGTGATCACACAAATGTTGTCTCCGCTGGTGGCCTTAGCCTGCTCTCTGGAAGATTAAACCTGCCAGCTGACTTTCAAACATCTTCACAAATAGATGAGTGTGCTTCATGGACACATCCCCACATTCACAACTCGCATTCTGCTCTTGGGACAGCTACAGAAATTACTATAGAGAAAAACAGCACAGTATTGAGAAAGTATCACAATATATGTGGCTTTCTCTCAATACAGTTTGTCATTGCAAACAAAGAGGAGACTAAGAGACCAAGTAGTCTCTTGGTCTACCCGCAACGTCCCACAGACCGCCACCACTATCCACACCGCAGCCTACACAGCTCTGAACCACTCACTGATTCTTTTATATAATAGCTTTATGAGCCTTGAATCCATAGATACTGTTGACCCGCAAGTATAAGTTTCCATTATTTGTAAAAAGACAAATTCATTTAACCTTAAAGCATGGCAGTTTAAATTTCAGGTTTTAGACTTTCCCCCATCTTCTGCTGGCAAAGCACATTTATTTCTCATACCTGCAAAGAAATCTTCCCAAATAGTATCAGGAAAAACCCAGCTCTGAAAACTGCCTGAATTGCCAAGCTTGCAATGGGCAATGCAGTAGAGAATAGCATCACAGTAGCTAGAGAATAACTAAGACAAGATTGAGCCTGCGCTGCTCAGTGGGAGGCATGTGGAGCTCCTCATGAGGTGTCAGCAGCCAGCTGTATGCTGTAGGTATTCCCCAATAACACACGTGGAAATAGCTGGCAGAAAAACCCAGGGTGAGATTTAGTTGCCCTAAGAGTTTGTCCAGCACAGCATAGCCACCCAGGGCACCCGCAGTGCCTGCACAGGACTCATAGTTACGACACAGGACACTGGGGAGACCACTGCTCCTCTGCAGCAATACCCAGTGTTCAGGCAATGCGTCCTCAGGTATCTCAAGCAGCGCTGGTGCTCTGTGGTTAGGCACCCAAAGTGTCCCTCTGGATGCTGAACTAAAAGCGCCTGGAAAAGTTGGTAACTGCAAGGACTCAAACTATAGCGCTCGTCTGCAGTGTTACAGTTAGAGTTTAGGGTCTGACATGCGAATATCATGATCTGACAACAATTAACAGGAAAATACCAACCTAAAGGGCGATGACACACCCTCCCTGCTCCACTTGCAAAGGTCATGGTCATATGAGATACTAGTCAATCACATCAGCAGACCAAAAATAAGCCACAATAGGATATGTTGATAAATATTTATTTCAAAACACTATAGCTTTTACATGACTAATGTTAGTGTGATTTCTACATGAGAGAAAAACAGAAACAATGTTGATTGCATACTAACTGCTCTGAGTAGAGAAACAGGTAACTACCACCAACTTTGGCTTTTTATTCCCTAATTAGGAAATGTTATTAGGTATATAAAATAGTCAATGTCATTATATTTTTAACACACCGGTGACTACTAATGCAAGACACAACTATAAGGCCCACAGGTATCATCTTGAGAAAGGAGCAGCCATTTGCAAACAACAGAGTTAATGTTTTCAGGACTGTGTAAGCGAGCTTCAGCACGAGCAAACAGAGTATCATATTGAGGCTGGAAAAGGTCTGCCTAGACCTTTAG
The DNA here is from genome assembly GCF_036370855.1 of Dromaius novaehollandiae. Taxonomy (NCBI): domain Eukaryota; kingdom Metazoa; phylum Chordata; class Aves; order Casuariiformes; family Dromaiidae; genus Dromaius; species Dromaius novaehollandiae. The sequence goes on along the minus strand of NC_088103.1, from coordinate 12,841,272 downwards.
GAGAATTTTATTCCAAGTTAGCTCACCATCAAACCATTTTCACAATAGCATCTGCCACTGAGCTGTTGTTAATTAGTTAGTCCGTCCCGTCCCCCCAACCCTTCAGCAAGGGAGGAAGAAGTGACAGCAAAGATGGAATTTAAAAAAAAAAAAAAAAAGCCCCAAAAGCCCCAATAAGGATTGCAGCATTTTGTGGCCTGTACCATGCTTGTCACAGGGCAGGGAGAGGGAATCTGCATATCACAAAATGTTGCAATCTCTGTGGAAACATCTTTCTCTTCTTGCTTCCTCTCCACCCTTGTTTGGAGAGTTAAGGTAAGATGGGAAGGCAGCTGCAGCTTTTGGAACATCCTGTCTGGAGACCCAGGACAGCAGAGCCTCACAGTTGCTCTTTGAATACTTTACTGTTTTCTCTGTAAATATCACTTCTTTAACAGTTGTGAGTAGTATAAAGACAATTCATGGAAGATCTCAAAGTGTTCAGATGCTATTGCACTGGGGGAGACACAAACGATGCAGTGAAGGATCTAATGGAGAAAACAGTTCTGCACTGGGAGGGAGAGGGAGTACGCATGCATGCATGCAGAAAGTTTGGAGAAGTGACTTGACTTCGGGAGAGGGAGGTATCTCTAACATCACTCCATGAAAGTCTATGAGATGTCTACTCCGACATTAATAAGTAAGGTTTCCATTCTGCACACCACCACCTCCAAGTGGAAAAGCAGGGAACCCAGATAAGTTTAACAGACTGAGAGGTCCGTAGGGAGAAATGCAAAAGCCCCGGGAGTGCTGGGGTTTGCATTTGGATCTTTGGTCACAGGAATGCCGGGATGATTATCTGTGGCCAGACCGAGCCTTGGGTTACACAAGCATATGAGTAGCTTTACTGGAATTGCTTGTCTGTCACTCTCCCAAGAATAAGGAGAGGGAAAGGGAGATCACATGCCTGGATATTTCTCCAGTTCCTTAGCAAGGACAGAAGCATACAGCCTGGGAGGCTTGGGGAGAGTATTTTGGAAAGAGAAAGCAGCGTTTCCAATGAGACACCCACCTGCTCCTCTAGGATGATGTAGCTGGCAATGCCAGAGCACAGTGGGCTGCTCAGCTGGCTCCCTGAAGACAGGAAAACCCAAGTGCAAGTGCTCAGTACCCTCTCTTTCACCTCCTTCCAAACAGCACAGGCCCCACAGTGCTATAGGGGACTGCTACTTATAGCAGTTACCCACTGCCTATGGCAGTTTCATCTGTCTGATAATCCATACAGAATTACTTAGGCTCCATATGCACTACAACATCTGCCCACTCCCTGTATTGCAAGCGCCTTCTAGAAACACTGCACATACTGGTCTAAAACTGATTTCCATTCTCCCACAAACTGCGATGACACCAACATCATGGACCCCTTCCTGAATGCTCAGCAGTTAACCAAATACACTGGGAATCTGAAGGGCCAACAGGGTATCAAAGCTGACAGCCTGAATTTTAACCCTAAGGGACAAAAGAAGGGTTATAGAAAGAAAGTGAAACATTTCAATACACTTTTTTTTTTTAAAAAAAACCATTCTTTCATGACTCCTCTTAGCCTGTGGTATCTCCAAATTTTCTCTACAATTGGCCACTTTCCTGAAAGAGAACACATCTCTGATGAAAAATAACATATACAGCACAACGCTGTGTGCATCATTCACACAGGACGGAAAAGCATTCACTGCAATGGGAAAGGGTCATTTTAGAAATGCTGCAGAACCCATAAACAGATAAAAGTTACATTCAGTTCCTAAGTATTAAGAAACACGCATAAAAAGGGGACCTCCCACCAAGATGGCAGAAAGATCAAACTAAAGCAAATGGGAAAGGACAGCCTTGGATATCTTTGCACATACTGCTTCAGAGCTCTTCCAAGTGGACCTTGTTTCAAACACACCCTTCCATACTGGAAATTTGCCAAGTTGGCAGATAAATTTCTCTCTTTTTTTTTTTTTTTTTTTTTTTTTTTTTGACACCACCATCTACTTTGGAGTGACTGTCTGGTGGGCAGCAGGCAACATAAGCACCAGGGCAGTATCAGATCCCATTTTGTCCTGCTAATTTTTGATTCTTAGGGAGTACTCTCTTTACACAGACCACATGACAGAAGCACGGCTCTATACTAAGGTAGATTCAACTGAAAACAGCAGCAATCATTCAGAAAACGACATTCTTTCCAAGTACATTTTTACTCTAGTAGTAATTATACAAGTTCAGAAACCAGCATAACATTGTGAATTGTTACCTCAAGAAATACATGTACTTTGGCACATGCACTGTGTTTGTATAGAGCATTGCTGAAAGCTTACGGGCTTTCTGAAATCCACTAGCAATCCTGCAGTGTAAATCTCTGCTTCAGTCTTGTTCCATTTCCTTGCATGAGAAACCAAAGCAAAGACTTAGCACTCTACAGGAATGAGTACATGATAATCACTGAGGGGAAACTCCTAATGTTTGGGAGGCCAAGACATCTCCCATTCCTTTTCTAAGAGACCATTTGCTTCATCCTGGCCAGCCACAGGGATACAGAGAGATATGGTCGGATTTGTCAACCAGTCAGTCTCCTTTTCCTTCATTTATTTACCACAAGCCATTTTAGTCACCTTCCCCTTCTGCACACACACAAAATACTTAAAAATCACAGGTTTCTTGTGCTATAGGATTACTTCCTTTTTGTAATGGCCTCTAGTGTGAAAATGCTTCATAATATTCTAACGCAAATGAATAGTTTTAACTAGCCCCCTTCAGTGCATACATTTATTTTCCTCACATCAAAGATGTTCATTTAAAATACAAGACGTAATAAAATAGAAAAAAGCATTTCCTAGTAAGGTGTTAAGAAGCTGGTGGAAACATGCAATTACCATAGCATATTCATTTTTAATTACATTCTATCTGTTCTCATTTCAGACATGCTGGAAACATAAAGGCATTATTCAACATACTACTTTGGCAAATATATTACTTACAGCATACATATTTGCTACAATATTCCAGGGACACTGTCACAAAATTTGTACTGCAGAACCAAAGCCATCAGTTAAAAGGAAGGCAGTAGATACTAATCCATGTGATGGGAGAGCTATTTCAAAATATGAATTCAACCACATCCTCTTTACTCTGTACTTGCCAACATTCAATATAGTCTTCCTGAATCTGTAGAAAGCCTGAGATAACCACTCAGAGAATCATATAGTACACACTTCATCTCAAATGAAAGGCTCACTCTGAAAACCAGTTAGAATAATTTGAACATTAAAACTAACATCTATGTCTATGTTCATCACTGGAACAGTTTTGTACTCACTCAGAGCTTTCAGATTCAATGAAAAGGTTAGTGGAGGACCACCATCACCTTGGAAAGCAAAAAGCAGGAATCAACAGTCCAAGCCCCTAGACCTGGGATCCCAGACCTCAAGTCCCACCTGCCCAAGAGCACAGAGAAAAGGAAAGGAAAGATGCACTAAAGTCTCCTTTGACTCCAGTATCTTAAAACTGTAATCAATCTTCAATACTTTCTGGTGTTAAAATGCTTTATCCATCCATTACGTCTGCCCATTCTCCTCACATCTCCAAAATAGAAAGACAGTTAGTTCTGTCCAACGAACCTGCAGAATGTTTAGCCTACAGAAAATACCATATCCAATGACACCAGAAAACTGAATTTACTGTCAAATAGTCCATAAAAGTAGTGAACTTTCCACAGTGAAATCAACATAAGGCTTAATTTCTGAACTTACCTGTAGCTGCCACACTGCTTGGAGTTTGGTGCAGATTCATCTTTGCCCTCATGTTTCCAGCACACAGGTTACAGGTGGGAGTGCCATTCTCTTATTTCTGGAGAGAAACAAAACACAGGTGATTTGCAGGCATTTACTAACCACAAAATTCAGTCACTTCATTAAAAACCAGGAGAAGGGAGCAGGGAAGGGGGATACAAAGGCAGTTTTAAATCAGCTTGATGACCCCCAAGTCCATCTGTCTACACCATGCATATATAAGAGAAGTGCGAGGATGCCATCCTGACCGTGACTGGTGGCAGAAGCAAAGACCCCATAACAAGCTGTCTCTGCCTGGAGGGGACAGGATACAGAAACCAACAGAGGGTCTATGCAACTCTTGAGCAAAGTCTGAAAGAACAGTGCTGATTGCCCCAAATGCTCTGCTGTGCTGATGAAACAGCTGACACTGGAGAAGATAATGACATGGAAAACACCTGATTTAATTGGGATTTGGCCACAGTAGTAGATATTTACCAGCAACACAACAGGCCATAACAAAAATTCCATAATGAAGTGAGCCATAAGGCATGTTTCTGCTTCTCTTTTTCAGTAGTTTCTTTATGATGGCACAAGAAGCCCTGAAATGGGTGATCTAGCATTTATCAGATAGGGTTTGGCTTAAATTTAGGATTTTTCTGTGCTAAAAGCAATGAGTCTTATCCACTTGACTTCCTGCTTGGATACTAGATAAGGAGGTGATGATACCAGTTTTGCAAGGCCCAGCACCCCAGTGGCATGCTCTGATCAATACACAGAGACTCCAGCTCAGTATATGAGGAGATGCCTATAGTCTACCTGACAGAGAAGAATAGCATTTCAAAAGACACCTTAGATATAGTAACTAAATAATCATTGGTTTAACTTCCCAAAAATCCACCAGTAAACTCCCTTTACTACTGATTCATGCATTTCTCTAGAAGCTGAGAGGATCTCCAGAGATTTTCATCATATTTCTAAGGTAGAATTACCACAGATTTTGCTTTTAAGTAACTCTGAAGGTCCTTCTCCTCTGCTCTACAAGTGACTTTTAATTCACAAGCACAACATATGTAAGGCTATTTTGGCTGTGTTCAACTTAACAGGTCTTCTACAGTGGCCCTAAAAAAATAGCATTGGTTAAGACAGGCAGCTCAGCCTCACTCTAATGGGCTGCAGTATTGCATAGTGCAGAGCCAGCAATAAGGTGAGAAAGAAGGGACTAACACTTTTTTAGCTCCTCCACACAATAAATCCAGGGCAGGCAGAAAGAAGGAGGGCTACCAAACGTATTTTCAGAGAACTGAATTTAAACCTCATTGAAATCTTAAAGAAAAAAAAATTCCAGAAGGGGAGTCAGGACAGATGCACAAATCTAAACACACGGCCTGGCCTCGAGTGGCACCTGTACAATCACTTCTCTGACACAAAACCCCGCTGTCGCAAACTAAAGCGGCTCACCAGAAGGCTCAGTGCACAAGCCTCACACACAGTGACTAACACCACAGTTCAAATCCCAACTGCCACTCCAGCCCCTACCTCACAGAGGTGAGCAACCGCCCCTCTTATACTGCCACCCCGCCCGCTGGCAGCACCTGGCCAATCACAGCACGGGTGGGGTGAGGTGGCAGCCTATGGGTGCGGGTGGGGGCCCTAAGCCCACCCACCCGCCACCCAGGACCTGCCTGGGCAGGGCAGTTGGCACGGGTGGGCTCCCCGAGGAGCCAGCCCTCACCAAAGAGAAACAGATAAATAAAAAAAAATTTTTTAAATTAACTCCTTTTCAAGTGTTTGAGGGGAAAAGAAAAGCATTTATCACAAAACACTTATCACAAAAACCAAAAGGCCACTCTTCCCAAATCGACAAGAAACTCAGAATATTTCAACTCTAACTGAACAATGGCAGAAAAAAATAAGAAAATCTCTAAAATTGGAAGCTCTGAAAGTTTACAGACCGGGTCTGAAGCCTTGGTGTTGGCATTGGCGCCAGGCCCCATGGGGTGGGAGAGGTGGCATTTCTCTGCCCCCTTTCTCTGCCCCGCCGGGAACTTAATGTCTGGCTCGGGATCGCGTCCCAGAGACCTCACAAATAATAGCGACGTTTAAGATAAACGGATGCTCTCAATATGTTTGGTTGTTACTGGTAAAGCCTTTGCAAGGCTGCAGAAAATCCTGATGAGAAAGGGGAATCGAAAACCTCGAACGAGCTTTGGAAAGTTGTTTTTTTTTAAGCCTGGCATCTGGCCAGCGATAGTGACAGCCACGAGCGGCTCGGACAGCTCCCTCTGTGCCTTGCGCAACCCCTCGGCAAGACTAAAAATACCCAGAAATTGCAACACGCAGGAGGGATCGTAAGAACCGCAATAGATCCGGAGATGTGACTAGACACCCGATCGAGGAGGCGCTCGGGAAATCGTCGCTCTTCCGCCGCCTCCTGGGAAGCGTCGATCCTAACCTAAATCCCTCAGCCCTCATGGCTCCTGCCCTCAGGGGACTGAACCTCAAAGCATCCCCTTCGCAGCCCCGCCAGCAAAAAAAAATACCCACTGCAGGTGCTGACCTAGCAAGATACATCACGGGTTATGAGTTGGCACAAATATCCAAACCCCAATTTCTCTGGACACAAACAGAAAGCCAGGTGTCTGGTGGGGCTAAGCCATGGGCAGTGAGCAGAGAAGGGCTTTGAAGAGAAATGTTATTTATTTCTTAATGCAATGTAACTTTCTGCAGAGAGAAGCCGAGGAAAGCGATGGGAGAGATGGGTTACGTTCTCCAAAGCTGCTGCATGTCAGCCCTGTGGGGACACGGACAGGGATGATTTGGGTGCAACTTTCCCCCTCCACCTGTGCTGAGGCCCAGAGCAGGTGCCTTTCCCCAGCCACCCCAAGGAGGCCACGGTCCCCCCTGGCTCCAACCCTAGGGCACAGCCTGGCAGCAACGACTAAACTGGGCTTGTCGCATGGCTGCCACTAAATAAGGTTTCACTAAGGCGACCAGTCACTGTCATTAATTTCTCCTCCCAGCAGCAGCAGTTTTGTGGAGCTCCAACTTCTGCCTGTCGTCTCAAGCCAAAAGGAAGAACTATAAACTAAGAATAAATACCAATTAACCTGAATCCTTCTTCGTATCGTGATCTGAACCAGACGCTATATCTATCTTTAACTTTAGGCTGTTCAGAGATGCATCTTCTGTCTGTAGCTGGCAAAAATAAGATTCTTTCTTTTGATAAAGTTAGTCGTGGGCCTCGACAAGACCACGTTTCTTGGCAATACTGTGTTGTTATCTTTAAATACTATGAACTCACAGGGTTTTGAAAGGCCCTATATTCTGAATGCCTCCAATACAATACATTTCATGATCTGGGAGATTTTAATCCAGCAACTTTCCCACGTTCTGCTGGAAAAAAGAGGTGACATAAGCGTGAGCTACTTCTTGCAGCTTTTCCAGTGTGTGTAAGTGCTGAATACAGGCTTTCCCGCAAAACCCAGCCTGAGATTGCACGGTAGCACTGCTGAGATTTATCCCGAGTAGGAAAGAGCAGAGCTTTTGCTGTGGAAGCTCTACACTATCTTATGTTGACCTGGTTGAAATCAACAGTATTTGGTATGGATTTTGGTATCAGAGAGAGAATAATAGAACAGGGTTAAAAGTGAAGATTTATTTTCCTGAACATATCAATATTTTCAAAGCTGTTTTGCTTTGATTTTTTTTCTTTTGTTGCAAGTGGCTCCAATATTTTCTAAATTACTGAAAACCAGTGTTGAAAGTTCATATAAGAAAACTATTTTACATTATGAGTGTTAGGCAACATTTATATAGAGGGAAACTATATGGACCAGATTTACCATAAAAGCCAAGACTTTTCAAAAATATAGCTATATTCTCTTGAGGAAAAATAGGTTATGTGGGGAAAAATATTTTCTGACCTCAAAAAACAGTTACAAGGATATTGACCAACTCCAGGTAAGAGCTATGCAAAGCCAAATTCTGCTCGATCACCTCTCAAGCCCCTTCCACACAACATGGTCTCACACCAGCTAGACTGGGACCCGGTATTAGTGTTATAATCCTCACATCATTTCAACCAGACCTTACTGTAAATCTACAGTTTTATGGGAGTAAAAGAGAGTCTGCTTGCTGATGTAGATATAGAAGGCTAACAGGCCTGCAGATGAAGTCATAAAATTAAGCCTCTACCATTTTAAAGTTGCATAAACACTATTTAAATGGTTTAATAGTGTTTTTTGTTTGTATAGAACGAACGTCATCTGGCACTGTTGGTATATGGCAGCACAGTGCAGCCCAAAGATGCGTTCAGCCGCAGTCAGGTAATGGCACACCTTTCCATTCCCATGCTATCCTCTACCGACCACTAGTGACCTCCCAGTCTGAAGGATACGTACCTCGCTTGCTATGGCAGCACGTTACCCTTCCCCCTGTTACGTGGCCATTTGAGGAACTGTTTCTGTGTCAGTGAACCTGCCCTGCAGCTGGGTCCTCTGAAGTAGGGACTGTTGGTTGCCGTACATGACTGTGAGTGAACACATCCAGCAACACCAACTGCTATCCTTCGAGAAGGGCAGCAAGGCAAGGACGCTGGGTTGTGTGTGTCCTCTTCAGCTGCCAAGGGAAAGGTGGGAGAGCAAAATGCTCTTCCCACACAGCTAGAAGGCCTCAAAGGGATAATCCCTAATAATTTCAGTTTATTGGTTCTTGCCTGGAAATGAGAGGAAACTGTATACAGCTGTGAAGAGCTGGGCCAATGATAATAGTTATCTCTAGATAACTAGAAAAAAATTCATAAATCTACGCTCAAGAAAAGAACTGCAGCTCTCCCCTTGTAGCTCCATCCTCCATACCAGAAGAGCTGGAATGGATATTTGGTGGCCAAAGGCACTGTGGGCACCGTGTAGGTATTTCCTACCTAGTCGGTAAGAAATAATGGGTGGAATTCAGGTTACCTGAACAAAGGCCTAGGTGCTTACCTGTATTTTAGGAACCTGAAACACCTTAAAAGTCTGGTCAAGAGACCTTTCTTAGAACTGAAGCTTCATGTTTTTCGATAAGTCCCTAGTCATAACCAAAACAGTCATCATAAATGCAAAGGCATCTCCTTTCCTGGATGTGGGTGGTATTGACTCCTGGACTGGTTATAGGCAGCAATGTCCTAGAGAACATGAAGTCTAGGAAGATGAGTAATGCATGAAGTGTGGAGGCAGTGAGAGATGATCCATGTATTATGTGCTTTTTATTTAACAATTCATAAATAAATATCAGCTTTCTCCAAAGTACCCCTCAGCCTAGCAATTACATGTTGGCTGATTTCTTGTTAGTGCTGTTCTTTTATAATAACAAACTGTTCCCAAAGCCTCACATCCAGAGAGTTAGACAATCAAAGTACTGTGTGCGATTTTCCACTAAATTCATTCAGTTAGCTGCAATTAAAACAATACAATTCAATGCCTTGTGTGTTTCCCTGCAAAAATACAAAACTTCAGTTGTTACTATTAATATATACAACCTACATGAAAGAGTTAACAGAGCCCCTTTGTCTTCCCCGTTGTGGTAGAGTAATTTTCTTATCCTTTTCTGTGGATGTCCTGGCAGTCATCAATATTTCTTTCAGTCACTGTTCTTCAAAAGACGCACACTTTTCATTCAACTGCACAGGAAGAAAAGAAATTCAATGGGCCAGATTCACTCTTTGGCTAGATCCACTCACCGCAGTTACCCTGGGAGGAATCTGGGCAAAAGTGCAGGGGTTGGTTTCGTCAAGAGGAAAATTAAACTTATTTACCAGGGAAGAGGTCCCTATTTCAGTAAATGGTAATCAAATTTCTGTTCAGATTTTACCTAAATATTTCCTGTTTCTGGAAAAGCAGTGCCTTGGTGAATACTGATCTCTGCTCACCCATTTAATACAAGTGCCATAGCGAGTTTTAGCATCGCTGTAGAACCATTCTTTTTTGATTTTTTTGTGGGACTTCACTAATGAAACCTGATGACAATCTAATTAACATTACACCCATTTCACAGGCACAAGAGGCTGTATCTTGCCCCATGATATGGTGTTAAGCCTTCTTAATAGAGCATCTGTGGCTGCCTTCCTTATCATGAACCTCCCTAGTACTGGGCAGATTTCCTGCCACCACCAAGAATAGGCTCTAAGGGTGCTGTGGTCAGGTCGCGGTCACATCCCTGCAGCCCTGGGACATGTTACATTTGTCCAAGTCTCACCATGTTTCTGGAGCTTCTACTAGCAAGCTGAAAGAAATCTATTTGAAAGACCACATCTCTAACTGTTGATGAACGTTTCCAGTAACAGTCTAACCAAAAAAAAAAAAAAAAAAAAAAAAAAAGGAAAGAAAAATCTTCTCTATTTGGCACAGGTTTTTTCCAAATGTGTTTTTTTAGCTTACTTCATTATAACAGAGATAACGCTAGGCAGATAGCAACTGTATGTGTTCTGTAATAAACATACTTTTCATAAGGTATTTCAAGGCAACTGGATTAGTAAAAAACTTTTTATAAAAAAGTTAAACTTATCATCTATGCATACCAAGGATCATATTGTTGTGGTATGCCATATACAGTAAGGCACTATCTGTGAAATCAAAGAGATATTTCATATCACTTTAATACACTGACATTATTGACTGACCTATAAATACTGATAACATTTTCATTATCATCTGCACTTAACTTTTGTAATGCTTTCAAGTGCCCTTATGTCCAATACCTGAAAACATGTAATTCAGTGCCACAGAGTAACTCCAAAAATCACATCGAGGAAGTTCTTTATTGGTTTCTCTCAATGACTTCCAGATTAAATCTGCTCATTCTATAAACACAGGAGAGCTTTTCTGTAAGTGTCTAGTCTAAAAACACACGGTTGAAGTTAGTAGATCTTTTCAATCCAGGAACAAAGGTCCCTGCAACTGGAACACAGTTAATAACTCTGCTGATAACACACATACCAGAATAAAAAACAGTGCCTCACCCCTCGGTATTGTTAAGAAGAATAAAACCATATTTAAGAACTAAAAGATGATGATGAAGCACACAAAAGAGTTGTGCATGAAAGTATCAGCCTTTTACCTACTCACCTTTCAAACATTTGGCTTCATTAAACTCCCAAGTATCGGTGCAAGAATGGGCATAAATGCCAGAATGCCTAGGTAAGGAATAGGCAGATAATGTAAATCTGTTCTCAGCAGTGTTCCAGATTGGTGCTAAAAGAAGAGTTATGAGTTACATTCATTTCAAGTAAATATAAGAATATCTATACTCAGTTCAGGCCTTCTTTAGTCATCTTCTATTTGGGAAGAAAAGAAGAAATTACAGCTTCTGTAAAACAGTCTTCATTTTTGTCAGTGACAGAAAGTGAAAGTGAACAAACTCTGGCCCTTCTCTAGCTCAAGTCAAGGCCAGTTACGTGTGCGAGTCCCAGAGAGCAAGCTCTAGTCAGCCTAAATAGAGCTGCACTTACCTACACCGTAAGCACCCAGGTCAAAAGCAGTTGGCTTGAGCTTCCAGAATGGGAAGGATTTCACAACAAAATGTCCTTCTAAATAGCGGTTGGTTGCACAAACTTACTACCTCTTCTTGTAACAGAAGCTTTCTTCCGTAAAGTTTGCCAAAAGACTTGATCTATACCAGTCACACGCGAAGAGGAGCAGAAGCTTGCAGTGACCTTTCGGTCCTGTGCATCTTGATTCGTTTCTGTTATGAATGGGCGAGTGTTGTCCAGGCCTCCCAGCGCTGGGGAAGGAGGATGAGCAGAAAAGCCCTGGAGTCCTCCAGAACCTTACCATTCCTATCCAGCTTTCTGTAGAAACGTTTCCACTCTCCACTATTGATGCTAAACAAGCCCAAGGATACACTGAATAGTAACAAATCAGGAGCAGCTAATAAAATTAACCTAACCAAGCTAGACAACTTTGTTATATTGAACAAGACAGATTCTTCTCTGAAGCAGCAATGACAGTAGTGGAGAGAAAAGCGGCAGATGTGCGGTGACACAGACCTTCAGCTGGGAAGGCGGATGGGCAGGCCTTGGCAGGACTTGTGTAAATTCTGTGGTCTGGTCCTGGAGGTTGTGGCTTCAGTCCCAGGTCCCAATCCCTTACCACAAACCACCAGAGACTGCCCTGAGTAAACGCAAGGCCAGCTCCTTCTCGCAGAGGCTTCATCAAATTTAAATACCATCCAGCCAAAGGGGCCTCAGGCTTAAACATCCTGTCACAGGCACGGTTATTCAACACAGCAATATCTAGGCAGCAAATAACTGAATGGGCTGGAGCGTGAGACAGCTGGGACCTGCTCAGCCGGACAACTGGGGAAAATTCCCAGACCAGCTCCCTTTCGCGTAGGACGTCTGTTTTTTAGGCCACCCCTCGGAAATGCAGCTCAGTTGCCATCTCCGAATCAGGCACAGGGGCTGCAGATACTTAATGCACATAGTCCAGCCCACCCTCGGGACCATCATCGAGGTCCAAGGCCAAGCGCTGCTGGGCGTTTGCACACACGAGGCAGATGGCAGCCTCTGCACTTCACAGCTAATACAAGGAAGGCCAAATAGGCGAGTTTGTCCAGTCGCAGTGGTACTGCAGAGCAGCAGGGCATCTCTGAACCGCTTGGTGCTCAATGATCTGAGTCCCAACATCCGAACGTAGCTAACGACACAGCAACAGCGGCTACACAACAACGAAAAACAGAGTCTCTATTTCTGCACATTGGGAACGAGGCAAACCTGCATCCGAGCCCATGGTCAGAGCTACCCGACCTGCTGACCAAGGCCAGACAAATGAAAGCCACCCGTGGGCAGCCCCAGCTTTGCACTTCAGTACAGATGTATCCAGAGAAAGGAGAGAGGGCAGAGCTGAGGCAGTGTGAAGGCTGGCGACAAGGAGGGTGTCTGTTACTTGAAATCACTCTAAAGTATGTTATGAATCTGTTAAATCATTGTGGGTTACCCTGTATTTCAGAGTAAATTAGTAACTTTTCAGAGGGAGTGAAGAAACTACCACTCCACTTTTAAATAATGAAAATGCTAAAAAACCTACACTTAACAGCTCTAAAACTGCAGCAAGTCACCCACCAACACCCACTCCTCTTGTCAGTAGGCTTTTTTCAGCTTTGCCTATTATTTGTGTCAAGCCAGAAACGTTTAATGTTTGCTGCACTTATCTGCTCGACTTTAAGGAGACCCACATGATACAATATATACCTGTGCCACTGACCTCTTTCCACCCAGCTGTTTGATCTAAATAAGTAACAAACACAGTTTCCAAAATCATTTGGATTCACTGGCTCTGAGCATATAGCTGTAAAAAATCTGCTTTAAGATTAACATCCAATTTTATTCATGCCTGAGGCTTCACCACAGCATCTATTTTTGTAAGATTAACAGCAAGATCCCAGTTCTCCAGAAATGTGAGGAGTAACAGACAACTGTAAAAGGGAGATGATGTTTCCTAACCTGTCCTGCTCACATCCAGGTCAGTACATTTTCCTAGCCCATCCAGTGGTGGGAGTAATTCATATTTGCATTTTTGCACCCACAAAATGCAGCATATGTGTTAGTCCTTCTGCCTCCCGATAGCTGAAATGCATTTCTGATGGAACTGTGAGCGCCAAAAAGAACTAACACAAGTCTCACATGTGCAAAGTGTCCCCTAAAAGACAGCTTTTACTCTGGAGGACTTAGGAAACAGTCATCTTCCTGTACCTTGCAAAATAGCATTTTGAATCATCTAATTTGAAAAGATGAGTATATAAAATGAGCATTTGCTATTTGAACTAATGTATCTGAAATGAATATACAGGAAAACACTTCTTTTTGAACATGGCAATCCGAGGACAAATTGAGGTCCATTTTTAACTCTAACAGCAGAAGAAGAAAAGTTGCTTTAAATAGTGCCTTTGGTATCTGTCAATTAGAGCTATTGCATTGCTGTCAAGTTGCACTCCTTTAGTTCCAGCTTTGCTCCATCCTACACAGATCCGTACAAATCAATTGTCTCTTCCAAACATGCACTAACCACTGGAAAGTGAAATTAATAAAGTGCTAGAAAAACTGATTCATAAAGCTGACACTCCTGTGCCCAGCAACTCTGGGTTTCTCCCCTCCAGCTAGCTGTTTGAGGAGGCAGGCAAAGTGGCAAAAGATTATCAAATTGCAACTGTCACTCCTGACAAAATGCATCTCAATGCTAGAAGGAATTTTAGGTTTTAAACCAAAAGGTTTAAACCAAAGGGTTCCTCAGAGCCTGTCAATATCCGTACCTTGGATGGAAAGCTACCACTGAGCGCAGTGTGTCCAACATACAGAACCTGCCACGAAATGAAGTTCTTCATAAGAAAGCTCATCTCAGTCTTGGTTGGTAACAATAACAAGGAGACAAGATGAGACCATCAGTCTCAATTGTGAAGACAATGTTTTCCTCCCATATTATTCTGTCTGTCATGTTCCCTTCAGGTTCCAAAGGAATCCCTGTCTCATACATCATTATTTCCCACAAAGCTTGAAAGCCCTGGGGGGGGGGGGTGTCTTCCTGCCCACTGTACCAGCCTTGATGGCTGAGTACCTTCAGAACAGTGACAGAGGCCTCTGCCAGCAATAAAGGGGAACATCTGCATACCAATTAAACTGCTAAGCTCTGAAGAGTTAAAAAAAAGGGGGGAAAAGCCTTGAAAGTAAATCTGAGCCAAGTTCTAATTAATGCCCTAGGCCCCGATTCACCACAGCACTTAGGCATGTTAAGTTAACTTTAAGCATGTATTTAGTTCCATTGAAGTCAAAAGACAGCATCGAAGAGGCAAACTATATTAGCACAATTTAATACTCTTTGGGCTAATTAATCAGCCACAGAAATTAACTATAAGAGCTGTATTCCTTATTTGCTCTGCTGTGACATTTCCGAATGAAAATGTTCAGATGTGGCTGGAATACGCAAAAAGCACTACCTTTTTCTGGCTGTCCTGGGCTAGTAAGTCCTACAACCATGCAGGCCAATCCCTAAGAGCACCCAGACGGGCTGATTTGTACCTGGAGGCGGTAGGGAAGGGCAGTGAGCAGGGCTGGGGGAAGGAGGGAGGCTGGCAGGTGGATGAGCACTTGGGAAGAACTGGTGAGGTTACCAGAGAGCAGTGGGGAGAGGATCCCTGCCAGGGTCCAACAGGTAGGCAGACCGCAGCCTTGTCCAGACCCATACAGCAGTGAGGGCCAAACTCTCCTCAACCCTGCAAAAAGGAAGCCCGGAGTGCACTCTCTGAATAGCTGAACAGTCCCAGATACATCCAAACTTTTTCTCTACATAGGAAGGGCAGCATGGTGAATGGCTGCCAAAATGGCAACAACAACCTGCAGATTAAATTTGGCCTGAACAGAGTCTCCAAAGGCCCAATATTACCAATTTTTCAGCTCCTCTTGACTTCACAAAGGGATGCATACAGCTAACCTCTCTGAAAATCAGGATACAAGGAGAAGAGCTGGCTAATAAGGGTCTTCTTGGTGGGATTTCTGCAAAAATTAAACT
The DNA here is from genome assembly GCF_036370855.1 of Dromaius novaehollandiae. Lineage (NCBI taxonomy): Eukaryota > Metazoa > Chordata > Aves > Casuariiformes > Dromaiidae > Dromaius > Dromaius novaehollandiae. Next base: position 12,825,947 of record NC_088103.1, on the reverse strand, counting down.
GCAGAAAGTTTACAGAGCTGTCATTAATACTGTACACGGACCAATAAAAGCTAGTAAATTGAGAGCAGGGGACAAACTCCTGGCTGACAATGCCTCTTTATCTCATCCATTATGAAAACAACAACAACAAAAAAACCAAAACAACCCCCCCAAAATTAAAATGCCATGAGTGTAAGACACAGTACCAGCACGGCTTGTCAGATTAACTTTGAATTTCCCTGCTTTCATTGGTTTAAGAGTCCTATTGTTACTCTCTTGGTTTTTTTTAATTGTAGATACTAAAAATTCTTTTATCTTTCAAAGTCCTTAAAGTCTGTTATATAAATACGTAATTAAAGCCTCTTTCAACTGGGTATAATTTACTCTATAGTTTACAACAGCTGCACTAGACCTATTACAGTTTATCATTTAAAAGCCTAATTAGGGGCTTCTCAATTAGTGGATCCTTCAGTCACTTGACTGTGGCTGTGTAAAAGATGCTTGGCAGCTATCGCATGTTACAAATCCGCATGAAATGTTTGCCCAAAACCAACCAGGGTATATACAAGTCCAAAAACTCAGTCGTTGTCCCTGTACAACAGCCCATCTGAACAGGCAAACCTCTGCACTAAATCTGCATTTGTGTCTGCAAGCACGTGGCTTGCCTGCACACATCCTTTCCCCTCACACACAGGTTGTTGGAAACCATCCAAGTATACGGCCACAGGGCCAAACTGGATGTAGAGGAGGTCTGAAGGAGGGACTAGCAAGGCAAAGGAGGAGAGCAGCTCAGCACCTCCCTCCGCATAACACCCACCTTCCTACAGTTTGCCGCACTGCCCTGGATGCAACTGAGCCCAAGCTGAGCACTGGAGTCTCTTCCCTGGACTCCTGAGTGCAGGACAGCTGAATCTGGAAAGGACTGCTCTCCGGCTGCCCTGCGTCCTGCACCCTGTCCCTGAGCATCTACCATTTGCCGCTGAGACAGGCAAGCGGCTAGCTGAGATGAGCCTGTGGTCTGACCCGCTGAGCAGATCCTCCTTGGTCCCAGCAGTCCCCACGCTGTTCTGAGGAAGAAGGAGGGAACCCAGTTGCGGCCTTTCAAGTGCCAGCACAGATTTCTCATTAATCACCACCAAATTAGCAGTCAGTCACTAAGATTTTAAGCACAATATTTGCTTGGGTAATGGACTTATCTTCTCCATCCTTCACCCCTAGATGGTATGGTGTGGGCAGAGTCCTATCTTGTCTTTACAGGTATCACCACTGGAAGGAGCCTTGTATCAGCTCAGGGCTCCCAGGAACCCACAGCTCAGGAAGCAAAGAGCTTCTCCAGACCAGAGGCTGGAGGACCAGTGGGTTTTTGTTATACTTTTTCCTGCCTGTAGTGCAGCAGTGTTACAGAAGGTCAGATTTGGGGCCTGTCAGTGTTTGAGAGCACTGCTTTAAACAATACAGTGGCCAAATCATGAGTTTTTATTGACTGAAAAATAATATAAATCAGCTATTGAAAACCTGTATCATTAGCACTATTGCTTTCCACTGGTAGATAGCTGCAGTAATGGATTGGCCTCTCCATCTCATCCTCCCACTGGAAAACAACATATACAGGACCAATCAATAATCTGATCTAAGTTACTTGTAAACGTGTCTGGTGCAAAGATCTCCCTTTCTCAAAGGTTTTAAAGATCAGATATTTTTGCAAAATTTAGGCCACACAACACATTGCTTTGGATAAATTGTTTTTATGGTGGAAAACAGCATAACCAGATCCACCCACAGTGTTACATGGAAGTTTTAAATAGACAGCCAATATCTTTATTATATGCATGTATTACTTTGCGAGGTCAATAGCTCAAGATGTTCCTTTGCAATAGGAGAAAATTCCATCTGAAAAGCATTTTTTGTAATACTCCGTGCTGTGGAGGAGCCTCTATTTGACACAAAATAACTAAATTACTTCATCAGGGGGTTTTGCTACTCTAATTTCTACACCCAAAGTCCTAAAATACTTTCAAAATCAATGGCAAAATCCCACTGACGTTACGAGGGCCTGGATTTCATCGTACTGTGTCACAACATATTACCCACTTAATTTAGTGTTGCCAAATCTGAAGTCACAGAAAAACCACAGGTCACAGCCTTGCTTTCCCGTGGGTCAGTGGAGAAGCTGGATAGGTCCTCCAGCTGTATAAAGGTGGTATCACATTTACTCCATCAGTCTGATTAAAGTATACATATGCCTTTCTTCCCCTTATCCCTCTCTGTCACTTACACACACATAGAGGAGACATAATTGAGAAAATTTTAAGGCAAGACAGAGTGGAGCTGAAGCACAGTTGTGTTACAGCCTCCAAGGACCCACGGCAACACAAAGTAGCAGCTGTTTTCTCAGTCCTGTTCTGGCAGTCCAACATCAAGATAGCCTTTTGGGGGGAGAATAGAAAAACAGTAGCCAAAAGTTTTTGAAAGGCAAGTTGTCACCTTTTGAAAACCCTCGTGGCAAGCAGTCTACAGACTCAGCTGATAACTTTACAGGGACATCCCATTTCTTTGAGGTGGCCTTCACAGAAAACTTTGCACTCTAAATTCCTGGAAATCCTTACCCCCTAAACTGAACACCCTTTCAAACAGGTCCTTGTTTTACAAGACTTACACTGTATAGCCCACGTGTAAGTTCAGTGGTATCCAAAGTATTGCTGTGGAAAAGATTTTATCTGAATCCATTTTGCTTTGACTTTTGTGACATAAGAGCACGCATGGCCTTTCAGAAAAGGAGGAGGCCATAGTAACGTGGTGGCTGGGCTCCAGGTAGCCATGACCATAAAGTGCAGGTGAAAGCTGGAGGAGAATTGCTGCCATTGCAGGTTGAAAACAGAAGAGATGCGCCAACACATTTTATTTCCAATTAGTTCAATCCAATCTGCCTGCTGGCCTCAAGTGAGTACCAGGAACCTCCATGTCTTTGCAGCTGAGGAGATGCACTGCAGCCCCCCCATGGAAATCTTCAGGGAGCAGAGCACCAGGGCAGCCGCGTGTGTTCTGGGGCACAGCACCTTCCTCAGTGTAGTGGCATCGCTGTGAGGCCGGGAACAGGCCACAGTGGTTGGCCTTGGCCCGATGGTGTAGGAGTCCAAGCACCTGCACTCAACCCACCATTGCCCCAGCTTTGCAGGCTAGCAGTTGCACCACGCTGTCCCTAGGGCTGCGTCGCCCGTCGCCAATTGCTACAGCTCTCTGTGGCTCGAGAAAGAACATTTATACCCTTGCTTTACTCATTTTGCCTGAAAGCAGCCCGCACATCCTTTGTTCTTTATGAATTTGAAAGATCTAGTTAGCCAGAGACAAATTTGGCCTGGTCCACGTGTATTTAGCTTGGATACATTCAAATGGAAAGGCCCCAAAAAGAAGAAGAAAGAAACGGATCATTGGCAAACAAGAAATCCTTTTTCATGGGGGCAGAATCATGGATTATCTTTTTGAGTACTCTGCTGTTCTACTCCCTTTTTCTTCTTTTTTTTTGATAAACGAGAACACACCAGAAGAGCTCAGCATCTTCTTTCAAAACTTCTCTTGTTCCAGCCTCCATCACAGTTCTTCCCTTGTCAGCGACTGTACCACTGTGATATACCTCTGCCCACGCACAAATGTATTGGTTGAAGGTATGAACTGGAATGAATCTCTCCATTAAAGGAACAAGCAGGCATCCCAGAGACTGACACAGCTGCTATTTGCATGTAAAAGAGGAAAAAAAGGTGCATGACTGAGCCCAAATTAGCATGAGCAAAGACTCCCACTGCATTTGCGAACTAGGGCTTGCACAGTGGTGCTAATAGAGGTGCACCCTTTCCCCACAAAGAAAGATTTCTACCTCAGCTATAAGGGAACTTGGCTAATGGTAGCTCACAGAATTGATCATCACATGAACTTTTAAATCCCCTTTTTCCTAAAATTTGCAGAGTGCTAGAAAAAGAGAGACACAGTAGACAAGGTAAGCAGGATATGCCCAAGGTTTAATTTTGTCTCCACTTCCAGCTCAGTTCCTGGAGCTAGCTAGCTCAGTGAGAGCTGTGTTTTCTATGGCCTCCAGCGCTTTTGCACCCCTAGATTTTTGAATGTCCAGTAACATTTACAGTATTCCATGCATCTAAAAATGGAGGCATTCAAAATGAGCATGGCAAATGTAGATCTTACTCTCCATGTCTCATTTCCATCATGTGGGAAATAAGGACCATTAACCTCTTTTTCACCATCTGCTTTTTCACAAGGATGCTGTGGGGATTCATCTGTCTGCAAAATCTTGCTGAAGACATATAGCAATACAAAACTATCAGATTTTGCATGGTCTTTGTTTCTTTTTATGGCTGTGCACACACATACATAAGCATCCATGCCTGTGCACACACCTACTGAGTCATAAAAGAAGATTAGATGTCGCAGTAGACTATTTAAGCTGTGTAATTTTATTAAGAAGCATCCCCCAAAATAAACTGCATTTTGAGCTCTTCTTACAGACTCTTTTTACCTTATCATCATACTTTAATGGAAACTGTTGGAACAATTCAATGCCTCCACTATTTCCACAGTAGCTTTAGCTCATCTGAGAGACTAGAAGGAACAGCAAATACAGACATTAATGGTAATAAAAATCAAAGCTAAACCCTACATGAGGAGAAGCAAATTCCAAAATGAAAAATTCGATTACACAGTACCTGTCTCCTGTCTTGACTTCTTCATTATACATAGAAATTAACCCTGTCATTAAGTACTTTGATCAGGCTGTACATAAACAGCTTATAATAGCATGAAATCTACCACAGCAAGCTGGGAAACGAACAAGGGGAGAAATACTGACATTTGGGCTGTTGTCAGGCATCAACTGCGCCTACTCCCTCAGGGCCAAACTTCTGGAGTAAATGAGGTTACTCCAAGGATTAATTGCTCCCTCATGGTTTGCACTACTTTCAGAAAGTTTCAGTGGTACTATCTGAAGAGGCCGTTGTTTGGAGATCTGTAGAAACTTTTTAAGACCTTTGAGAGATTCAGAATTTGGGCTCTTGTAACTGCTCTTAGGCTAAAACTTGGTATAGAAATTCCCAGCCCAAGATGGAGCACTGAAGCGGCATGTCATCAGACTGTTCCAGGTTTGTGGTGTTCAGAAATGAGGCACAGCATCATTTCACATACTCCAGCTCCAAACATTTGTCACTTAAACTCGAAGTATTTCTGGACTGTAATATACACCACAAGCAAGTGTGCTGGGCCCTTGAGGGTTTTTTCTGATTTGTCTGTTAGGGTTTTGGAGCAGAGGTTGGTTTCCTTTGGGATGCATTTAACTCAGGGTAACTTCATTCACATGTGACACTATCTAAATTCCTTGCACACAGAGCAATGGTCAGGGCCAACAGGGTCTCTTCCCAGCTCTAACCTTGGTCTGCCATGAATCCTCCCTTACCATTTCAGAGCTTTGTTTTCAAAGAGCTGGATTTCCCGTTGGCTCTTTTCACCGCCTGGTTCAGGACACCCTTGGTGTGGGGATGGGCCGATGGTGGCCAGGTACTACATCTGCCTCTGAGCACTGCCGGGGGCACTCCGTTTTGTTTAGAAAGTACGGCTCAGATGTTTGTTCCTCTCTGTTCTCCCGGCTTAGCTGGGATGAGATTTCTGGTGATTTGCCAAGTACAACAGACACAGACAAAACGGAGAAATCCTGACCCAAGAGAGGCAAAGGCAGAGTTCCCACTGACTTCAAGATGGCCAAGATTTCACCTTTAACGTCCTAATAAAAGAACTTGGCTTGGAAAAAACACTAAGCAAATGCACAGACTATTTGTTTCTTCATGCCTTGCTACACGTACTTCAGAACAGACATTTTATTATTTCTATAAGCACTGAAATCCAGCATCTTCCTCTCCTTCTCACAATCCATTCTTTTATCCCATTGCTACAATCAGCTCCAGGACATTATAGCAAGACATTGCTATCACTACAATATAGACAAACTCAGCCCAAGACCAAAACAGCTCAGATAAAACATCACAGGCACCATGGAGCTTCCCAGCATACTGTTCTCACTCTATAAAACTGCATATCTACTCTTACTCATGCCCCACATACCAGTTATGTGCGTATAAAAACAGCCCTTTCCAGATTCAAAAATACTCAGGCACTCCTTTCTGTACACAGTCATGCACAGAATGCAACAACACTACACCAGTATGAACATATACCAGGCAAATAATGCTATAGTTACAGATATGGGCACTCTGACCTCAGCTACAGAGTGGGTGGGCATTTTGAGGTAAAAACCCATAAAGGTGGGAGAAAGTGCAGTCACCTACCAGCCAGGTAGAGGTGGGAGGCCTCCCAGGAGACAGGGCAGCAAGGAGGAATGTTGCTCACAAAAGGCAGTTTGCAGATGGAGCTAGCTAGAGGCAGTTTTTACATCTGGCTCTAATGAATTGGACCAACCTCCTTCAGCACATGTGTGATCCCTAGTAATAAAGCAAATCAGACATTTCTTTTGAATTTACAGTTCCTGTTCAAATTCAGTTGTTTAAGTACTGTGGGTATTTTTCCTACACCAGAAGTTGCAGTAAGTGTGTACCTGAAATTTTTAGCAAAACTAGAACTGCCTAGCAATCTAGGCTGCAAATGTATGTTACATAGACCAACTACCATATCATTATCATTTGACACTTTTTCAATATGTCAGCTCCCCTTCTAAGAATAATTCACTATTAATAGCAATTTTATGTAACTAGCAGCCTGCCAGGGATCTCTTGCAGATCCTGTCCCAGAACAATGCCTTACACATCCCCAGATTCAGCAAGACAGTCAAACCTCATCTGCAAAGTCTCCCCGTGATTACTCTCTTTCATTCACCTCTCCAGTGGTCTGAGGTCTTGCTCCCGCTGAACCCAGTGACCAAACCTGGCCTTCACTGATGAATGGCAACCTGGAGAATTAAGGGCTCCTGTCCAGACTGATAAAGACATTTTTAAAGCGTGACTTACCCATAAGTGTATACGTTCAGTAATCAATGGCATCATCTCAATGCACAGTCAAGCACGTTCCTGGACACCTCTCTGAACAGCCAGTACCATAACCTAGGAAAACTCCCTGGCACAGCTTTGAAGCTGCCCTCAAAAAACTCCCAGCCTAGCACAGAAATGTATCGGTCAGGGGCTTGTGGGAAGCACAAACAAGGGGAGCAGAAGCAGCTACAGTGGAACTGCTTTTCAAAACACTCCTCATGGCTTTTGGGAGACAAGGCCAGAACCTTGTTTAAAGCTTAAAACTGAACTCAGGAAGGCAGGCAGCTGTTCAGGGACCCAGGATGAGTCACGGGCATGCACTCAGGTTATGTGAAGAAGCTGGCTTACCTAAATGACTTTCTGAAGATGGTAAAAATCATAGTTAAGACAAACTAAGTTTTATTAAAGTTTTGTTTTCACTAAATCTTTGTTCCTGCTGTTAAATTGGATTTAAAGCAGTGTGGTAACTTTATTCCACTAGTAAAAAATTCCAGCTGAGGAGAACGGCATGTATCCAAATGCAGCTGGACCTGCCAGGTAGAAACGGCTGGCTCCAGAGTGCAGAATTATCGCATCCCCCTCCTTTCCAGAGGTAAAGCCTGTGGCCAAACAGAGTCTCCCAGATACAACCAGGACACTCAGCACCTGAGGCTGCTGCTGAAGCTCATGGGAACTCCTGATTCTCAGCTCCACTGAGGCTTTGTCTCTAAGAGAAGAATTTATGTTTCTTTATCATGAACTCATTGATTACACAATAGGGAGCCTACAACCAAGACATACCCTTGAAAGGAACTTGTTTTCAGTACCACTTTGGAGTGGGGCACACATATGTGCACTTCCATACATAAGATGATGTACAAACCCCAGCCACATATTGGAGAAGTTGGTATCTGGGTATATCCCCACTGTTCCCCTCAGGGAAAACTGGTCCAAAGCAACTGCAAATTAAACACAGGTCACACATGTCCAGAGAATTTTGCTTTGACAGGCCCATGCCTTGCAGATGGCAGGGCAGGGCTTGTGGCTAGAAGAACGCAGGCCTACAGAAAAGTATGCTAAATGCAACTTCAGGAGGCAGTAAATGTCAGGAAAGCAGTGCATGAAGCATTTCCAGACCTGAGTCAGATAGAGAACGAAAGCTTGAAGCTCCCTAGAACAAAGTCTAATTCCTTTTTATATCTGCAGGCCTCAGAGGTGCTGTCAGGTAAAGACCGTGAGTCATGGATACCTACAACATCCTTTCTCAGCAGTCTTTCTCCTATCAGCCTGCCATTGCTCCTCCACTAAAGAACCAGGAAGTCTCATATGCCAGACCCAAGACAGTGACAAGGAAAAATATTTCTTTCCCATTTTCACTGCACATGGTCTCCAGAGATTGAATAGTAAAGAAAGCAGAAAGGAAAATACTATACCACTTTCAAAGGCCTGTCCTCATTATAGAAGATGACCTCACTTCTTCATGTAAAGCCATGTGGTACACCTGTACCTGGTTCTCAAGTAAAGAGCCTGAAGACACTGTGGAGAGTGAAAGGCAAAAACTGATATTCCTTACTGAAGAACGGGATAAGAAAGAGCTGTGCCTCTAGAAAGGACTCACTTGATTACACTCTTCCTTCATTTCCAGCTGCTGTAGTGAGCTGAACCCTTCTCAGGGAGAGTCAGAGGGAGACACTCTTGAAATCCTCTTGAATTAATTGTGAAGCACATGTTAATAAATTGTATCAAATGATTATAATTTTGGTCTTTTTTGCTAAATGCATTTGTTTCCCAGAATCACAAACATCCATGAGTGGAGTAACAGCAGTAACACAATGAAGTGTTGAAGATAGCACTGGAAAAATTACTGCTGGTTGCCAACAGCCTCTACTGAGCCAGAGAAGCCTACAGCACATGAGCCTCTCCTGCCCTGCCGTTGCCACATCAGCATCAGCACATACAGCGTATCAAATGATGTGGTGGACAACTCTCCCCGCACCTGCCCTTTAAATCTGGCCAGAGACACAAAAACTGAAATGAATTGTTTAGAAAGAATACCTGCACGTGCCGTGACTGACAGCGGTCACCCTGATGAGATTTCCTGTGGTATGATTTCCTCTGACCAGAATATCCCATCACTAAATCTGCGCAGATGTTTCGCAGCAGGGAGAAAGCTTGCTCTGCTCCTGGGCAGCAGTCATCAGGCTGGCAGTATAAAAGGAAGAACTGTCCGGATAACATCATGGTAATCCAACTGGCTAATTACTACACAGGAAAATAACTCTCCAAACAACTCCACCCTTCCCTGCTTTATCATCATCACCAATCAAAAACATACCCAGGCAATTTTTTTCATTGGTTCCAAGTTATAAGAGAAACAGAAATCTTTGCTGAGCTGAAATTGTTAACACTCGGCTTTTAAAAAGCTCTTTAGAAGGTACCTGACAAACAAATTACTTGGTCTTTAAAGGAAACTTCTTTTGGGGGGCTCAGGGGAATATTTTCGAGTAGCTGGTTGAACAGAGGTAGTGGGAGTACCGTGCTACCGTTCACTCTGCAGGAAGAGGTAAGCCATGGAAACCAAAGCAGAGCCACTGGTGCAGGTGAACCACAGCTCACAAGGTTATACTGAGGTACACTGGGCCTGGACTGCCTGGCAAGACTGTCTGGAGAAGGGCTGAAAATCCTGTAACGGCTCCCTTTATGTTCCTGCTTGATTGATGTTCATGATTTTCCTAGGAAACACATGAAGATGAACCAGATAGCTCCACAAGCAGCAGATCACTGCAGCCAGGATCCTTATTCATCTGTGCCTAGAGGCAGGATTCCTCGCTATGAAGACACACATGCCATGGCTGGCATGTCCCTGCAGCTGAGGCTGTCAGGACATCTCTCCCCCCCTTTCCTGGGCCTGTAAGTATTTTCTTTCCTGTACCCACTCACCTAATTTCATGGAATTTGGTCAGAAACACCTTTTCGACCTCTAAGCATCTGTCAAATTTGGATGAAACTAGTCAGGAGGTCCAAAGTTACACAGGAGGAAGGGCACACTTGCGCTGGCAGCCAGATTTCAGTGCATACTTAAAACTCTCCCAAGTGTTCAGCGTCTGCTTTGCCGTAAACCTTGAGAACGGCTCCACGGCACCACAGTGCCAGGGAAGCACCTCTGTCCCCAGGTGAGAGCCCATGGAAAGGAGCACGTTCCTGGCAAATCCCATGCCTTAGACTGCCTCGGTGCCAGCCTGGTGCTCCATAGCCACTGTCCCGAGCAGCGGTGCAGGAACAGCCATCCCCTGCACACTGAGGCCATTCCCTCAACGCAGCAATAGGTCAAAAGCAAAGCATAGTGCACATGTGTATGGACAAAGGTTGGGGCGGCAATCCCAACAGTGCTTTTTACACCAATATGCAAAACCCAGCTATCAGACCCTATCCGACAGCCCACCCATTTCCTTCTGACAGCATTCATTGCATGGCTAGTACATTAAGCAAGGTTTTGCTATGGGCAAGCAGAAGGCCAGAAGCAAGTCTAGAAGTAAGGGGTTTTATTTCTTACTGGCCAGCTTGATAGCAGAAGTGCCATGGTCATTCTTTCTAATTTCAGGGACCTTTTAAATAAAGTTCCACTCCAGAAGCCAAGCATGAAAGGAGAGGAATGAAAACTCTTTGATAGATAAGATATTACAAGAGACTGTCAGAATCTTGGTAGGAGAATGAAGTAACACTCTGGATACTGTCATTGAAAACAATAATGAAAGAGTACACCATTTTCTTAACTGAAGTACTATCAAATCTCTGTTACTGCCACACAACACATTTTTCCTCCAAAGGTGCCAATTTCAAGCTATGACTATTGATCTCTATCTAACACACAAAATTAACTGCACTACAAAGGAAAAGTGGCACCAAATCGTTTGAGAACATCAAACAGTAAAAAGCCAATGGGGTCAAATCAAGGTCAGAATTTGATGAGTAGGGTGTCAGAAATGTAATCCATTTTGTCTAAGATAATGTATAGAGCCAGTATTGGGTTTTTTTTCCTTTCTTTTCTGTAATTTTTTAAACCAGCTTCTCTCAAAAATATCACAAAACCAGACCTCAACTTTTTCATGAACTTTTTTCCATGACTGGAGAGAGAAAAGATTAAACGGACTGAAACACAGATGGCAATTATGCCTCTGTTTATTTCCTAATGAGTCACAAGATTATTTTCTGCCTTCTGCCACATCATTTCAGAATACAAGAAAACCTTATCTTGAAGGAGACTTGAGGAGACAAAATAACACTGTTAAAAGTCCCAGTCCAGCAACATACTTAAATACATTAAAAAAAGAAAACCCCCATGAGTGAAATCCCATTCACTTAAATTCAAATTCAGTAATGATGGGTAAATCTGTACCATTGACTGGCAAACGTGGCATCTATCAAACTGATTAGCGGTCTCATGACAAAATATTCAAAAGGCGTGACAGTGAGTGACACATCACATTCACATTTCAGCATTTGGATGAAATTAAGTTCAGAGCTACAGTTAAAAAAGGCTTCCCCACCAGAGCCTGAAATGCTCATGCCCTCTTGCCACCTCCCTATTTGAGTTCGTATCCCTCCCCGCGTGCACAGGATCCCCCCAGCCTGAGAGGCTCGACCTAGCTCACAGCCAGGCTGAAACCCACATCCAGAAAGGCTGGCTGCCTTCCCCACGAGCGGCGAGACAGGCGTGAGCACACTGGTCCCCCGCTGCTAGGGCTCTCCAGGGTGGCAGTGGTCACTTTCTTTCAAAATCCAGGCTGAGTAAATGATTTGGTAGTGGGAACAATCTGCTTCTCATATCACAGTCCAGCAAATAGGATGCTCACGAAGCAGAAGATAGGTATTCATCAGGTCAAACCCATGTCTCGCACCTCGCCAGAAGGTGCCTTAACCACAGGGCTGTGGATGGGGGACTCCCCTCTTGTCCTGCTGAAATTGGGCAGCACAAATTCAGGCTCTGGTCCGAAAAGGGCTGAACCTTCAGCCCCGTGATTAGGACACATATCTGAAAGAGGCGAATCATTCATTTGAGGACTCTTCATGTATTTTACCTGCGAGGCAGAAAATACGGATTTGGACCTTGTCAGGAGGAGTCCAAGTGTGGACCTCCCACTTCTTCCCACGCAAGCACCAACCTAATATGCAAAAGAGGGCACCTTTTAAAGGGAGAGCAGGGCACATGCTTCTCCCTTTGAAGCGCTCAGCGCTGCCGCAGGACTACAAGGCGCTTGCTTTCTGCTGTAGTAGGTAGAGACATCCGTACCCAGGAGACACCAGGTGCTTCAGAAACTCCCATGTCCTGGGGTTTTCTGTGCCCCGGCTCTAGGGTTTCCTTGTTTAGCGCCGGGGGATCCTGAGGGCGCTGGGGAGCATAGGGCACATCCCGAGCAGCTCCATCCAGAGACACCCATGCCCCGTGCGGCTGAAATAGGGCACAGTTCGGCTGAGAAACTTGTTACCTAAAAAATGTTCCTGACAGACAGCAAAGCTGTTTTGGAACACTGTAAACATAACAGATTTGGGGAGGGGGTGCTGAAGAGAACTGATCTTAGTGAAAAATTGGATTTTCGCCAAAATGACCTTTTTCACTCCAACTGCCTGCTTTGCATAGAAAATTGTATAGAAATTCTTAGTTCTGTTTAAACATTTTGCAACCACAATACAAATCTACATGGCAGATCAGCATGTCTCTGAGGTTAGAGAATAAACACTGCCAAAAGATGGTATGTTTCTTTTCCTTTCAAAAAAAGGAAAAAAAAGTTGCAACAGCCCTATCAGTAGGTGCTGTATCATATCTGAAACTTTCAGTTTCACTCCTTACCTACATGACGTATATACCAAGCAGAGAGGGATCTTACTAAAACCTTCCAGGATGAAAATCTTCATGCTAGCCAGTCTGGAAATTTTCTAGCAAGTAGAAAAAAATGGTTTGGTGCTGCTATTTTGACCCAAATGAACTGACAAATTAATTGAAAGAAAAATGACCTCATTAACAAAAGCAGCTAAACATGAGCTAAATACAAGCTTATTTTGAGACAGTGAACTGCTACTATACGGCTTATACAGGTAAATCCATTAAAATTCTGAGTACTTTTTAAAGCATGTATTAAAGTATATATTTGTTTGTGTTATGATCATGGAGAAACTTTTTTTTTTTTTTTAAAAAGAACTTAAGTTAGCTCTCTAAATTAGAGTGCAAGACAGTCTCAGAGACTTCTCCTAGGCATTTAGCTTTCTGCATATCTAGCTACTAAGTTAAGAGCTTACTGAATTTTTAGCATCTACTTAATCAGGTTCACTTAGCTTACTTTAGACTTCTTTTCTAAAAAGTTTCACTTAAGTAAGATGAAAATCACTGATTAACTTGAGACTTTACCGCATAGGCAGGAAAATGGATCATAGGGCATGCAGCACAGCTTTAGGAGATATGTGAGTTCAATTACACACATCTGCCCGCCCGAGAAAAGGCGTTTTACTTGTTTTGGAATGAGTTTTCTTTAAGAAATAAAATTTCTTTTTTCCCAATTCCTGGTAATTCTTGTGGCTTAGTTTCTACATACATACTCCACAGAAGAGGTAAAGGTTACCGGTGTATTAATATTATTTCTGTACAATGCTCTATGTTTTCAATTAGGCTCACTCCCACAATCGTTTCCATATCTAGCCACTTGCTCTTCTTATTTCTTGATAAGTGATGGCCCCTATCAGGAAGCCGGGGGCGAGTCTGTTACTGCTTTGAGTAAACAGCCTAAAGGTCATTTTAGATGTTGGCTTTGACACTCTTGGTTCAATAGCAACCCACCATGGTTGTCACCATTAAGCTGAAGTTAACCTCATGGAAAAACAGCCTCTCAGTTGGTCCTGTTGTCTCTTCAACAGCACAACCTACTAGTGGGCACTTAATGGGGGAATGAGGAAAATCCTATTAAGTTCTCCTCATAGAATCCTGACAGTGGCATTTGGTCTGGGGTCAGGATCCAAGTGCTCTAGGTCCTCCAAGAGGTCAGCTGAGATTATGGGAAAGTCTTCGAGTTAATGGGGTCTTTGAGTCCCAGTGACTCCACATGGGTGTCCCAGCTCTCCAGCCAGTGGCCCAAGCACCTCTTAATAAGGATTTTTCGTAGCAGAAAGGGAAGGAGCAGGTGGGATCCCAGCTACACATACACAACAGACTTCAGCAGCTGTGGCTATGTATGCTAGAATGTGAAAGGCTAAGACCTGTGGCTAATACCGCACCCCCACTTTGGGTATCCACCAACACAGCTGTTGCAACACCACCACCACCAAGAACAAAACCCAACCTATACCTCTGCTTTTGCTCCTGCAAGATTAATCAGTAGAAAACACAGCTTTGCCCAGATAGATGCATCCACTGCAGGAGCATATTGCCAGAGCACACCACCAGTAAGCCTCCAACAGTAAAAGGTCATTTCACCAATGACATGCCTGACCGCCATCTCCCACACACCTCTTTAGCATGAAAGCAGGAAGAGCCCAGCAGATAGGCCTAATGATATCATCATCCTGCAAAAGGAGAACAGTTGCATGACTATATCTGAGATCCAGAGCAAAGGCCAAAGCACCCACAGGGCTGATATGGCAAATACGCCTTGCAATGACCTCTCTACACATTGAACAGATACATCTCCTATGAGGGACACCATTGTCCATGGTAGAATTCAGAGAAATTCATTACAGAATAACCAGTGAGACCCCTTCAGGAAACTTTCTGATATACAGAGGCCATTTTCTTTTCAAAATTAGTTACCTCAGGCTCCTAGGCTCTCATGTTAGGTATCTGAAGGTAACTACTTCAAAGGTGATGAACAGACAACTTGCTGAAGTGGCATGCAAAAAGCTACTGTGGATTTAGGCCCCTAGAGGCTGTTCTGATCCTGCCTGTGTTTCACCTCTCTCCCCCTCACCAGTGAGCAAACAACTTAGTGGCAAGGCATCTCCAGACACTCTTCGCCTTCTCCAGCCTGGGAACTGCACCTCCAGTAACTGAGGCACTGTTGGGTCTTCCAGCATCAAACTGTACACCCTACTGGAAGACATGGTCTGTATCCACTTTACAAAATGGGAGAGGAGCACAGCACTGCTGACATCGTAGGGAGACAAACTAGTAGCAGTTTCTGCCTAGGGACACCACAATATCTGTATCAACCCTCCTCATCCAGCTAGAGAGATAGGTCTGAGTCTCTCCCATATGACAGTGTTGACTGTTAGTAGAAAAGGAATTTATCTAAGTCAGGAGACAGGCTGTGCTGATAAATTATCTCCACTTGTCTGTAAAGAAAGGTGGAAGCTAGTACATGTGTTCCTGAATTTGCACATGAAGTGTACCTTGTATCTTTTTCTCACCTCTGTGTATCTCAAAGTACCAGAACCTTGAACAGCTGAGGAAAGATAGCAAAAATATGCATATTCTTCAAAGATTCTGCCCTCTTTTCAGAGTCAGACACCCAGGCCACTGTATGCTCCAGCCCCCTTTGCTTCAAGACGTGCACAGGACAGTAGCTACCTGAACATCCTGTTCTCCTTTTCCCCCACGCTTTGTGGGATTCAGATGTAGTCATTGTGACCTCCTGCACTTCCCTGACATCCAGCACAGACTCTTCTGCTGCCTCTAGAAATGAAATTTTTGGCTTTTAAAAGTCATTCCTAGCACAACAATTCACTCAGGGTGGCATTATCACTTAGGTGCTAATCGGTAAAAACTGCTGAGAATACATCCTGTTGCTATTGCTCTCTTTCCTTCCCTCCCTCCACAGCAAAGAGAGGCAAGCTCGAGGCTTCAGAGTGCTCCTCAAAAGCAGTCAAGCCCAACTTCCACGGCGCCCCATCTGAAATTATAAAAATAGTCACAGCTGTTTTCTCTAGACACAGAGCTCCATTTTCCAGTATGCAATTTTCGCTTTGCGCTGAACAGACAACATAATGCGAAAATTCCCTTTTTTCTTTGTGCGTTTGACACTATCATACATTCAGGAAAACCATCTGCAATTTTTAGCTTCAGCATTTGCTCCAAGCTGGGGTCTTTCAGCTACTTTTCCCAATACCTTTTCCAGTCCAGACCCTAATTCAGTCTAATGCAACCTCTAGCCGTTCTCCCCCTTTGCGAACAATGTCCACTTTCTAGCACGACGCAGGAGCCATTAAACAGTACATAAGCAGAGTGCTTAAAATCCCAGGATGCCTTGACAGAAGGCTGCTGCATCACAAAGCAGGCTCCTCAAGTCTGATACTTACCCAAAAAGGGTGAGGGATGAGAGCTGCGCAGCCCCAGCACTGCTTACTCATGAAGGGTACAACGGCACAGCTGGGACTTCCCTGGAGTCCAGTATCACAACCTGTCATATCCTTCTAGTCAAAGGAATCTGGGTAAATAAAATACAGACTGTATTTAAGCAATAATACATTATGGGAATGTCTAGCAACGACAAGCGTTCTGAGGAATGAGTTGTGCCCCTGGCCCTTACCCCCAGCTAGTCAACAACTCCTAAATTGACTGGAGTTAAAATAGCTGACTTAAAAGTCATAATTGCTATTCTCAGCAGTAAAATACAAAAATGGCTTTTTTTAATGTACCTTTTAACATGCTGCAAAGTTAAACATGGCTTGCATGTTACCATGGATATAATTTTGTGTTTATAAGACTGGTCTTTCCTGGCAGTTAAATGCCTGCATGAGAACAAATAGCAGAGCAGGATTTTGTTTGGCATTTTGCTCGGTTTATGATAACAGCTAACCATTTTTTCTATTAACAAGCTTTTGATTTTACTGGAGTTTCTGTAGGAACAGAGTTCATCTCATTGGCATTAAACACATTATGACTGATCCTCCAGCTTGTGTGAGCAGAGCACTGAAGTCAATGGCACTATTCATGAGAATCAGGGCCATAGGATCAAGTCCTAGCATGGTTTACGTATTTGCCATGGCTGATATCGGACAGTACACTATACATGAAAAACATGCTTCCTCCTTGTCTGATGAAGAGTCCAGGCCAAATCCAGAGCACAGGGGTGGAACTAAGCTTTATTCAGAGCAAAAACATGCTAATTTTTTTCTAAACTCAGGCACAATGAAGTTAGGTTTTTCATTTGAGGAAAGAGGCAATTTTGTTCTGCAGAGTCTCAGTATTTACCCAGGGAAATCTCCTAAATGGAATTGCTAAGTTCATTCATATCAACTTTGAAATCAGTTGCATTCAAGAAGAAAGGCTAATTGAGTAAGAACAAAATCCAGATTGGTAAAAAGATAAATGCTGCTAGTTTGGAACACCAAGTCTGAATGCTTCTTTGACACTGAGATCCAAACTTAATTACTTGTGCCCTCCTCTATTTCAAAAACTTTGTGCATATTCGTAGTGCTACTGAACAAATTCTGTGGTGAAAGTTGCCTTGTCTTCAGTGGGCCAAAATTTCATCCGTCAGTGAATAAGCCCAGGAATAGCTTTTGGCTGCTGCTTTGTAATGTGTAGGATTATAACAACTCAGAGAGCTGCTATTACTAGAAGATCTGAAAATAAGATTCAATTACACAGAGAAATCTGGGGATTACACTGCATTATGCCCCTCCAAATCACGCAGCTAGAGTGTTTACCTGTGTCTATGTGTTGCTGTCATAAAAAGTTCAGTACTTATTTAAGTACCAGATGCGTATCAGCACAACTTGACTTCAGCTTTTGAACTGGGTGGAGAGCAACACCACCAGCTTCCTGCACTGAAGTCTGCAACCAAATTGCATTTTACTCACAAACATATCTGTAGTTCTGTTGTGTTCTGACTTTTAAAAATAATAATTTCATTGGACAGACACCACCAGCAAGTTTCTCCACTCTGTGGAGTGTCTTCACAGCCCTCCCACATAGCGAAAATGACTCAGACAAACTACTAAATTTAGGGCATTGGTATTCTATGTGTTACGCTGGTGTTCATACAAGTAAGGCCTTAAACAGTAAATTTCTGAATTAAGCATTCAGGCAATCTTTTCTGTGCTGCATCTGTCACTGAAACAGAATGGTAATGAAGGTGGGCTGAGGAGGAGGTTATTTGGATCATGATTCGGGTTGTGTTTTGGCTAGAGCTAAATGCGAATTTGAATGAGGTTTGAGAGTACTTTTAGAAATATCTATTGACCTGATATCATGATGTTTGATCTCAAGTGATAGAGATTGTGCAAGATTAGCTGCCCTCGGGGAGATTCCTTTCATCTCAGGCAAGAGACTGTGGGCTTTGACTCACAAACAGGGACGATTTATTTTGGGATGACTAGACTCATTCCCTTTTCTCAGCACTCACCTCACCCGTCTCTCAGAGGTTTCCCTCCTGCATGGGCAGCTGGCAAAGAAGCCGCTGAACTGCTGGCTGCAACTGCATGCAGTCAATTAAATTGGTGTTTCTATAATTCAGTATTAAAACACAGATTTATTGCAATTTTATAATTTGCAAATCACCACCTGCTTCACAAGCAACTGAGCCATCCCTGTAGCAAGGGCAAGGCCCTCTGGGAGAAAGGAGAGGTGGGCAATTAAAGGCAAGAAGTTTTACGGCCATCCCTGCCAAGCCAGTGCTTTCCAGGGGCAGCAGGTCCCTGGCTGTTGGGGAGCAGGAGAGCCCAGGGAGAAGGAAAGGAAGGGAGAGAGCAGGAGGACGAGTGCTCAGGTACCTTTTCAGTTAAGGCAGCCTTTCCTCTCTGCTTGCCCAGAACCTCCAATGAATCTGTGCAAGACCAAAGCAAGGCCAGAGCAGAGAGATCAAGAGACCTCACTCTCCTTGAGGCCAAGCACAACTCCTGCTGAAGCCAGCAAGATTTTTATAAGTGTATCTCAGGGAAGGATATAGAAGCAATGACTCATTTATCTGATGAACTTTGGCTCCTTTCCTGTTTGCCAGTTGTCTCCAGAAGGGCATGATATTCTTAAATATTTTTGTTATTTGAAACTGCTGAATAATCTTTACAAATACAGTTCATGATCTGTTACCCAATTAAACGCATACGATTGCTAGCAGCAATCTGAGCTGTTTGGAGTGCACACTTCCATCACATGCCCTTCCTTCATTCCACATCATTGGAGCATAGCTCTTTAATAAAATTAGGTTAGTACAAAAACATTTGCAGATAATCTGCTGTAGCGCCAGAAGTGCTTATGATGGCCTGATGTGCAGTATTTTAATCAGGAAAATTGGATATCCCTGTCTAAACTTCTGCAGAGCTGACAAAGAATACACCTTTTCCTTGAGTACAGCCCAGTGCCCGTGCATGTGTGTACACCTGCCCCGAGGAAAATATCCATAGTTCAGTATTTATCCTTGTCCTGACTCCATCTGAGAAGCAGGGATCTTAAATGTCCTCCCAAGTGCCTATTTAATAGAGGTTTAGAAATCCATGCCTGGAAGGGATCCGGGAGGATTATTTAGTCTTTAGTCCATGCTCTAAGGCAGAATAAATAGTTTAGACCATCATTGTCAGACTTGTTCTCACCAAAATTCAGTCAAGAAGATTCTACTTCCTCCCTAAATAACTGGTGTTACTACCTATTCCATTACAACATTTTTCTAATGCTTAAGCCCTCTCTCTTTACCTGATTACCTAACAAGGATACTTGTCCAACCAGACAATATTGCCTGAGTAATCTAGTCAGATTTTGACTGGTAATCTAGTCAGAGAGTATAATGAAGGATGATGTCCTGTGAAACTGTGAAAGTCAGGATCAGGGGATATATTGGGATTGAAAGAGTATCTAGATGCTATCTACTGCTCACTCATTTTTCCTTGGCTACCTGCCTTGTCAGATTGGGAAATTATGTTAAATTAACTTTATTTACTCTTGGCAAATATAGTTTTTACCATGTTACCGCCAAATCTGTACAGACTGATTGGCTGATAGTCTGTTCCACTATCTGTCCAGGAATCCAAACCTCTTTCTGAAAAGTGTGGATTCATATTTTCAGTTTCACTAACATCATCTTAAGATGCTCAGACAATCCTTCCCTTCTAATAAGACTCAAAACTAGAATAACTCCCTAATAATGTCTCATACCTTGTGAAACAGAGTTGGGCCAACCTCTTCCAAGAATGTGATACACCAAGTTTTTTGCCATGCTCCCTTTCCAAGCACTCTCCAGAGACACTGCCCATTACCACTAAGGCTTGACTACTAGGTGTTTCCAAGAACTGCTCAAAAACAGCCTCCCACTCCTCCTAGTGAGGTGGCTTAAACTATACTCACCTGTCATACAATCGCTGTTCTTTCCCTCTTTCTAACTTTATCCAGACAAGTCTGTCCCTCATTTATTCCAGAATTTCAGAACAAGCACAGATATTCTTCAACTATAGTGCAAACATCTCTCCCTTTCTCCTAGCCTGTCCTTTGAGAACAAGCTGTACTAATACTCTGCTACTGCAATTTATCCCAGCAAGTTTCTAACATGACAATTAAGTATTCATTTTGATTCTATCCCACGACCTCAGGTTCTTTCCATTTTTCCCATGCTTGCATTCAGATTGTCCTCTTAACCTTCCAGTGGCCCTACTACAATTTTCCGTCTCTATTAACTTTCCAATGGTTCTCTTCTCTGTTTCTTAATTTTTGCTTACTTAGGTAACTTTGGCACTGGCCTCTTCTACACTGAGCGTAAAGCCCTCTTCTCACTAGGCTGGTGAATGGTGCAATGGGATGGACTTGTATTTCTTCATCACCTGAGTGCCACCTCTCTCCACAGGTCCCCTGTGCAGAGCACCCTCTGTTATGTGAGAGGGAAGGTCTCCTGTCAACATCACCTGAGAAATTCAAACCCTCACCTTCAAAATCTGACATTAACAAGTGCCAAAATGTTTATTTCAACACTTGCAATGCAAAATGAAGTGTTTGGGTATTCTTAAATTGAAACATTTTATTTCAACAAGTGGAACCAAATTAAAGCATTTTGTTTTGAGCTACTTTGGCATTAAACAGTTTGTCTTATCCTTCCGCAGTAAGGCTCTCTGACCAAGCTTTTTCCCATGATCTGCCACTTCAGTAGCAGCACACCCTAGTTTAGATAGGGGATAGGTGGAAGTGGCTGTAAAAAATAATCAGGATACAATGCTGCATGTCCCAGAAATACTATAGCAACTCAGACAGATGGCTCAGGCTTAATATTAAGTAACAAGCTGCAATCCAGCTCAACAAACATTTGAAATGGATCAAACTGACTCAAGGCAAAATATTTCAATTGTACCTTTCTGGTGAGTCCCTCTTACATCACTACTACACAGAAATTTTGCATAAAAGTCATGTCAACACCAAGTATTTTTTAACATAATATAATTAGCAATTGTAGAAACAAATCTGTCATCATGACTTGCTTCACAGGAAGATCAGAATACTGATTCATATATACTTCATACAGACCGAATTGCTGCAAGAACCCTGTATCTTTGTATCTCCTTCATAGACCATGACAGATCAAAACCAGTACAGGCTAGAAGGTCTTTGCTCTCCAATAGCTTGCACATGATGGGAAGTGATGCTAATCATGAGAACAACCGGAAAACTCTTTTGAGCCAATTGGATGGCACCAATCACATTGGCATTAGTCATCCACTCCTCAATCTGAGGAGAAGGAACCAAAATTATCATTCATCTACTCTCAAGGCTGCAAGAGACATGAGGGAAACATACTATTTCCCATTCTTATTATAATCATCATCACACAAAGTGACACAAGCTGCTATTTTCTGCTCCTGCTCTAGAAGAACAGTGGTTACTCTCTACACAGGTTTCAAAAGACAGAATTTGATCTCAGTTGACTGCGCTGTTCTCTTTCTCCTGTCCTTGCCAGATTAATACACAAACAAGAAAAGAAACAGGACCGGAAAGCACTACACAGTAAAAAGATTAACAGTCTGATGCCATTAGCCCCTGCAGCTGTAACAGGGAAGGTGACTGAGATGTGACTGGTAGGTAACAAACATGGTGACAAAGAAGAGTCTTGTGATACATGATGCTATGACTCTGTACACCCAGTGGGAAGGACAAGAAGTAAGAGCACAAGAAGAGGTAGGCGAGAAAAGTTTGCACACACAGAAAACCCTCCTAAAAGTTGATAGCAAAGCATTAGGAGAAGTTAGCTGGAAAGAGTGGAAAGCCGCCATCAGTGAAGATCTTTAAGAACAGATTAGACATACATCTGCCAAGAATGACAGTGGGGCAGAGAGATAGACTGGCCTGGAGTGGCCAATCTGCAAACCACACAAAGTGTGTTTACACTGCTGAGAGCAGCAAGACATGTACAACATATCTCAGAGAGCTGGGGGTGGGTGGGGGGGAACCTGGGAGGAGTTGATAGACAGGAGGTGACAGAGGCAGGCCAGAGCCCTGTTTCTCCACAGCAGGATGGTTTGGGCATTCCAGAGGTGCTGATTTAACAACCCTTGCTAGCTCACTTCCACCTGCAGCCAGGAGATCTGACCACCTAGCAGCCCTGGTAAACACAAATGCCTTTGTACATGAAGTTGTCCCAGCGTGAGAGTCACCCCTGAAGTGCTCAACAGCTGCATACATCTCCAAGGCACAGGCTGGCCAGCTCCAGATAGATGAGCTCTTGAAATCCCTTCTAACACTGTTTGACATATGTAGTGAAAAAGAGGGAGAGAAATCAGAAACGTCAACCCTTCTGACAGAGGGGTAAGCAGACCAAGTTAATGGTGAAGTAATATTCCAGAGAAGCCAAGAAAAGAGCTATGGCTCAGAAAGCCTAGAGGCCCAAAACCCCACTGAGGGAGCTCTGCCAAGGCTTTTCATGGCTCCATACTTCTGGGGTGACATTTTAGTTCACTACCCATTAGAGTTTGCCCTTGAAGGATCCTATGGGGTTGATCATCAGCTAGAGTTGAGAGTGTCACTGCTTTCTGGAAGTATGTAGTTTTGAGCAGAAGGGGATTGGGCCCCAGATCTCTGGCTGGCAGGGAGGTTTTCTCAGGGAAGCTGTATCTGACAGCTTCACCATGAAAGGAGCTGTTATTCATAGCATGAAAACTCAATGCAATAAACAAATTTGAAACTGACTTTAGAAGAAGTCATGTTAACAGACGATACCAAATCCATGTGGCAAAGATCACCATTACTTCTTTACGCTTTCCATTTTGTCTTTTTGCTGTGCTTTGGCCCAGAGAAACAGATTAGGAGTCAAGATGTGGAGCTAATTAAATTATAATACACTGAAAGGAGATTTGGCTGTACTGATAAATCTGAAGCATGCTACAGCAAGACACTCCTCTGTAGACTCAGATATCTCCCCAGCATTTCTCATAGTTATGAAATGTTGCAAATCCTCTCTAGAGTCTTAGATCTGAATGACAAAACTACAAATAATGAACTAAAGCATGCCTGAGTTTAGATAAATCAGAAAATCCAACAATTTTTTTAAATATATGAAAAGATGAGGAATAGGGACAAATGGAATAGCTGTGTACTGCAGTTGTTGATAAAAATTACCTTTCTGTAAACAGATGTGCTGAATGCAGTTTCATTCTCTTCAAAAGATAATATCTGTAACGTCCTGATTTGTCTTTCATGTTATACACTAGAAATAACTTGGCTAGGATGGAACAGGACTCACAGTAGCCCTCTTTTTCCTAAAGAGAAGAGACCTTCCATAAACTGTAAAGACACATTTGTAATTTTAGGCCCCAGTGCTCATTTATACAAATGCCTGTCTGCACCACGCTAGCAACATAAAAGGCCTCTTTAAATGTGATATGACCCCTGCTTTGCCTAGTATGGACAAAGCAACACCGATCTAAAAGGTACTGATGCCTCCCACAGGAAGGGGAACAAGCTATTTCGGTGCAGGACATCTTCATGCTAGACATTTGAATATTCCCAATGGGAAAAGTGCTTCAGTAAAAAAACAAAACAAAACAAAAAAAAACAACAAAAAACCCCCCAACTCCAGCCCCTAACTAACCTAGACACACTGCTGCCATGAGGAAACCAGAAGTGAGGCTTTTGACAGATGAACTCAGTCCATCCTGTAGGTCAGAGCTGCCCTTACAGTGATGGCAGAAGAGAGTCTGTGACTCAACCATGCCATGCAAGCAATGCTCACTGAACATGTGGCAAAGAGGTGCTCTGGGCATATACACATGCTCAGCATCTGCAGCATATTGATCTCTGTCTGTGGGCAACAGCCTCCTTTACAGACATGCAGCACTTCAAACTCTCATTATGTTCATTTACATCTAAACATGGCCAATTGTAAATTAAACTCGCAATTCTCCATCTCTGAGCAAGAAAAGAGTGCCCCTTTTAACCTAGTGCTCATGCCTAGTCTAGCCAGTCATCCGAGCTCTCTTCATCACCAGCAGAGAGAGACAGGATCACTAGGAGGTGATTCACTGTCTTACCTGATGAATCACTCCCTGGCTACCTTCAGCGATGAGAAAGACAGACAGAGAAGGAGAGCGCTAGAGCCCATATGCTTGGCTTAGACTAGATCCCCAGGCTTCAGGCAGCTCAAATAGGATGAGCTATATCCTATCTGAATGATCCTTTTCTTTTGGAGGTGTCTAATAGTCAAGACATATGAATTCAGAACTCAGTCTGTGCCTTGACACCATAACCATATAAAGCTATCATGAAAGCAGTGATCAGACAATAGCAATATTAACGACAAATACGTAAAAGCTAACTCTTGTAGAAGTCGATGGCTGTTGCACGTGAAAGAAGTGTGCCACAGCTAACCTGTATGTAGAAGTTGGTATCACACATATGCCTAATATGAAGGCTACTGTCAAAAAAGTGCAGTTTATTTTTTCCAAACAGAGGAGAAAAAGGAATCACTGGCCCTAGGGCCTAGAAACCAAATCATGAGATTTCTTCTACGTGATCTTGGTATCCTGCATAAAACTTTCTGTCCTGAAAAACACCTGTAACCCTGACCTTTCAACATAGCTAGTATTTATTTCCTTGGCTTGGCTTCTGCAGTACTGCTGCCCTTCTGTAGAGAGTTTGCTTGGGCTCAAGCTGCATAAGTGGGGAAGTGGCAGGAAAGAAAAGGCTCTGCCAGTGTGAAGCAGCTGGATTCTCAGCATCTGGTTTCAAAGCTCTTGTAGGTACACACCAGGCAGGGCAGGCTGCTGGGGCGATCTCAGCAATAGCAGCATTGCGGGAAGCAGAAGTGACCCAAGGGAGCGGCAACACCATACAGAGGTACAAGATCTGTGTGCAATGACCTTATGCTCCAATGACCATGGAGAAGCCGCCAACTTTGCAGTAGGGTTTCAGCCATGGCCGTGACAGGGCAGTTCAAGCCCCATTGGAACAGTCCCAGCGACTGGATCAAGCTCGACTGCCCCAGAAACACCCAGTTGTGCGGTGTGACATGGCACTTTATGTCCCCAGGGGCAAAGGGAATTTCGTGCATTTTCATTCTAAACGCATGAAGCAGGTAGCTAGATGAAGTAAGGTACAGCCAACCTCTGAAAAGGCTTCTTGTAGGAGGTGTGAAGAGTGCAAGAGACACACATCATTCTTCATTTAACATTTGTTGATCATTGACTTGAGAATTATTCTCCCTCTGAAAAAAATGTAGCTATTCTCTTTAAAGTGAGTTTTGACTAGAGTAATCAGGACGTCTTTAAATATAAATTTGGCACAGACACTGCAGCTGCAGTGAGATACAGATCTGGCTAGGCTTGCACCTACCCTGTGGCTGATACAGAACAACAAATGCCTATGTCATCTACAGTTGGAAAGAAAAAGGGTTTCAGTTTCAGTCAGCACAGAGTGTCAGACAGGCAGGAACTGACTCTGTGAGAGCACTGCTCCAATCGACTCCCCAAACTTCAGAGAGCATCCCTCGCCAAGCAGCTTTTAAAAGAGAATCAGTGGCATTCAAGCATATGCTACGAACTGAAATGCGCTTATTATGCAATATAAAGTGAACACTCTGGTAGCACTACTTACAGTTATGTTTGTCCAGTACACCTCCTTGTGAGATCCTACTTCCGAGACTTCTAATTTAGCCAAGCTGTCTAGACCAAGTTCTAGATGTGCTGCAGATAGACACATCATAAAGTAAGAGTAGTAGGAGGACAGTCTCTTTCCTGCAAATATTACATAAACAATAAAAAGCACTGCATGAAAGGTATAAGAAAAGTATCTAGTATATGTAATATTTATGACTTATACCTAGCACAGGTGTGCATACACACACACCTACTGACTTCCTTTTCACTTGTTCCACATTTGTCCTTGCAATGTTCCTTCAAGCAACATAACAGCTTCAACTACAAAATCATCCTTCAAATCCAACTTTCAATTGGTAATATGCTCACACACTTAAATTAACCAAGCCTTTAACTGCCCTGTAACCTCACTCTTTCACATCCGAAACTATATAGGTATAAAACTAAAACTGTAGCAGAAAGAAAATATTATATATTTAATATAAACTTGTATTTTAGTAATTGACAGCACATGTCAAAGTAAACAAATCACAGAGCTTGGGCATTGAAATGTACTGTGTTTTCATTCCATGTTATTCCTTTCTTAATTTAGCAAACAGAATTTTTTTTTTATACTGCATTTAAAGAGCAAATCAGCAAATCAACACTAAATTTTCTGTAGGATAGAGAAGCATAAGATTACTCAAGTTACCACAGAAACAAATTTAAGCAAACTGGTGCAACAAATCATGTAACTGGGCAGAAAGAAGATTTAAATCTCTTCAAAAATTATTGATGTGTGATCTTATGTCAAGTTTGGGACATAAATATTTATTATTTTGCAGCTCCTATTCCTTTAACATTTAGATTAATTTTCTTCATGCCCTTCTAATAAAAAGGAATCCAGCTAAGCCCAAGCAGTGAACAGTAAAACAATACTCCATTTGTCTCTCCCCTGAGAAGTAGGGAGCGCATTTTGTATGTCAAATTATTCCATCATACACAGGAAACATTGCAATATTGGATACATAGCACCTCACCACACATTACAGGGCTAGACTCCCGTGTATGCCTTGAACCACTCTAACAAAATTAAATCAACTCGTAAGCAAGCAGATTGGGGCAATGTTTTTACTCTTGCACTAGAGTGCAGCAAGGAAATTTTGCTTATCATGCAGAGATGGACAGTTACATTTTAGCTCTTTTTAACCACATAGTAAATCACATCTTTTATGCAGACAGCATCGTGCATGCAGATAACTGTCTGTATGTAACTCCAAAAACAGCACTACTGCTAACTTTCAATGTCTGCTAATTAGAAAGAGCCTTTTGAATTACCCGAACTATTGGCATATAAAGAATATGATGGATACTTAACTGACCCCACAAAGAACAGTCACAGACCAAATAATATCTGTCACCTTACAGCCCAATTCATTAAACATGTGACATGCGTTAGCACTACCTTGGTGCTTTCAGAAGGGAACATAACCTTACATGTGTTTTAGTTACATAAATTATTGTTCTCTAAAGAAATTACATTACTCCAGTGAACAAAAAGAAATATTGTGTCATTCAAAAGAACAGTAAATAATAGATGGTGTAAATCCACAGGACTCAATGTTTATTGTAGGTATTAGATTTTTACAGAAGGTCAAATTCTATTTATGAAAATATATTTGCAATACTTGCTGAATTCCAAAAGATGTGAAAGAAGTGCATAAGTCTCAACAGAGAAACAGCACGGTACTAGCTCAACAGTGCATTTGAAGTCATGAATTCAGTTCACTGGTGAAAAGGGTTTTCAGTAGACATGCACTCAAATGAAAAATTAGCTAAAATCACATACACTGAACTCTCCCTATGAGCAAAGTAGGCCCAGTACAGAGACATTTCCAGTTGCCTTGCTGCCCTGCGCAACAAGGCAGAACTTCCCCAGAGGGCATCAGACCATAGGGCAGCAATCTGCCAGAGGATTTCACTGCACAGGGCTCCTTCTGCAGCCAAATCCGGCAACCATGCATGCTTTTGCAAACATTAAAAAGTGCTAAGCAAAAAAGGAATGAAAGTTTCCCATCAGCTTCTTGTGTTTCACCTCACCATATGCAGATCTGTCACTCCACAGATCTTCCATGCTTACAGCAGCAGCAGCAAAAGTGCTGAGAAAAAAGGCCAAGGGACAGGAGGTGTCATGTTCAACAGTTAAGGTTTTGCTCAGAGCACTGGAGAGGCAAAGCAGGGAATATTTGCTCTGATGCTGTCCTCCAGAGGAGGGGTACTTGATCTCTGCACTACATTAATATACTGCGCTATGTATCTGCCTTAGCACTAAGTTCTTCCTGCCAAGAAGCAAGTTTTCCTAAATACCAGAAGCAGAGAACTTTGACGGTTTATTTCCTCATGCTCTTTTAGCTAGATCTCAGCAATGACCATTTCTTTAGTAACTCACAATGCAAAGGATTGGTGTTTTCACTGCAGGAGTATAATCTGATAAAGAACCAAGACCTCCTTAATCTCAGCAAAAAGAGAATGAAGAAATAGAATGCATTCCTTTAAAAAAAAAAAAAAATTCTCCCCCTCCCCCTCCCCCCCCCCCCCCAACACAGACTACTACCAAATTGTCCTTTAGCTCCTTTTAGGTTGAAAAGGAAACTTTCTGTGAGTTTACTGTAATGGAGTGTTTGTCTGTATCAGAGGCAGCCTGACCTCTCCAGCCACAAGATGAAATACCAGCAGCCCAC
This sequence comes from Dromaius novaehollandiae, assembly GCF_036370855.1. Classification (NCBI taxonomy): domain Eukaryota; kingdom Metazoa; phylum Chordata; class Aves; order Casuariiformes; family Dromaiidae; genus Dromaius; species Dromaius novaehollandiae. The sequence goes on along the minus strand of NC_088103.1, from coordinate 12,797,248 downwards.
TCTATCACTAGTTCACTATTAGGAAATTACATGGGAGGAAAGACACAACACAAAATTCACAGGAAAAAAAAGAAAGAAAGAAAAAAAAAGACATCGGCAGTGGTGGGAGTGAGTGAACAAGCATAATAATGAAGCCAGGAAAGAAGAAAATACCCTCAGGCCAATTGATAAATAAAAGGTTACTTGAGGCAAAGGGTCATATCCTGAGCAGTGTAAACTGGCCCAGCTCCTCCAACCTCAGCACAGCTACAGCAATTTACAGTGGCTGCAAAAAACCCCAAGAGACAAAAAAACCCAGCTATAAAAATGGAATTGGAGGCCCACATTTTGAGAAGCTTCCACTCACTTTTAGCACCAGACTGAGGTACAGAGGTGACTCTGAGGGTTTGTTTTTGCGGGGGAGTTCCTGTGAAGTAAGCTCAAGTGTGAATTTACACTGCATTTACTGCTGAGTCTTTAAGTAGGTTGTGAATTCATACCCTAGCTTGTTTTGCAGGGATTTCCCCAGGTAGATAAGCCCTAATTAGCCTCCTAATCATGGAGGCAGAGAAAATAAACAGATGTTTTCAAAACTGCAGACCCACATACAAATTTCTTTATTGCTTGAAGATGGCATATATTGTAGTCCCACAGGTACGCGGTGTCTTTCTTTCCTCCAGTCTCTCCCAAGCTCCCCTCCCATCACCTCTCTCAACATCCCTCCATTTCAAGGGACATGTCTGAACCCCCTTGTCCCCCACCCCATCCCAGCTTCGTGCCAGATTTCCACACCTGGCTCTTCCTTTCCCCATTCCAGTTCCAAATCTAGCAGGTCTATGTCCTCCTGATCTACTTTTCCCTGGCCCTGAGGGGGAACAGTAAAATTGTTCTGGTGCAAAGGCACATCCTCCTACCAGTTCCTTTGCCTCTGAAATGACATAACAACGTCCTAGGTCCTTGGCTACTCGATGCCCTCTGAATTCTCCTTTCAGAAGCACAACTCTACGCAGCCAAATGCCACGAAGCTGGGCAGGATTACTCCACCTCTCTTGGCTGAAAGATGCTCCCAAGTGCAGCTGAATGGGAGGCCAAAGACCTTCAACAGACGATGCAACCAGTATGGCCACAGCTTCATCAGGGCCCCAGGCTGCGTTGCCTGGCATTTACACACGAGCTAGGGTGAGCAGACCGCACCACAAGGCCTGTGCTGTTCTGCTGGGAGCTGCAGCAAGGCCGCAAATTAGTAAAGCATTTACACCTTGAATTATGTGGGACCTTGTACTACTGTAACAGCTGTTTGCTGTTCTGCTCTGCTGGCTCAGACGCACACTGCACCAGAGTCGACTGAACCCCCCCTGTGATTGTACCACTCTAACACACGGCGACAGTACCGTATCCTGAAGGATCCTTCTCAAGAAGCCACTGTAATAACATCCTCTGTCAACTGATGAAAACATCAAGTCTCTCAAAAGCAGCATGGAACGCTCCCCTTGAATGAAATCCCTGATTTTGCAAAGCATGAAGAAGAAATTCAGTTAACGCTTAGAACCTTGAGCCCTAAAAATCAATGACGGAAGCAAAAAAGCACAAAAATCAGCAGAAGGGAGTTACCACATACACTACAGTATTCCACACCGTCCTTATCTGCTCCAGTACCTAACAGCACTCAGAAGAGCGGGAACCACTTGCTAGCAGATATAGGGCTGAAAAAGCTATCTGAGAGATGCAGATCACAGACCAGTGACCCTTCCCGCACTTGACTAAGTAAATATAAGTTTCATCTTTGATGTGAATCAAAATTCTGCACAATAAGCATCTCTGAGCACAGAGAGAGCTCCGCACACTTGCAGAGCGAAAAATCTACGCTGCAATTTTCTGCATTCCATTACCTTAAGGAGTCTTTGTGCCCCTTTTGTTTGCACCATCCACAAACGTGTGTGATCGTGTTGTACCAGCAAAAATACTTAAAGAAAGCAAATGTCCAAGCTTCACAGAACAGTCTTCAGGGAAACCGAAGTTTCCTTTAGCTCAGGAGCATTTATTCTGGAAGTGTCTGTGCTTTCATCCAAACAGAAAACACCAGAAATACTGTAAGAGCACCTAAAACCCATCAAGCCAACAGCGTCATTAGCCGTGGCTCTGAAAACATTGTTTCCCATCAATCCACAGAGCTAAAAAGGTAACAGATTTTGAATGGTACCTAAACACCAGAGAATGGCAATCACATCATCAACATGATGCAACTAGAGAAGGTGGTTAGATACTCTAGAAAAACTCTTCAGTGCAAATTATTCACTTAGCTCAAATCATTTCTCTTCTCTTTTCATTTCATCCTGTTCAGGAAGGAGATCAAACTTATCTAAAAGTCTTGAACTTCAGAGGAAGGAATATGCTAAAGGTTCAGGTTCGACGAAAATAACTGAATTGTTTGTTTAGCCTGAAATAACTGAAAAGTCTGCAAGAAGCAAGTGGTTCCCATACAAGATGTCAAAGTTTTGAGAATAACATCCTGCTGCTAAACATTTTTCTTCAGAAAGAAGAAAAGCAGATGATACTTTATAAGCTGTAAATCACAAAAGGTGAAAAAGAAACTTATGCATTTTTTATCTCGAATAAACTGATCCTTATTTTGCAACAAGGCATTTTACAGCATTTTGAGAGTATTAAGAGGCCTCAAAGCAGCTGTGAATGACATTTCTTCCAGCAAAAACCAGGGACCTACATAGGCAGAATACTGTAGACTCTAAAGAACATGATTAAGGAGAATGCAGCCAATGGAAAGCATAAGAAATTTTCTCACCAAAACAAAAAATGGGATACCATAAATTTGAAAATTGAACAGTTTCATCCACATATGGTACAGCATTTGTCTCTCACTCCAGGACAAGACATTCAAGATGGGGCAGCCATACAAGAAAATGGAGTTCAAAAAAAGTGTTTGTTATTCACATTCTGAAATTGGGAAACTGCAAATTTTCACAGATAATTATAGAAGTTACATTGATCTTATATCACTGACTTCAGCAATGCAATCTATCTTCAGTGATTCCAAAGCCACAGCAGCAAGGAGTTTACCTGCTCCCCTAGCAACTCCCCATGCCATATGTGCACCATGGCTAGACACAGTCTCCCCAAGGCTAGGATGACACTGTATTCAGTGCCGTGTGGAGGTGGATGGAGAGCTGCACTTCAAGTCACAATGCAAGCAGCAATTGCTGCGCCAGTTGCCCACCAAATTCTTTACACAAAGGCTGGAAGAAAAAAAAAATCCTGTTATGAAAACCTGTCTCATTGCGCATATGCAAAACAAGCCTAAACTTCCGCTGCAAAGATGACCTTGGTTCAGGCACTTTGCAACTTCTGAGCACTTGGTGACCTGAATATTCGATAATCAACTACAATGTTATTAGCATATCAAGACATTTGTGTCCTGCATTTTGGATGACCTGTACCATTTAAAAAGTATTGATATTTGGAAAGAAGGCCTCAAACAACTAGTTTACTCAGCCCACAGCCTCAGGCAACCCATGAAAAATCAAAGACAGAGACAAGGAATTACTGGAGTACAGGGAGCAAATTAAGGAGATATGGGGGAGTACTGTGAAAAAGAAAGCAGACAACGGGGGTCATTGCATGAAGGGGACTCTGAAATAAACCCGTACATACCTAAATTCCTCTCTGCTGAGTAACAAGAGGAGGCAGGTAGTAAACAAAGCAACACTGTGCTTGCACAGACATTAACTGTAATAGAGTTCCATCTTAGATCTCAAACCTATTACAGCAATACTTTGCTTACTCATATAATGTACCATTTGGGGCAATGTATCTATGTAAACACATGAACTTTTGAAAGAATATTTTATGTTTGTAATTTTCAGGGTGCAATCGCTTTTGTAGTTTTCCCAGGCAATAAATTTCCTGTCTGGCATCTCTGTGTGTAAGATCACCGAGCCAAGCTACTTAGGTCCTTACCAAACCTACAGCTTACAAAAAGATAGCAGGGATAACCATTAGCATGTGCTCTAGAAAGGGCATCCTAGAGAATTCAGTCAAGCAAGGCAAAGGAACCAGGCCCTTCATATTCGTTTAATAACCTGTTAACCTCTGAAATCATTGCCAATACTAATCTATTCATCTAGTAACTAAACACATCTATATGAGCTTCTTATGCAATAACACACTGGTTAAACCTTAGGACATATCAGGCAGGGTGTATTTCTCAAATAGAAATTAGACCTCTTATTAAACCTCAAAGGAAATTCCATGTAAACACACAGCATCAAAAAGCTGAGAGCACATAGGCATTTTGTCTTAGTTTTAGTCAAAATGAAGTGATTCCTTTTTCTTCCTTCAGTTGTAATATTTTCAGAAGCATGGAGAACCGTCCTTGAGAAAGCTGATCATTAAAAAGAGCACAGCTCTTCCTCTTACACCATCATATCCTAGGGAGGCCTTGATGCACTGCTAAATTAAAATATTTCAGAAAAACAAAACCGGGAAACAAACTGGGATTTGGTCAACAGAATTCATGCTGGGTGAATCATTGTGGTGTGGAAACCACCAGCTCTAAAGATGGAAAGTCCGGAGCCATTCACTGGCACTCAAAAAAGGCATTAAAGAATCATTTGGCTTGGCGTTTTGCTGGTAAGCTTCCCCAACATTTGAAACATGGGAAGGCCTACCTATGGATTGGCCCCTTGACCTTTTTTCTCTCTCTGAGCATGGCCAGCAACTTGGTCTCTACCATGGCTTTCCCTGTGGGATGCAGTGAAAACTGCTTAAATATCACTGCATGACTCAACATGCTGCAGAAACGCTGCAAGGTCATGGCACTGGTTCTTCCCTCCACATCCTGCATCTATTGCCCTCTTTCTGCCTTTCCCCAGGAAAAAAACAAAACCTACATAGTTTACAGATTGAACACAGCCAGTTTCTAAGTAGAGCTTCCTTCAGACTCCTCTGGGTTCCTAACATTGTTAAAATTTACACAACTGCTGATGAGATCTAGTAAAATGTTTGTGTTCTGCTCGTGCATTTTATTGTCTTTCATAAGCCAAAGTCTTATTAGCAAACCATTTTAGCGAAGTTCAAAGGCCAAAATGTTGTGTGTGCACATTGCTTGTAGCAAAGATAACAGCTCTTCTTGAAAGGAACCTGTTATCTGTTCTTTTTTTACCCTCCTTGTTTTCAAAGTACTGGAAGACATAAACTAGCTATCCTTGGGTATGTAACACATTTGATTCAACTAATCGTTACGTATCTATCAATTACTTGACATAATCCTGTCTGCTGTCACTGTTAGGTTTTCTGATAACTTTCAAGCTCACCTGATGGCTGGATCTGTAGCAGCCTTCTTGGCAGTGCTGGATGGGAGGACCGAGAGCCACAGTGAGGAAGGAACGTAACTGCGCTGCAGGACAAAAGGAGAGCTACTCCAGTGGCTAGATACCTTGAGTTGAGGCAACCCAAGATCAGATCCCTTTCCTTACATAGCCTTATGTACATCACTTATTCTCTCTACACCTCAGCTCCTTATCTGTAAAATGGCACTTTTGTGTGACAGGCTCTGTGAGAATAAACACAGTATGAAGTGGCACATTGACAGGGAACATGGAAATACCTCTGAATCTCTCATAACTCCCCATTACAAATCAGTCATTTTTAACGCTCAAAATGAATGATTCCAGAGAATGCAACAGTGGAAACTACTTACAAAAGACTGAAGAAACACGCTTTCCTGAACTGAATTCGGTTTTGTAAGTTTTAACTTAAAGGGATTCATTTACCATAGTGATATTTAGAAAGCAGTCTTTCAAAATTATAAACAGTTTTCTATGGAGCAAACCTCCAGCTAGCAGCAATGGTGTACTGTAGCACTGATCATAATGGATCAGTAGAGCCTTTCAACATACCAAGCACACTTCAGCATGTCTAGAGAGAAAAATCTATAGAAACAGCACATCAAAAATCTGGGAATCTTGTGCATTCATTTTGCAACACTTAATAGCGCTGATATTACAAAGGGCTGCTAGCCCCATCAAAATTTCACAGGCTATACGTCAGGACAGAATCTGGCCTTAAATAGTGAATTACAGTAACCTTAAACTAGGCACCAACCTCCTGTGGAGTTCTGATCCTAAGCAGAAGGCAGACTCCACACGACCCTAGCTAAATTCTCTGGAACCTTACCTATGCCTAAAAAGCATTGCCACCACTTCTGGGGCAAATTTAGTCACTGGATAGCATTGTTCCACTGGATAAAATCATACCCTAATCCTTCTTTTAAGATGCTCCACCTAAAGCACAAGTAAAACCAATCCCTTCTGCTTCTGTCTGTTTTATGTCCTTCGCTCAGGCCACAAAAGCTCCAACGCTGATTTCTGACCTTTTCAGTACAGCCAGATAAACAAACAGACTGTATTTTCAGCTCAGCTACTTTTAACTAACTATGCTGCATGCAAATCTTCTTTTCACTGTCTTGTGGCCAGCAACCTCCACTCAGATGTATGGCCTGATGTCTTCTCAAAATCCCATCACAAACCTACCTTCCAGGAGAAGGGGATGCACAGAAGCTGTTCCTGCACTGTCACATTAACTCAAAGTTCAGGGTCATACTGGTCTGCCCCAAAACCCAGTGTGGGTGCAACTGTCTTAATCTGCTTGGGAACCAGAGCCCCAATTCAAACACAGCTACCAAACGCACAGTCAAGAAGTCACAGCTGGTTTAGGTCATTTGTATGGTAAGGGGACAGCATCTTTTTTATTTTTATTTTTAAACACACTTACCTAGCCTTGCATCAGTCATTCTCCCCTTCTCTTTCCCTAAGTGACTGCCCTGCACTAAAGCTCATGGTGATTTCTTCAGGTGCTGTATTCATCGGGGCTTCCGCTGCTCTCAGCTCTACACACTGCCAGCATCTGTAACGTGGAGTAGTGCATTTTGAGTACTCTGCCACATCACCACTCCTGCCCTCAAGTTTCCAGGGTACCTCGACGTTAGTGTCAAGTTTGGGGCAGCAGCGTTCTTCTGAAGCAAGCCTCTCAACTGCTCCTACTTACTGTGCTTTAGGTGTGCCACGGAGCAGCCTCAGAGTGCGTGGACTGGATTCCTGTCAGACGAAACTGAGCTGGAGGCAGCACACCAGCAGCACACGTACAGCCTGCCGGCTGCACGCAGTCCAGGGGACCCGACTAGAGCTGCCCACCTCCAGGTCCACTCCTAGCAGCTCCCATACTTGCTAGTGTAGAAATTGCCTTAGAGTATGAGACATTTGTTCCACTTCAGAGAAATTTAACAACCCCCTTCTACCCTCTACCACCACCCAAACCCCACACTCCCTCAGGAACAGGAAGCAGCTTGACATGTTCCCTTTCAGCTATTCTCCCAACCAGCATCTCCGGTGGATCATAACATTTGAACTATTAACACTTTGCACTAATCTTTATTAAAACTGTCAGTTATCACTTAGGTCCCATCTTACCTCCCTGTATTCTGTGTCACTTACCTCTTCCCTTTCACCTCTCTCTACTTTTCCTGTCTTTCTTTTGGACGACTCCTGTTCTACTTTACTGTTTCAGTTATGAATAAAGCTTGAGCTCATTGCTACACCAAATTCATCTGAAATAACTCCTTTGTCTTCTGTGATTTCTTTGTTTTTCTGTGACCGAATTTCTAGGCCAGTTCTACAGTGCAAACTTCAAGCCAACGATAAAAATTATTTCCTCTTCTTTCTGATTTAGTTGCACCATGATCTTTGCCTTTGTGAGCCAATGCAGGATGCAAGGAAGTAAATGGGAAGACCTCAGATGATTGCAACAGGCAGTCCCCTAAACTGATTTAATTAAGTCATTCAAACAATTGATATTATGTTATATCATAACATGTATATTTATGTTAAATTTCATGACTATACAGCATTCACAGTTAACCGTGAATGCTCTGTCTTTTGCAAACACATTTTTTCCGTGTTATACAATCTAAAAAAATACTAGTTTTGTTCTAATGTAGTTGTAAGAATCAAATTTACATACAAGACCTTTAGAAAACACAGACCCACCTCTAAATGCAAAGAACAAACATTTGCATTACCTATTTATATTAAAATATGCAGAAATTTCCAAAGTATTCAGCCAACTTATAAATTTTTATAACTTCTTCAAATTGTTAACATTTTTTTAACACACAGCATTATTTCAGCTTTGTGAAAAGCTCAATAACAATCTTTCTGGTCTGGAAAAAAGGAAAGAACATTATAATAAAGAATGCAGAATAAATAAAAACAAAACAGTACAAGCCGTACATCCACACATACAAAGACAACTTTCATGGTGAGCTATAAGCAATTATAATAACACAATGTGCTGCATGTTGATTTCACCAGTGAAAAGAATTTCTCTAGTTATTGAAGACTTTCCTGGCAGAATTTCAGAAAAAAATTCTGACATTCTCCCAATCTGACTTCTGTGCAATGCAAGTCATGCGCATTTTAAACACCAATGAATAATACTGCCTTTCTTCTATGAACTGTTAACAGCTGTAGAAACTATTATAGCCTGCTTAAAATCATGTCTCTGTAGTCAATATTCTCCAGACACTTAGCAATACTAAAGCTATTCCTGGGGCTAGGCTAGAATTGCTGTGTGAATACAAAGTTTGATTTATGTCGAAGTGAAACAACAAACATCTGATCTTTCCTTTTTTTAAATAGCCATTCATATAAACACGAGCATCAGCTGCATAACTAGAAAGTGATGTACCGAATTTACAGAAATTAGACAAAGGAAGACCACCCACAGTTACCTTCAAGAAGAAAAGATTTGTCAGAGAGTGGAAGACTGCTGGTGAGGATACTTTGTACAATCTTGGCTGCCTAATGTCCTCATGGTGAAGCTGTGGCTTATGAGAGTGATGTTTCACTAATCTAGTCTTCTGAAAGACAGAAAATTGATCAGCAGCCCAGTACCATATCTTGGCACTGCTCATCATCAGCTGCTTGCAGACCAATCACAGGCTCAGTGAATTGCCTAATAAACTGGTCCAGATGCATCCAAGAGGAAGTCGTGCTCTCTGTGTGTTAGTGTTATTCTTTTGCATCCCAAAGCACAGGTGGGAGCAGGAGAAACGCTCAGCCCTGGTTCCTTTGACATTTTTGAAGAGATGACTGTGAAGAGACAAGAAAAGACATACGTGGAACAAGAGCAAACCTTAAAATACACATGAAATTTCAGATACATTGTACAGGTCCATGTTCATCACTAAACTTTTACAGAAACTTGGTGTGCTGAAAATCCAGTTTTGATTCCTCACTCTGACAAATTGCCAAAGTTCCTTCCTTTACTCTGTTATACATCACCACCTTTCTAGAAGTGAAAACAAGTAAATAAAATCAGATTTGCGGGTGGGGGTGGGGTGATCTTTGACAGAAAAAGCAATTAATTTGACCAGTAACTATAATGAAACGAGAGTTGAGCTAACTGGAAATAAGGCACTCTTCCTCCAGATGAAGATCGTAAATCAGTCAGGAAGAGTTCATTAGCCTCAAATAAATGCTGTAACCTCTTCTAGATTAATCGTACATTGTAGAGGAATCTTTAATTGCTAGAGTATCTAAAAGGAAGAAATACATGCTAAAGCTTTAGCTTGTTGCTGGGGATTTTTTTTTTGGTATCAATGAATTAACTTTTTAAAAGCATCAGGCTTATGGCTCCTACCCAGTGCTCTTTTTTTATGGAAGTTTCAGCATGCACCAGTATTTCCCCAAGTAGCATAGGTACCCTCCCACCCTCTCCTGCACACATGGAGGCACCAGAACAGCCTGTCTGCCCTGCAGCCACCCCAGATCTTATCAAATGGAGCTCTCCACAAATGGTCCCACTGCTTGGCTGGGAAAGAAAAGCTACCTTGTCATGCCTATGGCAAATTCAATGTTGGTTTCCTAAAAGCCACTGAAATACACTTTGTGTGGCTATTTCTGAGAGGTTTGGAAAAGGATACATCTGCTAGGAGGAGGGCTGAATAGCTGTTAGAGCAAATAACTAACCTTCGCTCTGGAGACTGCCTTACTAAAACTCCAAATAGCCGGCGCAGCTGCCTAGGGATAGGAACTCTCACTAAAAAGCTACATTGCCCACTGTTGCTCTAACTATTGTGAATGATCGAGGACTCCAGGGACAAAACACAGCCTGAAATTCCAAACATAGGCCTAACTCACAGTACAGTTGCTATAATTCCCTCTACTTTCATGTCAAATTAAAGCTCTTGGACTGGTCTCAAGATCACTGATATCTGTGGGAAAACTACCCTTGACTATACACAGGACCCCAGTCCGCATTTACGAGGTCATATCCCACGGTGCTCCCACTAACGTCTCTGCTACTCACCCTCCTGCTCCCTCTGCTTTTCCTGTTCCTTTTGCCTGCCATTCTTGCATGTCTCCACTTCATCCCCAAGCTCTGAGCCTTATCCCGCACTGCCCTCTGGGCTATGAGCTCTCTCCCTGAGAGGGCTCCGGCTGTCACACCTCAATCAATCTGGGGTAACGCTCAAATTCAATGGGACCAAATCTGACCCATATCACTAGATCTTTCTTGTCAAGTCTTTTCCCTCCTCTGCTCCAAATCCTGCCTCCTGTCTCTTTGAACAATCTCATCCATTCTGCCTGTATTTAGCATCCGTAGCTTTGCTCCCTTTTTCTCCTTAGCTGTTGTCCTACATTTTGCATCTGCTAATTTTGCCATACTTAGACTGAAAGCTCCTAAAGGCAGCGTACAAGCCTATTGCTTTTTTCTTCCTTTGTCTATAAAATGGTGCATTATTTAAACAGTTTCCCGTAACGATGGAAAGAGATGACCAATTCACAACACTAAACTTATAAAAGCAGAGGGTGTGCACAGAAGGGGGAAAGGAGCGCATTATTTTATTCAATTTCAATAGATACCTAAGAAATAGCACTTTTTCAGAAACACTGACCACATACAATGCAAAAAGACTTAGTTATGGTTTTAAACAAATGCAAGAAAAAAACACCGAAGTTACTAGTAGCTGTGATATCCTTCGGTCCAGGAATTTCAGCTCAGCTCTGTTTCTTAATTCGGCACAGTCACAAGGCAACATTGCAATTAGAATCATCCGGGGACTGCAAATGAAAAAAAGTAACATTCAAATCAACTGATTTCCAAGGTCATGTATTTGTAACCAGGGCAGGAGGGAACCAAGCAGCCTCACAAAATTTACAAAATAAGGGCAAATCATGAAGCACAGAAAATTCTCACAGGTGTTCTCTGAACACCAGCTTCATTTGTTAATCTCAATGGTGGGTAGCTCCACTGAATGGAGTAAGAAAAACCAGGCTGTGGGTTGCAAGGGCAGATAATTTAGATTGGAAAGCTGACACTGGACCACATGGAAAATTAAGCGGCTTGGACTGCAGACAAGCTTGGGGTGGGGGGTGAAGGAACAGCTATTTCAAGAATCACTATTGGGCACAAAGCAGCATTCTGCAAAGGAGTGTTAATAACAAACATGAAACGCACTGATGTCCTCAACACGGTCAGAAAAAGACAAGTAGCCTTCCGCTGTAAAAACCCAGATTTCAAGTGATTTTATCCATCACAAATGAAAAATGAAACAGAAAAAAACTCCAGCATGTGGGCGCATATCACAAATGTGAGAACAGAGCCTCCTAGCAATGCGTTTAGAAAGATCTGGTCCTTGGCAATAATTCCGGAATGAGAAACATTTTAGACAGGTTACCTCCTTGCCTGCCTATGTGTTGAAAAGTCACTCATAATTGCAAAACTTTTAAGCAATCTTCTGTGCTGCTTTTATGTTACAATAATTACATGTAGGTTGTTGAGAACTGAATGGTATCTGATATCATTATCCTAACATATGCAACTATCCATCCCGACATTTATACTATGCCTATCATAGTGGGGAGGGATTATGAATATGAACACACATGGCAAACAATACTGTTAACGCTTCCCATTTTGGCTGGTAACGCTGTGTTACTGCAGTCCACAGGCAGGTGCTGTCATTTCTGACAAGGCTGTTGGGTAACAGTGACAGGAATCTGTCAGATACTGCCCACACATGGGCCATGTCCCACACGGCATGCTGACCTCCTCGGAAGAATTTTAATTTTAAAATTCTACTGTCAAATGTTACAAATATCAACTGACAATGCGGAACGTATTACAGAGGAATGGTAAGACATAATGGTCAAGACACAGAACAACAGGAAAATACCCCCAAAGGAAGCAGCGGCATTGCTGGAGCACACGCTACGCTTCATCAGAGAAATGGGCTGGATCTTTGTCTGCGACTGAGACGTGCTTGGTCCATCAAGGAAGGCAACGGGCAAAGGCACCTCTAAGCTTCCTTTGGAATTCCCTGACCTTGTGCCTGCTCAAAGTTAGTGCTGTCACAAGGACTACCTAAAGCAGCCTCAGGCTTTGCCAAGACTAAACCACAGTGCCTTTATCCCCACAGATTATATTCACAGCATGGACCACTCCTAGTTCCCCAAGAAAAAGCCCGGTGCCAACGGATAAGAAGAAACATGCCAAAGAGCTTTTACATTACCTTTATACAGCTATACAACCTGCTGCTTGTTCTTCCCTTAAACAAGAAAATTCTGAGATCTACTTACTTCAGCTTCCTGCCTACCTTACTCCACTAGAGTTACAAAGTTGACAGAGTAGATGGACAACCAGTCACACTTCCTCGGTGGGCAAGAAAACACAGGAGGCTCTCAACTGAGTGTCGAACCAAAGAGCCCTTGTGCACCTAGCCAGGCAGGTCAGAATGTTTCTCCCCCTTTGCAGGAGGTAATCAGGACCACAGCAGAGCGATAAAAGCGGGTAAGTACCTCCGATTCAGGCACTTCAGTGAAAACTCCAGCAATTTTAACTGCCAGGGAAGGTGGCTTTAAACTAAGCTATCAGACTTTCTAACTGGAGCCCCCAAGACAAGCACATATGCCCACCCTGCTGCCAGTGAGCTCTCCACCAGCAGGAGAACTGACTAAATAGGTGGCAGTAACTTCAACTACACGAATCGATTTGGGAGAGCCCTTCTGCAGCGCTCTAAACGCTGGAGTTCGGTAAGTTATGTAAGGAGATAATTCCACCATTGCCTCTTTAACAAAAAGTAAGAGAACGCTGAAATGATGGTTTTTGCTTTTGGAAATTGTATTAAGACCAGTGCAGAAACTGGTAGCAAAGAAGTGATTCATGAACACCAACGAAATGATTCACCAGTCCCTCACCAGGAAGTGATCTCATCACACCGCATCTCCCTGAGAATGGCAGAAGAGCAGCTTTGTTTCACAAGACAGGAAGTGCTGTATTCTCCAAAAGAAAAGTATTAAATCTGCAGGTGTGTATGACAAACGAGAGGGAGCAAACTGTCAGTGCTCTGGGTAGTGAGTCAGATGCCCAGCGTGCTGATCGAGAGCATGAGCGCACACACTCCGATGGTTGCGAGCACTGCTGAAGAATACCAAAATACTCCCAATCTGGTCCGGGATAAATTGCAAACTCCGGATACATCTTACAGTTGCCTCATCCCAACCCAATCCCACCTTCTCAAGCTGATCCATCACTCCTCGCTCCATCCCTCTAGCCACAAACAGTCAAATCCTTTCTTGCTCCCTGCTTAGCGACCCTATAGCGAGTGTGCCCTCACATTCTTTCTCCTAACTGGCCCCCACTGTCTCTGACTCACAACATTGCCTCCTCCACCCAAAATGGGCTCTCAATCTTGCCAGGGATTCCTACACTTTAACAGTATCTCTGCTCCACTCCTTTGCTCTACCTGCCATGGTTACCCTATTCCCAGGTGCTCCCACGGCTTCTTAGGTCAAAAGGCACAGACTGTTTCACATCCAGCTGGCCTAGGAAACCCCAAAGCTCTCAGGAGCCAAATATTACACTGATTTTCACACTGCAGATCACATCAAGGAGAAGCTGAATGCATGTACGTGGCAGCTGTGGAGGGAGGCAGAAAGGGAGGGAGTATTAGGTTTCAGTATGTATGCCGCATGTGGTCTTCAAGGGTGGCGTGCTGGATAAGTCTTCTTTTCAGTTCTTAAAACTGTATGTCGCATGGGGCACCACCATACTCTTTGCAGTTATTCTGGGCGGTATCAGCTCGCCAGCACCTCAGAGCCCTAAGTATGCTGCACTCTGCCATGCCTTGTGATTAACGATTGGCCCCTTGCAAAGCAGGGAGCAGTAGGCTTGCAGCTACATAGCTACTGACCTGTTGATGACAAGCTGACATTGCTCAGACTGACTGCAATTTTCTTTCTGCAGATCTTATTCCTTCTCCTCAGCTTGTCCTGTGTGCCAGGATGTCAAAGCACTATCCCCCTGGTTCACCTCTTAGGGCTGCTTCTCCCTCACCCATACCCCTCCCTCTAGGAAACCTAACGCTTATAGCATCTCTTATTCACTGCCCCAAGCATTCGAAATGCAATAGAAACAGCCCTGCTTTCCTCCCTAACCTTCTGCTCAGCTGTCCCCGAGATGAGGGATGGTTTGGTTCCGGGGAACTTCCAGAGAAGACAGTGGTGAATTTTTGTACCATTCATTTTCTGCAAAACTCCCTTAATTCTCTGCAGGAAAACTGGTGGGCTTGCTGCTATGCAAATCTGCTGGCCTACAACACACCAGAGGCTCCTGTGAAATCAAGGCTTTAGAAATAGCCACAGAGCAACAGGCACCTCCAAGCAGCACTGGAGAACTCACTCTGCAGGGAAGAACAAGTCCAGTTTCATGGAAAATGAAATCAGCTTGTAAGTATTTATTCTGCTATTGCTCCTAAACTCCTCCAGGGACTGGCCATTTAATGCAACTTGCATCTTCGAATCTAGTAACCTCGGGTCCCTGGGGACCGGTGCTGTAGATGCAGAGAGACGGGGCTTGGAACTGAGCAGCTCAGGGATTTCAGTCACATTTGGTGCCAGACAGAGTGAAGCAGAACTTCTCATGTAATCCACCCGCTTTATAGGTTTCACCTAGAAAAGTAAGCATGCCACCCACCAGCCTTCCAACTCAACTCTCAAAGTCACATCCAAAGAGAAGACTGAAATGAGAGCTTGCTTTCTGTATTACAGCAGCGCAGACAGACTTGGGCGCAGAGACAGACAGCTCCTGCTCCAAAGAGCCTCCAGCTAAAAGGACAGAGCAGTCAAAGGGAGGAGACAGGAAACATGTTTCTCCTCACACACTCAAATGGGGAACTTGATTGCGTGATTTCTCTGTGTGGTAGGGCACAAGAAAGAATATATTCTTAATACGACTTCAGTGTTCTGGTATATCAGACAAGATCACAGAGGAACTCCATCAGCAGTGGCAAATGGAAATGCCCCTTCCTTTGGCCAAACACAAAAAAGCACTGAACCTAAATTTCCACTGACGACACTTATTTAACATAAGTGTAACCCCATCAATTTTCACAGTTATTTCAGATATACTTAAATAAGAATAAAATCCAAATCTCAGTTTGGCTTAGAGAAAAAGATACTGCATCTGGAGTTAACAACATGAAGTAACATTTCAGCAAATATTTTAGAGAACATTTCACTTTGATGAACATACTCCCTCATCCAAGTTATTTCTATGATCTAACACTACCATCTATATTTCTGTGTTCTAGATGAGCAGCAACTGCTGTATTCATCTCTTTAAAAACAACTGTCAAGTACCATCCATTAATCACATCTGTATTACAGTATTTCTATCCAAACAGTCTCCTTGCTGTGCATACGTAGTACTTCCTTAAAGTCTGTCCCAGACTGAGCAGACTGGAATATACTACAGATATGCATTTTACCTCAATTACCCAGAAAAGTGAATGGTTAAGTTATTCTATGCAGCATAAAACCTCATGTACCACAGGAACAGAAGTGTAAAGGCCACACAGTGCTTTCACTTTATGTGTGCATCTTCCAGTGATGTCAACTGGATTTCTGATTCTCAATCAGTACAACTTCTGCCAGGAAGTATTTTCAAACATAGCCCATCAGCTCTGGTGAAAGCATTCTTAAACGCTGGCCTCAGGAAATAGGTTCTCTGCTATTAGGAGTTCAAATATGACCACTACATTTCTAAGCATAAGGACAGGGGATAACTTGTGGTCAGGCTACCACAGCTTGAGAACTTGAGAACATGAAGATGGCTTAAGCTAACAGGCATCATTTCACTACAGGGCACGAGAGAACAGTTCCTACAGCTGTTTCTGAAGCTCAGCTGAGGAATAACAATGTGTTAAGCTATAGCAGGCTGGTTGGTTGCAATAGTCTCTTCATATGCTAGCAGCTAAATTGGTTTTGTTCTAAGACATGGATCAAAATATTGTAAGAAATATAGGGCATAGAGTAGAACAGAAGAAAAGTCATTTTCAACTTGTTGTGCTTCTCATGAAGTTTTCAGATTCTGCATAAATTCTAACCATTTTTATCATTTTAGTTACTTTAAAGCATCTTTATACCATAAACAACCAATTTCTTTTCATCGACTCCTTTTTTCCATTTTAGTCATAAGCCATCCCATGAAGTAAAATAGCTCAGATTCACATGTAAAGATTGAGATGAGATAACACAGATTAAAGATAATGAATCAACTGTTTTTGTATACAAAATAAAAATCTAATTACAAAGCAGATAATGGGTTGACTCTGCCTTGAGTTGCATTAGAGACTGGCCTCCCAGAATCCAGAGCTTAAGATGCCTTCACTTGCTCTCTCTGTGACAAAGCAAGCACACCTCAGCCAAATCACGTCTGTGCCAAATAGTCTAACAACTAAATACTGAATTTGTCTTTTTATAAATCACTTATAAGTCAAAGGTACACAATCATTTGCATACACAGCTACCTTATTTCAAGCCCAAATACAAGGTGCTATTATCACTTGGCCAGATTCTCCTCTCATTTGCACTAGCGCAAACCACATCATTTCCTCTAACATCGGTGGAGTTACAGGGGTTTTGTATCACATACGGGGGAGCAGAATTTGGTGACGTGACTTTTTCACTGAGGTAAGTGGCATCACCAGTTACTCATTCTGTCTGTAACACAGGTGGATTGGAGGGTTTCCTTTCTGCTGTACGGGCAGCCTACTCTGCTTGCTCTTCTTATACTCACCATCCACGCCTGCGGACGGTGGATTTCTACCGTATCCCTCCAAGGCCTTTATTTTAAATGGATCTTGTTTCACAGACAGACCAGAGCAGGTTACTTATCCTCCTTAATTCATTTGATTTACAAGAAGCACTCCAGCTGGGTAACACCAAAGAAAAGACAAAATTGTTTCTACAGTATATTTACACACAATAAAATGAACCTATCAAGCAAACAAACTGTACAAAATGTGCCCTAGTATTAACTAAAACCAGAAAAAACTCTCTCTTCAGTACTTTCAGTGCTTATAAATATATGCTTATATCATAAGTAACCTAGAGCTTCCAGCAATTACTTAGTTCTCAAAGCTTTGAGCCAAGTTTTCTCCAAGATATTTACTCACTGGGGCTCACAGGAGGTAACAGAAAACCCATCTCCAACCCTGTTTCTTCAGAGCCCTCAGCACCGAGGGCAGACTTTCCTCCGTCACCCTGACTAACCAGCTCACCAAGTTTAACTTCGCCTGGACTCCCTCTATTTACTATGCACTGCACAGTCACTGTCACACTGCCAGGCATGGTGTCACTCCCTGCCCAACACCTGGTCAGCAAAGGACAGGCAGTTAGGCACTGAGGGGCACGGGGATCTGTCTATCTAGGAATCAAGCACTCTGCTGCCAGTAAGACAGCAATTACAACAAGGGCAAGAGCATGCAGAACAACAGCCTGAGAGCATAAAAATCTTAATATTTCTGTCCCCCTGTGCCCATAACAGTTGGGTAAGGAGTTACTACTGTTCTGCTCATTTACAGATACTGTGTTTAGGTATTCATACCCATTACTTAGTACCTTTATTTCCTTCTGGTACCATAAAAAAGCAATTACCAGTTGTAAAAAACATGGCTGTTCATGACCATGATGAGGTATGTCAAGAGGTACAGCCTGCAGAGCTCAGTGTGTAACACAGTGTTGGCCAGACAAGCTCACGTTCCTCCCAGTATGCAGTCTGACCTCAGACGGGACTCACCTGCCAGCCCATGCAGCAGCATTCAGCAGGACTACGTGTCCTTCTGCAGATGCAGTTTTCTACCACCTGGCATGGTAACATCAATATCCATATAGCCAGAGAAACAAACTCCTCCAAAACTTCCCCTTGCATAAAGAGAACAGTAATCTATTACACAAATAAAAGGCACAGTAAATCACCCCAACTTGACTACTGATCCATTTCAAAAAAGCAGTTCTAGCTTTAAGGGCCCTCTTCTGCCACCCTTCCACTGAATGATAATTTCACTGGGGAGAAAAGCTTGACAGGTCACACAGTACAGTGCTTTGTGATGCAAACTCATGTGTGTCTTTTTTCCCCCATGACAATTCATCGAAGCAGAAGACTGTCACATTTTTTCTGGTGGAAGACGTTAAGAACTAGGTTTTCTCCCTCTGGTAAAGCTGGAAAACAAGCTAGGGGGCCAGGTTCTCTGTATGTGAACCTCATGTGACTCAACAGAAGTGACTGTAGATGAGGTGTGAACCGAGAAGGGCTTCAAATAATCACATTCCAGCTGCATATAGCCAGAGTCACCAACAGAGGAATCGGTCACAGTTTAAAGTGGAGTATTACCATCTCGGCAAAGCAGCAGCATGACTCTGTGCATCCAACATTGTAATTCTCAGACAAATGCTATGGTGAAAGCACATCAAACTTACAAAAGAGCTCTTAAATGCTTGGAAATGACAGCTATAAGGCTGCTTGGGCAATCTTCCTTGTACCTCCTCGTATGAGGAATCAGTGATTGTACACCATCACATCCTGTTTCCCTACTATGCAGTATGCCATCAGCTTCAGACCTTTCCATTCGGCCTCAAGTAACCATGTGCAGACAGGGTGCAAATGCAGTTTATATATGTATGTTTATATTCAGCATAAAATAAGAAACAGCACTCATTCTGCATTCAGTTTTAACACTCTATATACACACAATGATGTAGTCAACCTTGAAAAATCAGGTACATATGTAAAAGGAGATTCTTAATACAGCCCTAAATATTTCCCACAGTTATGGGGCTCCCGTTCTCAGAAGTGCTTTTTTTTTTTTTCCCCTATACACAGGAGCAGCAGGCTAGAAGAGATTCTCCGACTCCCCCAAAATAACATAAGTAGAAGTTAAGTCCGAAAGGTCACATAAACGCTGCCCTCCCTCACTGCCCCCACACCCCAGGAAGAACTCACCCTAATACTCTACAATAAGGCTAAAACTTTTAACTGTAACTCAAAAGTCTCCAGAACTACACCCCACAACAGGAAGACAACAAGAGAGATCAAGGGCATCCCCAGAGAATTTGTTAAATGAAAAAAGTAGCATGTACCAAGTTACTCAGCCGTTTTGTAGGATTACAGTCCTGTTTGCATCCTCTTCCAGTGTCATAAATTTTACTGTATATATAAAAATACAAATACAGTTACAGCACTGCCATGAGTTGCATATGAACAGCTCTCTATAACCAGTGTCAGCTCCTCGCATGTACAAGGCCTTGCCCATGCAGGTCTCTCCGCAGGATTAGGACTGTAAACTATGATACATAAATGCTGGTAAAATGTGTTTACATAATATGTAAATAGATAGAGAAAAGTACATTCACACCAACTACTGGGAAAAGAAAACAAATCATTTTTCTACTGCTAGAAGTACTGAATCACTTACCATCTGGTTTGGGAGAAAAAAGACACAATCCAATTCAGCTAAGAAGAAAATCCTGTCTAAAAAAAGTAATCACATGCTAAATCGCCCTAAGTTCAATTTCCACTCATTTTAACATGGAGACACGACAGAGTTTTCTTTTCCTGGGGAAAAAGAAAGAACAGAAAGAAAGACGTGAAGCTTGTTAGGCCCTGATCCTGCAAGCTCTAAATACTTAGCTATAGGGGGTAGTGGAAGCTCTTTCTCAGGGAAAAGTTGAGGCTATGCATCAGGTTCTGCTGCAACACATTCTAATCTTCTAAGCAAAATCTAACACGCATTTGCTACCATGCTGTGAAATGCAAAGGTAAAATCTAGATACTAAACTTCTGAACTAATTTCTCTTTATACACTGACAACATTCGTTTTTTCCTCTACCACGTGAAAATACTATGTATGTGTACGGTAGCATAGCACAGAAGTGCCTGTTTTTGAGAGTATATTATTATAATTGAAAAAGGGCATTTAGTCATGTAAACGCGGCAAGTACTACAGCACACCCAATGAAGTTCACGCTTATAGCTATGGCAAGTGTCTGTTGTTTCGAAACTTGTGACTTTTCGCTTTGTCCTCAGAAAAACACGCCATTAAAATGATTTCCTTCATTTTTAAAGCAACTAAAATTCGTATATCATTTCAATCCACACTTTAAAACCCAGCCTACATACAGAATTGACTTTCCACATGACTTTATGTTCTCCTTCACAGTCGTTCTTTCTTAACGTGTACTTTAGGGATCTAAACTGCTCTGTTCCCTCTTTGTGTCATTCTCTGCACGTTTGGTTATCACCTCACCTTACATGCTTTTTCTCTGGAGCATCTCCCTAACTTCATCCACCCTGGTATCGCTTCTTCTCTTTTTCCTCTTCATTTCCATCTACTAACTAATTTCTAACATTTTCTAATTGCTGTTCTTGAATTTTAATAATTTTTGTCTTAGAATTAGTCAAATCCTGGTTGGTAACTGCAACTGAAAGATCAATACCGCTGTGTGGGTGGTTGTAGTAGTCCTGCGAGTCCTGGACTTCTTCCTTTGCCTCCCACAGTCCATCTCTCCCTTGCTCAAATGCTTCTATATATTTCCCTCCTCCTTCCCAAGGAGTTTAACATGGGCCTTTTACCTATAGGACAAAGAAGTTTAGTGAAAAACTGGCCAATTGACCTAAACACTCAAAACATCAAAAGAAACTTGCCTGTCCCACTAAATACCTCACCCACTAAATTTTACAGCTAACCTCTTCTGCTCCTAAACACTAAGCCTTTCCACAAAAAAACTGATTTATTTATTTAAAGTGGAAAAATATTCCTCAGCTATTCCCCAAAAGTGATTTATTCTCTCCTTCTTAAACTTAGCAGTATTGGTGAACCTAGTACAGATCTTCAATGAGAAAAATTTGATCCCAAACCATAACAAACGAACAAAGTTCTCTCTCTTGCTGAAAATTGTTTTTAAAATAATGTGTTAGAGTCCACACACATAACAAAAGGCAATCAAGCTCCTGTGGCTTCACAAGTTCCTGCTTATCACCTAAGTGACAACCGTACCCAGTCCTTGCTTGCGATTGCAAAATAAAAAGGCTTAGCTTAAAGATACTCTATACCAAAGCATACTTGGCAGCACGGGAAGGCTACTGGTGAGCACCAAGCCAGTTACAGTGACTCAAAGTGCAGAGCAGTAACCCTTTAAGCCACAGAAATAGGATTACTTTAAGACCTTGCTAGCAACCTCGAGGAAAAGTTGCCACACGATCGCTACTTTGTATAGCAAAAGCAGGGGTAGTCCCACATCTGACACTCTCCACAACCCCTGAGTTAACACATTATCTACTTACAAACTCTTGTTCACTCCAACAGGAGCAGACTCACACCCTACGTTAATACAAAAGTGCTTATATACTGCACGTATCTTAAAGGAGGCAAAAGTAAACATTATACTGAAGTAAGCGATAGCGTGAGTAACAGACATGCACTGAGAGAAACATAAAGCTTTCCTTGCAAAGGGAAAGCTTTCCTCATCCCTGCCAGATGACACGGACTCTGCAGAGAGTCTTTGTGCGTGCAGTGGGCCTTTCCCCTGGGCCACAGGAGCAAAACCTTCTCTTGCCATTTCAAAGTCAGCTGTTGAGGGGAGGGCTGAAGGCCAAGAGAGCTGCTTCCAGGCACAAATGACCTTGCAAGCTGTCTCCCATCCTCCACTCCCTTGCCGAGTGACCAAACAGGACCCTCGGGATTCTCCAAAAAAGTAACAGCCCGAGAGAAAAAACAAAGTGGAGGTCGGCACTGATGTAAGAGACGCTAGGGGGGTTTATGAGTCCGGCAGCTGGTGGTGGCAAAGGAGTTCAGTGGACCTGCAGGGACGCGGTTCTGCAAACGGTGGAGAGGGCCCTGCTCCGAGTCCGCGCAATTGCCCTGAGCGGTACCTGGCAGAGCACCTAGGGCACAGCTCCCGCCCTCAGCCCACACTCCTGTGACAACAGCATGGATTTTGGATTCTCCACCTCATTGCTAGTATTTCACCCATGCTGCATGGTCTAAGCTCAAAAACAGGATCTTCCAAATAGGAGATAGGCTCCTCATGCTAACAAAATACTGGGACTATAGCCAAGTATGACTCTCATTTTGCACCAGTTATCCCAGGAAACAGATTCAAACCTTCCCAACAGGTAGTATCAGCATTTAAATTAACAGTAACTTGTATCAATAAAAGCCTGTTTACAATAAATGGTTTCTATGCATTTTAGTGCTTTTGAATGCATTTCCGTAAGCTAAATATCAGATGACTTTAATACAACTGCAGACAGAGATATGCAAAGAAGAAATCACAAGTAAACATGTCACTTTTTTTAAACATGTTTTTTCTGCTGTCAATTAAAATACTAAAAGTGGTATTTCAAACTACGGTGCTCAGTAAATTATAAGATTAACTAAATTAATTGTTTATTCCCATTTGTTTCAAATTATATTCTTCACAAAATAGTATCCACATGCACTCCTGTCGATATTTTATTTGGAAAATTATGCCAGTAATAAGACAGAGTGATAATGCAGCTCTCTGAAGACTCAGAATTTTCAGAATATTACACTTCCAAATTGAGCTGTGGGATTCTCTAATTTCAGTAATTAAAAAAGAAAAAATGTTTTAACTTCCTGCCTGAATCTGAGCACCCGTACTGTGGACAATTCAACAATATTCTTGAATATTTTTTTATGCTTTGAGATTTAAATGTCGTGAGTTATTTAATCAGGTTATCTTTAGAAAACATAAAAGATGCATGAAAAACTAAAATGTCAACTAAT
The DNA here is from genome assembly GCF_036370855.1 of Dromaius novaehollandiae. NCBI lineage: Eukaryota > Metazoa > Chordata > Aves > Casuariiformes > Dromaiidae > Dromaius > Dromaius novaehollandiae. The sequence goes on along the minus strand of NC_088103.1, from coordinate 12,774,108 downwards.
AACTCTTTCCACAACCATTAGGGGGTTTCTCACTCTCTTTAACTAGTCACTGTCACAGATGCATATCACCGCAGAAAGTATCGAACAGTGGGTTTTGCAGCCCCACAGCTGCAGTGGATAAGCGTGACACCACACAAACAGCTCTGGACAGAGATTTCTCTCTGCAGACTAAATGCCAACGAGGCAGTACGTGAAGGGAGGGCAGTTTCTAACCACGCTGGTAAATGTTTCCTTCCTCATCCCCAGTATTGGTCCTAGACAGTCAGAGAGTTCAGGAGGGATAAGGCCATGACTAACTCACAGTACCCATCACCACAGTCTAACCTGGGTGTAGTCAGAGACATCAGCACAGATCTGATTTGCGCCAGTGGAAACCATGAAATCAGTGGAGCTAAACTCAGAAGATCAGAATGAGGCTCATTATCTCTGCAAATGCATGCACAGAGAGAAAGCTGCACAGCTTTTCCTGCTCTGAGTCACTCCAACTCCTGCTCTAGGCTGTTCAGTAGCAAACTGTCAATAAAACTCATTAATGATGTGCTTTATATAGAAATAGTGCATTTAACTGAGAGGCTACAACAAATGAAGAGTGCAACAAGGGGTGAATTACGTGGTTAATGGAATACAGGATGTGTGTCAGTAAAGAAGTGGTAAAGGTGGGTGGGAGTCTTAATGCTACATAGATCTGTTTGAAGTTTTGTATATGAACCTAATTCCCCTTTTGATTTCAGAACAGTTACATCTAGCACTTCTCTGTATTTCTACTGATATATAAATTCTCTGATGAATAATTGATAACCAACTTTCTTTTACGTAAGTCATTACTGGAGAGACAGCAAATACTACAGACATATTGTTTGTCTTCTCTCTTTTTAGTCCTGATCTCATCTGAATCATGTTTGGCTAGTGTTCGTATCCATCTCCTTGATTGGTGGTAGCTATAAAAAAAATCAGATACCCTTGCAAAACTGGTGGCAGGAACAGCGCAAAAAAGATGTTCTTTTGACATAGCTCCTTATTTTTTCATCCTATGTAAACACACATCTGCAGTTGTTGACATTTATATTGGAGGATGATTTCTGTATTGCTTGTCCAAGTTCTACACTGAAATATTCTGGCATCATGACACAACATTTAATTACAGCTAAGAACTTATCTTGTAAGTAGGTGGTTGTCATTTTCAGACATTCAAGACTGCTGGTTTACCTTACGATTACAGGTAGTTCGAACTTCTCAAACCATCAGCAGTTAAATTAAGAGGATCTTGGATGGAATTCCTAGAAGAAAGTAAAAATCAGCAAGCGATATTTCAGAGACTTGGGGAAAAATTATAACACAAAACAGCACTAGAGAAGCAAGAAGCTGAAGGAGGGAAAAACTGGCAGTCCTACAGCAGAGTTCATATAGAAAGAAGGAAAGGAGCGTAGAAGCAGTGAAGGGGAGAAAAAAAGAAAATAGCTGTAACAGTTCTCAACACATGCTCTTTTTTCCCGGGGGGGTGGGGTGGGGGGGCGGGGAAGGGGAAAAGAAACAGAGGAGGAGACCAAAACTGTAACCTGAATCTGACCTCACTCACACTGGTTTTATCATATAACCACTGAGCTGAACTTTGATCATTGCATCACCAATGCAAATTGGTCTCAAGCCCAGTCAATTGACTGCAGTGTGATTTTTTTTTTCTTCCAACAAACTCACTATGATTGAGGGCAGCTAAGAAAATGATTTTTCAGTTAAAAAAACAACAACAACAAAAAAACAAAAAAACCCACCAATTTTAATTCTTTTAGCTGGCTGGACAGCTTGGTTTTCTTTTGAGGTAGCTTTTTATACTACCGCTTTGAACAACGTGGTTTTAACTGAATCATAAGTGCCAGGGACATATCTGTTAAAAATGGAAATCAATACAGTAGTTAAAGACATTGAGGATTGTAAGGTGATCAGTTAAGGAAAATACAAACCTTATCACCAATGTAACATGGCACGTGGAATGTTCACATAAAGAAGTTTTTGAGATCTTTTAAAATCTTAATAGAATAAACATCCTTGTACACAAAACGTGTGATTCATAGTTTACAGAGTTTACCCTAAAGGGTCAAGTAATTCACCCAATATTACCTCGCAAGTCAAGATCAGGCAGAGATCCAGACTCAGGATCCTGTTTTTCTATGCTGATCTTTTCTACAACTTTATGGTACTCCAACTCCACAATGGCCTACCAGCCCCTGGCATTTCTATTTCCACAAGACTGTTCACTTCTGTGCTGCACACAGAAAGAACCAGTATGTACAGGAGTAAGCAGTCTAGCAATCACCTGCAAGAGTAAAAGGTAACTGCTGAGGACACAAGCGGATAGCTTATGTACTAATGAGATAATTTACCATCACCATTGATACTGATAACTGCCAACAGTTCCAGTCCATGCCTCCATAATTAAACCAACTTGCTCTGCAGAAGAAGACCAAGTAGAAGAGGAGACTGGACATGGAGCCTTCCAAATCCTTTGGCTTCGGACAAAACCCCACTTGCCAGTGGACACAGCAATGGAGGGACTGGCAACGTCCTCGGCAGCTCGCTGCGATACAGAAAGGCTCACAGGCCATTAAGCCTGACTCCATCGCTCATCTCAAAACAAAGACGTCTGCCCCCTCACTGTCAGCATCCTGTCAGGCAGACCTGTCCCTGCTAGGTATGGAGGATGCTCACCTGATCTTCAGCCGGTGCTCCAAACACTGGCACTGGAGAAGGAAATGACTGGGACCCTCCGTGTCTGAACGCCAAACAGCTGAAGATGGCAGTACTTTGTACCTCCAGGTGGAATGCCATGCACATCATGACGAGGTGCCTCAGGTCACCTCCCGTTTCAAAGCAAAAGGGCAAGCCGGAGAGCAGCAACTGAGAGGAACATCATCCTTTATGAAGGGGAAGCAATAATGACATGACCTAAATTTGTGTTGTATGCACTAAAATTATTTATGGGGGAGGAACTTATTTATGGAAAAGGGGGTTCAGAGGGGGTTTCAACTCACTGATCTTTGTTTACAGTACCAGTGTGTCATGCTTTGCTGCACTATCACAAGCCTGCAACACCTCTTTTTCCAGTTCATGTATCATATGCAAGAATACTGTAAGGACACAGGTATCTTTCTTATCTTTATGGTTCAAGTTTGCCTTTAATCAAGAAAATACACTGGTTTATTTGTTTTTAGATGAAATTATTGAAGCTGGTGAGCTGCAGCTCCTGGAGTCTTAGTCAATGCAGCATTATTACTCAGTTGTTTTTCAGAATCAGAGCCAGCTGGGCCCAGGTAAACAGTGGCATTTAGGTGCTGAACACCTGCCTGAGTAACAGAAAGCGGGGGTGATAGGAACCTATATAATTCTGTGGTCAGAGACGGATTTTATCTAATAAACCCCAACATAAGAGGTTAACTTCTGATTTCAAAATCTTTCAGAAAACTCCCTACAGTACTTTTCCCAGCATGATCTTCAGTGTGCAGTCGCACGGACCGGTAAGAAGGCAACATGACTGCGGCCACAGATGCGTAAGCAAAGCGTAACATGGTAGGTAAGGCCCCAGCAGAGCGAAGGCTGCACCTCTCTGCACCCCCGCCTGAGACAAGCAGCCTGGCCTACCAACCCTCCACCATGCAGGAACGGAGCCAAGAGATTGTCCATCCTTCCTGTCACACCTGGACTCTCCACAGCCTGGAAACCCCAGTTTGACGCCTTTCTATCGTCAAAGACCTCAGGCACAACCAGCCCTGGGGGGACGGCGAGGAGGCCCATCAGGAGGGCGCTCAGTGCGGGCCACCGAGCCACCCCTCAGAGACACCAAAGAGATAGGCGGCAGCAGAAAGAGCCCCCATCCCTTAAACAGGGCAAAATAACTGTAACAAGCCATCAGGAATCAAAAATAAATGGTCTCTGCAGGCCGTTATACAGCCACATAGCCACGTGCACTACTAGGTCCGATTCTGAAACACTGAAAGACGACCGCGGCAGCTCGCCTCTGCGCCCCCCAGCCCCCCAGCCCCCCGGGGACCCCAGGAGGGCGACAGAAACCCGAGGAGCTTCACCGCGGCTCCCCAGCACCGGCCGCACCGACCCAGCCCCGACCCCCCGCGCCGCCCCGCACCCGCCCGCGGCCCTAAGATGGCGGCGGCGGCGACTCCCGCCTCAGGGGCGCGGCCCGCGCGGCCCCTCCCCGCCGCGGGCGCCGCCGGGAGCTGTAGTCTTCCGCCCGCCGCGGCCGCCCGCCGCTGGCCCCGCGCCCCCGCGCCGCCCCACCGCCGGGAGCGGGCGGACCCCCGCGGCGGCGGGGAGGAGCGGGGCGGCGGCGCGGCGGCGGGCCAGGGCGGCGGCGGCGCGGGGCGCGGCGGCGGCGGCGGCGGCGGGCGGGACTACGAGCCCCGTGGTGCGCGGGGGCGCGGGCGCGCATGCGCGGCGGGGCCCCGCGCGGCGGGGGCGGGAGGGCGGCGCCGGGCAGCGCCGCCGCGGGCCGGGGCCGGGGCCGGGGCCGGGGCCGGGGCCGGGGCGGCGGCGGCGAGCGGTCGCCCGGGCGCCGCCATGCCCCGGGACAACATGGCCTCCCTGATCCAGCGGGTGGCGCGGCAGGCGCGCATCACCTTCCGCAGCCCCGCGGGTCCGGCCTTCGGCGAGGACCTGCACCGGCTGCAGCAGTTGCTGGACGAGGTGCGCGCCGAGGACCTGCACCTGGCGCCGCGGGGCCCGGCGGCGGCGGCGGGGGCGGCGGGGTGCCCGCGGGCCGGCGCGGCGCCGCCCGTGAGCTACATGCACATCTGCGAGACGGAGAGCTTCAGCATGGGCGTGTTCCTGCTGCGCGGCGGGGCCTGCATCCCGCTGCACGACCACCCGGGCATGAACGGCATGCTCAAGGTGCTCTACGGCACGCTGCGCATCGCCTGCATGGACACGCTGCCCCCCGCCGCCGCCGCCCCGCCGCCCGCCGCCGCCGCCGCCGCCGCCGGCGCCCTGCACCGCGCGCTGCTGCGCTCGCGGCAGCACTACACGCCCGCCTCGCCGCCCTGCCTGCTGGCGCCGCACACCGACAACCTGCACCAGATCGACGCCGTGGACGGGCCCGCCGCCTTCCTCGACATCCTGGCGCCGCCCTACGACCCCGAGCACGGCCGGGACTGCCACTACTACCGCCTGCTGGAGGCGCCGCCGCCCGCCGCCGAGCCGCCCGCGCTGCCGCGCGAGGTCTGGCTGCTCGAGACGCCGCAGGCCGCCGACTTCTGGTGCGGCGGCGAGCCCTACCCCGGCCCCCGCGTCTGCCCCTGAGCCCGCGGCCGCCCCCCGCGCCGGGAGGCGCCTCCGGGCCGCTCTATCCTTTCCCCTTCTGCATGTGGGTTTCCCCCCCCTTCTTCTTTTCCCCCCCGTTGACAAGCCGGACCGGCCACGGAGGAGCGCGCCCCGCGCCGGCGGGGATGGACGGCCCGGCCCGGCCCGGCCCGCTGCCGGGAGCGCGCGCGAGGAGCGCAGAGCCGGTCCCGCACCTGCAGCAGCTTCTTCCGCCGCCCGCCGGGACCACGGCCGCCCGCGGAGGGTGATAACGCTACGACGCTTTGCGCGCCCGGCTGAGGCGGCCCTGGAGGCACGGCTGCTTCCTCCGGTGGCCTCGCGTCCCCTCGGCTGCCGGGCCAGGACCGCGGTGCCACGGCAGGGCTGCGGATGCTGACACGCGCTCGTCCGGAAAGCTACTGATCAGAGACTCTCACCTCCCCGTGATCCCGCCTAGCTTCTTACGTTTGGGGCAATAAAGCGATAGAGTGTATTTATTTCCTTTTGACTGATGTGACATGATGGAAGAGTAGCACTGGTAAACTTCTGCTCGGCTGAACGTTTGAGAGCAACCCAGCATCCTGTATAAATAGTTCAGGCCTCCCTTTAGTAAAAGGGGAAGGGGGGGATCGAACGCAAGCTGAGAGAATAAACGCAATAAGAAATCTTCTAGGAGTCATCCTGAACGCCAGAGGGGGGTCTCCTGCCGCTGCCTGCCCGCTGGCAGAGCCGTCCCGCGCGCGGTTGCTCTAGCAGGTACGCTGGAAGGAGCGTGTCCGCACGGCCGGGGACAGTGGTGCCTGGGAAGGACTGTTCTGTCTTCATCTTTTGGGGACTTTATCTCTAGAATGAGCTTCAATAAGAGCTGTACTGAACTAGCAAAAAAAACCAAAACAAAACAAACAAACCAACCCTGAACAACTCTTGAGCCAGGAAATGCTCCTAGAATAAACACCAGTGATTCCTAGGGTAGCAGTTAAGTAAATTTAAGGTCATTTCCACTGTAAAGGGACAACGTCAGGTTCAGAATTACTTTTTAAAAGCTCTTAAAAGTGTTACACGTCCTAAGATCTAGCTATTGCAACTGAGACTAATTAGAGCTGTTTCTATGCACATCTCCTTCGGTAGGAGGAGGAGACTAGTCAGCTGCTAACGCGTCGTGCTTGGAAGTTCTCACGCAGCAGTGGCTGGGGATAGCGGAAACTAGGGGCATCTTAAAACAAACTGTCCGCGGTTGTTTCATGGAAGCCGTTCTAGCGGTGGTGTGTATTTGTAAAACCTACATATATCTTGGTATACGTGCCCTAGGTTCAGATAACATTTGACCTGGTATCTTCTCTAAAATACAGTCTGTTTTTATATGGACAGGTGAACACTTGGGGCTTTTGAAGCCTTGTGGTTTCCCTCTTTATACTATTTATAAAAATTACTTTTTCATAAGGCTTTTAAATAAATGTAGTGTAGAAAAACAGTGAATTTTGCCTTGCTCTGATGTAAGCAGTCTTGAGATACAGTTTGTCCATGATAGGGGAGGTGATCTTTCTAGCAAGGGAGAAATTTTTTCTATTGGTGAAATACTCCATTTATACTGCAGAGAATGGTATTGCTATGTGCCTACTTATCTCAGTGCACGCTTTATACCAGAGACCCCGACTGGGTCAGCCTTGACCTGTTGGTCACAATGTAGGAATTTGAACAGGAAAATGTGACTTACCAACTTCCTAAGTGATGTACCAACCTGCTCCAGAAATCATTCCACAACAGGCTTTACTTTTCTTTGCTTTGTGTATTTATAAAAGCAGACTTGTTTTTCCTGTACAGTTGCTTGTATGTGTGAATTTTTGAATGATTCTGATACGGCATTGCTTTTTTTTTTTTCGGCCTGCAAAAGAATGAATGTAAAATATAGTCAGCATTATGCCAGCACATATTAATTCTTTTAACAGAAAAAAAAAATGGTGGAAATTATTTCAGGCAATTTCCATTTATTCTTACAGCACTTTAAAGTGCTTGATATTTCTACAGCTGGCTTACCTGTTTTCCCTGGAGTTCCCCTGCAGCTTAGCATCGGTTAACGCGCGGCATTCTCTATCGAACGTAGTCAGTAACTCTAACGCAGTGCCTTAGTGTATTACAGCATGTGCTTCTAACTCTCCTCAACGTTAACGAAGAACAACATCTTTTTTTTTCAGAAGTCCGCATATAAAATAGCATGGTGCTTGCAAACAGCTGTATTGGAAAAACAAACTGCGACAAAGACCATTTTTATCTAATCTGTTGTATCCTCCCCTTAGGTCTTTCTGCTCGTTTTCTTTTTAACTTTTCTCCATGTATAAAACCTAGTCAAGATGTTTCATGGGATATGACTTTAATGCATCTTTCCATAGAGGACAGCATATAGTCCCTTACGCTGCAGTGTTGTTAACAATCATAGTGAAACTTCTTTTCAATAAAGGTGCGAGCATCAAAGTATTGAAGTCATAGCGCCAGGAGAAATAGCAAAGAACACGTAAGATGCATTAAAGCAAAGCCTCTCTGTGTAACTTTTTGCTTACTTAGCAACTGAAACTTACTTCATGTGTTCTGGATATCTGTAAGCCGGAGGTTAAATCTGTATTGCCGCTCCTCTCTGCAGTTTGGTTATTGTTTTTTCACAACAGCAAAATTACTGTTACTGCTGAATTATAGAATAAATACAGAATATCTCACCGCTGACCAGTCATTACTTTCCTTCACGAGTATGAAGGAATCTTGAACCAAGTAAGATAAGGAGAGCGAGTTTCTTTTGCAGGCGACAGTCCAAATGGTGCGGGTGGCCTTTGAAAACCAGTACACTAAAGTGGGTCCTTAGCCTAAATCTTCCACAGCAGCCCTGTAGACAAGGTCCGGGCACATGCCAGGTTATAACTTTTGAAGCTAGTCGTAACTCTAAAGCAAAGGCATGGGTTTAAGACAGCTGATACTATTACATGCTGGTTTAAGACAGCTGATACTATTACATGTTGCAAGGTTTTCATGTAGCTCTATGCTAGGCCTTGGCCGTTGCCTTAAGTTAACTCATTCACAGCTCTGTGGTGTTTATCTCGATTTGCTCTAGACTGGGGTTTTAACCTTGTAACACGCTTGCAGACAGTAGCTTGAAAAGTGAGCGAGGAGCCTCGGACCGTGCGCTTCGGTAGCCGAGATCCGGAGCTTGCTCCCGACGCTCTGGCCGTGACTGAGCTGCGGTTGGCCGAGGCCCCGGCGGTGCCCTGCCGCAGCTCGGCCTCGGGGAGCCCCTTCTCGCGCGGCGGCCTGCTGGCGCTGCCCCAGGAAGCAGCGTGTCCCGGGAGGTTGCGGTCCGCGTGCGCGCGCCGTTGGAGCTCCCACGTGACGTCCGTCCGGAAACGCTCAGCTGCGTCCTCGGGAAGCCAGCAGCGCATGGGATGGCACGGCGAGGCTGCGGTCCGCTGGGCGCCGCAGCGGCGGGCGCGAAGGTGGCCGGCGGGGTGGCGAGTGCGAGGCTCTGGCGCTGGCCTTGCTTTGCGGTGTCTCCGGCCTGCAGACTGGTCCGTGCCCAGCTTTGAAAACCAACTTCACGTCCAATTTCAAACGAGGTGCATGGTTTCAACTTCTGCTGACCGCCTTTCCCAAGCAAAGAGCAGCCGCTCCAGAAGCCGGTGCCAATTCCAGGAGAAAGAGAACAGGGAGTTTCGAACAAAACGGGGAGCGACCGGTGGGCCGTTGCGCAGCGGGGCCTGGCGCAGCAGCAAGCAGGGTCTGGAAGTGGCTCGGCGAGGGCCGTCGCCTCTGTACACGGCTGCGCCTTCCTCCCGGCAGGACCGGGGCTGCGATACCAACGGGGTGGTCGATCCCGCACCACTCACCTGCACGCCACGGGCTGCACCGGGGACGTCCGTGGCAGCCCGCTTCAGTAGGGCCAGCGCGGCCCTGCACCGGCGGCGGGGAGCTGAGGTGGCCCGCCGGGACGGGGCAGCCGGCCCGGCGCTGAGCCGCCTGTCACCCGGCTGTGCCCGCAGGGCGCCTGCCTGGACCGAGGCTCGGCCGGGCATCCTTAGCGCCGAGCCGCGGCCTGGCACCTTAAAACAAAAAGCGACAGAAAGAGCGATTTTCTGGCCAGGTGGCTCGGCACAGGAGGGCCGGCTCTGCCCGCCGGGCGGGCCCCGAGCGCGGCGGCGGCACTCGCTCCCCGAGCCCACTCGGGGCGGCTGCCGCGGTCTGACTGCGACCGCGGAACAAGAAAGAAAGTGAGTCAAAAAAAACCCACCCAGCTCCCCGGTTAATATTAGCTCGGCTCTCGGCTCCGAGGGAAATCCCCCGGCGCCCGACAGCGATTACTCGCACGCCGCGGCCCGGAGACTCTGGTTTTCCGCCGAAAGGCAGCGAAAGGGGCCGGGCGGCCCCGGAGGCGGGGACGGGCGAGCCGGGGCGCCGCGCCGCCGGTCGCGGTCCGGTCCGGGCACCCGCGGGGCCGCCCCCACCCCCGGGCCGGCCCAGGAGCCCTACGGAAATAAAGGTGTCGATTTAGCATAATTAAGAGATTTATTTGTCTTCTTTTATAAACCTTGTAAGCACCGAACCTATCGTCGAAAAGTTTATTTACAGAGTGGCCGGAAAGCAACCCTCTCTCCTCGCAGCTCCCGTTAGTGGTTGTGCATTACTCGTGTTATCCGCCGCGCCCCGCATCCCGGCGGACGGCGGGCGCCGGTTCCAGCGAGACCATTTACATCCCGTCCGAAATCCTACTACAAACGTAACACTTTTAAGTCACCGAAAAGAAAAAAAAAGACCCAAACCAGTGCGTACAAAAATATAGTCTCTAAAAAAAAATTCCCAATATTAATAGGCAGAAATGTACAGCCATACTAAAACCGGGGAGGGAAAACTTCGCGGCGCGGGTGCCGCCGCCGCGGCCGGGGCGGCTCGGCCGGGCTCCCCCCACATGCAGACAGGGGCCCGGGCTCCGCTCCGCGCCGGGCACCGCGGACGCCTCAGCACGACGGCTCTGCATGCACCGTCCTCCCGCCGCAGCCCCTATGTACACCGCCGGCGCGGCCCGGCCCGGCCCCGCGGTGCTCCGCGCTCCGCGCCCGCTGCGCGGCGGCGCCTCAGCGCTGGGTCCTGCGCGCCCCGCGCCGTCAGGGCGTCCGCGTCCGCGCCGCGCAGGGGCCCAGGGCGGCGGCGGCGGCGGCGGCGGCGGGCGGCGGGCAGGCGGCGGCGGCGGCGCCTTTGCGCTCCTTCTGGCGCAGGTGGATCTTGGTGTGCCGCTTCCTCTCGTCGGAGCGGGCGAACTTCCTGCCGCAGAAGTCGCAGGCGAAGGGCTTCTCGCCGGTGTGCGTGCGGATGTGCGTGGTGAGGTGGTCGCTGCGGCTGAAGTTGCGCATGCAGATGCGGCACTGGAAGGGCTTGTGGCCCGTGTGGATGCGGATGTGCCGGGTGAGCTCGTCGGAGCGCGAGAAGCGGCGGTCGCAGCCCTCGGCGGGGCAGGGGTAGGGCCGCTCGTGCACCGGCGTCTTGCTGGGCCGGTTCGGGTACTTGCGGGGCCGCAGGATGGGCCGCAGCGGCAGGTGGTGCGGGCTGTAGGCGCCGGCGGGCAGCCGGGCGCCCTCGCCGCCGCCGCCGCCGCCGCCGGGGGCAGTGCCGGTCGCGGCGCCGGCCGGCGGCGCCCCCATGGTGAAGTTGCGGATGGTGGAGAGCGGCGTGAGCGGCGGCGGGACGCGCAGCGAGTCGAGCGGGCAGGGGAAGGGCTTGCGGTCGGGGCCGGCGTGCAGCTCCCGCTGGCACTGGGGCGGCGGGAAGAAGCCGCCGTACTCGGGGATCATGGTGAAGAGCCCGCCGTCGGCCGCCGCCGCCTTCGGGGAGGGGTAGGAGGGCGGCGGCGGGAAGGGCAGCGCCCCGCCGGCGGCGGCGGGCAGGAAGGCCGAGGAGGGGTCCTGCGGGTACAGGTCGCCGCAGCCCGAGTAGGGCGGCGGCGGCGGCGAGTAGAGGTGCTCCAGGTCGCCCGGCTGGCCCTGCGCCATGGTGCAGCCCAGCGCCCCGGCCAGCGGGTTGGGGGAGGCGGCGGAGGCGGCGGAGGCGGCGGTGGCCGAGGAGGCGGCGGAGGAGGCGGCGGAGGCGGCGGAGGAGGCGGAGGAGGGCGCGCTGACCCCCTGCAGGATCCCCGCGCTCACGATGTTGATGATGCCCTCGGGGTAGCAGCCGGCGCCCGGGTACTGCGGGTCGATGGAGAATTTGCCCATGTAGGTGAAGGTCTGGTTGCGGGAGGCCGGGGCGCTGGGCGCGAAGCTGGCGGCGTAGGGCAGGTCCAGGGCTCGCTTGTCGCCCATGTCCACGTTGATCATGCCATCTGGGGGGCGGGGGGGGCGGTCAGCGCGGGGCGCCCTCCCGGCCCGGCGCCCTCCCGGCCGCCCCCCGCCGTGCGGGGCGCCCCGGCCCCGGCCGCCGCCGCGGTGCGGGGCGCAGGGCGCGCACATGTTGCGCCTCCGCCGCGCAAGGCTCCGCGCCGGCCGCGACTTCTGCCCCGAGCCGGCGCGGAGGCAGCGCTCCCGCGGGGGGCGCCGGGGCCCCGTCCGCGGGGGCTCGCGGCGCCCCGGCTCCCTCCGCCCGCGGCCCCCGCGGCCCCCGCCACCCGCCGCGGGCGGCCCCGGCCCCGGCCCCGGCCCCGCACCTGCGCGGCCGCGCGGGCTACGCTTACCTCCTGCCACACCGCTCATCTGGTCAAACGGTCCTCCTAAATCGGCATTGGGGAAGATTGTAACCGAAGTTGGCAGTGTGGTAGAGATGTCATCCACGGGGTAAATGTTTTCAGAGAGCTGATGCACAAAACCACTGAGAGTCACTGGAATTTTGTCTACGGTCTTGGCAGTCATCATTTGGTCAACGGGCAACCGTGAGGACAACTCTCTGTGCCTGTAGTGTGCACACTGTGTGGGGACGGGGCGCTTCCCTTCCTTCCACTACTGGTCAAAAAAAGAAGAAAAAAAGCGTGTAACGTGAAGGCGGCCGGCCGTGCCTCTGCCCTTGGTGGTGCCCCGTGAGAGCCCCGGAGTTGCTGTAGTGTTGTTGTAACAGTCAGTGTCCCTTGAAGAGCTGTTAATCAATTGCAGCTCTCGCCGGAGGAAAAGTGTTGCGGTAAGTATTTATGGAGGCACCGTGAATGCCCGGGACGTCACTGCCCATATAAGGACTGGGGAACGGGCCCGGCGGTCACGTGGGCGCCCGCATGCGGGACCCGCGCCGCCCGGCCCGGCCCGGCCCCGCGCCCCGCGCCCGGCGGGGGCGGCCGCGGCCCGGGGGCGGCGCCGCGCAGCCCCCGCGGCGCCCGCCGAGCCGCCGCGGCGGGGCCGGCCGCGCCCGCCGCCGCCGCCGCCGAGGGGGTATTCCGGTGGCGGGGCCCTTGCCCTAAAAAGGCGCGGATCCGGCCCCGCCCCGCCTGCCCTTGTAGGGCTCGTTCCGGAAAACCGAGCCTCGGAAAGAAGAGCGGGGCCGCCGCGCCGGCCCCGTCAAAGCCCGACTCGCTTCTGAGCAGCCCCTAACCGCAAGCGGCGGCGAATCAGAAAATAGCTACATTCACGGAATCCGACTTCTCCTTTTTTTGGCTCTTCTGCCTTTTTCTTTTTTTTCTGAATTACTGGTGGAAAGAGATGCAGATAAGAGTGAATGTGTTGCTGCTTTTTTGGAAAGTGTCTGATCTATATATACAGCCGCGAAAACGGAACCACCTTCCCCGTGTTGTTATTGTAGCGGCAGGCGGCCGGGCGCAGCGCAGCGCAGCGCCGCCGGGCCGGGCCGGGCCGGGCCGGGGGCGGCGGGGGCGGCCGGGCCCCGCCGCCGCCCCGGGGCTGCCCCGCCGCCGCTCGCGGGCGCCGCGGCGCTGCTCGCCCGCCGCCCCCGCGGGGAAGCAGCCGCCCCCCCGGCGGCCGCGGCTGCGAGGCGCAGCCTTACATAAGACGCGAGGGGGTTATTTCTCGCGGCGTGGGAGGAAAAACACCCCAAGGCTCCGCGGCCCCGGGGCGCCTCCCCCGCCGCGGCACCGCCGCCCCGTCCGCGCGAGCGCCGCCGCCGCAGCGGGGCCCCGCGCCCCGCGCAGGGCAGGGCCGGGGGCTGCCGCGTCCCGCGGGGGCACACGCGCGGCGGGGACCGCGGCTCAAGCGCCGCGCCGTGGAAGAGGCCTCAACTGCAGGGCCGCGGCCGGCGGCGGGGCGCACCTGCCTCCCGCGCCCGGCCCCGCCGCGGCCGCTCGCCCGCGGGCCGCCCGGGACACCGGGCCGTCCGGGACACCGCGCCGGGCGGGACATCGGGCCGGCGGCGGCGGCGCGGGGTCGCAGGCGCCTCCCGGCCACTGCGCGCAGGAGGGGCTGCGACCTGGCTTCTCCCGTCCCGGGGAAGGGCTCCCCCGGCGGCGGGCGTGCCTGACCCCGCAGCGGTGCCTGCGGAGCGGGAGAAGCCGCCCGACCCCCCGCCAGCCCGGCGGCCGACGGTGGATGCCGAGCTGCAGCCTCACCCGGGCCCCGGCGCGGCCGAGAGGCGCCTCCGGCCCTGTCCCGCGTCCCCGCTGCTGCCGGCAGCGCCTCGCTGCCCGCTCCCTCGCTCGCGCCCTCACTGCTGCCGTCTGCGGCGGCTGCCCGCGCTCCCCCGGACCGCCTTGCCCCCGCCTGTCTTGCCGAGCGCTGCGCGCGTACTCTTCTCCCACCGCTGTCCTCACCCCCTCACCTACCTCCTCGCCACTCCTTTCCCCATTTAGCAGCCCTGCTGCTGGAGGCTGCTCCCCCCCGCAGCAGCTCGCAGGACACCGCTCGCCCCTCCAGGCCCTGCTCCCTCCCCGCGCCGTCCCCGACCCTCTCCTCAAACAGCCTCCTGGGACTTCATAGCCTCGTCCTCCCGGCCCGGGCCTCCTGCTTCCACCGCTGTGTCCCGCTTCCTGAGGCCATAGCCTTCAGCCCATCCCCGGTACCATTTCCATTCCTCCTCCTTCCTTTTTTTTTGCATGCTACCTCTTTCTGTATGATGTCTTCCATAATAAGGGGATCAAACCAAAGAGTGCTTAAATTCTAGCTTTTTTCGAAGTACTAAAAATAACCTCCCTTGTGCCTCCCCTCCCAGGAGAAGCCAATCTTTCATACACTTTCATACACTGTTCCCAAGCGCAGAGCTTGCAGCCCCTACATCTTCTTGCTGATGAGGGTGTCAGATGTAATTATTTTTGAAAGCTATATCCCATGCTATGCTCTTGTCACTAATCTCATTACTTCAGAATATTTCATCTCATGACTGTTTATTTCTGCTTTTAGGAAAGCAATTCTCACATATGAGCACGCAAGGGCCATTTTTGGTGGTTTGTAGGAAAAAAAAAAAAAGACATTGACAACCAGGCAGCAGCAAGACATGGTGAGATATGAGAGGTGCCATAGAAGCCTACTCTTACTCCAAAGCAAGGAGCCAGAGAACATACAGGAAGGCTAACAACTCTTTACCTTTCCTTTTTAACTGCAGTTACCAGTATTTACAGGTTTTAGTACCCTGCAGCATGCATCACAGGAGCACGGCACGTTCAGGCGTCCCTACCAAGTGCGCGCTTACCTCTCCTCCGGTCCCAAACGCTGTCGGGGCGTCTGTCTCCCAGGCCCATCTTCATCCACTTAATGCTTTACCTCTCAGCTGAGAAAGGCTCTCTCAGTTGCTCAGTTTTTGTTTCACTGCCTTTGGTGATGATATGGTTTCGCTAGTTAGTTCTCCAGTCATCACAGAACCTCGGCTAGACAATAATGTGACTTAAAAAGTAAAAGTTTTAGTCAAAAGTTTCTTGTCATACTTTCTAAGGAGAGAATCTAGCCATAAAGTGAAGTATTTTCCTTTATGGATGATCTGGCAAGTATACACAGCAGTTAGCAAATCTATCATACTTAGTGGGCTTTTATGTATACTAAGATTTTGTTACCAGCACTTTCTAGTACTTACTGTACAACCGATACAGTTTGGCATATGAGACTTGGTTGAAAGAAAGGTCATGTTCAATTTTAGTAGATTCCAGGTATTTTTGTTTAAAAAAAAATCTCCATTTAAAAGTTAAATTGTGACAGTTCTTAGAGAGAGAGAGAGAGAGAAAGAAAGAGGACAGATTCTGGGAAATTTGACTGAGAAGTAGGGGCAATTGCTTTGTACCTTTTCCATTATGGGTGAACTATAATTGGTCTGATCACTACAATGAAAGGACCAAATACTGCAATCTGTTGTATGGTGAAGCAAGTTAGTTTACATGAATTTCGGAAACAGGAACTCTGAGTGCAATATCCCCCTTACTACCAAATGTCATGGATATATCAGGCACAGACTAGAGATATTTTACAATACATTCCCATATTATTTGAAAAAAACATATGACCACTGATAACACTAAATCATAATGTATACAGGAGAAAGACAAACTAAGGTTTTAATCCAGTCTTACCCTATTTCTCAATTCTGCCATTGAATGAACTTGGCAAATTTAATATTCTATTATTTCTATGAATTCTATGAATTTCTATGAATTCTACTATTTCTATGAAAGACTGACATGAATAAAATTTAACATACCTCCTGGCTAACTTAACCTAAAGAAGACTATTATTAGTTGACTTTGTTGGGTAATGTCAAATGTCTTCTTAAGGATGGGGTAAATTGTGTCTGATTTGCAGCCCTTACATGGACAATCAAGTCACTCCTCTTTTCTCAAAGGGAGCTTTGTCTGAAGGGCTAGGATCTGGTCCAGGGAAAGATGGAAACATAGTTAACACTTGGTCTTCAGGAAGATGTTGACAGATGAAACTCAAATGGTGCTGGTCCCTTTTCAGATATTCTTGCCATAGCACTTTGCATGTGTTTTGTGCCTCTGATCCCTGTTTGACTGATTATATTACACATTGAGGGCTAGACTGTTCAACTCGCACTGATGTCAATGAGTCTTACACGCAAAAAATCCTACCGAGTCCTGTGGTCCCTAAAAACCAGGTAGTTCCACATGAGGGACAGACTGCTGGTGCAAATTGCCAAAGCCCCACTCACACCGAGGCAAGAGCTGTCCTTCGGTAGCCCAGTACGCGTGGAGCAGTCTGGCTTCTCCCCTGCACTCTGCTGCTTCTAAAAGCAAAAATGCCTGATTTGTAATCCCTTTGAAGCCTTCGAGGTATTTCCACTGACTGATTTTAGATCAGCAGTGAATCAGCAACGAAGACGGCAATGAATACTACCTGTGTATCAGGTACCTTGCCACTTTTGGCTTCTCAAAACGACTGAAAACTTTACCATTACATGGAGTGGTCCTGCTTTCTCCCCCTGTTTGTGTGACAAATCTAATGGGATGCAGCACTGGCTAAGGTACAGATCTGAAGGGCTAAACTGCTCTTTTATTCCCAGTTTATTCGAAACCAACCCCCTTGGATTTATTTTACTTGCTCTTTTGGAAAGGTGTTAACTGATGTTATGCTGGGTATATTTTCCTGCAGTCATTCACTACCACAGGTACCAGAGACAGAAGCTGTAGAAATAAAATCAGTCTTGCCTCCATACCTGCGTTTGAGCGTGGCTGAAGAAGAAAAGGCAGCTTATCTGCAGGAACTGGCAGCACCATTTAACCAGCTTAACATCTCATATTTGAGTCATCCCTCCAGGAGGTTACTGTGCTTTTGTAGCAAAACTAGACCGACCTCGTGCACTGACAGCAGAGATGCCAGCAGGCCTGCTCGGGAAATGCACTCTGCCTCTTCCCACTATGTGCCCTGCTGCTTTCAGAGACGCTAGACTGGCCTCAGCTCTCCAGGTGCCCTCCGGGGCAGAGGCACCCAGCTGGGAGGGGGTGCTTGCTTCTGGATAGGTGAGTGACCCTGTCTTCAGACGACAGCAAGGGAAGTCTGTCAGAAGCCTGGGCTAGATTCTTTTTTTTTTTTTTTAATTTTTTTTACCGAAAAGAGGAGTTCTTGTTTCTGAAGCTGGATTTCTGAGTTTCATAAACTTACCCTTTTTCACTGAGGGTAGACATGTCCTTACAGGATGAAATATTTGTTTACTAATACCTTTTGTTTTGCCAGGGGTGTCTGTTGGATTCCCTGGCTGCAGTTAAAAGTCACTTCCCTTAAAAAGCTAACTTGCCTTTCCCCTTCCCACTTCTGATAGAGGCTTTCAACCCTTAATGGCTGTCACTCAAACCCAGTGCCCATCCAGGTAAACCTGATGTAAACACGAACCTAAAGCGAAAAAGCTGCCTGACTGTTCACGTGCTACGGGAAGTGAGATGGTTAAAGAGTAAAGGAGAAGGCATCCCAGTCTGCCCTTAATTACTGTACCTTAAAACCACACTCTGCGGTTTTCAGCCAAGGCTGTGTGTTGTCTTAGGATGAATGCCTGTAAATTTGAAATAAGTAAATGACTTTATTGTGAGGATTTGGCTCAGGAGAGCCTTAGCAGCATCTTGAAGGGTTATTTAAATGTCAATAACCTTTTCTAATTCAGGCTATAGAAATTAAAGAAACCTGTGTGGAACCCACAAGTTACTAGTTTAAATTTGTGTAGCTGTAAACAAACACATGAAACAGAGAAAACTTCCAGTCAAATAAAAGCAATAACAAACTCATTTGCCTTAAATCTATTTTGTACAGACAACTCGTTATTAAATGCACAGAACATTTCCTGGATATTCCAGTACATGGTTTCTACCATATGTATTAAATTTATACTCTGCTTACCCTTTTCTTTGCTCATGTAAGACATGAGGAAAATTATCTTTCCACTAAGTCAGCAGGACAGCAGGGAGCGGAGGAGTGTGCGTGTGGGCACCACTGCCCTCTCCTGGAAGAAGACGTTTTGCCATAGCACAGTCTCACGGAGAGGATGAGAGGACACAGGGTGAGGAGCAGATCTAAGTGGAGTGCTCCTCGTGTTTCACTGCATGACAACATCTGTAACACTTTAGACCAGAGATGCATTACGTATAGAGACACCAACATACAGCCCTGGTGGGTCAAAGACCCCAGCCAGGGGAGCAGGGCTGCCTGATCGCCGTGATCCCCCAGGCTGCGATTTCCACATCCTCAAGGGCCTCAGGGTGGAAAGCAAGTACCCAGAGAGCGGAGGGGAGGCAGGGCGCTGGGAGCAAGACGTGGAGGTGGCAGTGCCTGCCAAAGGGCCCTCCTGCTCCTTCCCACGGGGGGCTGGGCTGCCACCTCCGCACCCTGCCTGCTCATTCCCACCCGCTGCCCAGGAGCCCTGCACCAACGCAGACTCCTGGCCAGCCTGGCCACCCACTCCCAGCCCGGCAGGGACCCTGCGGTGGCTTGCAAACTGCACGCAGCTCAGAGACCAAAGCCACCCTTCCATTAGTGTCTAAGCTGACTGCTAAAATATCAGCTCTGCATAATACCTGCTGTAAAAAAATGTTGCTTCTCATAACAAGAAAAATAGCTTAAGATACACATATCATCCATATGACAAGATTCTCAAAATAATGATGACTTTGTTCCTGAATAGTGATAGTCTGACTGCTAAGCTCTGCCTTCCAGTCCTTTTTTCTGAAACTAGTTTCACTTACCCTGTGTCTCCTGCTCTGCTGTGTCTTCTGTGCTTTGCGTAAATACCTTTTTGTTTGATAGTTGCGCTTGGGCCTTTGGTCCAGAGTGAGACTAGTCAGGAACATCCTTTAATGATGTAAGTGGCCTTTTTCCTTGAAGGACTGAAACAAAAGAAGTATGATGAGTGTCAATTCAATTCTCCTGTTGGTCTCATTACTTAGTGTCTGAGTACTTAGAAAGCTTGTCAGAAGGGTTTCCAGACATATGTACAGGCTCAATTTATAGTACACAAAGCCATTAGAAGTGGGTAAGACTTTTTATCCTCAGCTGAAGAGTATGGTCAGATATTGCATCTCTTTTCAGCAGATCAGGATAGAAAGCACCTTCTTCCAACTAGTCTTCTAAGAAGAGAAGCAGAAGAGCTCTGGGTGGTGTTTTTCAGGAACTTCCACCCCTCCAGGAAAGCTGGAGTCATTCACAGCATTTTTGGATTTTCAAGGACTCATTTGTATTTGCCCCGTCTGCGTGCCATTTTCGCAGAACCTATCTGTATTTATGTCATATTTCTCTGTGCTTTGGTCTTAAACCAGTCTGCCTTGAGCCTTGAAAAACCTCAGCTCTTTGCGCTGGATAAGTCAGTCTGAGGGCGGTTCTGACTTTTCCTTCGTTTTTATCATCATTTATTCTCTGCTCCTGAGGGCATGCCTAGAAGCTCGAGTCTCAACAGAAGACCATCCTGACTATGAACTCCTGAAGAGACGGGTGCTCAGTTTCAGTGCCAGAAATTTTACTTAAGGGGTAACTTCCTGTCTGAAGCTGCCAACAAAGTTTATCGGAGCAGACAATTTAAAAAAAATCCCACAAGAGATTAAAATGTTTTGCTTTAAAATGGATAGAGCCAGCTCTTCATGTGGTGTAAATTAGCATAAGTTTTATGATGCTCTAACTCTTAATATTTAATTGAGTGCAAGTCAAGATTGGACATGGTTTTATTTAAGGTTTGGTTACTTTTCCCAAGGCTAAAATCCAAATTGTTCCTGAGGGTGGGCATAGTCCTTTTCATTCTGTATTTTGGCTGCTTTCACCTCTTCTTTTGCTGGAGCTTATTTCTACCTTTATTTTCTCTGCTGCTATTTATTGTCCTTATTCTTTCACCTCCCCTCCCATTCACATCTCTCTCCTTACTCTCTATTGTCCAACCTTTTTAGCTCTTTCCTCTCTTCCCCCTGCTGTCGTTCCTCTTCCTTGGTAGTTCCTTTTCCTTCCCCCTTATCTCAGCAATTGCTGCCAAACAGCTATATTTGGAATAGAGTGGGAACAAGCTATTCTTGTGACTTTTCTTTGAAATAACTGAGAGGAGCAGATGATTTTCTTTGAGCAAATAGAGGATGCATCGAGGAGAAGGCAGGCTAGTGAAGTCAAAATGACACTGTTAGGGAATACCTGCCCAACAGGTTTGTCTTTCCCCACTCTCAGGATAAATTAATTAGCTATTGGTTTTTATTTGCTCTGTTTTAATTTTAAATCCTCCAATTCCTCTCCACAGGTTAATAACCTGTGCTTCTGAGGTCCTGATAAGGACAAGATAATCATTGCAATGTCTGGGCACTCACACATCAAGGGAATGACATAAAATCTCAGATGACAGGATTGGCTGAAACAGGCTATATACTTGTTTAGCATTTGAACTCAGTGCTGTTGTATCTTCTGGTGTAGACAGAGCATACTCTTACAGAGTCCCACTTGTATGGGCTAACACAGAAATACACTGGGAGGTACAATTTCCTATCTAGCAAAATTATTTCTCTATTTTATCTCATATTAACTCCTTCTCAGCACCACCCGTTCCTCATTACCATCGCCATTTAAAACTGTTGCAAGCAATGTACTAACGAAGCCAGCTAGCACTGGAGCTACGTGAACAGCACAACTCGGAACGTATTCTCCCCTACCCCCAGTGTTTCTGTGTTTGTATGATTAACTCCCACGTTGGCAAACCAAACAAGAAATGTGGCCAAATGAAAAATTCAGCATCATGGTTTAGCGTTTTGTGCCTGTGCCAGCAAAAGACCCGAGTCTATTTGTCTGCTCTCGTGTAAAGCAGGTTCTATCAGAACCATGCTTGTGTCCATGTGATCACGCGTGAAGCTTCTTAATACAGAGGAAGATACATGAAATTACATGCAGAAAGATGCAGGGACAAGATCTTTAGTTACAATGCCAAATTAAAATTTAAAGAGAAAATGGCTAAAGCTAGAAGAAGACGATTCTGTCATTCATTGGTGACTGCCAGGGATTTTATAAACTGGCTAACACAAGTGGTCATGCTACTATGGGGCTTCCGTAGTTGTCCCTGCAATAGCTATTGATATACGAGGTTCGCCAACAGAAAACACGCCAGTACCAATGCCTTAGGAGGACAAGGTTGGGAGAGAATGGTAATATTTTTCTATTAGACTTGCTAATAGAAAAAACAGATCAGTCTTCAAGCAGACAGACCTTTTTCCAGATCCGCACTACTATGCCATAAATGTGCCATAGCAAATGGAGGCTAAGCAAGATGAAGAAGGAAGGATCCAGGCTAAGAAGTGACATTGACTTCCAGTACTGACACTAATGCCCAACAAAGACTGCCAATTTCTCTTTGGGCTTCTGTCCCTTAAAACTGAGCACAGGGAAATTTGGTGTATGCTACAGACACAAAAATATATTAATGTTTCATACTGAATTTAATGCAGGTGCAACAGCTACGCATATTTCATCAGTAACAGATGAGTTTTGGCAATTCTGTGCTCCCACAGAAAGCAAATACATTTTATTTATGCATTCACAACCCATGGTCAACAGCCACAAATCAACTTTCACGTATTCAGAGAATTCTGCTACATCCACTGTGAACCCAGAGAGGTTTTAGCCCTCCTCTGTTAGCCCTTGTCTCCTGCCCCGTCCTCACCATGCTGGCAGCTTGCAGCTTTCCTCTTAGACTCCTTGACCCCACAAGCTAAGTACAGCTGAAGAACACAGCTGCAAAAAGTGTTTGAAAAATAATCTTCATGTTTAAGGCTCCCAGGCCACAACATGGGGCCCAAAGGAGATCCAGGATGGCCTGCTGAAGAGGGAGCTAGCCCAGAGCTGTAGGTACATGAATAAATCTGCACCCACTGGTCCAGGGAGCGGAGACTGCTTCCTGAGCTGTTAGCAGTGCAGATGCGCCTTTGCTTTTTATTATAGGGCAGACGCAGAAGTGACTAAGGCTTGACAGCACCTAAGCTGTAACTAAGGCCCACTGAGAGTTGCAAAGTAGGCTCTTCCCAACCTCCTTGGCCTGGACCAGCTGATAAGATAACCATTTTCTGAGCTCTTCTGCCACCACTCAGAATGGAGGGAATTTTTCTACCCAGTAGTTAGAGCTCTCATCCAAGGTGTATGAAATGCTGGATTCAGCCCCTTTTCCTCCCTGAACAGATCTGAGTCTCTTTCTTCCACCTCCTAGGATGGTGCTCATAACCACATTCCAGAGTCACTTGGGGGATGCCTGGATCTTCCTGTTGCAGATTTTGAGCTTTGTATTAAGTGAGCCAGCAGGACTGGGTCCATGGCAAAGGTCAGGGTACTTGCCTGGAATGGAGCAGAGGTCCGACAGGATCATTCAGCTGGTGTCCCAGTTTCAGCACTATAGCTTCAAGCAGTCATGAGGAGCTGACAGGCTGTGCATTTGAAGGAGGGCTAATGAAAAAAAATTAAGTAAGTGCTGCATTACAAGAATTACTCTACAGTCACATGCATAGCCTGCAGAGACTTTCAGGCCTCCACGAAGGGACAATCAGGCCTCCAAAAAGGGACAATCACTTTTGGCATAACCCACAAAAGACTTGGAAAGAAAAGGTGTGAAGAAAGAACAGCAGTGAACAGATGATGATTTTCATTTTTATCTACAGGAAACATCAAGGAAGAGTAAGTATCCATCTTGTGATACACAAAGGACCTTCTTTAAAGCTAGTCTGAATAATCACTGCATTATAAAATCTGTTCTGTGATGCAGAACAATCAAGCAGTGCTTGTTTTGGAGCATCAAAACAGCAGGTCTGCAGCATGCCCAGAAAGGCTGACCAGTGCTGTCATGGCCTTTTCAGGCTTTCTGATCAGCACACCTATTGTAACGCAATTTAAAGTTGACGTGTTTAAAAACATACACAATGTCAGAGAAGGAATGAAATGTCGCTTCCCTCTCTTCCACCCCCCCCACCTCATTATAGGATAAGGAAAAATAATGTATGGAGAATAATACTTCACCATCTAAAGAGTTTTTCTGGTTTCTAAATCTAGTGAAGAGTCATTGTATATTTTGACAGAAAAATGAATCAAAATAATAAAGTGAATACAAAATTATATTGCTGTCAATAATTTAATTTACACAAAATAGCACTGTGACATGGTAATTGTTATATATGATGCAGCATTCAGTATAATATTTGGAGAATGCATTATAGAAAGTCAACATTTAACTACTAAAATCAACTTACATAATCAAAGCTGTCAAGGAATCTTTACAGTTTTATATTAATTTGAATGTAATTTACTATAGAGGTGTCATTCTTAGAGGTGCTTACAATAGTTAATGATCTCTGCATTTCCATTATAAAATCCTATTTTCAAAGGTTTATAACTTGGTCTTAAGAACTCTCAGCCCTCCAGCATATTTTCCTCTTCCTTACAGAAACTATGTTAGATGTTTTAAACTTTTCTCTCAATGCAGAAAGTGTGGTTCCTTTCAAAACTCATTTTGAGGATTTGCTAATTTGCTGCTTACTACCCAGGGACCTCAGTAAAAACAAAAAACCCAAAAAAGTTCTTCACAGTAAGAGAAGACAGCATTTGCAGTTATGGTTTTTTTCTTCCATTTTCCTTAGGACTTTATCTGTCTGACCACTTTTCTTACTGAAGTGTCTAAGCATCTTCCAATACTCCGTCCTTCCTACACCCAAAACTCCTTCCTTTTCTCCTCCCCATATTGCCACCATTAAGCATTCTTCCAGGTCCTTCTCATCATCTCAGACTCTGACTCACGGCTCTGTTCTTTGTCTTCTCACAGAACTCCATACTTACTTTGGCAATGGCAACCTTCCTCGCATCCACTGGCTAAAGGGCTCTCTCAGTTGCACACTTCCTCAGCCTCACCCCTTTTTCAATCTGCAGCCCTAGTTCACTTTTCCAGCTCACTGAAAGTCCAACAATTAGTTTTGCTGTAACACATTTCTCTCCTTGATCTTACAGGCTTGATCTATACCTGGCATTACCCATCAACACGGTCCCCTAGACCTGCTCTGTTGGTTGTTTTGTGATTTCCAGCTCATCAGCCATGTGAAGCATACAGCCCCAAGGCATTAAATCCCCACTCCTGCTCAAGGCTTTATCTAATCTACACATACACTGGCCACCTATGTGATTAATACTCATAGACATCTGTATCTCTCCTAGCTTGTCCTCTTCTGTCCAAACAAAGGCTTGAGCCTGTCTCCAATGTCGTCTCACTGATATCAAAAGTGACATCAGAAGACACTGAGCCCAAACTTAAGGCTATATGAATATAGTCCTGTCCACAGTGGGGTGTTTTGCAATAGTTCATCATATTGCTCCTTTTTAAATTCCACTGACGCTTCTGCCAAGCTCCCGCACGATTTCCGAACAGAGCGGGCCACATGGGTGCACACAAAGCTGCAAGATAGGACTTACTAGCTGCTCTGTGGTTATGTTTTAACCAGGAGAAGCAGGGGCCGATGAACCCCATCTTCAGAGAGATCATCCAAACCCCACTGCTCAGGGAGGCAAGGCCTCGCAGCTCCATAAAGGCTGGGTGTCCCTTCCATGTGCACTGGTCATATTTGAGTGTCAGGAGGGAGCAGCAGGGATCTCCCAGCTCCTGCTGAGTGGAGCTAAGTCTCCTCAGCCCACTTTTCCTCCTCCTTACTTCAAGCAATTGCTGTGACTTGTTAAGAACCACAAGATACAATGGAGAAAGAGGGACCTATGTGTCATTCATGCTGCTGTTGCCAGCTCCAGCAAACAACCAAGATGAACAAGAAAGTCTCAAGGAATCTTACATTTCACCTCACACTCTTACCACACAAGAGTGGGTTATTCCTTCAACCAGTCAACAACAAAATCGACTAACATAATTTCCTACTTTGCCAGCTCACCAGCCTTCTCTGCTGACTTCTTCCCAAAGTAGCTTTTATCTTTCATGTCTATAACCTACGCATCTCTGGTGCAAATCCCTCTAAGCCCTTCCATTCTGACTGATGCCATTTCAGTCTTGCTGATCCCGTCTCAAAGAAGACCTTTCCTGCCTCACCACACAGCTGAAACTTTTGTCTATGCTCCCATCACCTGTGTTTCAATTACTACAACATGCTCTTCCCTAGCCTGGAGAATTAAGCATTGCCTGCCATTGCTTTGCCTATGTCTCCCTCCCATTGGCACCCTCCATTACCCCCCCCCCCCGCCCCCGTTCTCTATAACATCTACTGTTTTTCACATGCACAGTTTTCCCAAACACTCTCCTCCCTCTCTCTCATTCCTTCCTGTGATAAAATTACCCACTGCCCCTGCCTGGCCATTGATGCCAACCTTCACCACATTCTTATGCAGTTTCAAACGTGTGTTTCATGCTGCCCCTCACAGTGGGTAAGTATCTGCAAGGTAAGTGTACCATCTTCTGAAAATTTGTTGCTGGAAAACCTGCATACAAGAAAGCGGTCATGTGCGGGGCTGTAGGTATGCTGAGACCGCTGCTCCTCATACTGACTAACGTTGCCGCATTGCGCCCTTGCCCTCCGCTGTCAGCCTGCCTGTACTCCCCTCATGCAGAAACACGCGTGATGCTCTCTCAAGAAGGGACCACCTACTTCCTGCCGGTCTGTACGGCCTCCAGCACAGCTGCGTCTTGGGGCTGTGACTCATCGGTGATTCCTGGCCACCAGTGCATTACCAGCGGAGGTGCTCTCTGAGGCTCCGGATTTCAAAATTAGCTTGAGCACAGGAGAGAGAGGGGAGGCAAAGGGTTGGCAGCATCTAGCTGCTTCAGTGCTTTCTGCCCTGGAGGTAGGACACTGCAAACCAATTGCCCACAAACACTTTGTATTACCAAGGCTACGCTGTTACAGGTCACTTCTAAAACCTGAATTTGAAAGGCAAATTG
Organism: Dromaius novaehollandiae; assembly: GCF_036370855.1. Classification (NCBI taxonomy): domain Eukaryota; kingdom Metazoa; phylum Chordata; class Aves; order Casuariiformes; family Dromaiidae; genus Dromaius; species Dromaius novaehollandiae. The sequence goes on along the minus strand of NC_088103.1, from coordinate 12,748,065 downwards.
TCAACACAAAGGTATTATCTGTAATAAAAGCAAAGCTTTACCTTGTTTGCTTTTGTAGGCCTCCTGCTCCAGTTCAGAGGTCTAGTTTTCCCAAATCCTATTTAGATGCACTTTCTTCATTCATGTCTGTTTGCAGTCATTGTGGATCCCTTATGCCCTAGCTTTCTCTAACCTGAGGGTTATTAAACAAGATATGTTTGAGCCAACGTGCATAACTGTATCCAAAAGCTAAACCCTCATTACCATTTAATGATTTAGATTTACATAAAATTACCTTTGTCACTTCAGTGCGGCATCCCTTTATTTCCAATGCTAGGAGAAGAGCTTTAGAAAGCATTTGTGACGCTCTACTCTGGCCAGTTTGTCTTTTTATGGCCATATCCTTTGTTCAGTGCCAGCATTTAGCCAAAATGCTTTCCTGTAGCATCATTGCCAATTTTCCTTGTTTGACAAAATGAATGAATCACTTTCTAATAATTCAATTATGTCACGAATAAGATGGGAATCTCCTTTCCCTTATGCATGTTGAGAACAGATCTGTACTTCTGGACAAAAAATCTGCTGCTTACATATCACATTACTGGAGCTGGAAAGAAAAACTATTTCACAGGCATGATGTCCTGATGATGGACTTCATTCAAGAAAAATGTGATCATATTTAGACTGGATAGAACTGGTGACTGACTCAGCAGCATCAAGGCTGTGAGAAGGCTTGCCTCTGTAAGTGGGGGAGGTAACAGTGAGAAAGATAACACTCAGGATGTCTGTTTGATCCTCTGGATCATAACTCAGTGGCACAGAGGCACTCTAGAAATCATTTTTTTTTTCTCCAGTGGATACTAAACTGGACAAAAGTGGCATTAAGGTCTGGTTAAATTATATTCTGTATAAATATTTAACACATTTCATTTTTTTTCTTGGAAAAAAATATTAAAAGACTGGCTGTAGAGAGGACTACAGGCTGAAAGTTTCAGGTTGTTAGTTCATGATCCTGTATGTTGAGAAAAGAGAACTAGAAGATGAAACTTTAAGATGTCAGACTAGTCAGGGACTGTATAAATCTCTTCTCCTGCAGAATGAATGGGACATGACAGACAGGGGACCTCAGAAGATGCTCTTCTAGACTGGAAGATGATTCTTGCACTTTCACTGTCCCTTGCAGAAAAATCCACCAGACCGGTTTATCTCCATTCAGTACTTTTACTCCTTGAATCTCAATGAAGAGGCTTTCCTCTGATGTAGGTAGTGCTGCCTGCTCTCCCGAGGTTGACGCCCACTTCATTCAAGTATTCCTAGTGCAGCGGAGATGTTAGTGGCTACTGGCTTGCAGCCAACATCCCACACATTTCCTCCACAGCAAAAATGCCTTAATTCTGACCCACTGCCTTTCAAGTAGATAGTGAAAAAACCCAGTCACAAAGAGCTTTGCTTTTATCTGTATTTCTCCTTCAGAAAGATCTGAAACAAACATCAGACATTGTCCTTTTCTTTTCTTTTCTTTTCTTTTCCAAGGTCCATGGCCAGCAGGGTGAGGTTTGGTACTGCTGCTGGTGCTAAAGCACAAAGAGAAGCTGCAGGCGTTCAGAAGCTGGTACTTACAGATTTGGGTAAAGGAAGTTTGCATGCATGGTAACTACGAGTGGGTGGACCAGTATTGTCTGCCATCATGCCAGCAGCTGTATCCAGCACCTCTCTTCTTCAGCAGCTCTTCCGTACACCATTCATTTTGAATTAGTTCTAGTGTCACCTACTGTAAGAGAGAGTGTTTTTCAGGCAGGACACTGAAAAAAGATCAGAAGGGACAGTAACTCTTGGCTCCCAGCTGAAGTTTTCCATCTTCAGCACAGTTACAAAGAACACTGCCGATTTTACCTGATAACCAGAGGGCAGCGTGTTCCAATCCCAGCATTTGAACGGACAAGAAGTAAGAGTACATGCTTAGGAACTGGGTATATCACAGGCCTGGCTCTGCTGCCACAAATGACTTCGAGTTGTGACAAATTATGCAACACAGCTGCATTCCTACACCCATAAAAGCCAAGCGCATATATAATAAAAAGATCAGTGCATTAAAAAAAAAAAAAGGACCAGGTGGAACAAAACTGTCCATTTCATAACTCCATTGCACAGAACCCTAAGGGAAAACAGCACAGATAAATGCGTTTTATATTTGTTAATCTAGCAGAGCGGTTGTGAGGAAATGTACCAGGGTTGTTCATGGGGGAACATGGGGCCTAGGACTAGAATTTGGTATACTAGGAACATTGGAATCAGAAGCCAGGGAGGAGAAAAGGCTGGCAAACCATTTGGGTGATTTCCAACAGTGTACAGTGCTGTCAGGATAGAAGGAAGTAAATTACTCTTCAAGTCAGCAATTTATGTAGCCAGAAATATCTGACGGAACAGGTTAAGAGACTAAATATAAATCAAAAAAGCATAGAGAAAGAAATCCCTAACGACAATGACAACTTGGAAGTACATGGGAAAAATCACCAACAAGTGCAAGGCGGATGGCGCAAATGTTGTGATACAGGTGGAAGGACAATCCACTTCCTTCAGAAAAATGATACCTTAAGAATAAAAAAGTCTGGATGACTACAAATAAGAATGATAATTAAAATGGGAAGAAAGGAATTAATTAAAGAAACCATTGCACTGACCTTGCATAAATGAAGTTTCAAAGATAGCAGGTCTGCAAACCTGAGAAGCAGTATGGCTAGAATTTTGGAGACAATTTAAAAAATCTCAGTTCTTGACAGCAGGAATAAAGGTGGGATTTTAATGGAGATTAGCTATACTTGATACTGTTCAAGGTGATTATGATCTTGAAAAAATTACATAGAAACCAATTTTACATATATTGAACTGAAGGAGAATTACAAAATGTACAGATGAATTTGAGGAATAAAGACTAAAATAATAAAAAGAATATAGGTTAAAATATAAGCTGCACAAAAGTGACAGCAGGAATCATTTCAGAAGAAGAGGATGGATAAATTGGAGGAAAAACAGAGGAAAAGGCTGGGACCCATCAACGCAATGACACTTGCATTACATCTCACTTCCAAGTGCAGAGTCCAATTTGGGAGAAGGCAAGCAGCAGAATATTCTCTTTATGGAGAAAAAAGGCTTCTTTCTTTTGCAAGTTCCTGTGTCAGTAGCCATTTTATGGGGCTGCCAATCATGGCAAATCAACTGAAAAGCCAGATCATTTTCTAAAGCATCTACCTTCCTTAGAGAAAGATTTTAAAGTTGACTGTGTACAATCCAGCTGCTGCTTTTAATCTTTCACTGACAACAGTAGTTGTTTTATTACTTTGACAGTCATTTTTTGCCCATGAATAGTACCATAGTCCTTGTAAGATAGGAAAATGCTTTTGATCTACAATTTCATAAGGTTTAGCAATGGACAAAGGATTTTTCTGATATATTTGATCACACACTTGCTGAAGTTTAGGCGTATAGCCAATAAAAAAGCACTGAGCTACCCTCTTGGAGAAATACAAAAATTTCTTTTTTGATGAATAATGACTGCCAGAAAAAATGAATTAATTATAAAAATACTACCTATAAATAGAAAATTAAGGGCAAAGTTACTCCTGAAATAACTTTGATACATTGCCAAAATCATTTTTAACTTTGACAATGTTTTAACGGGGTATGACCTACAGAGTAGAAAATATGGATGCAAGATACACATTGTATATAGGCACAAAAAAAGAAAGGTATTTCAAGCTGACTGTAATAACCAAGAGAAACTGTGAGATGGCCTAGGCAGACACAGAATAGTTTTCCAATATAACAGGTTGTTCTATTTGCTTTACAAACAAGAACTGTATGTTTTGTGCTGTTTCAAATACCTTATAAACAGTAAAATAAAATATATTTCCCAAGAAGAATATAAAGCCATTCAGCAGCTGGTTTTAGTTAAAAAAATTGAAAATGATCAAATCTGTAATTTTTATTAATACAAGCTGCAGTAGTTCAAGCTTTTACACATATCAACATACATGTGCACCCCATTTTCTTGTCCTATTCACATTGCAACCCATGCTACTGTTCCCCTTATACATAAAGGAATTAAAACAGAAACCCTTTGTGATATTAAAGTGTAAGGACAACTTTCCTAGAGGTGGCCATCAATTTTGCGGATTGTCAGCTAAGTACATACCTACCTAGAGGGAATATTTAGATATGTTTCTGAATTTAATTTCTTAGAGTCCTCCTTTCTAAAATAAAAGTGCTGCAGAGGGTATATATATGTAAAACTCATAATCTCTAAATAATCTTTTAGTATTTGAACTGATGAAGCCTGATTTGAGTTTCCTTTGAAAACTGTATCTTAAATGTCCATTAGCAATGCCATTTTACATAAAGACATACATTTCTTAAAAATCTGCATAAAGAGGAAAAAGAAATAATTGTCTGGCTGGGTACAGTCAGAAATCAGTCTTCTTGATACTTAAATGAGATTGCTCAGAATGAGAGTAAAGGAGGATTAAAGGAAGACCACAAGTTCCTTCTCTACCCTCTGCATTGTTCTCAAATCTACAATATTTCTAATACTCAAATAAGTCTGTTTCAGAAGACAAATATCTTTGATTTCATATCTTCTGCCAGATATCTCTTGTTTATAATCTCCTGAAATTTCCACAAAATTCACCAAAGTCACATTTTCTGGCAAAATATCAGCCTGACCCCTACAGTCTAACATTCATGACAAACACATTTTGCCCCAGTGTTTTCAGATAATCCACTCACCTTCATTTTCATTACATTCTTTTAACAAAATACTGAGATGTTTCTATGCAATTAAAAAAAAAAAAGCCCTCCACAACCAGTCAAAACTGACTCCAGTATCACTGACCCAGAGAAAACAGAGCTCTCAGGGTAAGCATAGATCTTCACCTCTGTTTCTCCCCTTTTCCAGCTCTCTAAATGAAAGAATTTTTAAAGGTCCATCTCTGTCCTAGACATCTGAAGTTACATTTTCAGCTGCACTCTTTTGGGATAATGTACATCTCCGAGCTCCACATATGCAGGATTTTTATTTCCATTCTTTCTTCCAGATTAGGAATACCTGGAGGAAAGAATTTGGCCTCTCTTGTTTGCTAATTATATTCAGAAGCTCCTACCAAACACTCCAGACCTCTACGCCTGGGCTTAGGACCTGCCCAGCATTTGCCAGCTCAGCCCTGTTTACTGAATTATTCCCTGTCATTACTGACTGCTGGAATTTCTCTTTGAGACTTCAGTCCTCAGAGACAAAGAAGGAAAGTTGCACTTGTACAAAACACAGCCCTGTGTTTCTGCACCCTTCCTGTCAGCATCTTACAAAGTGCTTAAGACGATACGTTCCGCAATAAACATGAATGAAAATTTGAAAACCTATGTAGAGCTGTGCTCTGATAATCCATCCAAACTGCAGTTCGCACAGGTATCCTCTTCTCTGAGTACTGTAAACAACTAAAGAGAGGTCTGGCTCCAAACCCTACGGAAACCGGGAGCAATTGCCTCACACAAAGCAAGATAGAGCTGTCAAATGTTCCCCATGCCGCGACGCCTGAGGAGCTCCTGCTAACCCAAACTGCAGCCAGTTGCCACCACTGAGCTGAGAAGCAGACCATTGCCTCTGTCCAAGCAGCAGCTTGGCAAGGCCTGCAGGAACTCTGCAGGAATAGGAGTCAGGTGGATGCTGAATTCTCTCAGCTGGTACAAGGTGCAGGGTGCTGAGACTGCCCCCAGTACCATTCTGTTGTCTACAATGATATTTATTTAAGAGATGATTTACGTGTGCAAAAGCATCAACTTCTCAACAAATTATTCAACAGAAGGCTAGCTCCATTCTTTCACTGATTCACAACATTGAGGATATTTCATCTAATAAATCTGAAGTAGGTATGAATAAACAAACATGGCATTATACTAAGCTTGTTAATTATGTACTAAGTTACACAGTGCTAAAAGTACACACAACACTGGGAACTCGTGAAGATGAGCCTGCGAAAGTGAGAGAGTATTGTCTACATGATCAGAGACCTCATTTCACTTTTAGCTTCACCTGTATTGAATGTTTTGGCTAAAAATGTATTATTAATTTGCAAGTTGTGATTGACTGCTTTAGCATATGATATTTGTTGTTCTACACATTGGGCCTAAGAACAATCAGACTGAAGTCTGTCTAGGCCAGTGTGATCTCTTACAACAGGCAGTCACAGATGGTTTTCTACAGAGAAGCATAAGAAACTGCATGTGTTTAGGGCCATCCTTTCCTTTATATAATCTCTGACCATCCAACAATCCGCAGCTCATGGACTTCCTGATTCAGAAGTTGCATCTAAATCATATTCAATAGCTACCGACAGACCTCTGCTCTCCTGGGAGAAGGACCCACTGGTCACGCTAGCTGAGAGTTTTCTCACAGCATCTCTCATGCTTCAAATGCTTTCAGTGCCTACAAACACTGTATAATATGATATGTTAAAACAGTCACTTACTTCAGGCTTTAGAGTTTCAGCTGTAAGATACAGCTATTCCTCCATCCTTCTGTGTGGGACCAGAGGAATGATAAAGAGCTTTTCCCATTGGGAGGGGAAAAAAGAGAGAAAGGAAAAATAAAGTTTCCTTCTCAACAGGGAATAAAGGGGCTGATCTCATGGCAACAACAGACTGATTCAGATCATCTCCTGCAGAAGGAGACAAATATCCTCTTCTGGCTTAGAGTCCCAGTTAAAGCCTTCTGTGGAGCTGCGCAAATCATAAACATAAGGCCTTGTTACCGTCCACCAGGTAAAGCTTTTTCAGGCACATAGTAGTGACTGTGAAATCACCTGCCTCCTAGACACCCAGAGTTTCAGCCGTTAGCGCCTCCCCAAAAGGAATAGAGAGGTCAAGAGATTTGGCACTAAGCTGTGCCCATGAGGGCCGTCCTGCAAAACTTCCAGGCACTCATGGGACAGAGTCTGCTCTTTCATTCAGACTCAACACCACTGCAACTCCTTGCCTTCCTCCTTGACGTGACCGTGACTGCTGCAGGAACCATGTTCCCTCACCTCTCTCTGAGAAGGAACGGTGCTCATTTTCTCCTGGCTTCATCTGCCTTGTCTGCAGTATCCGCCAATACTCAGTACCACTGTACTGGAGAGTCTCTTGAAAAATGCAGGTTAGCATTCTTTCAATTTCACAGTAACATAAGAAAGGAGTTACACTGATGCACAGAAAAAGGTTTAAACAACCAAAGGACTCCCAAGGCCCATAAAACCCTTGCACCTTGTTTCTCTGTCCTTCTCCTAGTAACCAGTGCTGGTCAGGATATTACAGCATCACTCCAATAGCTGACATGAGCACCTTCAACTCCCCTCATTCCCAATTCCCTTCCTTCTCACTCAAAATCAAAAACCTCTCCTTACTATTACTGGAGATGAGGAGTCATCCTCCCTTGGTAACAGATGCAGTATATATAAGGACAAGGATGAAATAGCAGAAGTAGGTCTGTAGAATTTGTATGTTACAAACACATAGCATTTATATAGATATACTGTTATCCAAAATTTCTTACGTGTAACTAAGAGAGACTTTGGTTTGGGGGCTTGAGTTTTGGGGAGGTGGTTTCTGATACAAACATATAAAGCTGCATTACAACTGCAGATGTTCTTTTGTACACATAAAACTGTAACAGTACCAAAATATCTGTACAAACCTTTTGTAGGTGATGTTTTTAAGCCTTGCATTTGCATATTGATATTGTTAAACCCAGCATGCTAAAGTAGTAATAACTCCATTATAACTCTCTCATCAATTTTCTACGAGTAGTTCTAAAACAGAGAAAGTGGATGCCGGATCAACTCAGTATCAATAAGAAATAAAAACAAGTGTTCAGCAAAATTTCAATAAATGATGTAGTATGGTTGTACATATTAAAACATCTCAGAAAGGAAAACATTTATTGCTAACAAGCTTCCAAAGCAAGCTGGATATGTAGGGCTGCTGAATTCTTTTCACCAGTAAACTGTGGAGAAAACTGCAGAATTTATATTAATCTTGCTCTTTAACACTTTTTGCTGGGAGATTTCCTCATAGTCTGCTCAAATTTCATTTCACAAATATCTCATGGAAATACGGGTTTCACAAAAATGAAATAGCTGAAATCCTCTGTACTGAACAGTGGCTATATTTAGAATCACTTTTGCAGAAAGGGAACACCTCAGTAAACGTTCTGCATGGCCATTTGTGACAGGGGGTTATATGTCTGCCAACACAACCTACATTTTTTACATTAATAGTACAAGTCAGAATAAATATTATCTTCACTCCTGTGACAGCCCTTTGACAAAGCAGAATTGGCCTGCTTGATTAGGAATACATGTCAAACACAGATAATGGGGGAATCCCTTTCAGCAGTGTCACACAACCTGAACAGCCATCATGAGACCAATTTAACGAGCCTCCTGTTTTACAAGAGATATTAATTGCAGTCCTGTCACATAAGGCACAATTCAAGATAAAATACATAAAATGGAGGGAAATTGGATTTCTTTCCTTTTTTGTCCTGATTATAAATTTGCTTGCAGGATCATGAATCTCCCCACTGCTGATCTAAATACTCCAGGTGGCTAACACACAGCCTTAGAACAACGCATATTGTTATGAAAGCCATTGAACACTAGAAGAATGTCGGGCTTTTTGCTGCAACCTTCAGCCATTGTGCTTTTGACTCTATTATAGCCAATTTTTTCCTTCTTGTACAAACACAATGAGAATCTGCCCCATAAAAAGAGAAGATCATTCTTGTGTATCCATCTACAAGGCTGCTTCCTGCTCTCTCACCAATATAGTCATCATCTTACAAATGCTTCTGTAAGTGCTCCATTTTAAACTCTTCTACGATGAAGCTCACAAACTTACAATTGGATACATCGAAGTGTTATATACATCTAAGTGTTGCGCTAGATCAGAGTACAAATTATCTTCATCCAAGTAAATCAAAACTCCCAGTTCTGTGTTTTGATGTATTCTCATCCAATTACCCTTTATAGTAGAACACATGTTCTCTCTCAGTGTATCATACACATATGCTGCCACAGGTGGCATTTAAAAGGCAAACACAAATTTTATTACTTTTCTTCTGAATCCCAGTTGTGAATACTTATTTTCCCATTGTGCAGCTTTTGCCGGGCCTGGCAGCATGTGCTGGGTCGCAGGGCTGGGAAGGAGCTGGAGTGCTAGTCTGGCACTGCCAAAGTGTGTGCTCTCAGGCAGGGCTCCTTCAAGCAAGGGAGAGGGTGGACCTGCCAGGCAATCCATGCTCCGGGCTGCCGCACAGCACGGAGGGTGCTCTCCCATGCTCCATCCTCTCCTGCGAGTCAGATGAGCTGCAGGCTCATCACCTGTATGGGGCAGAGGGGGAGCAGGGGGTGCTGCCCGCGTGTGCCTTGCAGCACTGAACGAATCTCAGGCACAGAGTTGCATGTCTGCTTGTGTTGGACATTTACCACTACAGTTAATTCTAACATATACACAGATTCAGGCTCTCTTTTAGCAATGAGTATCCTTGCACTGAAACACAGTGGCTGCAAAGACTTGACTACAGTATGTTCAGCTTTATATATTTCCAAATTATATCAAACTAGTAGAAACTTAGAGAAACTTGGTCCCTATTCCTAATCGGGTTAGAAGACTTCAATTCGCTTAGAGATACTGCAACAATAGCTTTGTAGACAGCACCTTGTTGCTAAACAGCTGAACCTTAAAGCTATCGATAACCCTAATTCTCTTGTCCTGGTGATGCCAAGAACTCCAAGAGTGGAATACGTACAAGCATGAATGTACACCCAGTACCTTGGTCATAAAAAGGTTGGTGTTTTTTTTCTCCTGACTGAGAAGAAAATCTGCGGAGAAAAGCAAAGATGGGCTATATTTCCATTAAATATGTTAATGGGATCATTTTCTTTCTCAGTAAGGAACAAGGATACCCACAAGGACAAAGAGGCCTTTAGGAATATTTAGTACTTATATAGGGCTTTACATGCTACCCTGAGATATTATCTCAGACAGTTTAGGACATCATAACATCAGAGAATCTAAAACTGCTTGTTCCAGAGTCCAAGCTAGTCCAAGCTGACCAGCGCAGTGGTTACTTTAAAGGACTTTGGGTCATGTGTCACAAAGCTTCTGAGAAAACCTTCCTTTAACAAAACTTGCATATTCAGGAAATGTGTGCTACTGAAATTCAGTCAGCCACATACATACTGCAGACTTCAGAGCATGGTTTAAGCCTCTGTCAGCCAAATGAAACAAAGCACTGAAACGGTTCTTAAAGTCTAGCCTAATTCAGCAAAATAGTTTCATTCTTTAGGACACATCTCTCACAGTCAATGTCAAGTGACAGTGGTCCCTAAGTCCCATCTTCAAGAAGTAATTCAGCCCAGATTTGGACTGAAAATGCCAATATGTACTAATTGGCATTTTCACAAGTATCTTGGGGTCCTAATTCTTATCTTAAAAGTCCCAACTAGTGTTTATCTACATTCTGGGTACCTCAGTAAGTTCACAGATCCTATTCAAAGAAATTAATTTGCTTCTGAGAAGAGATGCTTTAAAAAGTATAAATACATAATGCACAGTAATGGACTTCAGCATGTGCTTGCCTACCTGCTGGACAAGAAAGCAAGTCTGACACTGGAAGGAGTAGCTCTTTCCTGCTTACATGGGAATGCCCGGACCATTCCAGGTGACCCTGTGCAGAGATAAAAGGACCAACAAAGTTTTTGTGGGCAGTATTTTCTAACTGTACAGTTTTCTAACTGTAAGAAAAAAACAAAATACATAAATGTGAGAGCATTCTCTGGTGAAATTATTTAATAATCAATTCTTGATTATTTTACAAGGCCTTTCAAGATTTTCATTAATGGAAAGTAATGATAAGGTAAGACAGTGCAATATATTATTTCATACTCTGCACCCTGACAATATCCTTTCTGAGATTACTGGTTTTATTTTTCTGCAAAGTATCATGTACATATAAGCTACTTGATTAAATACAGGAAGTTATCTTCTAGCAATCCCGTTTCACATTTTGAACATGAAAGAGTGCACCAGAATACTGATAGCCCATTGCAATATTTTAATGTTGCAAAATATATTAATTTTCAGTAATTACAATGACTCATGAGGAAAAAAGAGAAGAATGAATATATTAATTCATTTTGTCTGTCTTTTGAACTATTGCATCTTGAGCAAATAAGGGCATCAGGCATGCAAAAGCAGCATTTTCTCATTCCAGAAGGGTGATTACTGACCACCAAGTTGGGAAGAAGCCTTTTCTACGATCTTTGTAAATGTAGTCTCTGCTCCCCCATAGTTAACATGTTCTAGATCATCCTTTGTCTCGATGACTATGATCACACACTAGCAAAGGATTCTGCTACACTGAAATTAATCAGCCAACCTGCTTCAAGCTTTAACCTTTTATATAGCAGCCAGCATAATGGAGAGTGCCATCTCATGAGTCCCATATTCGTAAGAATTCAGGGAAGAAAAACACAGGTGTGACATATTGCCTTCTGTCTGATCAACATGCCAACTGACATTTTTACGTTGTTACATGATAGCTGCATCCTAAAGCAAGCACCTATGAGGAAGCAATTGCAAGGTCAGATTGGTCCTCTTATACTGCACCTCAGCCACCATGATAAAATCTGGAAGTCCTGGAAAATATCCTTCCCATTTACAGGAAAACTAAATTTCAGATGGGAAGGTGTCAGATGCACTCTAGCATTTTCATATTGCTTTTCCAGGATGTCTGAAGTGCCTCAGGAGAGCATAAGTCTGATGTTTGCTGGACCCTTCAGTATACTGATCCTGCAAGACACCTGCTGTCCAGCTCTCCAGCACGCTAGGAACAGCAAAAGCACCGAGGAGCAAGGAGCCCTTAGATGCAACATTCCAGCTGCCACACATGAAGAAATCTAGTTACTGGTTTATAAACCTCAGTCTTCTGGCAAACATCCCAAACTCACAGTTCAGACCAAAACCTTCTTCTCTTATTGAAGTTAAAGGCAATGGCTAATGTCAGGTCAGTAGTGCAGAACAGGTCTGTTACCCTGGGGTATGAGATTTCACACTAGCTGGGGAGTGTGCGTGAAAAGTATTGTTAGCTCGCTCCCTCTTGACTACCATTAGAGGAAAGTGCTTGTTATTCCAGTGGAAGTTAGAATACTTTATGTTCCTGCAGTATTTTAAATGCAACTACTCGAAAAAGATCGGCTACAACTGAAGTTTTCAGCAGTGGCTTTCAGAACCCCACCCTCAGCAAAGCAGAAAGAAAAGAAACAGGAGCTCAGCATTTCTCACAAAATAGGACTGTGTAAAACCCCTAGGCCAAAAATACTCTTCAGAGATCCTCCGAGAGCATAAAAGATCAAAACTTCAGCCTCAGCCCTATGTATCTGAATTGCTAATAGATGTTCAGTACTGTCTCCATCTGCAGTGTCACACGACGAGGATTAGAGGTAATCATGTTCTTAAGAAAAGGGAGTGTTTCACATCGCCAGAAGCATCTTCAAGACTCAGACTCAAAATCATGATTTAGCATTTTATGGATTGCCCTGCACAAGGTTTTCCAATCATCAGTTCATGAACAGCTGCACCATTTCCACGCTGCTCTTATGTGCTAAATAACAATGGAACATCACAGAACTACAAAGGCTTGTCCTGTCCATTTAACCAGCATGTCACATGGAGTCAAAGCATAATGCAGCCCTGTGAAAAGTCCACCCACAAACTTCATTTCGCACTGTAGAATGAGGCACTTGAGTTCTCTGTCTTCCTGCTCCCAAGCCAGTTCACACGAAAACAACTTAAACATTTTGGAGACTGCAGTTTAAAGTCTTCCCAAAAATTGCTTGTTTAAAAAAATTAAAAATATTTCAATCCACCTTGATTTTTTTCTTCTTCAAAATTGTTGTGTTCAGTTCATTTTAAAATGTAAATCAGTACTAGACAACAAAGCAGAGCAGTTGCCAGTGAAATGAAAAGCCATGTCATCTTATAAAAAGCCTAACACTATAGAATTTGAATCCACAGCATATTAAATTGAATATAAAACACAATTACTAGAAATATTTTTTTTTACTACTGAAACGCACTGCCTTAAATTTCAAGATAAAGGTTAAAAAACATTGTGGTATTTGTTATCAAACAGCAGATATCTATTTTATTAATTTAACCCACAACAAAACATCCATTATATTGGCACAGTGATACCAAAGAGCTGGAATGCCCCCCGTATACACACACAGATACACACACACATACAAACACGCACACATCTTACCAAAAGCTGGCAGAAGATCCATACAGCTCCAAAAGTAGGGGCTAAAAGAGCAATAAAGACAAATACTGATTTTCAGAATGAGACACCTACAGCAAAGCTGTATTGGGAAGACAGCGTTATATTGTTACTGTGGTGTGTGATGTGACTACACAACAAACATAGTGCCAGAGCAAAAAGAAATAGAAGGAGGGGATGCTGAAGATTTAAAACTACTGTTTTAGCAGTCTATTTTCCCTAAACGGAGTGCCAAAAATTAGTGAGGAATACAGTTGAGCAAAAAAATATTTCTGAAACAAGTCCCTTTCATAAATAATTTAATCTTTCCTATTTGGTTTTACTCAGATTTTACATGCCCCAAAATAACTGTTTCAAGCATTTAATTTTATAATTAAACTCTCTATGCACTGGCAACTATGACAAAATTAGAACAAGTTTCTTTAATAAAAAGGAGATAGCAGGCAGTTCAGGTTTCCCAAAACTGCTCATCTTGAGCCTTTTTGAGATTTCATAGGCAAATTACCCCACCATCATCCCTGTGCGGCAGAGTCCTAGCATTTTAAACTACCAGCATTTACATTTGTTTTTACAGTTTTGATAAAATGGAAATACTCTTCTGCAAAGCAAAGAGAAATAAATAGCTTTACATTAAAATGGTGAATGCAAACAACAGGTTGGATCCTGCAACATGCTGAACCTTTTAATCTGCCATAAGCTCAAGGTGCCATCAGGGAGGATCCAAGGGCACAGTTTAGGGGAATATTGACCTGAATACATTTTTTCTTACTGTTATCACAACAACAGTTATACCCAGAAACATTTTTAGTTAAGCACAATCAGTACAAAATGTGGTATTTTCAGTAACAGCCTGAAGAAAGCTAACACCAGCCCTTGTGCTGAGTCAACTGTATTGATGCCAAGGGCCCTGTTTTGGTCACTTCGTCTGAGTACAGGCACTGCTCCTTTGACTTTCTGAGTGCTATCTGCCAGATTAAGGACTGTAGGAGTTGACATATGTGCCAGTTTTCACTGTCAGCAGAAAGGACCTGTTTAAATGTCCTTACAGTTAAATAAGTGTCCTTAAAACCGACTCTGACATCCAGGTGAGCACAGTGAAATCATGGTAACAAACCTTGTGCAGATACTGCTGGAGGCAGGATATGGACCTCAGAGCCAGGTGGAAGTTGCAGAGAGTGCCAGGCAAAAAATCCTCCAGGCAGCATAGTCACACTCACCTGTCAAGAAAAGAAAAATAAAGAAAATTTTGAAGTTCACTGTAGGTGCCAGTCTTTCTCAGTTCAAATAACTGAACAAAACTGAAGAAATGGAAAACAGCTTACTCGGGAACTTCTGAAAAATTAAGCTAAAGCATTGTGATGGGAGCTGGATAAATATTTCTGTTGCCTTCTTAGAAATTCTTCTGAAAAAACAGCAGTAAAATAAACCACTGACACATTAATCACCACAGACTTATTTTCCTCATGATTATAGGACCCACACAGTTCCAGCGGGAAAAGTACTCCTCTGCAACCCTGCCGTTATGAAACTACTTTGCAAATAAGAACTCTCTCTCTTTATTGTAATGGGTCTTGACATTGACATTGTCATGTTAATTGGCCAAATTCAATCCCACTATTTGCTTGAATTGAAGCAGTGAAGAGATATGAACATCAGCCACCAGCTAAGTCCACGAAAGACAAAAGCTGCCCTTATATGGTCCGTGGTGCTTCCTGTACTTTTCTTCCTTTTAGCAAAATTAATGGTCAGATCTGGTAAAAATGCAGACTGGCTAAATTTTAACAGTTACCTTCTTGTTTCAGAAAAAAGAGGAATCTTTGGAAAAAACGAAACAAAACAAAAACCATTCAACCGATCATATTTCTCAAAGAAAGCAAGCTAAAATTTTATCACACTGAAGTAAACTGGCAGAGGATTCGGCTGCAACAAAGATATCCCTCCAAGCATGAAACTTTACATTTTGTGAGTTTGGTGATATACCTGCCACTGTCTGATCCCTCGGATACCAATTTGGGAAGGGCACTGAGGCTGGGGAACAGAAGGACCAAGTGCAGCCCATACACTGAAGCCAACACGAATGCAAGGACCGCATGCTGTATATGGTATTGCCTGCAGAAGATGCATAGAAGTGGACTGAGTGGGTAAAAAGAGGACCCATCTGCCAAGTCGGACAGAGACGAAATGGAGAAACAGAGTGGAGCAAAGCATTTCCCTTGTCAAAAATCCAAAGGCATATTTTGTAAGCTTTTTAAAAGTACTTTGCTACTGTAGGCCCCAAAGACAAGAAGAGGTGGATTGCTGTCTCACTTTGTTAACAGGAGTTTTTGCATGTCTGGAAGATACTGGGGTGGGACAAAAACTTTGGAGAGGGCTTTCACTTACCTTGTTCTGTCTCCATCTTTCTCACATACACCCTCAGCTTCCTGCTGCATTACAGCCAGCTGCTCATGTGTGGTTCTTGATTAGATATTAAGAAAACAGGACTTTGTTCTAAACACAGGAGGAGTCAGGCATGAAACTGCACGAGGAGGTTGAGAATGAGCTTGCGATGCTCCGTGCTGGCTTGCCTTGCCTCACAGACTGGGCTTTCAGCGGGCTCAGCCCTGATTTTTACTCCTACAGCCCAGGATGGTGGTCTTCCAGCAGAAGTACGGCATGCTGCTGCTGCTGCAAGCAATTAGCAATCCCAGACTGTTTTTTCCCAAGAACACCACTGCTGCCCCACCTCCCTTTCTGGGGGAAGATACCTCTTTGCTACAGACAGATTGATTACTAAGAACATGAGAGCTAAACGATATATACATTTACACAAATTACATATTGTGCGAAGCACAATGCAAAGCTCTGGTTCAGTCAAAGGCACCAGCCTTGGAGGGAACCAGATGGGGACATGAATAGGTTGAAATTAATCACTATCAGAGACACACTAGAATTCAGCATCATGTTGCATCTTTGGGTAAGTTCACAAACAAGTGCTTCAAGAAGATAACGAGTGTTTAAAAGTAATGGCATAAGCAGCACAGCCAGTCGGCAAAAAACTTAACTGTAACCTGTAAATCAAACATCACATATTGACAAAGTCTTATGAGGTCACTGATCTGCAGCTAGAGACCTAACAGAAATGTAATACTGTACACCTGATATAAAAAAGCTCTCTTAATCTCTTCTTTCACATGCATAAGTAACTCACACTGCATTTAAATGTCATAGCTCTAGTAAACAATTCATTTAAAATCATTTATGTACAGAAGAAAAATGTATTTTAATGGTATTTTTCTAAAGGTCAGATAATGCAAAGAAAAACAGATGAAAAGGAGACCAATAGCTTACCCAAGTGATAATTTGAGTCTCCTACTAATAGCTTACATAACATAATTCTGTTAAAAAAAATAATGCATTACATAAGTGGGAAGGAATTAAGTAGCATGGCAGGGTCAAGATTAAGGCTCAGGAAGTGCCTATTAAGGCAGTGTATCCCAAGTTTACTCTTGCACACAGCAGTATACAAGTATATTATACAATTATAATATACAAGTATAACATTCTCTTTCCAGCAGGGAGGTGCCAAACCACAGGTCTTGGCTCCAGCTCTAATTTCAGTCCCCCCAGACTCTGGGAAAGGCCACATCCCAGGTTTTGACCAGATCAGTTCAGAGCATAAAATAGGAACTAGTTAGGAAATTCCCTCTCTGTAACCCTCAATCCCAAGAAGTCAGAGGTCTGAACTGAGAGGACTGCCTCTGTTCTCTAGCTTGCCACACAAGCTTGACTTCAAAAACTGCTATCAGGCCAGGCCAACTTGGTCTTGCTGATTTATACGTGACAGTGTCTGATGTTAGATTTACACTTATGCCTTAGATGGGCCACACTTTCCAAAAATCCACTTGCATTTTACCTAGACAACACAAGCAAATGCACACATACACTGCAGGGCAAATTCAACTTAGCAACATAAGCTAACAGAATTTGGAAAGTAAAGTTATTATTTGTAAGCACCGAAGGGCAAAAATATCACCCACTTGGCCTTCCTGATACCATCTTGGTGTATACACACACAGATACATCTTGGAGAGTTTAGAATATTTTAAGGCAAATTTTGCCTCTACCTTCGATTTGTCAGCGTGCTTCTGACTTACACTCTGTAGCTGTTAATTCTAACAATCCAAGATGTTCTCCCTCTCTGGAGGAAACAGCGAGACGGGCTAAATACAGTGTACACTTACTAGCTGTGTAGTGGCTTCTCAAACAGCAATAACCATAATAAAGTTGTCAGATCTTCTTTCTCACTTCTCATATGACACTGTAACTGTCTCTAGCACCTCAAGTTATTGTAGTGGGTAAGAGTCACAGCGAATAGTTCCTGTAATTATCAGCATGCTTATGCATCCCCAGATAGAGCTATCCCCCGGATTCCCAAGAATAAACCCAAATAGTCGAGCCTGAAAAACAAACAACATGTTTTAAAAGGCAGAACTCCAGTTGTCTGCTCGTAGCCTGGACAAGCTAAACAGAAGCAGATTTTGTATCCTCTAATTTCTGTTCCTGAAGTCAAATGGTGCAGCCAGGCCCAGGACTCTGAAAATCTCTCCCTGGTTGCCCTAATGATGCTCCCTACCAAATAGTCCCCCTCAATGGCAAAGGGCTGGGACATGCATCAGACAGTAGGAGCAGAAAGTTTCTATTCCCGAAGCTCTGAGGAGACTTCAGTCTCCTGCAAGGATGGTGTCAATCTCCCATCTAGGAAGTTCCTTCCCAAGGTGCCAAACATTTTACCTGATGCTGTGCAGATGCTGGCTAAGTAATCCAACAGTTGCATAGCAAAAACTTTCTGGAGACCCTTAGCAGAGGACACTGATGGATATTTACTGTGCCATGCCGCCTGCATAGCCAGAGCCATGTGCTGCTCTCTGCATTGGATCTACTGCACATATGTAACAGATTTTATTTACTGATGTCAACAGAGCTAGGCCTGTTTATGCCAGAGAGCTAGCCCATTTTGCACTGATATTTCTGTGCCTAAGGCCCTGGTTGCTCATACATTGCACCTTTGACTTACCCTTCCTTAGCAGATGGAGGGAACACAGTCAGTCACTGCTGGGACTAGCCTGGCTTTTTAAATTGGCCTGTGGCAGGACAGTGCTTGCTCAGTCAAACCCCTTTCTGCCCACAAAAGTCAGAAAGGGAAAATGTTGATCAAGGTCTCTCCCTGCCAGCTCAACTCTCTGCCATGTCAGAATTGCTCCTTAATGTAGACTTACTGTATTGTGCACATTTAAAGACCAGCCAAAGTTTAAACCTTCCTACCACTTTCAGTGGGACGTTATTACCAAATCCTTTTCTAGAGAGTGCCATTACAAGTTCAGCAGTTGCTGAAATACTAATCTGCATCTACTGTCCTATCCTGGAGTTCTTAAAGAAGCATCACTGCCCACAGTTGCCACTGCCCTGGAGCACATGTTATAGTGTCTGGAGAGTTTGCCAGGTGGGCCAAGCCTGCGCTGCTCACAAGCTCCCACCTATGTGGTTGCCACACAAAGGAGCAGAAGAGAAGTTTCTGGGGAGCTGCATGGAAGCTGGCAGATTTATCACACTCCCCCTCTCCTTGCAACAAGTGTCCAGCCAGCAGTGGCACCAGATGCACGATACCTCTTGGGCAGGCCGTGCGGATGAGGCTTGAGAAGGCTGCAGGATGGTGAGCATGGGCCTGCTGACAAGAGGCCCTTCCTTCTTAGGTGTGCCTCAAAGTTGGCAGAGCAGGTGGCCCAACCTGTCCACGGGCCTGGGCAGCCTGACGAATGACTCGATGGAGCTGTGTAAACAAGGCTGTTAAGCCCCTGTCCAAGATGATAGCAGAGCTGGTGCAAATTCATGGCGTGGCAAAATGCCCCAGATAACATTTTGTTCTTCCCACCTTGCAAACTCTGAGGAGCTGAACTATTCAAGTTATCTCTCCCCAGTTTTCAGAGAAATCAGCCAAATGAGGGACTTGTAAATGGAAAGCTTTTTGTCCAGGAAACAGAACTGGAAAGGACCACTGGAGTCAGAAAGGAATTTTCCCCCAGGCCAAACTCTTTCCCCCTCCTTTTATTGCTATTTCCTGCTACTGCAGTGACCTAGGACATTCCAATTCTGTGGCTTTTGATCTTTTGTACTAATGATCTTCATTTTATTAGAGGGTGCTAGAAAGTTTCGTCATTTGGGAAGAGAGGGGCAAGCTGGATGGATGTTTTGTGGACCTTTCTGAACTAAAGGTACTTGGCAAGCCTGTTAGCCTAAAATGCCACAAAATTATACCATTTTATTGAATTTAGCTTTCTTTACTGTCTTTTCAATAGTGACATTGAAGGAGAAAGTATACTTAACTTGAAAGAACAGTCTGAGATACTGCAGAGAGAGGAAGGTAAATCAAGCATACAAGCAAAGAGAAAAGCACTGATCCTGAAAAGCCATAAGAGTAAGTTTACTCACAGGATCAGTCACATAAACCTAAACTGCATATTTGTGGATCACAAGCATAATACTTGGCGAAGATAGCAAGTAAAACACTCTTTCTCAAAAGACTCATACACTGAACTAGTCATTGGTCTTCATTACCTGGATAAGGTTTAAGCCTGTGCTGAGCTCTTAAAAATGACAGTGATTATTTTCAACTAAAGAATTATATGAAGAACAGAAATTAAAGGCAGCAGCTGGCTCTTAGGTACTTATAATTCCAGATATTAAATCCTTGTCTCTTAGAAAGAATTCATGTTACAAAACAATTTTTTTTGGTGTGCTACTACACAGCTTTGTGGCCTTTATACTCCTTAATTTCTCTGTTCACTCACCTTTTGGAGAAAGAAAAAGGAAATTAAAACCAAAAGCTGATAGTAAACATACATTATGAAATATGAAGAATCATGGGACCAACTGACCACTCCAGTGATTATGAAAACTGTAAACTATTTAAAGAGAGTACTTTTCACTGTTCTTCATTAGGGTCTGATTACCTCAGCCATTAACATTTGGCTCTTATTATTATGATTGTGAAATACTGTTCACACTAATGGACAAAAAAAAGTTGACGTGGCTATCTTGATTAACTCATCAATAATCATTTGGAATAATTTTTCTTCATTCACTGGATGAATCATTCACATGTCCTTTAATAATGCACATTGTTGTATAGTAAATTAGCATTAAGATTACCCACCTCTGGGAGCTAGATTCTACTTCAAAGCATTGCTCAAAAGAGATTTCAAATGTGAATTTTACTCAGAAAAGTAATATTAGAAAACAATGGCTTCTTTGTAATTGTTCAGTACATCAAGGCATATAGCCCTCGGGTTATACAACTGAGCTCAATCTTTAAGCCACTGGGTACTCAAGAAAGTGTACAAAATATACTCTCCATCTATTTTAATTTTTCTCAGGAGAGTAAAGCAAAACTCTCGTTCTTCTTCAGGCAAATATAAAACAGAAACATGGAGATTCCTAAAGCAATGAAAACTGTTTATATTCCCCATAGTAACAATATATTAAAATGACCTTTCCACAGATTAAAAAAAAAAAAATTGTGGATCTGACCTTGCAAACCTCCATTCACATGAGGTTTCATAGCTGGCGTGACCGCACGTTTTGACTGATGCTTTATTTTGGTGTCTTCTGATTGTCATATTGGAGGAGACAATGAATGGTAATTCCCTATGAACTTTTTCCATGAGTCCTGGGATTTTACAGCTTTCTATAATCTCTTTCTTCATTATCTCTCTCCCATGCAGAGAAGTGCTAGCCTTTCCATAGATTTCATGGATTACTACAATGACCAAACTGTTTTTTCCTCTCTTCTGATGCCTTCCCTTTTCCTAATTCTGTTTGCTTTTTGCCCACTAGTGAACATCGAGCTAAAGTTTTCAAGACCTATGGTAATTCCGTAGTGACAGTAATTAGCTCAGAGCCCATTACTGTGCATATAGTGGCAGGTTTGTTTTCTTCCCCATGTACATTACTTTAATCTGTACTGAATTTCCTCTGCCTTTTTTAGTGCCCAGACCATGTAAGTGTTCGGCAAATCTCTACAGTCAACTTTACTTTTTTTTTTTTCTGACTGTCCTGAAAAATCTCTTATCAGTGAACACGCTTACTTCACTATCACCCACTTTACAAGAGATTATCTGTGAAGACGCTGAAAAGCACAAGACCACCACTAATTCTCAAAGGAATCTGCTGTGATGTGTCTCCATCAAGCAACCTATTCATTTATTCTTGCTCCTTGTTTTCTACCTTTTAATCACTCATTTATCCATGTGAAGAATTTCCTCCTTTTCAGTTTCTTCATCCTCTTTCACAGTTCAGTCCTTTTAGGAAGCTTTGGGGAGGGAGCATGCTAGAAGTATAAAAGTGGCTAAGGGGAGAAACGAGAAAGAACAAATCACCTCCGTTTCTTTATCTCCCACTCTCTCTCATTCAAACACATCTCAGGTATAATCTGCCACAAAAATAATCTTTCTGAAGATGACTACATTTTCTCTTTTTGTAATGGCCCTTCTTAAGTAACTTGGTTTCCTGTTGGGGTTATAAGAATATTCATAGAACAGCAACAAAATTGCCAAACCCCTTTTCATTAATTCATCTACTGAAAAATCGTTTCACAGAAAGAAAGTTACTGCTGGGAATGGAGATGGAGAATAACATTTGGTCAATAGTAAGGATTAATTGGAAAATAAACTGCATAATGGATGCTTGTGGAGGAATAAATAACATAATGGAATATTTGGGGTATTTTCTTAGCTTTGTGTACAGTGAGTAATCTATAGAAATCCTCCACTCATGGAGATGGGAATATATGCTGCATAAATATTAAAATACTTTTTTATAGTTACAATGGGGAACACATCTTCTGTGCTTTACAGCTGAAATAGTATTTATCTGCTCTTTTCTCTCCGTGCTTTATGTAGCAGCTATTTCAGAAGGCTGAATTCTGCCTGTTAAGCGAGGAGGGCAGCTGTTCATCTGGTGCACATTTCCACTGCAATGGCTCCGGCAGGAACATTTGCACCTCCAGCCAACGCTATTGGCATAAATGTTGCCAGCGGGATCTGCAAAATTTCCGCTCTTTCATATACCTATCATATGACAACACTTGAATTGTGTAGGTTTGTCATTTCAGGAGACACAATTCAAGATCTCTCAAGAATATTCTCAAAGCTCAAAAAGAATATAAACAAAGGAAATGACGTGGATTTATGATCATTGCTTTAAAACATTTTATCAGCTGGGGGACAGTACCCCAAACTGCAGTATTTATTCATATGAATGGTCCTTATTGAAGGACGCAGTTCTCTTTATCTTGCTACTTTTTAATTTATTTTAGCTTCTTAGCTGTAGCAAGCCAATCTGTGTTTCTGGTTTGCAAAGGGATCTGGCCTAGCAGCTTTTGAGCCTAGGGAAGCAAAAATATATCTCCAGCAACTACTGAGAGTTGCAGATGAGAAATAATTTAATTTCCCTCTCTAACTGCCCTGTCATTTTTCTGAAGTCTGAGAAGATAGGTGCCTTGAAAAGTCACCAAGAAGAAAAAAGAAAGGAAAAGGTGAAATTAAGACTTACAAACGTAATCACTGTTTCTAATGTCCAAGACACTCAAATTCTTAAATTCAATGATAAGAAATTTTCAACAAAAACTACCCCCTTTCTCCCAGGAGAAAATAATTTTGAACAGAATTCTATTGTCCAGCTGGACACATTCTCGGCTGAGAACCTTTCACTGGCTCTACTCGCACAGAAAGAAGGTGATATTCAGTATCTGTCTCTCTTTTCATCTTTATATGAAAAAGCATATATACAGAAACAGTCTGTATGCAGTTCAAAGTCTGCCATGTTCTCAGTTAAATAAACTTCCTTTATAACAATAAGCATGTATACAAACTTTTCCTTGTGCATATTCTTGAACAAACATTTATTTTTGATTGTTCTTTTGCTCCCAGAAAACTGTCCCTTTAACTGCCCTTAAATAAGAAGCTGTTGTACTTCTGATCCATATTCATCCTTTTGTTAAAAATTCATGTATCATAAACGTAATAATGCTTAGTGAACAAACTGTTTTTCTTCATTATTTTACAAGGAACCCAAAGTTGCCCTTTTACTCATCACCCAGAGTCTGAAACTGCATCAGCAAAGGAGAAGGTGGAAGTAGAAACTTTTAAAGTAACAAGAAGCGAGAGTGTGAGAATGAAGAAGGAGACTGACATTACTTTCCTGCGCTTTCACACAAGCTCAGTCTTACGTACTACACACAATGGGAGCTTTTTATGTACTGATGAGCTCGATATGCATTAACGAGTTCACTTGAGGTTTTATACAGTTACAATATATGATCACAAAAGACATTGTTGGAAACCATGAAATCATGACAGTTATGTCAAAAAAAATCTTTGCACTACAATATTAATAGATGAAATTCTTCCGCATATTGATCAGGATGTTCCCTTTTGTGAAAAATCCAGTGCCACTGATAACGTACAGTTGGGTGTAGAATAAGTGGTGAGAGGGGCTGGATTATTAGCCACACAGAGAAAGACCCTCAACTCTTCAGTCACGTACCTGCACTGCTAACCCACTGGAACAAGTGATTCAGCATTGCCACATAAAGTCAACATCTCATGAGGTCTAAGTGGACAAAACCAATTAAATCCTATGTCCCAAAAAAGCACACCACTGTAGGAAGAGTAAGAAATAATTTGGATGTTACTCTTTGGCTCCCAAAAGCCAAAAAAGAAAAACCAAAAAGAACATAAAATGTATTATAATATTTGGTTTAATCATTTTTAAAAATAGAGACTAGGATCAGGGGCTTTTCTGGCATTTGGCAGCATGCCACTCCTTTAGTATTCTATCAGCCTTCAGGCGTGGATTACGTGTGACCAGATCAGTTCAGATTTCATACATCCCACCGAAGTCTTGGGCTCTGTTCTATAGGGAATACACAGCCACTAAAGTGGCTGCGTGGACCAGAAGCAATCACAGCATCATACCCCTTCCCCAAATGGCTCCAGTGACAGGGAGCCTGCAGAGAAGCATCTTAGATTTTCAAGGGAGCCAGAGCTGAGTGCACATGTGATTTATGTAAAAATATGATACCATGTCACCTGCAACTAGAAGTTAGTTTATATAGTCTTTAAATTGGTAGGGCTGTGCTATTAAAACAAGGTAGAGCTTACTGTACAACATTAAGCATATTGTCAGCATGAATCAATTAACAAAAACAATCACCTTCTGAAATCCCTGAATATGTACAGATTCTCTGGCATAAGCTAGAGTATAACTATTTTATTTAGCACATTTAGTGTAATGATATTTTGCTATTTTTTAATCAATATCTCTTGCCTATAGTCAGCTTGCTTTGCTGATCTCCCTCTCTCTGTGTGGGCTTGCTTGGTTTTAGGTATTTTTTCTTTTAATTCAGGCCTCTCGAAATTCTTCACATTAACATCCTCAATCAGAGAAATAATGTTACTTTTCAGATAAATTCTTGGCAAATTAGGTGACTTTCAGGCACAACCCACCAACCTGATTTCCATCACTTTAAAAATTAACCTACCTTTCACTGAAAAAAATGTAAAGCTTGTGGTTGCATGCAAAGTCCACCTGATTTTATAGGTTGATTTAAAAAAAAAAAAAACAAAAAAACCTCAGAAGTGGAGACATACTGACCAAGCTTTTATGATGTAAAAAGTAGATCTTCAGTACAAATAACCATGAAGGGAAAGTTTTAATGTTTAAACAAGTTCGGAGACTCCAACAAAAATAATCAGCTTTTGGAGCCCTCCCACCTCAGCTCCTCCTGAGGCTCCAGGGAGAGGCGCTCCAGCTGAGGTGGAGGCACCGATCGCAGCCCTGGGGATCCCCCTCCGCAACACCACACGCACGACCGGGTGTGGAAAAAGCAAACCCAGCTCACGCCAACAAGCTAAGTCTAGCCCCAACAGCTAGGCTGTCTTTTGGGTACTCCTCCTGCTTTGCGGGGAGAAAGAGAAGACGCCTGCCTTTCCGAAGGGTCACAGTCCCTTCTGCCACCAGGAGCCCCTGCCGTCTGCTCACCGCTGTGGCCCCATGCTGGCACTGGGATGACGAGGGAGGGGAAGCACCAGGACGAGGGCAGGGGGCCTTGTGACAGTTGCACAGTGCCACCACCGTCTCCCTTTTCTTATGTTTCATGAAAATCAAATTGCAACCAGACTTATGAGTTCTATCTGAAGCAACCACATCAGCCCTAAAAAATGCTATTCAATTTTTTTCCATAGCGCTTTGTTTTTAACAAGTCTCTCTATAAAGCTCCATTAGTGCCTAGGCCTTTTCATCGACTTTTTTATATATATCAATAAACAAGTAGTTGCAAAAGTCTTTGATACACCTAGGAAAGGGCATAAGTCAGATATTAATTGCCAAAACATGACTGCAAGTGACAAGTGTTCTACAGTCAGATTTTTCTGATAATGCAGAGGAAGTGCCAGAAGGGCCAAGCGCAAAGAACTGCCTGGGGGGCTCCTTCCTGTTCTCCCATGAAACTCCTGGAAGAAGAGTCTTGCTGACTAGTAAGACCTGGCTCTCAAGGCTTCCTCCCTGACAGATTTTAAGCCCCAATCTCCCATTTGGGGCTGTAAAATCAGCCAGGCGTACAAAAGCCAAAGGGCTCCTGTTCGCATATGCACACCACCATTTGTGCAGGTAAACGGGGAGACAGGAATACGGGCTGCTTCATAGACACGAACAGCAAGAAGGCTTTGCAGATACAGCCCGGTGGGTGAGCCCTCTCGCAGCGGCAGCTAGCATTATTGCCAGCTCTTGTGATGCTGTTAAAAGTCACGTGGGTTTTGGTGTTTTCCCTGAAGGTGTCACTTCCACCTGGAGGTATGCAGTTATGGAAAAATCCCTGTTTTCATTTTTTAAATGCTTCCAGCCAGCAATTTGGCCTTGATGAGAAAAGTTAGACCGTGACTTTCCAGAACCTCTGAAGAGCATGGCAAATAAACCCTCAGGCACCCTGTTTTTCAAAATTTGTCATTTTTAAAGGCAATCTCCTATTTTTTTATTTGATTTGACTGATGATTTCAGCAGAATTGAAGCAGATGCTGGTGCAGCTTTGAAAAGCAATTGTTGGCATATTACCTACCACCCCTACTTGCATACTTGGTGCGGATGCAGGCCCATGTACAGTCTCATACATGCAACTGCTGGCCTGTCTTCTCTCTCCCTCCTCCCCCGAAATGTCCTAGCTTAGGCCTTGGGACAATAAAGGGCATGCAGGCTACTTTTTCACTCTTTGAAACACCCCCGGAGAATCATTCCCAGGCAGAGGAATGCTCACTATGGCTGTACCCAGTAGAGCCAGAATAGCAGGTCTGCATGACAAAACTCTCCTTAAAGCTATCCCATTCACCACAGCTATTTGCTTGCCTTGGATTTCTTGCCTTTCACTTCCTGCATGTGGAGTAGATGTGGAGCAGGGTCCCTGCAAATCAGGGTAAAAAACACCAAAGAGAAGGGCATTCTGCACAAAAATTGAGAAGTGCTTTCGGCTAAATGTACAGGCACCTAAGCCTCTGTCTGCATCTTCTCTGGGTTTCAGTAAGTCTAGCAGTGTTACTCTTCAAGCTGTTTCACTGTTATCCACCCACAATTACCCACCCATCCATCCCACCTTTTCTTAGTCATATACTAAAACAAACAGTAAGTAAGCATGCAAAAAATATATATATCTCCTTTTACCATGTCACTCAGGGTTACTCCATTACATTTGCGAGTCTGTCTGTCAGAATACAGCTGCTACAAGTCTACCTGAATGCTCACAGTTTGTCATTTAATGACTCAAGGCTGTGAATTGCAAATAATGCAAGTACTAAAATCATAGCCCAGTGCCAGCTGTCCTGTAGGAGGGACCATAAACCCAGGGCAGCCAGCAGCCAGAGTAAACAGCAGGATACTTTAAGTGACCACTGCTTCATCCTCCCACACAGATCTTATTCATCTTGTCTCCTTTTGATGACATTAAAAGCTGCTGCAGCATAAAAAGAAATATTAATCTGAAAGAGAAATATGAAGAGCAATTTAATACTCAAGCAAACTACCAGATCTGGAACCATGGCATAGCTGTTACCGCTGTCAAGCAACTTTCTAATTGAAAAGGAGCATAAGTTTTGGTAAGCTATGCTCGTCGAGGAATACAGAAGTAGAATATTTATAAGCCTTTTCATGTGACCCAAGGCGAGGCAAAATCAGCACTACTTCATTAGACAGTGAAATAGCTGCATTTAAGCCATTGTGCAGAAGACGCAAGCAAAGCTTAGAAGAGCTTCCGTGTTTTCCACAGTTTTGATCATTAGCCTTTCCCAGAGGTCAGTAAAATTATTATTACTTGACTTCATCAAACAGTTTGAGCAAATACACAGGAGAGCTGAGACACTGAATAGCCATTATCTTTTAGGTGACATTTTCTCTTCTACACTTAAAACAGACAGGCAGGTGTTTCTGAATGAACAGTATAAAGCTCTGCTGCTAAACCTGCAGTGAAGTTAGCATGCATGTATAACAGAGATTCCTTGTGAAAACACTCCACCAATCTTTGCAAAAGAGCCGACTCCTCTGTTACACCAGCACAAATCCACTGAGCTTAGCAGGTCTAATTTTCAGAATACACCAGTAGGAGACCCGAGGCAGACCCACAGTTAACAGCCCCGTTAAATTCTGGTACGGAAAAGCCAGTGAAATCTTCAGAAGAAATCCAGACAAAGGCTCAGCAGCCAGCCATTGTTACTCTAACTAATCAGAGAGAAACCACCTGCAGGAATACCCCCTTTTCTGTTTACTCCCAGCAGAACCTTCCAAATGATGATTAATCACTGAATAAATGGAACAACTGACAATGACATAATGACAAAGAGAAGGCAGAGAGGGGCACCAGCGCTGCTGTATGTGGCTCAAGCATGGGTGGGTGGAATGGCCAAAGAAGATGGATGGCCCGAAAATGCTTGACACTTAGGTATCTGCTATGTAGCACGCGATGGCTATGCTAAAGGGAACGGCCAGCTTCAAGGAAATAATGCTCTACACACCAAGGTGACACACTTCCTTCAGCTGTCAGCAGCAACATAGATGGGCAGCTTCCTCAGAAATGAACTAATGAGGCTTTTAATTGGGATGTGAAGCCCAGATAATAACAAAAACAAGAGATACTGTAAATAACAGAATAATCCATTACAGTGAAAGGCATTGTGAATGTTTTACTGATTATATCCACAGATTATCCTACCTATGTCCCTCTAATTTGAAAAATGATGAATCACAGGGTTCAAACAGGACTCACATGAGTCAATTAGACTAAGTAGTGATATCAAAAGCTCATATTTTCTACACTTAGGAATCGAGTATGCTTTGCCTAACAACAAACAAAAATGAGCTGTATTTCACATTCTCAGTTGACCAAGTCATTAGCAACATGTAAGAGTACTTCTCTAAGTTTTCCGTATTTTCAGATGTTCTTGCCCCCACGGAGTCCTTTCTGGCAGATGTTTATTAACAGGAAAAACATTTGCAGGAAATGAAATATTGTCTTGCAGCATTCTGCTGATTCCAGTTCTCATTTTGTCAGTTCAGGGTTACTTTAGGTGTTTCACTGAATACCAACGTAACGAGAAAACTTTGACTGCTATTAGCCGAACTCTGAACACTCAGTCCTCAGACCGAAGAAGAGCTCCTATGTTCAACTGAGGCACCTCTTCTCCTCTCCTTGTGCACATAATACTCTCCCTGACGTTGAAGCGCACGTGCTGTAAGATTAAGCCCTAGGGACAAATTCACTCTGCATCGTGGTTTGGGCAGTTATTTACACTAATGTAGAGTGATTAGGTAAATTTTCACACCAGCTGGGAGATACATGGGGATTAAGCACCTTACTGCCTTTGAAAGCATTGCTGATGGCTCAGCTGATGTGAAAGGTGCTTCAACTGAACGAAGAACGATTCGCTGCCTCAGTCTGTGCCAGTTTTTTGTATCAGATGAAACAAGCAGAAAAACCCCGATAATGTCAACAAGAATAAATTCTTTTCTACTGTTCTTTGGTTTTGGTTTTGCTTGATTTTTGGAACGTAGTACAAGTAGGTAAGTCAAAAGAAGACTTAAACAAAAAAGTTTTGATGTTTAGGTATTTTGTTTAGGATGTCCCCCCCGCTCCCCGGTAAGGAAAAAAAGGAAGAAAAAGGAAAGTATGGGGGCAAATTAAATCCCAGATGCTTTTATTTTACCTTCAGGTTCAGTTACAGCATTTTTGAATTACTGCACTGAAAACAGGAATACTTCAATGTATTTGAAAACTGCTGTGAATATTTTCTACATCTCAAAAGGCATTTTTTGGAGGAGAGAACATCCACAGATCACTTCGGCTACATAGAATATATATAAAATAGGTCCATTCTCATTCCAATTATGGCAATTTGCATTTTCTCACTGACTTAGCAGGAAAGGTAAACAGACAATTACGACGAGAGTTATCGCAATGATGCATCTGCACTTCCAGACTTATGCCTGTGTCAGTATTTTTATAGTGCACTTCCTTGGCCAATGGTTTATGACTTCAGAGTATAATTTAGTTTTCCCTACCATCTCCCATAAAAGGTCTCAGTCATCAAATGCAGCTTTAGAAGTATCTTAGCTTTGAAAGATAAATAGAAATAGCCTTTTGAGGACTAAGACATTTATAAAAACTTCCCAAAATTTCTTGGGGGCAGAAACAATTGTTTAGCAGCATTTACCACTAGGAAATTGCAATCTTGTCAAAATGTTCAGAAAAGGACTTGCTCAGAGTGTTCTTCTGCAGAGAGAAATGCAGGAACTATTCCTTTTACATGATATCTCTCCTCAGAGCTGGAGGAGGATGGGTTGCATGTTACAGTATGCACTTCTGTACAATAACCTTGCAGTTAAAGCATCTGCCATATGCATGAAAGCTACGTTGGCTCTGAGACGCCTCCACCACCCCACCTCCTCAGCTCTAAGCAGCTCCTCAGCACTATGGGCACTTTCCAACTTTCCTGTTTCAGCTCCTCTACCAGAATGGGCCAGACAAAACTGAGAGTGAGCATGAACTGTAGAGTAGCACTCCGAGTAAGACTTGGGGTCTGGTCATTTCTTGAAGACTGGCTGCATATTCTGCATTTGAAAACCTGGTTTCATCTCAGGCAATGTAGATCCTCGTGTGGCCTAAACCATTTTTGAAGTCAGGCTTCAGTTCCCAGTCTCACTTAGGAAAGTTTCAGAAATTTTATCTGCCTTTACCTACAAAACTACAGGACTATCAGTATTTCCTAGGAACACCAGAAAAATTCAGCAGGGCTCCTGACTGTAAGTCTGTATATTTTCATTTTTTATAGTTCCATCCTGCCTTATTCACTCCATCCTTCCACCATATCAAATGGTTCTTCATGACAGTATCCAGAGCATTACCATTCAGCTATCTGTGCATCCATCTTTACATTTCAGGTTAGCTGTTTTCATCTCTTAAAATTCACATCACTCACAAGAGATGGTCAAAATCCTCCACTCAGAACCTACTCAGAACCATTCCTACTGTCTCACTTGCACAGTCAAATAGTCAGTGCTAATTCTCATCAAAGTTTTCTCACGTCTTCTGCCTTGGGTGCTCTCCCTGCATCCTCCAAACTCCCCAGTTATTTTGAGGAGTCTCAACACTTCCACCAAGAATCAAGCTTCTTATCCAACTGGTCGAGGGTCCTGGGCCCTCGGCCAATATACTCCAACTGCTTTGCACTATCCTTTGTCCAAGGACAATGGATAAATCTATGGCGGTCATCTTATGTTAAAGGCAAAAGCTTTCCTACAAAAAGGAAATTTTCATTTTCAGCTCTGCCCAGACACTAGCTGTTGCCAGTTTGCTAAATATTTTGTCTCCACACTGACATCTTTCTATTACAGCACAGACTTGTTCACAGATTTTTGGAATACCATTCTGTGATCTCTGCTGTCCTCTATCAGAGACGATCATTATTCACAACCACACTAGCTGCAGCTTCTTGATGCTATTTTTCCGACACATTCATGCTTCTACATCTGTATTTTTGGTTATAGCCCCCAGTCTTTTTTCAATCTCTATTGCCAACAAATATTTTGCTCATTTCCTTTAGGTTTTGGCTATGTATTTTTTTGGTCGAGACAGGATCTAGAGATGGAGATAAAATGCTTAGAGAAAAAGCTTTCTCTCTGTACTTTTTCCTGCTTCTTATGTAACATAGCTCTCCTCACCACTAGCTCCTCAGAATGAAGTTCTGGTGACCTTTGAAACATACGGCAACAGACAGGGTTAGAAAATTTGTGAATGGACAGGGAAGAGCAGATCACTTACTCTGTTACTGTTCCTTCATTTTCTTGAGAAACTTGTTTTCTGAATTCTTATAAAAACAAACATCCCAGTGAGTGAGGAAATAGTAGGAGAGAAATAGGAAAGTACAGACAGTGCATTTTCCCTTCAAAATGTTTAAAACATTTTGTGCTGTTTCTTTGCAACAGTGAAGATTGATGTCTTTTTTAGGATAATGCTTCAAGGAACTACATTGCAAAAAATACCAGCTTCTTTTCAACTAGTTCTCTGCATGTGGCAGGATATTGGTGAAAATCAGCAAATTTGGGATGTTAATGTTCAACCAGGTACAGTGAAGGGTCCCAAGCACTTAAAGACAGATCAGCTTGACAGCCTCTGCACTCCAGCCTATTTAGCCAGGCATGTACTTCAGTTGTAAGTGGCTGTGTTTAATTAGCTGCTGAGGTGTTCCATCTTCATCCTCAGTGCATCAGGCCCCAGAGGAAGAAGCAGCAATCACTGCTCTGGACTATGACAGAGCAGGGCTTGATTGTTCTACAAGATGTCCCATGGATGGGGACCAGACACTTTTGATTAACCATTAACTTTGCAATTCTCAACGTCAGTTTTTTTCTTTCAGTGATGCTAAGACAGACACTTTGGAAGGATCCGAAATGTTGTGTAGAAAATGACAGATTGCTTTGTGTATTTTAAAAAGGGCTGATTACAGCAGGCTTCAGCACCAGAGTAACTTAATAACTTAACTTAAGAGTGAGAAAAACACAGGAAGATAGGGTGGAGTTTCTAAGAGATTTTTTTAAAGTATATATATACACACACATTGGAAACATGCATAGAAATGTCTCTATTGAATATATTTCTAATACTATAGACATACAGGATTAAAGCACACTCTACTGAAAACTGCAAAGCAGTTTCTAACAATTAGCAAAATGCATTAGTCCATAAGTTACAGTTTCATTTAAGTTGCTTATAGAGAAGGAAGAGGAGAGACTTCTGGAAGAAAAAGTAGAGGGGGGCTGGACTGAATAACAGAGAACTGGCTGCAGAGACTATGCTGAGATAAGTGCACTTCTTAAAAACAAGGATTTCTGGGACCTCTACTGCAGAGTGCTCTTCGATTTTCTTTATGAGGTTAGGTTATTCATTTAGGCTAACTTCAGTTATTAGTTAGTTAACAGTCTAGACTTTCATACCCACCACCTGCTCCTGACTCCAAATAACTGTGTAAGCGAGAAATTTTCATGCATGTTTGCCCATGAAAATCACTTTAGTCCAGTGCTGGCTCCTACAGTATTCATAATACACATCAGTTCACCAGCTCAAATTAGCAAGCCTGTTCTCCTGACCTTTGAGTTTCTCTTTCTATCCCTTCAAGAAAGTGTTGCAGCGAAGAGCACAGCAATCAAGCCTTGATATTGCTGCAAAGCTTTCAAATTCCTTTAGCTATTTCAATTTGGTGTTGGACCCACTGATGCTAGACAGAGCACTGATCTCTGTCAGTGACCTGCCATTAGTGCTGGGCAGAGATCTAACCTTCGTGATCCCACTTACATGGTTTTACAACATGGTGGAACGAATATCTTGATTTACAATAGCCCAAGTGAGATTATGTCATGTCAGAGCTGACCAAGAAAATGTCCAATGTGACTTTTCAACTAGGCCAGGCCATGGGTAGCGTCTCCAGACATCCCATTCTTACTGACCTGAGAAGTCAAATGACAGCACTGATAAAGCATTCATCTACTCAAAGATAATCCACCTGACTTTCTTAACTTACACATCCCTTCCCTTCTTTAAGAATATGAGGACGTCCCTCCTCTTCTTCGCAGATATGCCAATAATTCATTACAGAGCAGGAATGAAAACACTGCCATCCATCTCCAGGTGCCCACTCCACACCTCTGGGAGCAGGAGCAAAAGTGCACCAGCCCTTCAGCTCCCGCAGCTCACAGCCAGCGTGCCCACTAAAAGCAAACCCACCGAAGGCCATGTCACCTGCTCGACTTGCCCAAAAGGCCATGAGGCAGTTTCACAACAGCTGCAACACACTTCAGAAGCTACTGTTTTCTGGCTGAGGCTCACTGTACCTGCCTGTGCAAGCACTTCCCACCCACTGCCTGGCACACCTAGCCCCTTAACTAATGGTGATACGCAGGGCTTCTTGCCTGCCTGGCATTAAGTGCGTTATCCCTCGAGGGCTCAGCTCTAGCACAAGCCTCCACCAGTGCTGTTAACGGGTGAATGGAGGGCACGGCAGAGCAGTCGTGCAGTGTCGAGGCTGAAGGAAGCCCTCCCTAAGACATGCCTCAGACATTAACGCACACACGCGCACACAGATATCACAGATAGACTGTTCACAGCACTGAGGAGACCCAATTCCCTGCGCTCTTCCCGCATGCCTTCCCAGTCAAACATAACTTAAATGTATTGAGTTTCAGGGCACACTGAATCCAGCCATTTACCAACTTTTCACACTGGCATTTTTAAGGAGGTTCTTGCAAGTTTTTGGAAGGCAGTTATTTTTTGCCTTTTTCTCCCCAACCCTTTAACTGACACTGAGTAAAAGTTGTGTGATTTACATGTGCCTGGAGAGGATGGAAATAGCTATTTTTAACTGTATCACTTGCTTTTAATTCCATCATTCAATTAGACATATATTTTAGCTTCAGGAAACTTTCTTTTCAAGAGGTGAAATGCCAGCACAGTACACTAGCAGAACCATTAGCTGTCAAAATAAAACAGGCTTCATATTCACAGAACAACAAGATCAACTACATGCGACAGAAATAAGATGGCAGCGCACTTTTACTTCTCAGCAGTTAGTGCAGCGTTTTCCGTATTAAATTTAATAGGCATTTTATATAGGATGTCAGATATTTTTGTCTCTGCAAATAGGATCCTTAAAAAAAAATCTAGATTTCCTGCTGCTTATATAGGGAAATCATTGAGGAACAGGACTGAACTGCAGCCGTACACTAGCAATGACTAGGTAGTCATCATTTTTAAAAACAATGTCACAAAAGCTATTTCGACACTGTCACTCTTAAGAATAATTAGTTTCCATCAAAGCAACAGATTATCTGTTCATGTTGTCCACCGGGTCATTACAATGGGCAACCAATACAGATAAATGGTATCTAATCTTTTCTGCTCTTCTGTTGGACTGATTGATGGTTATAACATCTCCGATATTATAAGGCAGAAAAATTATGCTGACATTTAGAAGCAAAAGCACAGAAAGATAAAACTAAGTACAAAGCACATCCAACACCATAAAAAAAAGAAATAGCTAAAGACAAATAGAACAGAAAAACAAATGACAATTAGGCCAAAGGAGAATTATAGAGGGGAACAGCTATACGTTGTGGGTGGCAAGGAGCTCAATTAATTATCGAACATGAAGGGAAATCCAGGCATTTCCATGAGATGTTATTAAAAGACATATTGACTGAGCTTTCTTTACATGTTTTGCCTTAGAAGAAGACAAAAGGATTTCCCTGGTATTGATTTGTTCCTGGAATTGGTCGACTTTAAGACATGAAGGATAACATAATGAGAGGTGGCTGGGTAACAAACAAGAAAGAACGAATTGCTGTCACTGACGCTCACGTTTGTGAGCTTCCATATATTATTGCCTTTTTCAATTTAGCATTTGTTCATATTACTTGTCAGAAACCATTAAACCACAAAATATTCTCCAAACTAAAAACAGTAAGCATTCATCGACTGTAAAAAATTATCACCATTTTCAGCTGACCCTCTCGACAATATACCTGCTCTCAGGTAGGAGGGAAGTACTCAGCTTTTCGGAGGAGCAATCTTTCTCCTGCTAATACTAAAGGCATTCATCCCAGGTTCATCATTTGCATCCTTCTGGCTGCAGTACGTTTGCAGCCATAACAGCATGACCACAAGACCAACCCTCCAGTCAGAGTAGTAAGATGAGGATTAGGCCGGCTGTCTGTACGACAGCCTGGGGGCTGAGGAGCCTTTAAACATCTTCTTGCTGGTGGAGATAACAGAAGTGCCTACTTTGCCATGATAGCCTAATCCTGTCCATGACCAGTTGTTATATAATGTCACTCTGCGCGTGGGCCATCTGCGTTGGGGGTGGGACAAAGAGGGTTGACAGTAGTACCTACTATGCAGGCAATGACCAAAAGAAATTCAAAAACACTATATTTCTCATCTTAACCCAAGCAGTATTACTTATACCAATATGGGAAAAGTAAGCAGCTCCATGCTAATAATTATTAGTACACTAAGGTTGGCTTCTTTCCACAAGAGCACAGCCTTGCAAATGTAAGTATCTTCCCTTACATATGTGCTTAATAACTGCCCTAATGGTTATGGTTCTTACAGCAGTTTTGTATAGCATTAACAGTTTGACTGTACAATACTTTTCTATTTTGATGAATATACATACAGCAGGCAAAAAACCCTCCACAGATCCACAGTAAGGTAGCTTTCTCCAAAATTATCCTATTAAAATTACATTTTTTTCTCATTCTCTGGTATTTGTCCTTTTGATTTATTAAAAACTATTCTTAGCTTTTACCTCTCAAATGTTGAGAACCAGCTGATCTTGCCATTTCTCCGAGACACACATGGTAGTATTATCAGGCAACAGAATACTTCACTGAGCAACCTTTACTTAGAAAAATAGCTTACTAAATATCACAGGCACTACTGGATGTGGTATGCCTTAAGCAGGTGTGAGCCAAATAGTTTCTCCACTACACTGATGTTCAGAGATAAATTTCTGGATAAAGAACTGTCTTTACATTTGCTGTCACTGATATCTTTAAGTTTTCACTCTTAAACTCATCCACCAGGGTTACTGCTTTTGGAAAGGATAAATCATAGAGCTATACTCACTGCATTTACAATTTATACTGGGAATGAAATGTTTTCTCCATCCTGTGAGAATATAAGATCTCAAAACAGCTCCTTTCTCAAATGCAAACAAAATGCCAAAATCTTGACACATTTTCTGAATAATACAAAATTTCCACTGCCCCATTTCAAATATTCCATTAATTTCTTAAAAAAGGCAATATTTTATTGTTACATTTTTATTTTACATTTGATTTGGAACTAAAAATTTTGTTTTGGACAGCAAAGATGAACTTTTCATTCTGTGAGATAGACTGTTTCAATTTCAGAACAGTAAACCATATTAATTAAAACTAGAAATTAGTTGAAACCAACCTGTCATATAGCTTCGGTTTTGCCTAACTTCGTTTTGAAGGAGAAATATTGTATTTAAAAATTCATAACTATCTCCTAACTACCTATTCAGATCTTTTAAAATGATTTAGAAGGTTGCTCACATAGGAAATATTAGCCCTGAGGGACAATTAGAGTACATGCAACACCTGAATTCCTGATATTTCAACTATTAATCTATAAATGTCAACATTAGGTTAATGTAGATACATGCAAATAAATAACATGACAGAACATAAATTTTCTGAATACACTAATTGCAAAAATATAAGCACAGTTCAGAAAACTGTCTGGATTATATCACATGATATCTTTAAAACAGAGTTCTCCATTGCAGAGTTCTGTTTAAAGTCTTGCAGAGTTCTGTTTAAAGTCAATGTTGTGCAATAGACTTTGACTGTGAGCCATTTGGTTTCATTTCTTCTACTGTACCTCAAGGCACTAGCTTACACTCTAGTCTGCTTTGTTTAATTTTAAATAGAAATTTTCCTGTCCAAGTCTCTGAAATATAAAAAAGTATCACATTATTTCTCCAATGGTACAATAATTTGGTAATAACCTTTTTAACTATAAGGAATTTCCACTAATATTAACATACAAAAAGCAAGGATAAAAATCTGAAGCTCTGGTGCTTTGCTCAAGTTTTCTAAATATTATGCTCTAATATTTTGTTTTTCTTTAGTTGTGTTTTTTCCCTTAGGCTATAAAGTAACTTCAGGGTTGTGTTAAATAGGATTGAAATTGATAAAATTGATCAGTCTTTCACTTAAGTTGTAGGAGACAATAAAGATTATCCCACTTATTCAAAGCAAAAGCAAATCCAAAGGTGCTCTCAAATTTGGAGCTAATCCTGGGCAGGTGAAGGAAGCATCTTTAAAAAAAGTGAAAATTTTTGAGTAGCTGCTAGCTAAAAGGGGTTTGTGACTGTAAATAAGGAAACTGTCTTCTGATTCTTTGATCTCTTCTTTTCCCAAATTTTCCCTGAGATTTTTGACTCATCACCAAGTACTCCTATGAACTAGAACTGTGTGCAAAATCCTACATTTTTTTCGCTACCTGTTCAAATAAATGGGGTAATTAATTTCAAGTCTGAGGTATTAGCTCTTCCTCTCAATGGCTCAAATTATAATACTTTAAGTTTCTTCAATATGCCCTCTATTTTTAGAAAATAATGGAATCAGAATAAAAAGATGAAACTTTCCACAAATGGAGACCCAGATACAACACAGATTAAGTCAATCAAAATCCTTCAAGAATTTTTAAACATTTCACTTTGATTTTTTAAAATCAATTTAAATTTCTAAGTGAAAAGTCACTTGGACTAAAAATGTAACTTTAAATTTAAAAAAAATCCAAAGAAATATTTCCACAATTTCAAAGCTTTTCTTCCAAACTTTTTAAACAAACACTGTGTTGAAAATCATCCTTTCCGAGTGAACAACTTTGATTTCATGCTCTCATTTATGGAATAAAAATGTTGAAATAATATAGACTACCTCTACTTAGAAACATTGGGACCTTTAACCCTGGGATAGTTACTGGGCAGCAAGATAATCCACTCTCCTCAGGCACTGTGACTTTGTGTGACTGTATAAATTAGGGGAGATCTTCACTCTCCTTGCGATAAGGAAGTTTCAATAAGAGATGATAATGCTCTGATGTTACATGTGATATGGCTGAGTGAATGAATGTAAAGTAGGAAGATAAGAGACTGTTTTATCTAGGTTTTTTTCCTTCCCTTCTGTTGTCTGTTTATGCTGTGACATTTTCTTGCTTTAGCTCTCTTCTGCTTCTTTGGAAATTAAATGAGATCTAGCATCTCAGAGACTACTGGCGCTTGTGGATTAGTGAGGCTAATGCAAAAGCAGTTAGCCAGAAAATAAAAAGAGAAACTAATTGCCTTA
Source organism: Dromaius novaehollandiae (assembly GCF_036370855.1). Classification (NCBI taxonomy): domain Eukaryota; kingdom Metazoa; phylum Chordata; class Aves; order Casuariiformes; family Dromaiidae; genus Dromaius; species Dromaius novaehollandiae. The sequence goes on along the minus strand of NC_088103.1, from coordinate 12,709,214 downwards.
ATTTGATTTAAAAAAAAATCCTACAACAAAAATCAGTAACAAAGGTGAGGTTTGATAAGGAAAGTGAGGCCTGCAAAAGTCAAGACGAGGGAAGGTCCAGGTAATGCATCTCCCTTGAATTACAGGGATGAGAAGAAAGGATGAAGGGATGGTGGGACTATCATGTTACTGAAAGAATTGCAGTCTGATGTATTCAGCCTCACCAGCAATCTGCCAGCTAGCACCAACATTTTCTAAACAAAATCCAGGATGCTCAGAAGGAGACGTTAAGAGCAATCTATTGTATTCAGTTTATACCAGGGAGCCACAGGCGTATTCAGACTGGGTGTCAGAACTGTTAAATCTCATGTGTTGTACATGGGAGGACTATATTTGGAAACCCATCCTGACAACTAAATTTCTTTTGAGTCGTTGAATGCCTGAGCTCAACTTTTACCAGTTTGAACAAGAATGAATAAAAGTTCTACCTAACCCTCAGAAAAAGGAAAAGGATATTCATGGTGTGATGTCCCTCTTCCAAAATATATTTATGTTTACCACATAGGTACACAGTTTGTGATATTTGAACCCATGATAAATCACAGATGCTATGAGAGAAAATAATTACAAGAATAGGTACACATTCTCCTATACAAGCTGTTAAACTAATCTGAAGCTCTAACTTGTGACCTACTTTTGAAAGAGCTCTACCTAAATGTCTGTGATATACTACAGATTTTGATTAATTCATTTTTTTTTAATTTAATTTGTACTCAGAAGGCACTAGTCTACACTACAGTCTGCTTTATTCAAGTTTAAAAGGACATTTTGCATTTTTATCTAAAGGGGCACAAATAAGCAACTTTTAAAAGTACGTCAGGACAAAAACACAGAAAGTTGCTCTTTCTCTTCCATGTTTGTGGATCTCTAAATCTAAATCCTCTCAATTGTATAAAAAAATCTCAAACCTGAAAGCAAACTCATGACTGCTGAGGAAAATGTTGTGTAGCAAATTACAGGCAAAACTTTGCTTCTCTGTGTCCTGTAAAAAGGTGAGCAAAACAGTAGCAGCTGAGCAGCACTTCTGAAGACAGCCTGCCTGGGAAAGGCAGAGAAGCAGGGGCAGCAGACTTGACAGTCTCATCCCTGTTCTGTTCCTCCCTGGCAGAGCTGATGACAGACAACATGGTACATTTGTCTGCGAGCATCCATGCAGTGTATCATCTAGCTAGTCTTGCCCAGAGGCTCAGGAATTGTTAGATTTATATCATCCAGGTTTTCAAGTTGGTATACAAAATACAGACAGGGGAAAGCTACTGGGATGCATGGAGACCATCTAATTTTAAGCATCTGACTTAAATGCTGTAGATCATACTCTGAGGGCATCTCTCTTCTTCAACTCAATATGCAGAGAACTTGCCTGGTCTGTCTGGGCCCAAACCTGGGCAGTAAGAAGTCTGTGTGTTTTCCACAGAGCACCCCTGAAGAGAGACATGGTCCCACTTAAAACCGTTAGCCGTCTGCATAGGCAGAGCCACAACATCTCCTCCTCCTTGAGACTCAGCCAGGATGGTGGGCTGTGGCAGCACTGTCATGCCAGGCTGCCTGGGTCCAGGCAGGCAGAGTGCGAGGAGCACAGCGTGCCGGGGGCAAGGGGTTTGCAGTCCTTCCCCTTGCCACAAGCACTGGCTCTGGAGCCTTCATATAAGGTCTTCTAATGGTGCAGATCTCTCTAACTCGAATACCTTACAAACACCCAGACACCCAGACTGTGTCAGTGAAACTCTGGCAGGCCTAATGTGTGGGTCCTAACTGTAAATGCTTTGAAACGTGTAAAAATTGAACGCCTGCAGCAAATGGCACGGATTCTGTAACCTGTCTTGATGTTTTTCACCTGTCAGAATAGGGCAAAACCTGCAATGAATTTAACATCCATAACTCCAGGATGTCAGTTTACAGGGGAGAAGACCCACATGTAAAGTCCCCAGCACCTCACTGTCTCAGCTTTCTGGAGGGCACAGCCAGGCAGAGGCCATAAAGAGCCAGTTCTGTGACTTTCCTTCTAACTTTGAGACCAACCAGCCCTCTCAAGATTGCCATTCCTGCCTTCAGCTAGCACTGAGTGTACTGCCATTTGCAAAAGGTCAAACTGGATTCACCTGTGATTAATTCAGTGGGTAGTTTGATTTTTACATTTACTGCCACACTTCAAAGCAAGAACTAAGAACATACTGTAAACATAACTCTTACCATCAAACTAATTCTGTAACTTGTGGTTACAGAAAAAAATAAAGTTCCTTTTTTAAAACCAGATGAAGAACATTTTCAAGAGCTCTTCTACTTGATTTTGTACCCACATACTTTAGAGGTACCTGCATGTTACACGCTGAAAATGGCTTAAATGTTCCAGTAATAAGGGAAAGAGTTCCTTGGCTCTGAATTAATGCACGCTGAGCAAAACTCGACTTTTTAGCTATGAAAGATACGAATATTTTTGAGACTAGAAACGAAGGACTTGACTGTAAAAGCAACATGAGGCAAAGGATGCATTGCAAGAATTGAATCAAGAGGGAAATATAAATTTATGTAAGACATGTCTAACCAACCACACCTGCACCCAGCGAATTTTGAGATACGTACAATTTTATATAAAGTGCTCCATTCAAAGGGAAAGAGGATGTTTTTGAGCAACCTTTTTAAGTTTAAGATAAAAGTAGCTTCTAAAATGACTGCTAAATCAGAGAGGTGGGACACTTCCACAGCTAAGGAAGCTTCTCTGAGTCAAGACTCAAATCAGGATTTTCAGGATTGAAATGAGAAAAAAATGAGTAACTGAAAATGTTGATTGCTTACATCTTCTACTATGCTGTGACAACTTCACAGAGCCAAATTGCTCTCCTTGCAAACAGGAGTGTCAGCCATGAAGTCTTCTATCCTAGAAACACCTGTATGGTCCAAGACCCTTGTTATTTACCTGGGAATCCATCCCAGTTCTACAGTGCTTTTAAGTGCAACTCACTGATCCATTAGACTCTGGGATATTGAAAGTGCACTGGAAGGATGGTAGAAGAATGGTGATAGAAGAGTGTAGTGAGATTCTTTTCAGTGAAGTAAGATCCAGGTCAAATATTTTAACACCAGGTTACTTAGACCTCTTGAAAAGGCTGTTCTATTCTATAGTTGACAGACACAGAGCCCAACTGGAACAACTTTGTGTGTAGATGCAGAACGTTTCACAAATTGCCACTTAACTACACACCTAGCATTAAGCGGTATTTCAAAGTCAGATCTGTATCCTTGAATTTCAGTAACTAAAATCCTACCCACTTAGTAAATCTTACCATGACAGAAGTCATTAAGTTCCCCAGGAGTCATTAATGTTTCCCAACTAGATGTTATAAGGTAGGATATTTTAGTAATTATTTTTACAGTGATATCACCAGAGCTTCAAAGACAAGCCTGTGCTTACCTCCAGAGACACAACCAACTCATGTTACAGCTTGGTAAAAAACAGGCTGTAACATGTTCAAGCACAAAGACAAGACAACAGGCTACATCAAAATATTTCGTCATTACCCCCCAAATAACAACATAATTTGGTCTATCCAGAGCATGTTTGTAACAACATGTCTCCATGGGGAGCTTAGCCCACGCTCAATCTCCAAAACTTTTCTTCACACACCCTGCTTAAAAGCCTTAAGAGACTTAAGTTCCAAGGCTTGATCTCTCGCCTGCTGGGGATATTGAACCAAAATTCAGGACTGGGGCTCCTTGGTGTTCCATATCATGGAAAGCAAATGCAAAAAGTAGCCAGACTTGAATACTGAGCAGGAATTTCTACTCATATTTGCTCATTTGAAAGTCAGTCCTAAAAACAAAACCTATGTAAGTGGACAATTCACCTCCCATCCTCTTTCCCTAACTGACCCAAACTCCAGCCTTTACTTTGAGAGGTTTTCCAGAGTCTAGTAGATTGCCTCCCTCTTTACATCCACCGACAGTTACTTTCTCTTCATCCACTTATTCCAATAAAAGCTAGAAGTGCAAAATTGCATGCTTCTAGAGCTTTTGTGGATGGATGCATGTGGTTTTCAGCGATGAACATTAATTCATTGCATTGGCACATAAATCTGCTGAGCGTGGTCTACGAAACCAAGTATTGGCTGCTTTCAAGCCTCCTGGGTAGCCAGCTGGTGGCACAGCATGCTTTGCAAGAGCTGTGTATCACCAGTGATCTCTGAAAACGCCATTGGGGGGGGGGGGGGAGGGAGAACAACAGCATATACAACAAGGAATAGAAAAAATACGTTTACTATAAATCAAGTAAAAATAACCTTCAGCTCCAATTGCTTTGAGGCTGTGAGAAAAGCTGACATTTTCCTGCTTTTCAGGTAGGCATAAAATTGTTATTACCACCTGTCCTGTGGATAAGTTTGACCCACAGTGAGTTGTATGGTAGACAGACAAATTTAGAGCACTGGAAAGCAGAAAGTCTACTCGAGTTGTGCAGCATGTCTAGTTAGACATCCACTTATGCAAGACAAGTAAAAAATGCCAGAATTAGACTGACACATAGTGGGTTTATATTGAAAGAGTCAATGGAGAATTTCACAATTAAATAAGAGAAACACTCAGAAAGAAGCAGAGTATGACAATAGTCATTTTTGTCAAAGTACCATATCTGAAACGGTGTTCTTGGCACTGGGAAGTTCTGGCCTTTCTGCCAAGGGGGAATTGTAGCTTTCCTATCCTACAACGGAGAGTTGGCAGTTACCTCTACAGTGCTGCTTTCAGGGCCTGGACAATTTTCAAAATCATCCACAGGCACAGGATCAGTTCCAGCATAATGTTTTCGTTACTGGAATAAGGGAAGCAAGTGATAGGGAGGAGAGACCCATAAAGCTCCCAGCACAAACATGGGTATGACTTATGGCCAAAACCACTCTGCTGGAGCTTACCTCAAATCTAACTGGCAGTGCCCAGGCTAACTAACATTTAGGATGGAGAACAGGACTCTGTCCTGGAAAGCCATAGGACATCTCTCCTGTGACTGCTCCAGCCACTCTGCTGCCCTTGGTGTGTTCTGCTTCCTGGAGGCAGGGGCTGTGGAGGAAGCGCTGAGGAACACGGGGTAGCTGTGGCTACCTGCAACCTGGCCTTTTGCAGCAGGGAACCCTCACGCCCCTAGAAAGCCGCCCTGCAGCTGCTTCCCCTGCCCAGCAGTGCTGACTTTTGCCCCTCCCCACGGAGGAGGAACACATGGTGCATCTAACCTGCCAATCCAAGCCCTACCTCAAGACCAGGCTTTCCTTCTCCCAGCACTATACACAGGCAAGGAGGAGAATCCAAGTGGTTCCAAGCACTCTATAACAGACTCACGCTCGGCTTCGGATACGGATACGTACAAGACAGGACTGCAGCTACAGAAACATGCTACAGCTTTGTGTGCTGCAACAGACAGCCGTACATTGCCTTTTCTTTACTGCTTTGTGAATATTACAGTTACGCTTCTGTGACAGACCAGCCCAAAGGTGGGGCAGCACTGAATGTGCTGACCCTTACGTCATCTTGCTTTCTGAAACGTCAGGGTCAGTTCAGGGGAGCCCCACAAGTACTCCCAAGGAGAAAATCCCAGGGCATTCACAAGTACACCTAGATGGACAGAGCCCTTGTACACTAGGCCCCAGATCCGTTAGCCTCCTTCTGTCCTACCTGCCTTTGTGGTCATGTTTTACAACCAACACTGAAAAGACAAGACAGCCCAGCTCCTCCTTAGAAAGTCTTAATGCCACTTGCTGCAAGGCCAAGTAGGATAACTAACCCAGACTCAAAACGTACTCTGGCTCACAAGAAAGTCGAAACAGAAAACAGCCCCATGTCTCAGAAAAACTGCAGTTCTAGAGGACTCCTGAATCTAGTTATCATGGGTGAAATACTGATGTAGCCAGTGAGCATACGACCCCACACTCAGCAGTGAGATCCTCAGAGGGGCAGATGTCAGCTCCTTGAAGGGGCTTCAGTTCCACAGAGCAGAGCCAGCAGGAAAGGCAGGTCTATGGTAACTGCTAGAGTGGACTTCTTCCAGTTGCCCCAAACATACAAAAGAGTCAGGACTGCCACGTTTCCCTCTGTGATTTTAATTACATAGCCAAGAGACTGTAGTGTCTCTGTCAATTCGGTGCAATCTCTGTAATTGAATAAAATAGAAGGGACTTCTTGAACACATAATGTGAGCAAGATGCAGCTCCAGATACAAACGCACATATAGACCGTAATGATGTCTTTGCTCTCACTGTTTTCTGGAAAGCGGCAGGAGCTTCTAGTCACATAAACCAAATGAAAGTGTGTGACACTCTGAAATGAAGCCAACACTTGACTTGAGTTTCGAACAAGGTGTTGAGCTTCATTCAGAAGACCCTGGTTTTTGTCAACTTACACCAAATGCATATTTTAAAGGAATATTTGCACTTAGCAGTCAGGCATGTACACATACACCAATACCAGAACAGATCCGATGCTTACAAATTAATAACTAGCTTAAAAGCCTGCAGTTTTTCCTGATGGAAGCCTAGCATTCTGTAATGGGTTGAACTGCTATTAAGGGAAAACATCTACTGTTTTATAGTAATTTGAGTATCAGCGAAGGGTATTTTTCAGCCTAGTCTCTTTAACAATCTCTATACAAAGTGCCACGAAGTGAAAAGATTTCCAGGTATGAGGAAAATGCAATATTATCTGTTATAGATCAAAAATTAATAATGCCTGTGAAAGGATATGATTTTTTATTTTTTTATTTTTACATATTTCAGTCTATATATTGTCTAGTATTGTTTCACCATTGTCTCATCATCAAGATTAACATTAAATCAAACAATGAATTATTCATGAGGTGTGAATAAATGGAATTAGCCTTTCTAGCGCTCACTCTGTAAATCGCATCTTCTGGATAAATGCCTTTTTTTTTTTCCTTTATGTCTGAACACTAGAAATAATGACCTGGCTTGCAGCCTTGCTAGATTAGCTCTTGTTAGGGTGATATTTTTAGATGAACATAGGTTTCATCACCTAAGAGATGTCAGGTCTCCTATCATTTCTGTCAGCTCCCTAACTTCCAACAGTTCCCCTCTCCATCCCTAAACTCTAGCTTCATCCCTAGTAGCCATGGTACCTGGAGCTCAGATGATTTGTTGAAATTGACTCATTATCTACTGTGTTGTAACAGCAGTTAGAAACTGAATGACATTCAATTAAAATGATATTAGCAGCTCAGGAGTGATTTTGTTTAATTTACTCCTACTCAGATGTAAAAACATTAGTGACTTTTTTAATTGGACCTCATAATGTCTAACTCCTACTCAAATGCAATGAAATTAAAGACTTTGGTGGCTAAATACCGCTTAATTTACTCCTACCCATCCATAATGACATTAAAGATGCTTTAGGGTAGATATTGTTTCCAATCATTTTTATTCAAAAGAAATCCGAGCTTATAGGTACTATTATTGAGCATATAATAAAATCATACAAGAAATGTATCTATACGGTAGGGGATAGTTGGTTACAAGTAATATTAAAAAGTAATCATTCATTTTTAATGCAGGGATATTAAAAAGTACTGTTAAACACAAGAATTTGTAAAGTTTTCTGTTCTTCACAGCCTCTTCAAGGACACAATCCTTTCCTTTTTTTTAATTCAGCGTGTGTTTTTACAAGGAATGTTTTTATTAAATTGCACTTGGTTTTAAAATGTTTTTATGTGGTATTTATATGATCCAAATCCAATGCTAACTTGTGTCATTACAGAGATAGACAACAAAGCATGCATTTCAGTAATGGAGTTCATTTTGCTCTGTAACTGTTTGTAATACACCTTAATGCACTGTTCTAAAGTTCAAACATTTCAGAACGCTACGTGGTTCTCTGTCACATTTACATCACTTCCCTTTTAAAGATGACTTGTCCTACACTGAGATGCTGCTGTTTACTACTAATATAAGCACCTGCTCCATGTTTTGTAACATTGATCAGGCTGGACCATCAAATCCTTCGTGCCTCTCTTAATCATGCAAGAAAACCACTGACCTGGCCTTTGGCAGATTCTTCTCTTCCCCTTCTCAGCTTTTAAAAGCAAAATCATTAAAAATGCTTTCTTTCATTTAAGTACACTTGTAATTATTAAAATGAAAAGCATGCACAAAATTTCACTCATGCTTGTACTATGAAAACAAGTGGATGACAGATTTGGCACTGAGAGAGCAGAATGGGATTTCTTGTTATCGTGTGCTCTCACCTAGCACCTGGCTATTGAGATGTTCAAATGGAAAGGCCTGTTCCAGGTAACTAGCACAACTGTTGCCAAGGGAGAGAGGAGATTCTTCTCTTCTTCCCTGTTGGCCACACACACCCAGCATCCTTGCTGGCTAGTGGGTGTTTCAACAACCATGTTTTATCCTGCTTTTCAAGTGATAGTGCCTCATACCAGCTTCTTCCCATTCCACTTATAATGTGGTCCTCTGAGCTCTCAAGCAGGAAAGCCTGTCAGAAATCTTGATCCCTGTTTCATTTTCTGACTCTGAGGCAACTAGCCACTGTGTTATTTCTGAATTTCTGGTGTTGCACACCAGATAATTTATTAGTTATACTTTATAATAATTAGTTCATAATAGTTTTAAGTTTTCATTTTAAAGTAATATTTTAATTGTGGAAAACATTTGCATGCAATTTTGTAATTCCTTCCACTTGAATCTGGAATTTGGGCATAAAAGGATCTGGAACAAATTTTCCCTGGGCATATGCTTGCAAGGTGTGGAACAGCGTAGGCTTGAAAAATCAAAGAGGTTCGGCACTATTTTTAAAGCCAAGGAGTATTCCTGTCAACATTAGTGAGCTACCTGAATACTTAAAGTTAAGCACCAGCTAATGCAGATCTTTCACATGTCTTCTGCTCTGACCTGCAGGAGACCATGCACCAGGTCGCACAAGAGGAGGGACCACACTGCTTGGCTAGAGCCAGGGAGAGTATTCCTTTGTGCCGCTCCTTTGGATACTAGGCCCAGCAGAGAGGTGTCCTGGCCTCAGCCCCAACATCATGCCATGCTGGCTCTCCTGCTCGACAGCCTGACCTGCAAGGTGGGACTGCTCTGTGGGTAACCTATTGCATCCAGCGCATGGGGCCGCAAAGAAGAGGGGCGACAGCACTAGGTTGTATGAATTTGTGCATTACAAGCTACAGACCTTCATGTGGCAAATTTGAGACATGATGAGTTCTTGTGAGGTCCTGGGCTCACAGCATGAGACATGATGACTCTGGCACAGGTATTTTGCCAAACAAAGACTGGACTCCTCAATACTTCACGCCCTGCACGTTCATGGAATACACAAGGAAATGTGGTGCCATGACTGAACACTTCAGCAGGTGGGAGCGGGACTCTTAGGGAGTCCTCCAGTGCAGCTCCTCATCTCCCAGCACAGAAACCACCAGGCTTCAACAGCGAATTTGTTCCTGAGCCTGCACAGGTGTAAGCATCTGAGGCAAGATGGGGTCTGCAGCCCTCCAGACAGCACTGGCTGGTGGGGTGTGCGCTGCCATGTCCTGCGTTACAGCTGCACACCTGCGCAGCCCCAGCGTTTATTTCAGGGCCACAGGTACTCCTATTACACCTTTGCTGACAGGATTATCCAAAGACCACCTGGGTCAATGTGTTAGATGCATATTAATATGGTTGTGGAAAGAAAAGAGGTGCCCTAATTGTAATGGAATCTCTCAGAGTAACGAGTCTCTTAGTATACACTTGGACATGGCTCAGCTATCAACAGATAATAATGGCAATTTTATAAAATTAACCCATTCCTGGTCTGTAGTGTATTTACTGTAGATATGATTAACGTAATTGTCTCCACTTCGAGTAGTCAGTAGGGACCACCATGCTCTTGACTCTCTGCTATCACTACATCCTTCTCTCACTACTTCCTTTTGCTGTCACCCTCTCTAAAGCAGTGTCTGAATAACTTATTGCTGTACAGTACAATGCAGGGGAGAAGAAGCACACTTACAATATACAAGTAAATGGAACATTGATGGATAATTTTTGCAATAGGGAACACCATTAAAAGCTTGTAGAAAAGAAAGTGGAGTGGAGGGGAGGGACATATTAAAAGTAGAGAGTAACTGTTTGAATTGTGACATTCTAGAATCACCTAAGTCTGAAATAGGTGCAAAAACTATACAAATACATCAATTGGCTTCCACATCACAGACATTAAAGGACCCATTAATGGAATATGGTTCTAAAGATCTTGCACATATAGGGAAAACAGTCCAATATCATCAGCTCATGCATGTAATGACAAATTTCAAGATACATAACTGAGTATGTATTTGTCTGCACAGGAAGTCTCTCAGGGTTCAGCACAGTAAAGCACAAAAACTCAGGTTTAATTGTGGGTTTTTCTGTACTCCCTCTGAAGCCAGAAACATTTTTGAAGTCAAAGGTATTATCACCAAGATGAAGTGCCTTAATGGATTGATTAAATGCCTACACTGTGCAGAGGCACTTTATTTTAGTAAGACATTTTATATTAACAAAGGCACAGAGAAAATGCACACCTTCAGCAGGGGGAAAAAAAAAAAAGAGGTATAATTGCCCTTGTCTAAGATGGGTATCTAAGATAGTCAAATTTAAAAAGACAGATTTAATCTGCATTTAGTTCCCTTGTTCCAGAAACATGGGGTGCAAGCAGACCAGTGCCCATCAAACACAGTCCTGAACAGTCACAGGAAATGGCAGTCCAAAATGGCCCACAGAACATCAACTCCATGTCACCACACTGCTGATCCCCAGTCTGGCAATTCAATTTAATCTTGATGCGAGTGCAACACATTTATAGGGCACCCTAATTCTCATGTATAGGTTCATGACCCACTATATAAAGCACCCAAACCAGCCCATATCCTGTCCTATGCAACCTGATTCTATAAAGCCGTTATTTAATATGGGTGCACTTACAAACCTCATGCTTCTATACTGTCTAGCTTTCTAGACAAAAAAATGAAGTTTGCTATATTTTATTTATTTCGATCAAGCTAAATGTTTCTATTGCAATTAGTTCAGGACTGTTTCAGGAAAGAGGAAGATAGTCTATAATTTCCATGGTAGAAATTTTAATAAACAGCACCCTCAAGAGGATTAGAACTCACTTCCTTCACTATTTGGAAAAAAAAAAAAAAAATCAGTTGCTAGGCTACCACTTTTAGATACAGCACAGCCAGAATTATTTCCAAGGGTTATTTAAGGTGTTTAACTACAGAATAGATATTGTGCTGGGAATCCATGTATGCACAAATACTCCCAGTCAGAAGTGGTGCTGCGGTGGTCCTGAGCACCTGTGTGGTTTAGTGTGAAACTGAGGCTAGCCAAGATCAAACAGACTATCAGTCCTTATTATGTGAGGATCCTTTAAGGAGGTGACTTTGGAAAGCAATGAGGGGATACACTGCTTTGGGGCTCTCTGCTGCTCTCCATGTTTGGGAAAGTCCTCGCAAGAAAAACTAATGCAAAGAGATGGCTCTTACATTTTCTTCTGAGGGTGATGAGATTGATGGCCATCCTGGTTTGTGGGCTGAGGGCTTGAGAGACACTGCGGACATTTGGGAAGGAAGTCTGCTTGCTGCACTCTCCAGCCGGATTCCCCATGCTGGGTAATGAGAGGACTGGAACTAAGGGCACACTGCAAGTGCCCATATCCACCAGGATGGACGGGAGGTCATTAGCTAGGGGCAGCTGCCAGGAAGGTTGCAGCACGTAATTCTCGGCCTGAGCCAAGCCATCTTCAGAATCTTGGAGGGCAGCTCCTGTGATGTGTTGGGATTTGGTCCTGAAGAGATCTTAAAAATCCTGACTCAGAACAGAAACTGTATATGCTGGGGAACAACCACAGTTTTCAGAGCACCAGGGAAGTTTTTCTGGTGCTCCATCCTACCATATAATGAAGTATATATATTTTTCTTTGCAAAAGTACACTATCCAGGTGTATCTTCCTGTCATTCCTTCCAACTAAGCACGTACATATCTATACTACTACAACTGATTTTCTGGCTTCTCAGTTAAAACTTCACCAAAGGGTAAGATTTCTAAGAATATTAGAACACTGAATATTAATGCAGCAGTAATTTACAGAGTTGAATATATTCAGTTCCCGTTTGGATGTTTCTCTTTAATGTGTCAAGGGTGTTGGGTACAGGTAATCAGATCCTAGTTATTCAGCTTAAGAAGCTTGCAAACAAAGTAAAACCTTGAGAATGAAAAGTCAATTAAATCATTTAGAATAGTTATTTTACACTTAGTGAACTGATTTTCAAAAGCTACACCTGGAGTTCTCTTTCTGCCACAAATTTTGCACCCAAAATTTGTCATATGTGCAAACGTTGCTATTTATCCTTTTTGTTTTAATTAAAAGCATTTTCCCTGTGCTCATCAATTTTTAGGACAATTTATATGGATCGAAAAGAGATCCTTACCATTTAAAACACCACTCTTATCTAAGGAGGCCTAAGCAAGGATAGCCTTCCAGACAGTGGAGGGATTCATGCTTACTGCTGTTTCAGAGAAGTGTGAATTCCTCAACATGCAGAAACGAGCCACATACAGATGTGAATGGGACTGTCAGAGAGCACATTTAATCCATCTGCCAAAAGAAAGTTGCTTTGTCAAATCAGACCTGACAATTCAGAACTGTTCACAGTTCTAATTTGATATGAAGAACTATTCTTAATCTGCTTCTAGAAAGTTTTTTTTTTAAACCTAGATGCTAAAGCTAGAAATGAGGTGATACCTGCATATTGAAGAAAAGTTAGGCAGAAATAAGACATATCTGATAATTATTCCCTGGAACAACAATAAACAGCTGCTTACCAGTGAATATACTGCTTGGCTGTAGCATTAACTTAGATACCAAAACTTTCAAGATTCACAATTTCCGCAAATTATGTCCTATGAGTGTTCATGAATTGCTCAGCTCCTACTACTCTGAGATAACTCCTTTCCTCCCCTTCTCCAAGTTTTTCCACCCTTTCTAAACAAGTCTGGCAAATTTTCTGACATGAAAACCTTACTAAAACATATTGGTTCCTTACTTTACTTGCCACGTGCAGCAATTTTGGTTAATTTTTTAAAAATCCATACAGTATATAGATGCATATATAGGCTCCATAGGACCAGTAGAGGCTAATATGCAGCAATTACCTGTGTCTTCCATCTTACTCATTTTATTTGGGATAAAGATAGGCTGGAAATTTTTACATAACTGTTAATTAAGATTTCTTTCTTACCCTTCCAGAGTAGTATAATGTATGGGGGCAGAAGTTCAGCTTAACCTGAACACTCAGCCATATTCCTTTTTATGCTGTAGTTAAAAGGTGTTCATGAATCAGCTGAAAATCTCAATTCATATTTGGATGACACTTTTCTTCAACTAACAACAATCCTGTTACAAATGCCAAACAGGAAGAGCACATTTGTGAGAAACAAGCCTCTGAAATTGAACGAATGAATAACAATGATGTGTGGGTTGTGCTTTCTATGCGGCAAACTCTGGGAAGACCTTTCTGTGAACAGCTATCTGATAACAATTGGAGACGCTCTGGTGTTCCTACCCGCCTCCCACAGCCCTTTGTAACAGCAGCTCAGCAGAGAGAGTCTGATGGCAAGATTCCTTTGTCATTCGAAATTTCAGGTACTGTAACTCAGCTCAGTGCTGCACAAAGGAACTCTCTACTGAATGGCTACATGTTTGCACAGAAGAGAGAAATTTCTCAATGGCCAGTTTTGAGTGTGTGGCACAAATTCTCAACTATGAGTTATCTCAACTGAATGGCCTTCTACTAAAAAACCTTTCATCACCTGACTCTGTGATAGGTTCTCAAATACCATGTTGATAACAACAATGTAAAACCCTATAAAAATGGAAGGGAACAGAACAGAACAAAGTTCATCTTCATGATCAAAGCTCAGTGTAAGTGCCATTTCCTCATCATTCTCACAGGCCCACCAGAAGAGACATTGGATCCAAATGTAAAAATGCAAAAGTATGAACATGAGCAAATCATTCTCAACTTGTAAGCTGCAGTCTTGTAAGCAAACCCCCTCCCTTTTTGGATCCGTAATATTAAGGAGTAACTAAAATTATTCACAGCGCTTCATTCATTCCATCAGAGACTGCTAGAGGGAGACAGGACAACATTAGCACTGGCAAATTCACATTCTTCTTTTTCCTTGGTCCCCACACAAATATGTTTATATAATCCAGCAACATAAAAAAAAGGAACAATGAACCTTGAGCTTCAAAGTTCTTCCCAGAAAGCAAACCCCTTTGGCTGCCAAAAGGCAGATCTTCTCCAGCCCAGAATAGCAGACAGAAGCAGGCCAAAGCTTCTTTTATCAAGAAGAGGGCCACCCATTTTAGATGAAAGTAAAAACATTTTTAATTTTGCAGAAAATTCCCTTCTATCTTATCAGAGGGTAAGTTCTCAAACACATCTACTTCAGTGACATGGGAAACAGGCTCTGATCTGCTCATATTCTTTCTTGCCAAAACAGACTACAATTTTCCAAATCCAATTGACCATTTCTTCACCACCATCCCAAATCCCAGTCACTGGAACCAGAGTCTGACAACTCTTAATTTATTTGGACTCCTTCTACTTAATTGACATTCTGGAGCTCCAGGCTGTAGCATAATCCCAGCACTTTTCACTCTTGAAAAACAGATGCTGGTAGGAAAAAATAACTTTAAGCATTCTGCAACAATTGTCAGGTTCCCAAAGACAACCTTTTCTCAACAAAAAAACAAACAAAATAGAATCTTTCTACAGACTGTTCAAGGTTCCTAGCCATGGCTTTCCATGCCTATATTTGACACCATTTGTCCAGCTATATTTAAAGGTAAAACACCACTGAGAATTTCTGAAGGTTTTTCACCTATCTCGGATCTGTGAATATGGAGGAAAAGAACACGCTTTAGAGAAAAGATTGGAACTGCATGTTACACACAATTTGCTTTCACAGTGATAAATAGCATCATCTGAAAGTTAAAGCACAGGTCTCTAATGTACAACTCACTGTTCTGCTCCTGCTAGCTGTAGTTGCACTATGTGATCCTTGAAGGGACACTTGTATCCAGTGCTTCTGATTTCCCCATCTGTAAAAATGGGAATAAGTATCTGCTTAATAGAGATGTTTCAACACTCATTTCCTTAGCATTTGCAAGCATTTTCAGGTCCTAGGCTAGAGAGCAATTACAGAAGCTGAAAGTAATATTAGTTTAGATCACATTTTCTATATTTTTCCCCTCTCGTTCTTAATTTTGAAGGACAACTGCAATTGCAGTTCATCCATTTAGGCTTATCCTAAAGTCATTATTTGTTATGATGCTGTTCCTGCCTTCAGCTACAGAGAAAATGACTATCCCTTCCCCCTCACAGGCGGGATTAACAGCCACAGAGGATGAGTTATGGCTAGTCTAACCAACAGGAACTCAGAAGGAAATTTGTTTTCAGAAGTCCACCTAGAGCCCAGAAAAGAATTTGCCACCCCAGGTCTTCTTAAAGCTTCCTCACAGCTTTGTTTAAAAAGTATACAATGCATGTACTTTTCCTCATTACCAGCCTGCACACTCAGACAACTGTTGAGAACTACACATTCTCAAGGCAGCATATGAAATAAGTGGTGCGAAATAAGAGGTTTAACAGCTCTACACAGATTCTGCACGTATGCCTTTTTTTTTTTTTTTAAGCAAAGAACGTATTAAAAGTATTGTGAGCCCTAGTGGGTAATTTTATGTATAGGTAGAATAATAAGTATTTTACTTATGTCTCTGTCAATCTCAGAGTAAGCAGGCTGAATAGGGAAAAAGAGGCTTGAGTGTGTAGTGGGATTGTTTCAAAATACATTCCTACCAAATGGGTAGTAATTGGCCTCATCATTTTTTCTTCAATCTATAGTTTCACCTTTCTTAGCAGAGCTGGTGCCAAATAAAGCTGCACGGGCTTATTTCTGCTAAGTTTAGTTTAGAAAATTCATGGATCCTGGCTGGACTGTTCTTAATGTCCTTTACTGGTAGATTGATGAGAATGCTCATCCACCTTACTTAGAACCAAGCCGTTATCCAAGTAGCCTAAGATTGTTACCAGCTTTAGCCCACTAGATATTACTGAAGAAACAGAGTCCCCAAATCAGCTGAAGACAAGACATCGTGGAATAAAAATATAGACTGGATGCTCATGTATTGCACAGTGCATAGACAGATTAACCCCACCCAATGACAATCTTTAAGCAGCCTTCCAAACCGATAATTTCAGTTTAGAGATTAGTTTACAGTTTCCAACCAAATACATTTTAAAATCACGAACAACTTAAAAGGTTATGTTAAAAAAACATGGCATCTTTGTTCTGAAAATATTTTGAAGCGGTCTTTTTTGAAATTATTGTAGTGTAAATATTTACCTATCTACCCTCAATTGTAACAATTACAGTCTTCTGCATTATTCACAGTAACCAATAAATGAAAATGAAAGAAATGAAATTCTAACAAAAAGGGAAAGACGATACAAGGCAAATGACAGGCTTATAATAGCTGCAGAGTATCAACATGGGACTCCAGAATACACTGCACATGTGCTTCATGTCGTATACAATGAGTAACACTTACAGCTAGCCAGTGGCCACATTTGGTGTATTAAAAGTGAAGCACATTTGTTCTCATCTATTTCGTGTCTATGAGTGAAAGAACATACACAGTTTAAAGTCTGCATGTGCATTCCTGCCTCTCCAAACAGCTCCACTGACAACCCAGCCCACAAAAATGGAACTTCCTACAAGATTCAGACTGCAGGATAATGGCTTTAGTTGCTTCTTGCTGGAAAACAGGAAAACAACGACACATCTCTCCCAAAGTTTTCCTGAAGAGCATGTCCTTAACTTGTTTCATGAGCTAGAGCCTAAGGAAGTAAAAGTTTATAAAAACTTGCAAGTCTTTAACAAAATACTTAAATATGACCTCAAATCTTATAGTCTTCAGTGGGATCTCAGAACACATCCTCTACCAAACCAGGGTATATGCAAGATTAGTTCATATGTTACCTTTGCATATTGCAAAAGTAGATGGAAATATTGCCTTACATTTATTTTAATACAATTGTTTAATTTGAGGTTTATAGAGCCATGCATAAAACATTTGTTATTCCACCTATAACAAAACTGATCCATTAACTCTGACAATATTTTTAGTACATATTTTGTTACAAAAGCATTAAGACACGTTATGAATCATTCTGGCATTATGAGAGTTAATAGAATACTATATATTTTTCAGGATTATTAATATTTAGTGTCATTGAGTAAATTAAAAAATCAAGTTTAACTGAGGTTAAAAATATCTGATGATACAGTACATAGATGATTGTAAATGTATATTAATGAAGCTTTACACAATTGACTGGATATCTTTTCGTTAATCACTCACAAAACCATGCCAAACATATATCAAAGACTTCAGCTCCTTTTTCATCCAATCTTCCGACACTTCATTATTATGGTTACCTGATTAATGGATGCAATAATATATGTGGCATGATATGATATGTTCACATTAAATTTTAATCAAATATTACTAAATTCAGAAAACATTAAGTAAATCATGACTGATGAGGCAATATTGCTGTACTGTCATATTGATGGTCAGAAAAACTCACTATGGAGAGTTACAGATTAAGGAAGAGAAGTAAATCTTATGAGGAAATAGAAGTATCTCAAGTTTAACTAGTTGGTTCTTTTAAAATTGCCTTCCAGCCAAAAGCTGAATATTACATCCATCAAAAGTATTCCACTGTCTGAACTGATATGAATGTTATCTTCTCTTACAAGTTGTCTCATTCTTTCAAAAGCACGGATTAACATATGCTCTGCAGCAAGACCTTCCCCAAAAGATGATGTCATGTGTAGCAAAACAAGCACGGTTCCTCTCCGCAGTTGGGAAAACTTAGCTGGATTTATTTAAAACCCTGCTATGATCTGTGAAGCAGGGTGCTTGCTGTATTGAATGCTCCTGTTCTGCTCATTTTTACCCAAAGCATGCTGTTACCACTTTGGGGAACACAGACAGAAAGGTATCTAAGAGTTACTGTTCTTTAGAAGTTAAATGATGAATCCTAAATACCAATATTGAAAGGAAAACAAGTTAAAAAAAAATGTAATAAAATATTTCGAACAATAACCTCACTAAATAAAATTTGTTCTGGAGTATTTAGAGTTCCTAGAAATAAGTGCTTTTAGGAGGGAATTCTGAATTTGCAGTGTTCTAATCTATGACTATGTTCACATCAAATCTCAATCCCATGGTACATGGTGCAGACTAAACAGCTCTCCTTTCATTTGCTCCTGTCTTAAAAAGTAAAAATTAAAACATTCTTGTCATATGACCATCTTCTTTGAGAGACCTTGATGCCAAGATGTCAGACGTCATTGCCTCTTCTTTCGAGTATGCAAAGTAGCGTGCAAATCCTACTTAACTGTTTAATTAGTTGTATTCCACACAAAGAAGGGGAAAAAGAAATGTACTGAATTGTGACTCAGGCATTTTATTCCTGATTTTTTACTACCGACTTGCTAGAAGACCTTTCTAAAGTCAGTTTGCCTCTTTAAGTCCTGGTTTCATCTTCAATCCTTTCTCTGTCTTGAAAGATCATAATGGGTGCAAGACTGTCTTGTACTGCGTATACATGCTTGCCAGCAGGGGAACTCTCAGTACTAGGGCAGTGCAAATAAACGCTGGGCAAATCAGCAGCTACAGTCCAAATATTAAGAGCAATAAATACTTAACATGTTTAGTTCGATTTTTTTTTGTCTCACTTGTCTTTTGCTAGAAATCATGCCATATAAAGTATTTTAAGAGAAAGCATACAGATAATAAAGGGAGAGAGAGAAAAGAAAATTAAAATGCTAGAATGAATACAATGAAATTAATAACTAACAGATCAGCTGGAAAGGATCTCTGAGTACTGATGTATTTTGGTACCTCAGCTAAGCTACCGGTTTCATGCTGGTTAGAACTATGGCTCAAGATTTTAGTTAGATACCTTCTTGCTGTAAAAAGTGAGTTTAGGATTTTTTATGTGCAACTAGTTCACATTGCATAATGCGAACAATTATGAGAATAATTAAAGCAAATCACTAAGTTATCTTCCTCCATACTAAGATAAGTTTTGTACAGTTACAAGATTAAAAAGCACAAAATTCCTATGTGCATAAGGCCTAATAAAAATGGAAGAACACATCCAAACCCACAGCTCTTACCTTGGGCAAACTCCCACTGCTGTTGGCACCTCATGTAATGCAGAGATGAGTGCAGACACTTCAAACAAAATTGCCTGGAAAGGTTTGATTCATTCTCACTTGATTAATTGAATGAATATAAGTCAGTCTTGCAGCTCTTGCTTTTCTGAGCATTGGAAACACATCGTAAAAAAAATGAGGTAACTCAAGGTCCTCAGCAAAGTTTAGACCACAGAGCGTAACGATAACATTTTGGAGGCTCAGGCCTCCAAAAACTTAGTGGCTTCCTCTAGAACTCTCTTTTAGTATTAAGGTCCAGCTTTTAAAGACCCCACATTGCATTCTACTCTACAGAGTTGTGTTAAAGACCAGACCTTTGACAAGCAGGCAACTTGAAATGGGCCTATTCCTCTGCATTTAGTCTGAGACAGGAAAAACAAAGCAGAAAGAGCCTGACTGAGTACTGAGGAAAGGTGATGTTCAATGGATTTTGAAAAAGAGGCATTTAGCATGGGCAAGGAAGAGTCTAATTTTCTGTCCAGATACAGAAACACAGCTGTGGAGTTCGGATAAGAGATTCACTTTAGAAAAAGAGAAAGAAATCAGTGCTAGTGATGTAAGAACAGATCCTTCACAACCGCTAGCAAAGTAAAGCTACTGAACAAACCCACCTTCCTAGGTACAACCTTTTCTTGTCTCTCATCCCTGACAGACTTTCTAAAATTTCCACTTTGGTCTAACCTTTTTACACCCCCAAAACCAGAGCTGAGGGTTTTTTTTAATTTATTTCTGTGGACAGAAGCAGCTGAGAGAAGTTTTGCTCAGCCGCCCACAGTAGCATATAGGTAGGCAATAACAGAAGCAATGGGGCAACTCTCACACTTTCAAAGATGAGCATGAATGGAGCTGCAGATCCGAGCTGGAGAAACAGGGGCAGGACTGTGGGTTATAGGTGAGTGGGGATTTGTGGAAAGGGTGGGAAAGTGATGAAAGGGAAGGTGGTGGCTTTATAATAGAGGTGTAGGAGGGGGTTATGTATTAAGAAATGTTAGGAAGAAAGTTGGGGCTATTGAGCAGGATAAGCAAGAAACATGGCCATCCTCACACACCTGAGCTTGACCCCTACCTCCTCACAGGCCTTTCAAACTCCTAACCTCTGCCTGGCCCTCTTTTTTGCTGTCCGAAATATGGCAGCCTGAGTCAAAGTAAAGTAAAAAGGCAATATAACAACTCTTCATTATTATGCTCTGAAAAAATACTGAAAATAGGAAATTTCTGCTCAGCTTCATACTGAGGGTTTGCGAATACAAGGATGAACAGCCTTCTCCTGATATCTTGCATCTAGACAAAGTGAAATAAAGGCACATTACTCAGCCCTTCACCATTCCCACCAACTCCTTTACCTAAATTAGTTGTACTAAGCAAAGAAATCACACTATAAATATAATTAGTTACTTGGAAGCTGATCTAAAGCCTAATGAAATCAGTAGAAAGCTTACAGAGAGAATGAGCTATAAAGAAAATATTAGTTTGATTGCTGTGGGCAAAACTGTACTTTCAGATCTAAGCAGAGGATTTAACTATTTTATTCTGCAAGCAATGAGAGATATCTTCTTGATTCTAAAACTAAAACAAGAGACCTAATTAATTCTAGAGCACCACAGTCATATACATTACTTCTTAGTATGCAGGAATCCAATAGTTTCTTTTTTAAACAGTGATATTTAAAAAAGCATTTAATTTAAATGGCTGTGGCTCTTCTTTTCAGTAAACACATGTGAAAGCATATAGTGTGTTTAAATATAATAAATACAGCTAAAATCATGCATCTCGGTCAATCCTCTGCATGTAATCAGGATTATGAAAATTTACTTTTCTTTCCTTATCTTTCTCAATAAATGGTCTATGTACACATGATTGGAAGTTTATTCAGACATGGTCTTGCTGGTGTTCTTGTGTTTTAACTCACCAATTCTTTCTTCCCTGAAAATCTGACTAGGTAATTCTGTCAGTTGCTCTTGTAGCTAAGGAAAGTGCCAAATTTCTAAGCTGCACTGATGTTTTGAAAATAAACTTTTCATGCCAATCCATTTCAGTTGCAAGTTTTCTGCCCATTTTAACGGCTCTCTTTTGGTTTTTGGTTCCAACCACTCACAGAGGAGCTGGAGAAGCCAAAATCCAAATAGACTCAAAGGAAGGGAAAAGTCTACAGCAAAAAAGCTTTCATGTAGTTTACATTTCCTCCAAGATTTCACTCTTCTCAATCTTCCCAGCACTTTAAAGCAAGTTTCTTCAACCCCAGCCATCAAAGTCCTCCTTCAGGCACTGTCTTGCCTACTGCCCCTCTCAGGCATTCTCCAGAGGGGACCTGAAGAGACATGGCACATCTAGGGGAGATCCCGAAATCTGGTTACTGTGAAAATCTGACAAATGAAAGTAGTCCCATCAGCTTGATGGCTCTGGTCGTGTGTGGTGGGAAATAAATTGTCAAAGACATAGGGGAATCCCTTTTGTTTCAAAGCGCTTCTTCAAAGAAAGAGACATCCCCATCTCTCTTTGAGGAAGGCACTGTGTGGGAGGCTCTGTGGGCCCTCCTACAATGCCATGACTGAGAAGCCTGTCTTTAACTGTAGCTTAACTGAAAATGCACAGTCCAGATAAAATGCAAAGGCACAAAGAGTAAATAAAGAAGTAGTCAATGCTAAGCAAAGTGTGGGCTGAGGAATTCTGCCTCCTAAGGAGGTGACAGTCAAATGAAGCTGGCTCATCATGTGTGTCAAAGGCAGCATCAGACAGGTAAATAGCAATTCTACACTTCCCTCCTACTCTAAAATTCCACTCTTAAAACACAGGGTATTTTAGGAAGCTTCCTGCTGACAGGCACATCCTGCTTAGAATTACATTTTAATAGTTCCTCTTTTAGACAAACATTTAATTTATACTTACACTGTCAGCATGATATTCCCATGCAGTCCCTAGGAGGAGCAAAACATGCAAAACAGAAGGGGTGGCAATGAAAAGAAATAACCATCTTGTTTTCATTGATGAGTTTACAGATAATGTAGTAAACTGTATTTACTACGATTCTGTTTTTTCTGTAGGGCAGCTTTAAGAACAACTCTCTAGACAAGCAGCCATTTACAGTTCAATAAGGTTAATAAGGTTAATAGAGGTAAACAGAGATGATCTGGAAGGAATGTGTGACATCCACCACTCCAGGTTCTTGGAATTTTGGACAATAATCTGTGAAGGCAATTCTTTAAATGAAGCAAACTTCCACAGAAATTTAGATCTTGGATTAGCAATAATATCATTATATCACATCATAACTAATATTACACAGATGACTTCCCAGGCCTTACTTGCTTTCCAACGGATCTCCAGGGATTGCTCACGTGATGCTTCTTGAAAAAATCAGGGCGCAAAGAGAGTTTCATTTTGCCAAGCCGAAAAGTACTACCTACCTATCAGAAAAAAAAAAAAGACAATAGAAACCACTACAGTTGGATACAGTGTCGCAAACAGCAACATTGATGGTTCTGAAGGAAACCCTGCAAATCACCAGTGGCTTTTAAAACAGGAGGTTTTAAAAAGTAATTATGTTAGGAAATTTTAAACAGTAATTATGTTAGGGTTCTTTTTATTTGCCTTCAGCTTTCTGAGCTCTCTAAAATTGTGATAGCTAAGTAGAAAACAACACATTGATATAGAAGTTCAAGAAAAATGTCCAATTTAAGCATCTGCTAACAGCCCTTGGCTGAGAAAGGGCATGGCCGGTTTCCCAATAGGGCTTACCAGCTTTGCTAGAAGTACAGTAATGACCACTGCAGGCTGCATGAATAACAAGCATGCCAAAACATGTTGCTTGAGCAACATGGCTCCTGAAACCTTTATTGTTGATACAGTTTTCTTCACTGCTTTAGCTCCTCTCCCTTCTGTGGTAAATTAGCCAAGCATCTTACTTCCATAATATCAGACTCAAAAAATACTCTACCACAGCAGCAATATAGTGAGAACCAAATAAAAATCTGAAGTTCAGTCAGTAAAGATGAGAGAAGAGTTAGTTAAGTGGACAGAAATTTAAGCAGCTTTATACTCTGCAGTTTGGCTGCCAATGTATCTAAAAATCTCATCCTACACAACATTCAGCAAGATCATTAAAAATTACCACTGGAATAATGCAGCATGGGAAAGGACCATCCAAATATGGAGTTAACCAGCTGAAGTGTGCAAGTTCTCATGAAGAGAAGCAAAAGAATCAGCAAAATGTGTCACACTACTCTGTATAACTCCAAAAACAATCCAACAGTTGAACATCTCAGAGATTTGTGCTCAGATGTAAAGACCTTTGGCAGACCTTTTCCTATTGTAGCACTGCTGGCAAGAGAGAGAAAAAGGCCAGGCCACAGAAGGATAAGGGTTACAGAAGGACTTGTCATTACCAAGTAGAACAATGAACAAATGGGACGGCCAAGATTTGTACTCCTACATATAATGGTTATCTCTACATGAAACGGCGTGTGTGTGTGTGCGCGTCCATGTGCACAGGCGCATGTATGCACGCACGCGCAAATGCGTGTGTGCATGAGCTACCAGGAAGAAGGGAAATACAGAGGTTTTGGTACAGCAAATGCAATTAAATTTTATCATCTCATAGGTCAGAGTAGCGAGTCCCAGCAGTGAAGCACCAAGTAGCCTTTCTTCTCCATCCTGGCTGACCTCAGTGGCTGACAGGGGGCAAATTCACCTATCTACTATTCAACCAGTGGGCTTTACATCAAAACCACTCTGGACTACACAGGATCTGACTGGGTGATATATAATTAACCCAAGTGTTAGATAAATTCTTGCAAATGAAAACAGCAACTAGTTAAGTATATTCTAGAAGCTCCTGGCTTGAAGATACTATCTTGTCTAACCACACATGTTGAAGGAAATCTCTCCCCAGCATTCCCAGTCCCCATAGCATAGGAAAGATTGAGAGCTAAAGTGTATCACAGAATTTAGACCACAGATGCCAGTGATGTCTGAGGCTCACATCCACAAAGGAAACAAAGGGAATCTCAGGCTTTCTTCATCTGCTGATAATTAGCTTTTTTGCTTCTTGTTTTCTAGGTATTTCATTTTCCCCTCTATCCTCTTCTCCTTCCACTTTCTTCTCCTCATTACACTTTCGTTCTTTTACTGATGTGCCCCTATGAACTCATGCCATCCTTACACATAATACAAAATTCCTTTATAGCAGTTTTCTTCTCTACAGTCTTAATTAAAAACAATGTTGTAGAGATGAGGCGGGTCTTGACACTCAGTAACTTAGCTGGCCACCTTATTTGCTGTTTGGTGCTGTGCCTAGTTGATCTTGTTGCCTCTCACAAGAGAGCTTATTTTGAATAATTAAGATTACTAGCCTGTTAGCACGCAACTAGTCATATGGCAATTCTGATATCACTTCCCTTGTCCTGTTTTCATATACTGTGGTAAAGAGCCATGAAAAGCTGTATTATTAGAACAGCACCATTATTCCAGGAGCTTCTCCTTCCACCCTTCATGGAAGGGCGTAACAGCCCACCCTTGAGACCAGCTTCACGTCAAAGGCTGAAGCCACAGCGCAGACCCCATCACCCGTAAGCTGTACTTGATATGCCTCTAGAGTATTCTGCCTCAGAACACAACTAAACCCTTCAAGGCAGGTGTTGTTTTTGTATCTTTGCCAATCCGTGAGGCCAAGAGAGCACGGCATGACCAGCGTTTGGGTGCAATCCCTGACACACCGACACCGAGCTTTCCTGCGACACCACGCGAGTGTGGGGCAGTTTTTTCCTTCGCAGGAACATCCCGCGCTTACAAACCAACAGTCTGTGCCACAAATTAAACTACCGAAAAAAACAAAAAAAGGAAAAAAATAAGTCACGGGTGAGGACTCCCTCCGGAAGGGCCCAGGCGCTCCTGCGGGCCCGGCCCCGCGCGCCCAGGCCGCTTACCCGAGCCGGGACCTCGCTCTCAGACCGCTTCTGAGGCGGCCCGAGCGGCTCGCGCTGCCGGCGGGCGGGCGGGCGGCCGTTGGGGAGTGGGCGGGGCCCGTTACCACGGCGACGCTTCCCCGCCCCTTCTCGCGCGATTTGTAACGGTTGGGGAGGGGGCGGGGCCAACCTCCTCTCGCGAGGCGCCGTCACAGCGGACGCGCGCGGAAGCGGCCGCCGTGTTTACCGGCCGCCGGGGCGGGGGAGGGGAGGGGCGCCGGCGGCCCGACGGGGCGGTGGGGGCCGGCGGCACCGGGAGCAGCCCGCCTCCGCGCCCATGTGCCCGCAGCCCCCGCCGTCCATGGAAGTGATGGAGGGGCCCCTCAACCTGGTGAGCGCGCGCGGCTGGGGGGAGCGGGGCGGGGGCACGAGGCGCGACCGTTGGCGAGGAGGCGCGACCGTTAGCAGGCGGGCGGACGGGCGGGCGGGGGGGAGGGGAAGGGGTCTCCTGTCTCGGCGCGGAGGAGCGCGGCGCGACGGGGCAGCGCGGCCCCGCAGACCTGCCCGGGCCTGCCCGCCGCGCTTCCCCCCGCAGCCCCGCCGCGCCGAGCGGGCGTCCAGCGCCGGAGAAGCGATCCCGCTCCCCCCCCGGGCACGGGGAGGCGGCGGCCAGGGTGCGCGCCGCCGTGCAGTCGCTTGTGTGACATATCACAGCAGCCAAAAAAAGAGAGAAAAGAAACAAATAACGACAAAGCAGAACGATTCCTTTCCCTTTGGATTACTCGGTGCCTCGTAGCAGCTGGGAGAAGCACAGAGGATGAAATAAGGCATAAGTGCACACAGTGGTGTATTTAGATAGGGGTTAAGCTTGGCCCTAGCTGCAAACGCAAAGGACAGGGGAAGTTTTGGAAGGAGACAGTGGAGATCACACAGGACTTACCTGTGCGAGTTCAGAGGTTTACCCAGTACAGCTGTTGACTAGATGCTTTTTTGATTTGAAAGGTGAGCTGCTTTAAAGTCTTAAATCAGTAGTGACTCTGCTTAAACTAAATCCATAAGGAGCTCTGAAACACAAATTCCTAAACAATGTATCTTCACAAAGACTAACCAGATTTTAAGGACTGAATCAGCAGGGTCCTGTCACATAGATGAGGTCCAGATACAAGAGCACTTGAATCTGAGCTACCTGGTGGGTCTGTCAAAGCTGTGTGTCGACAAATGCCATCGAGGCAGGGATAGACAGACCATTCCCTTGAAGGACCTTCTTGGGTCCAGCAATCCAGTGAGTCAGAAACTGCATAACCAGATGGCAGCTGCGGTGCTTCCAGGAACATTTTTGATCCAGAAGTGGGTTAGCCACTGCCACACAGACCTTAGACTCTGGTGTCACTTCAGTTTTACCAGAGCTCATTTGCTCCTGCTTGGTGTCAGCCTTGCCAACCCCTTGCCTGCTCCATACAGAGCCAGTCAGGTATTCCTGGATTGTTCTCTCTAGTTTCCAGAAAGGCTTGTAAGAGACCACCCGTGGAGTTAGGTCTGGCAGCAGAGCAGGAAGGTGGTCTATCTAGATCTGAACTGATGGTACAGAACCACTCCAGGCACGTCCACTTCACACTGTCTCAGGCTCCCTTTACACTATATACTGGGGAGTTGAATGAAATAAGCAGCAACAGGAAGTAGATAATCCTTGTAACTTTGTGAGATGATGGGTTTCAAGTCAATTTGCAGGATGATGATGCAGGAGAGAGAAACAGTAGCTATTTACAGACATTCTAGAAACTTTTTTAGAAGCAGATCATTAGAGGAGAGGTATAACATATGGGCTTCTGAGGAAAGAACTGTAATTGAGGATTCACTGGTAAATGGCTAAAATAAGCAACTTTGTGGCAGGGCAGGTTATTACCAGTTAGCTGTGTTTCTTACTGAGACCACTTACTAAGGATTGTGGGAGTGACAAGAGTGTGACTAAAGCCTGCCTTCAGTCCTAGAAGATGATGATTCTTTGACCACAATAGGAGTGTGCAGTTACCACACCTGTCTAGCACCAGGCTAAAAATAAGATCAAGACACTTCTATGTAACAGATGATACAGGGGAAAAAAAGTTACTTTATATAACCCTGTACAGAAAATCATGAAATTGCCTGTGCATATGTTCCTGTTCCATTTTTTCTGGAGTGATTATTTCCTAAAGCACAAAAGGATGTTTCTGAAACTCCTGCACAGTGCAGTTATGAATCTTCTCTTATGGAAAAATTCACTGTCTTTTCAGGTTGTGCTAAGCACCATGAATACTCTTCCACAACAAGAGCTTGAATGGGCACAGTATCTTGGTTAGAACACTCCTACTTTTTTACAGACGTAAATAGGAGTAATTTACAGCAGTTTCCTCCAGCTCTTCTGTTCACAGTCCATCTCTGTTATTGAGTTTGTCAGGTTTGCAACAATGTTCAGGGAAGGTGCCAATCTCTGTTATAACAGGAATGTTCATTTAAGTTATTGATACTATTCAGTATCATGTACATCTGTTCCCTCTCCTTAAAAATCTCTTCTCTTACCTGAATGTAGTTCATGTGACTTGAAAAAGCATGAATTCTTCCACAAATGCCAAGCCATTTTCCATATTTCAGTATATCACTGCTTGCTAATTTTAGTGAAATTAGCATTTTTAGTTGAGGCTTCTCATTAGAATTTGCTATAGTTCTTGGTTGTTGCTCATCTTGTCCTTTGGAATTTGTTCTTTAGTTGCATATTTGAACATTTAATCTTACTTACTTGAAGGCATGGATACCTCACCATTTTTCTGCAGAAGGTAAACTGACAAAAAAAAAAAGTCCTTGACAATTCTGCAGTATCCTAATGTCTGTGTTTGTCTATCAACACATAGTAGACCTACTGCACCTAATCATTTATTATTGTATTAGTGGCTTTCAGTTTCAGTTATTGTTTATGCATTTGATTATTTACTTAGCCTTCCTAACTACAGATAGCCTCCCATACCTCTTGTATTCTGCTGACATTTAACTACACTAGATCTCTATCTTCTGAAAGATGTTTATCTCAAGATAATATTTTATCTTTACCTATCTGGGTGTAAGTTAAAGCCTTAAACTATCAATGATATTTCTTTTCCTTAATAATATTCTAATCTCCCCAATTTACTGGTTTACTTTTATAGATGGCACTTGACAAATACTGATATGCTTTCCAGATTTGTGTTATAAAAATCTGTATCTAAATAGTGTTTATCATTTAACTGAAGTTTTAATAGTTGGCCTTCAGGTCTGATGATGTCAGTGAGAAGTGTATTTCTCTTTTTAGAGTTAGTCCTTCAAACACACTTTTTTCTCTTTTTAAATTACTCCTGTGCTTGTGCATACCTTCTTTGCCATTGTTGCATGCTTAAATAATCTTTTTGAATCTAACCCCTTATTTCCTTCTTTTAACCTTTCTTGGGCTTGGTGCTACAGTACTAACTGCTGATTTGATTTTTCCACTGAACTGTCTTCAAGGTATCCATTGTATACAGAAATAATTCATTTAGGAATAAATTGAAGCAACTTTTCCAAACTTGCCATCATCTGAGTTATTAGAGCCTGGGAAAGCATTTTGGGGAAGCTTTGATACTTGAGCATTTGTTTTGGCACTTCCTCTTCCCCTGTAGTATACTATATGCTTTGCAGACAAGAAACATCATCTAACCTCAAAAGAGTGGGTTAAAGCTGTGATCCTTATCCTGTTACTAATAAGGAAACCAGTTCTTCAACCCTATGAATGCCATAATTAGGTTATGCCTTGGAACTTAAAACTGGTATGGATCAAGTCCAGTCCCTGCAACTGCAGGCAACCACATAGTGAATATCTAGTCCAGCAGAACACTTGTTTCACACATACTCTGGTATCATAAACTAAGACAGCTCAACGTTCTTTAACTAATCTAAGACAGTGCAAAAAGTATGAAGATAAGTGTCACAAGAAGAGAGGCCCTATAAAAGATGAAATTAAAAGCTTCTCTGGGCTAGCTACTCTGTGGGCAATTCTCTCCTTCTGCCATTTGGTTTAGGGGAAGAATTCTGATCTCGGATTCAACAATTATTTTAACCTCAGGTGTAGGAACAAGAGAGGCCAACCAGACACCTGTGAAGCTTTTCCATACTTGTAAAGTACAACCACACACAGATCACCACCAGAAGCTTGGAAATAACACAGTAAAAATATAAGGCAAACAGTACAACAGGCAAGTTTCCTTTTTAATCTCTTCTTGAGGTTGATACTGAGTCCAGTGCCCAGAACTTCATAGCTCTGGAGGTTCTGCACTTTGGCGTTCCTTTACTCAGTCTCTTTCCATAGGATATGTTCTATGGAAACATACCACCTCTACCCTGCATTCTGCCTACAAAGTCTTAGCATTTATTAGTATGGTTTAGAAGATAACATTCAAAGATTGGTGAATATCTATTGCCTGTAACTTTCTTGGAATGTAAGGTATCCAGCTTGTAGAGCTGTTTTGACGAAAAATAGAAACAACAGACTGGGGAGAGGGCTGAGGAGAACACAACAAAATGTATATTGCAGGAGTCTCATGCAATGAATGTTTTTAATATTAATGGTGTAAAACATTGGTAGTAACTATTCCAGTGCAAGCCAGCCTACCTTAAGAAAAAGTTTAAAAATGAGGTGAATACCATAGCTACTCGAAGGGAGAACAGTGGGCAGAATAAATATGCAATATGAAAGAGGAAATATGGTAGGGGAAAAGTTGAAAGCATCTATGAAATATTTTACCAGAGACTGAAAGATTTAGATCACTTGCTCCAGTAAGTTCAAGACTTAATGCCAGCCTGTACCTCTGCTATTTTGATTGGAAAAGCAGGATTATCATGTTAATCTGTACAACAAGAAATATCCACTGAATCCTGTTTTAGTGTTTTCCCTGATTTCCTCTCCCCCCCCCCCCCCATAATAAAGCTCACTTGGAAGCTGCTATATTTGCTCTTCTGATATGAAATTGAAAGAAAGAGACAGATGCACTGAATTCTGAACTCAAGCTAGAAGAAAAAAGCTTATTAGGTAGAAGTGGAAGAACCTCATTATATAGACAGTTGTTCCTGACACAGGGTTTTTTACACCAGGGTGGGAGAAGCCTTGCCTTGCCTTTACATATAACAATGTATCTATAATATGGCCATTTATTTCAACTAGGGGAAACATATGGGGTGAATCCATAGCGGTAGCAGTGCATCTGTCTGGATAAAGTCAGTAGAAATACTGAGGTGATATATAGGACATTCAGCCGAACAGCCTGATCAGTAATAGACTCGTTAGAATAGCTCAACAGTGTTGTAGTTGGTCATGTAACTACTATTTAAGCACAACTCAGAACTATTCTGCTGTGCATATAGCAATTTGCAGTAGCTCTGAATCAAGAGCATAGTTAAGTAAGCTATGGGTGGTTGGCAGCAAAGTTATTTCATCACCAGTATTTGTGCTGTTTGAGTACCTAGCAGCAGTGTCCTTCTGCTGTGTCACATTGGCATTACAGATAGGTACACACACGTTATTGAGACACAAAGTTCAGTTCTGAGTAAGCATGCCCAGTAGCATTTAAAGAGCAGAATGAAGCAGTCTCATAGTAGCCTGATGAAGCAGTAGGCTGAAGTCACAGCTGAAGCTATTCTGACCCACCTCTTTGAAATTATTGCCCTGGGATAATCTGTTTACTGGACTATTTGTTATGATGATTCTGTTGTCCCTACTGAGGGTTAGATCACTTGCTGTAACAGCTTGAGCCATACAGTTTAGAACTAAGCGTACCTATAGGATCCCAGACGGATTTTGTTTATTGTCAGGGCAGTGGGACTGTTCACATTCAGCTTAACATCTAGTTGGCAAGGCTTCTGTAGCACCAGCTGCAGCACTGTATATGAGGAAACACATTACTGAAACAGTTGAGAACTGTAAGTACATGAAATGGCTCTAAAAAGCAAGTTGCAGCTTTAGTGCTTTTATCATATTAAGTGGATGAAGAGAATGAGGTAAACTTGACTATGCATTGAGTAACACCTTAATGAAGTTCCAGGTGAACAGCAGCTGCAGCTATGCCTGTATGGAATTCTGTAGGCTCCACCCAGCTTAAACAGTGTGAACATGAGTTGGTTTCATTCCAGATCCCTTAATTGCATTTGCATGGTGAGGAACTCAGACTAACATATTTTATTTTAAAATTGCAATAGGTTGGGAACACATATGCAGTCAATTAGTTATTCAGTGAATTAATGCTGGTTGGCCAAGTCACAATAATTTGGTTGCTTGTCTACCCATATATTTAGATTTCAATGCTATTGCTTACAAGAGAGTTGAACTTTAACATCTTTACAGTTCAAAAGAAAGTGTCTAAAGAGTCTGTTAAATTGAGAATGCATTCTCATGAGAGCATCACGTGCTTATTTTCCTCTATAGTCACACAAACCTGTAATTTATAGTTGAATCATTGTTCTGTAACCTTGGTAAGTACAGGCTTTCAAAGAGAGAAATTTCATTTAACATGTGGCTAGTGATATTGGTTGAACAGCCACAATGATTCTACCATTTTTATAATTATTTAGTTAACTTTATCTGATTGTAACACTTTCCCCCAAATACAGGGAATATTTTTAAGGTGTCTTATGTCGCTTCATTAACAAGCACACTAACTTTTTTTTTAAAGTGGCAAATATACCCCTATTTTTTAGGATTTTTTAAAAATCATTTTTAATACTTTTTTACTTTTAACATCACTACCTGTAAATGCAAGCATTTTCCATGATCCTTCTGAGTTTTGTTTATCATGATCACAGTACAGTTTTATAGATGGCTATAGTTTATTCTTCGGCTTCTCGGGTCAAGTTTTCCTAGTTGTATTCTCTCATCATTTCATTTTACAATACATAGGTATACATACACGTACAAATCTTTTTAAGTTCACTGTTTCCTGGTAAGAAGGGATTTGAAAGATACTTCTGTACCTGTAGGACTGACAGAGGTGGGGGGAAGCAATGGTAACACCCCTTTTGCACCCTCTCTGACCTGCTGCTGTAAGAAGCCAAATAGAGATATTCAGCACTCTTACATAATACTGAAGCTATACATTGCTCTTCACTTTCTGACTCTTCCTTCCCTTCAAACGTATTCTTGGAAAAACAACCCTGTATTCACAAACAAAAGAAACCCCCAAGTAGATCCTTCACCTCTCAGAAAAATCCCCACATCTTTGCTTTCAGCAGTAACAGAGCCTCATTATTGAGTCTTTCTGGCAAAAAATAACTAGTATCCACAACTTCTAGCAGAAAGTAGCTGATGTTGGCATCAAACACTGGTTGTACTTAAAACATTTATGGACTGTTCTATTATACAGAACTTCCTTTACAGTCGGCTTTCCGCAGGCCCTTTCATTTTTAGCAGCTAGGTTTTCCTGACTTCATTTGTAACCTTATTAGTAAGTAAACCACTGTAATCTGCTTCATAATCATATTAAAAATATATTAGTTTCTAGGGAGTCCCCTACAGTTAACAAAGAAGACAGCAAGCTTAAGATCTCATGCAAGGCTTTGTCCAGTGAAGAGCTGTTCCCATTTGGGGAACAAAGGAAAGCAAACATACACCAGACTATCTCAAACACAAGTGGGCTGTTGCAAATTACTGCTCTTAGAAGAGGGTAGTAGATTTACTGTAGATAGTAGATTTGAAAATGAGTAGTTAATACATCTACATCTTTAAAATACTGTAGGATTGAGGAGGGTTTTTTTTCTGTTAGTCTTCTTTCTATAATAGCTAGTAATCAACTGAAATCATACGGGAAAAGCAGCCTTTTTTCAACTAAGATAGGATCATGCACTGGTAATTCTTTAAGTTGTAGTGCTTCATCTTCTCCAGAAAGAAAACTAGCTTTTTTTTTCTTTTTTTTTTTCCTAATAGTTTGAGGAAGCAGTAAGAAATGTGACAAGTGGGTCTTGTGGCTTCCCTTCACATGGCCTGCAGGCACATGATCATCTTGTTTATGTTGCATCAAAATAAGCTAGGTGTTAATTTTTGACCTGTTAAAGAAAGCTCTAGGCAAAGAGGATATCTGCATTGCTGCTTTAGGTTGTGGTTCAATTAATTTTTGATTCTCTTGCTCAAAGATTACACAGGCAACCAGTTTCAGTTAGTTGGGTAAAGAATCAAGTAGGATCATTCCTCTGGAATATCAGCACCAATTTAAGATAAGGGTATCATCTCTTAACATTCTAGCTACAGTTAAAAAGTTGGAGGAAAATTGTTTAGCTTACCTGCTTCTCTAGTTCATCCAGAGTGGTTCAAGTGATGCAGTAAGATATGCATGAACCTGCTGAGAATCAAATATGCTAGAGGAACTTGAGGAAGCTTTTTACCTTGGTCATCCTTCACTCACACCTGCTTGCTCTTATGAGAGTCAAGTTGTTACACCTGTCAGTTTGCCTACTGTGAATTCCCGCTTGTCTGGGTTGGGAGGGACATCTGAAAGTAGTTATCAAACTACTTCCCCCTCCTCATTTCCATACCTTGTTAATAAATTAAAATTATTCTTACAACACATCCTACAGAGATTTCCAACAATGCAACTGAGAGAGGAAGGAGAAATCAGATATATGGACCAGCTGCAGTTATGCAACAGCTGTTTCTGTAATCATCATAGCAGCAAAACCAAAGTCAAAAGCAGTCCTACTTGAATCTGTTAGGAACCAGCATAGCAGCTCCAGAATTGCTGATGTAACCACCTTCTTTTAGCATGACATCAGTCCAGGAATAAACTTGAAAGCCACTTTTTCACTTTGTGATAGCACTAATTCTTCTGTTGCCAGTTTTTATAGTGGGACACAGTCCACTCTGAGTTTAGAATAGATTTTCTAACAATGGTTCGGATGCTTTGTGTGCCTGAATGTAACAGAGTGCTAAGAATGCACCCGCTGACTAGATAAGATGTAGAAGTTTATCTGTGATACGTGGCATATTAAGCATCCAAGTACTTCTGTTACAGATTCATCACTTGCTGCTAGGAAACAGCACCACAGTTTTCTTTGAACTGCTGGTGATGAATATTCTACTATGAAAATGGGAGAAATTCCTTGGTCTTTGCACAATCAACTAATTGGAACAACCACTTCCAGGGTGGAATAAATGAGTAAATATGTCCTTGTCAAGCTGGCAGGAAAATGTACAAAATGAGGAATTTTCCCCTTATGATTAACTGCAAAACACCAACTTTCTCAAATAAAGCTGTGCTGAAACACTGCTGTTTCTCTCTACTGCTGTTCCTGTTGGTTCCACTTGTGAAGTCTGCTGCTCTGCATCAGAAAAAGCCTGACATCTATGTATTTTAACGTAATAGCAAGAAAGGAATTTTGTCCTTATAATCAAAGAATCCTAATTTTTCTTTTTGTTAGCATCGCTGGGTTGTTGCTTTCCTGTTTATGTATGGTCTAGCCCAGCTGCTTCAGACTCCCTTCAACTTCACTGGGAGTTAATTGAGGATGGAAATAATTTAATTGCTCAATCAAATAACAACTGATAGACTGTCCTCAAATGTTCTGCATATGCCTAAGTGATTCAAATAAGACTATGCCCCCAACAGTTTAAAACATATGAAAAACAACCTTTGAAAATAACCAATTTCAAATTCTTATATGTAGAAACTAATAAATGGAACCAAGCTTCTGGCTTGCTGAATTGCGTTATTAGATTTTTGGTCTCCGGATACTGTTTCCTCTTTCAGATTCCCTGATTTCTTAGACCTGCCTGTGCAGCTTGCAGAAGAAGATACAAATTTATTGAAAAATTGTTTTGCAAGGAACTAGCTCAGGTGTTTTTATGTCCATGATATAGCTAATTTGTAAATGGATGAGCTGCCTTGAATAACTGAGGAATTGGATCTATATGAGTTGATACTCATTTGTTCATGCTCATGGGAAATAAGTTTATCTTTCTGGCATATGTCATTTGTAGCAGTCCATAGAAGGAGGCCTTAAAATAGATGATTTTCCAATAGTAAACCCCTTCCTCTGCTGAGATTATTTAACCTCAGGGCACAGAAGAAATAGGGAACGTTAACAATGCTACGAGGATAAACATCACTGAAGCATTTGGTCTGAAGAATCAAGGAGATGGTTTTAGGACACTCATTGTTAACATATTAAAATCAGTTTTAGAAAAGCCAAATGCCTAAATCCCGTGATGTAACTGCTAGGGATTGCTTAAGGACAAATGCTGTCCAAAAGAGTGTTTTCTGAAGAAACCATACTCTTCTGCATTAAAAATTCTCCACTTGTTCTTATATCAAATCCCAACCTATTTCCTCATTTGTGGTGTCAGAGTTACTAAAATTCTAGCAGAAAACTGAATTTACTGCAATACTGTAGATATTATGTCAATTTGGAGGTAAATAATGACAAAGAAACTGATCTGAATTTGGAACTTTCTCTTTAATGGATGTTAGTGCAAGTATTATATCAGTCCTGATAGAAGTGTATTACAGTATTTTTTTATGCTCTTGATGCTTCTGCCAAGATTGGGGGAGACAGAGAAAAGTGTAATTCCATAAATAAGGCCTGCAGGGAGCCAGTCATTCTAACATCTTAGGATATGGACAAATGGTCTCATTTTTATGTATATCCTGGAATATGCTTAAAGGGGAGTCAGTGAATCTTGTATTAACCAAACATCTGAAACCTGATACATTATGCCTTTATTTGGGTGAAGGGAAGGAACAGAATATTTGTATGGGTCTGAGCCAGAGATACAGATACAGATTTCAGGCTTTCAGCTCCTATTTCCCCTAAAAGTTGAGCCAGTGTGGGTCCAGCACAGAGAAGCAGTGATTTTTTAAAAACAAAGAAACAAGCAAAAACTCTTCAGTTTCACAAGTGTCCTGTATTGTTTTGCAGAGCTGGTGCTTGGCTCTTGTCTGTTTACTTGAAATTCAACATGTAGTAAAGCAATCTTGGATAGTGTGTGTTACTGACAGTCTTGCCACTTAGTAGTTGCAGTCATTCATATTACACAGCTTGTTTTGGAGGAAGGACCATAAAATTCATATCTTGTAGTAATGATGAAGAGACTTGCATTCATAAATGTTGCAGCGGTGGTTACACAACCCTGTTCCTAACTGAGCGTATGCAAACACTGGTTACTTCCATCAGTTGCTTGCTTTCAGCAACATCCTTAGTCTGCTCTAGTGGTTTATATTAGTGGCTTACAAATGCTCGTATAGCCTTAACTGTTGTACAGCATTAATGTGGCTTTGATACTTTTTTAACTATGGATTTGCTTATTGCATTAAAATTGATGAATGCTGTGAACAAAAGAAACAAGGTCTTTGCCAATTTCTTCACGCAAAAGGCAAAGCCTCCTGGGCATGAGGCAGCCGGAATGTCAGACTAGCTATAAGCTGCAACATTTCTTTTCATTTTCCAGCTATGTAGTTCAAATATCTTGAATTCTGCCAGGTAAATTGGTCCTAAATACTTAAAGTTTCTCTTAGCTTCTATGGGCTATTGGTCTTCTTAAACAAATACAGTGAATGCCTATAAAGGCAAAGATGTACTTACTGAGGAAGAGCTTCAAACAGATTTCATTGTGTTGCACACACTAGCTTTGCTGCACTAGCAAACTTCATTTCTTACTTGTACAATACAAGTTCTTGTAAGATGAACATTAAAGGCAATGTTCAAAAAGAAACTAAAATAAAATCTCTGAAAGGACTGAGAGATCTGAGCCTAAAAGCCTGAGAACTTAAATCAGTGCAGGATGCTTAGATGTGCAAATAACTTACTTTTAAAACAGGAGAAACTATTTGTGGGTTAACCCTCATTGATATAATAATCTTTTTATTTTAAGGCTCATCAGCAGAGCAGAAAAGCAGACCGTTTGTTGGCAGCAGGAAAATATGAAGAAGCAATTTCGTGTCACAAAAAAGCTGCTGGTGAGTAGGTATTTCTCACATTCCAGCTTTTCAGATCAGTTTCTAGATTCACCTGCTTCATGTAAATAAAATATCTAGTAACTTGCAGAATATTATTTTTATTCTTAAAATGTGAATTTATTTTTCAGTCTAGATCAAGGTCCCTTTTGAAAGCTTGTTCTCTAATATGAGCAGCTGCAGCCAGATATTTCCAAAGTTGATTTTTTGAGGATAGTTATCACTGGCAGTTCTTGGCTCAAGATGAAGCCAACACCTTGTGTCATACATAGATTGCAGATGGGAACCTGGTTCGCTTCACTTTACACTTCATCTTTTCTTCGCTTCTTTCATAGCTTTAGTAACTTACTTTCTCTGCTGATGAAGGAAACACTTAGATGCAAACTTTTTTTTTTAACAAAAGACTTCAGTTTATTTTCTTCTGTTTTTCTAATGTCTCAATCAAGAAAGCTTAGCTCTTAGAGGGCAGTGGGCTCAGCTCCCCAAGAATTCAAGCAAAACAGCAGATTACACTGGAGGCCTTGGCATTGCAGTTGACAGCCCTCTCCTAAGTGAGGTTTTGTTCATCTACCTGTCCATTTAACTAGTCACGCTTAATTATTTGTGTTGGAGTCCATCAACTGGCTGACAAAGTGCAGCAACCACTTGGCAGAAGAAGAAAGAGGAAGTCTTAATTGGTGCAACAAGTAGGACATTTCCAGTGCAGGGCTTGCATGGAGACAAAATAAGCAGTTACTCCCAACATTGTAACCTAGATACCAGGCCTTCTTGCTTTCCATTCATAAATACTAGAAAAACCCATAGAGTGAGAAACTGGTAATTTCTTTGGTATTTATGAATACTCAGAGCAATGAGGGATGGCACTTACTTAATTTCTAATATGCAGACTTTTCTTTTTCATTCCTTCATGTCGCATACTAAGACAAAACCCAAAAATACATTGAATGTTTCTTGTTTTTCTTCAGCTGATGATTCTGCTCCATTATCTTACATCCTTCTGAATTTGATTAAGAATTTCTTATCCCTCACTTATCATTTTCAGCACTAGCAAGATATGCACACAGACTCGAGTGCTGCTCTAAGCACCTTTTCTGGTTTGGAGGGGAAGTTGGTGAAAAAGTGGGGAACTATGGACTGTAGTTCTTCATCGAGAATGTAACTAAAACTCATTACTTCATAATTTTGGCATATAATGAGAGAGGATTTTACTTACATGCATTTTAAGGAAAAATGTTGCATCTTGGTCCTGACTTGTGTCGCTTCCCCTCACGGAAAAGTTGTTCTTCCTGTCATTTTCTGGAAATGGCTACCACGATACTAGGCTGGTGTCCTCTGAAGAACAAACTGGAACAACCTGAGCTGACAAGATGCAATGGCAAGGGTGTAGCATGTATAAGATAATCTTACAGTAACTTTTTCAGACGCTTGAAAAACAGAATGTGTTTCCAGCTGCTGTAATTTGGTGAATGCTTTGGCTCTCTACTGCTTCTTTTGCTTAGAGGTTCGGAACATGTAAGGTCTGAAGCTTTTTCTTAGCTTTTAAGGAAATATTCAGGTTTTGTAACCCTGCCCTAAGTGTTTTTCAATTTTCTCTTCTGCAGCCTACCTTACAGAAGCCATGAAACTGACCCAGTCAGAGCAGGTGAGAGCGAAGTGCAGCGGACTCCAGGATCAGCCACAGCTCTGTTGTGTGCCTGTGTATTTTATTGTGCTCTGACTGATCATACCCCTCCTACGGTAACCTCTGCATCGTGTTCCGAGACCCACGGCAACTGCACCAGGAGTTTTAGATGTGCAGAGATGCTGTTCTTCCTTGAGAGTTTTGCCAGCTTTACATGGAGTGGGGTCATGAGAATTACTAACCCATCGAGGGGTTCCCCAGCAAAAGTTTCTAGTCTGTAAGGCCAGTCTTCAAGTAGGTGATAACTAGGAAACTAGTTCTCACTTTTGCTGTTAGGTACTTAAGCTGTTTTGCTGAGACACAGTAACTGAGCATCTCATCTACAGTGTATAGTTTTGGTTTCATTTATTCTGAGTGGGGGATCTCCAGGACAACAGCCCTGTACCTTCCTCATTCATTGCACAAATCTGTCTATGGCTGCAGTAATGCAGTCTGCTCAGCACTTCTATAGCAGCAGGCTTTGAATTCAGCCAATATTAAAACAGTCCCTGGAGATGTGACATCTGGCTTTCCTCCCAAGGGCCATTCTGATAGAAGAATGGTAACCTCTTTCCCACATGGTTCCTGTGAGTTATTAAACACCCCCTTCCTTTAAATATGGCTGAATCATTTTGGACCATATCAGGCCTCGGGACGCTTTTTTGCTTAGTGTTGGTGTTACTAATATGTTAAAACCCAGAAGGTCTATGCATACATCATCATAGAAGCGTACAAATAGTCTGTATTATTTGGCTATAGGTAAAAGTGCGGCTGTACGTTCCAAGCAGATATCTTCCTTCCTGCTGTTGCTCACATGTCAGTTAAACTCTTAGCGTCTCTGCTCAAAAGTGTTACCGTGGCCTGAGTTAGTGACTTTAAAGGAAAATAAAAAAAAAGTTAAATCAGTCCTTAATAACACCACTAGTTATGATAAATTTGGGTGCTATATCTGAATCTGTTGTGTTGTACAAGCAGGGAGAACTTCTGGTTGGATTTAGCATCTGAATAACAAAAGGCGCCTCCCCTCCCTGGGGCAATGTTATGATGCTGGTTCTGTAAACATTTACATGAATGGAACTTTACTTGCATGAATATTCAGGTAGGATTAGGTACCACCTGTTAATTTGTTTAATCTTGTTCTTACACAGGCACAGCTATCGCTGGAGTTACAAAGGGATAGTCACATGAAACAGTTACTGCTCATCCAAGAGAGGTGGAAAAGGGCAAAAAGAGAGGAAAAGCTGAAAGCCCAACAGCATGCTGACAAGGACATAGCTGTACATCTTCAGACTTCTTGTAAGCCGTCTGCTGAAGAATCTGATGATCAAAATGTCTTGGTTCCTATTACTCAGAAATACAGTCCTTCTGCAGAAAAACATCTACCGGATATTCAGGGTGTCTTTGACAGGGACCCGGATACACTATTATTTCTGCTTCAGAAAAAAAAGGAGCCGTTGGAAGCATGTATTGGGAGTAAAGCTCCAAAAGATGACAAAACAATAATAGAAGAGCAGGCAACCAAAATTGCAGATTTGAAACGGCATATAGAATTTCTTGTAGCTGAAAATGAGAGATTAAAGAGAGAGAATAAGCAGTTAAAAGCAGAAAGAGCTAGACTCCAAAAATCTCCAGTAGAGAAGGAGTTGGATGTCGATGCTGACTTTGTCGAGAAGTCAGAGTTATGGGGTCTGCAGCAACATTCAGAAACTACTTCAGCTGCAAGTTGGCAGAAGTTTGCGACAACTGCTGGGAAGGCAAAGGACATTCCCATACCCAGCCTTCCTCCCCTGGACATCCCGTCCCCTGAACTCCCTCTGCTGGAACTTTCTGAAGATATGCTGAAAGGACTGATGAATAGTTAAAAACCTTGAGAAGTGCTCAATGTAGTTATCCAAACTGAGAAAAGGGAAAACCACCAGGACAATGATGATCTGAGGGCAGAACGATCTACCACAATCCTACTGTTGGAGAAAAGGCATTAAAGCAACTTGGTTACTGTGAAATAGACATCGTATCTGATCTACTTCATAAAATTTAAAGGTACCATAATTGGTATAAGATGACACGCTCTTTAGTCTTTCTCCCAATGTTTCAAACCAAATGACTGCCTGGAGAATGTTTCAAATAACACAATCCTTCAGGGTTTTAAAGTATGCTATATGTAATAGTTATCTATAATGCCATAAATGATGGTGCAGAACTTAACTGTTATGGTTGCCAATTGGCTGCCACTTCATATTGAAAAATGCTTTCTAGCATGAATTTAAACTGTGCATTTCATTATGCATAACTCTGTTAATTCAGATACGGTGCAATTTATACACCTCCTAGATGAATTAATGTGCCACGCTCTACACTCCCGACCATGCTAACCTGAAGTCAGGAGAGACAGAAGTTTCCATTCTATGAAGGAACCAACTTATTAGTTCTGTTGACGAGGTTTTTGGGGGGGGGGATTCTCTGTTTACATAACTAATCAGGGTGCATTGAATCTAGCTATTGGTTTCTGTATAAAGTGACATGGTTTAAAAAAAAAAAAACTATACTTAAGGAAAAATACCCTTTTTGTTTTCAGTGATGCATGAATGGAAGTAATTCTAGCTGGCAGTATTTGATTGAAAAAAAAAATTGTTTACAGCTTAACCTGATTCAAAAAGGATATGAAAATAAAACCCAAGGTGTTTTGACACTAAACATAAGTGTGTTAAATCTCTATAAATGTTGCAGAGTATAAACAATAAATTAAGATTTATACTAACCATGTGAGTAAACATGTACAACTGAACTTCTGTGTGTTCATCCTGCAGCAAATACTGGAAAGCTGGGTTGAATTCACAGGGCTTTGCTTACACATGAAACGATTTTGCTAACAGCTTGCTTCTAACACTTACAGAGAGGTGAAGAGCGGAGGAGACAGCGTGGTGTGTTTACCACAGTCTGCCCTGAGCTGAACGAACCCCCCTGGGGGAGGTGCGCCCACGCCTTCGTGTTTCGTTTCTGAGGAGGGCGGTCAGCCCTCCTGCGTGCTCGGCCTGTTCAGTGCTGCTCAGCCGATGCCCTGCCCGAGGGCACTCCAGGGCTGCCTGAACCAAGCTTGCCTTCGGTCGGTGTGGGGTTGCAACGCCATGTTACTGATTCATGAAAATTGTGAATCCTTGTAAGCTTCGCCAGTGTAACTTATTCTTGTATTGTTGCAAGGTAAGTTTGCTTTTTTAGGGTGCATTTTGCTTCCAGAATACACTAGAAGAACAAGAACACCTTGCTGCTGTGCAGCTTCTCCCCTTACCTTTGTATACGTGGTCTGTCCCTTGTGCTTGCTGGAAAGGGATGAGGGATTGAAGGCAAGAAAAAGTCTATGGAAATGAGATCAAGACAAGTGTTAGAGGACCTCTTTTCTGCTGAATTGTTGCAGGAAACTAATCTTTCTGGGGGGAAAAAGTTATTTTTCTGTTGGAGTAGTTTAGCACATGACCACACAGGACAGCTGTGATGACCTAATCTAGTCCAAGTTGGTCTCAGTTTGCTATTCTCACATAAGGACAAGTTATTTTGTCCACTATCATCTGCCTAGCTCGCTTTTACAGATAATAAGTCAGTAGAGCGTTGTATTTCTATTCATACAAGTAAAACGGAGAAAACCAGGATGTGCTCACGAGAAGGAAATAAACTTATTTAAGCACCTATCTCATTTCACTGCCAGGGATGTTAGTACAGTGATGTTAGATATAGACAACCATTTCAGCTGTCTCTACAAACAGCAGCTATAGAAGTTACATTCTTCTGGCACATTAATAGGAAGCAATTTTTAGCCTGGCTACCTCTGCTGAAGAATCAGGATTCTTGCAGAGAGTAGGGGGATTGCAAGCTGTACTTTCTGTTTTTTAGACTAAGCTCTCTCTTAATAGTTGCCTCAGCAAAATAACCAGCTCCAAAAGAATCTGCTTCTGTGTAGGTGGATATCCACATAGGGACAAACTCCATGCTGCTACTTTTGAGAATGTTCTAAAGCTTTTCTCTCTCCTGCAGTTGAAACGTTTGTTTACTCTGTTCTTGCAGTCTGCCTACTAAATACATTACTGCTGCTGAAATCAAACTTAAGGAAACGTGGCTTAGGACTGAGAGTGGCAGATAGGTCCGTTTCCATTTCCGTCAGTGATGCAGCATGGAAAGCGGATGCAACGTTCTCTTTTATAGGATGGGAGTTCCTAGGCTAAAGTATAAGCACCGCTATGAGCCACTTCAAAGCGATGCGGAAAGCTGAGTATAATACCTGGTCCATCCTAGACCTAGGCCTGGTGATACTAGTAAGAAGTCGTTCATTAGGCCATGACTAACACGCATGCTCCTGCCGAAGAGAGGGCCCTAACGCTGCTCGTCTCTTTTCCCTTCCCTTGCAGGGCACAGTCAGCCAGCCACCAAGCCTACAGAGAAAAAGACGTTATGAGAGCACGTGGGGTCATCACCCTTTTTGGCAGCAGCACAGGATATTTGTAAAACAACATCCTACAGCTGAGAATCCCTGTAACATTGAATAATTATATTTGCTTACAAAGTGCTTTAAATTCCAGGGCAAAGGTTATGTATATGAAATAAATTAAGATGAAGTATTTTAATTTTATCAAGTAAGAAGCTGTTTGATCTGTATTTAGAACTAAGCAATCACATAGTCAATCTAAAGAATGAATGACAAAAATTGTCATAGAGAATATTCACCAGTAGAAGACAAGTTATATATATATATATATATGGGTCTAAGAAAACACTTTCCCAAGGTCTGTCTGTAATTAGTTTATGCCCTAAGAATTTCAAACTTTTTTAAATGACTTTTGCATTTTAGCTTGAGTTCTTGCATCATGAAACGATAAAAAGCACCTGATTTATCTTCCCTACACCTCTGGATTGGTTTGCATTATTGTTTACACACTTCTTCCACACTTCCATCTTCCCATGGATAGTTTTACTTTTTTTTTTCCCCCCCTTCCTCATTTTCCCTTTTTTTCTACCACTTCCTCCACAAGATGGAGTTACTAGACTTGCACTTAGAGGACCAACCATTAAGTTGCAGAAGGATGCTAAGTATGT
Organism: Dromaius novaehollandiae; assembly: GCF_036370855.1. Taxonomy (NCBI): domain Eukaryota; kingdom Metazoa; phylum Chordata; class Aves; order Casuariiformes; family Dromaiidae; genus Dromaius; species Dromaius novaehollandiae. The sequence continues at coordinate 12,665,239 of NC_088103.1, read as the reverse complement.
TCTCTCTTGCTAATATATACTTGCTTTTTGATGCTGCTCCAGGCTGAATTTTTCAAGCCTGGAACAGCCCAGCCTGAGTTGACCACTTTTTGGAGCGTTTCTTTGCCATGGACTGCCATCTGGTGGAGATCTCGCCATCTTGCTTGGTTCGTATTAAAACAGAGCCCCTGTTTTCTGATACAGAACATTGTCTCCCTTTTCCTCACCATCACCATTTTAGCAAGCTTATTCTTAAAGTTTTTCAAGAATAAAGAAAAAATATAGTATGTGAATACTCTACATAATGTCAGCAGTTTAGTCATTTATCTTTGTGCATGAACTATAGCAGCAACAACAATGTGGTAAGTTATATGTGGCATACAGTGTGTAGTCCAAAGCCTATCACAGTAAGTGGAGAGACTCCTGTAGGCTTTGAATCTGATCTGTATTGTTTTATACTGGACATAACTCAAAACTTCTGTGGTTGATTATTTCAAAAAAAAGTGTCTCACCAAGAACCAATTTTAAACATGTGTCCAGACACTGACTTCTATTCATAGACTTTTCTTTACCACAGAAACCACTGTTGTCTTGGAACACAGAAATATTATCCCTGTTGAATATAGCCAACATATGTTTTGCAAAAAGAAATGTAATTACACAATCTCTGACTATATCCCCACAGAAGGGGAAACCAGAGAAAGGCAGCTGGGAAGCAACGTGGAATCTCTTGAGAATAAAATCTGCAGACTGCACCACCAGTTGCTACTTACAATGACAGCTAAAACCAAAATACAGAAGAGTGGGGTTTTACGTTTTGGTTTTATATAAAAGGAAAAGGGGATCTTGTGACCTCTTCCTCTGAGAGCATTTCAGTTTTCAGGAACTCTTTGGCCTTGAATTCCTTCCTACTCTCATGTCAACAGCAGCTCTTTTGCCATCTGCAATTCCCATTGACCTGCTTTCAGTGATGGGGACTACCGTACCAGAAATCCGTGTCCAGTCCAAGTAACGTAGAAAATGATGTCTCTGGTGGCAGTCCTGCATATACAGCAACTCTGCCACTCACAGCTAAACGCAGATTTATTCTTACGTTTATCCTCCCTGTTTTAAAGAGAACATGTTGAGGAAGGATAGTTCTTTGAAGAAATTAAAGCAGGCTAGCAAAATACATGGGAAAAAAGCAAGAAAATTCACAATAGCTGTTAAAATCCCTTATTGAACAGGACTAAAAATATGGAAGAAAACAAAGTCCATCTATTAGAACTATCCAAAAGTAATCAGAATGGTATTGGTGGCTGCTACAAATCAGTTTCAGGCTGGACAACATTTGCCAGACTTTTCTGCCTGAATACGTGGCACATGGAGTTTAACTGTATAAAAAGGAATTCATTGCTCCCTAAAGACTGGGAGCTATGGCCACCTTTTCTCCCACCTCCTTTCTCGCCTCACGTTTGTTTTACAATCTAGAAGTAACCTAAACTTGCCAGGCTTTCTGTCTTGTAATCATTTGAAATGTTCCCTCAGGCCCATTTGCTGCAGGAGTTAAGGTATTATTGAGATCAAACAATATAAAATCCTTAGAGCTGTAAAAATACAGGATTTCCTGCCTCAGAGCTACTAAAATCTACTCTTCAATTCCACTAAGGAAGCACAGAGCTACAATAAACACACATGCCCTGGGACTGAAAAAAAGAAACAGGCATCTATGTCAAGAATATATTGTATTAGTAAGGTTGGAAGGTACCAGGAACGTTCACTTTGAGACATAACAGTAAAAATCTTCCTCTCCATCACTGCAGCTTTAGAAAGGTCCAATTTTAAAATGCAACTGCCTGTGCATAACACATCAGGTAAAACACGTCTTCAATTTGCTCTGAGACAACATTTTCCTACTAGCTATATTTAGAGTCTAACTTCCTCTTCAAAACCTACTAAAACAAATGAAAAAAGTACAGAATTAGTTTGCGTGTGCTTCTAACACTACAAATCATTTATTACCCCTTGCTCAGGGTTTCCTCAGTCGCCCTGCTGAGGTGGAATGAAAGGGATTTCGCCATGGATGCTGCATCGGAGGAGCCCCCTTGCCAGCGCGTGCTCCCCTGCCCTGCCCGGGGCGCGTATCACGAGACCAGAAAAGGGAGGAAAGGCCAAGCGGCAGTGCCGCTACCAAAGAGTAAGTCAAGAGGTGGAAAGCAGGAGCACAGTGGAGAGCTGGTGGTGGTGTTTGAGAGGCAGAATTAGGGGGAGCCCAGGGGCGTGGGGCAAAGGCTGAGCGCGGGAGTCACCATGGGGAGAGGCAGCCCCTCCAGCGTGGGCTTGGGGTGAGCATGAGCAACAGCAAGGTCTGAAGCCTGTAGGGGAAAGCAGCAAAACGTGGCAATGACGGGCTGCGGAAGGGGGAAAAAAGAGCAATTCCCAGTTCTGGGCAAGGGGCAGGGTGGGCTGTCCGCTGCGAGAGCTGCGGAGGGTTTGACAGGACATCAAGGGAAAGGGTACGAACAAAATACCACCTACCGGAAAGGTCAGAGCGTGTGAGAACATAGTATTGATAAGACGGAGGAGGTTTGGTTTACACACACAGATCTGAGCAATTTCCATGGAGCTGGAAAGGCAGAATAGATTTTAAAATCCGAACATTATAACCACATTTCTCTGCCCTATGCAACATGGACCATGGAGTTTCACAGCCAGCAATTCCATCAATGCAGTAATTTCTGTTGTGAGCTAAAACATGTCACAGGCAACCAACTATGCTGAAAGAGTTCAGGCTGTAGCACTCCCGCTTTATTCTTTGTTAATGACGTACTCTTTATTAATAACATCTACGGTTAAAATAGGGAGAATGTTGCCTTGCTGATTTCATGTGTGGCAGTAAAGTCAACGAGGACCATGAGGCAACCCTGGAAAGGCATGAGGGAAAGTGTACGTGGGGGAAAGGAGGGTTTGCAGGTTTGTTGGATTTCTTGAGCTGTCAAACATAAGAAAAAAGCCAGAGAGGAACAGTTTCATAAAGAGCAAGGTAGATCAAGAAAGGTTGGTCTGAATAGGAAGGTAGAAAGAGGACGTGATACTTCATATTCTTGCTCCAGAAGCAGCTGACAGTGCTCCTGCACTCAAAAAGCTCCAGCTGATGCCAATACTTTTTAGCTCTCTTAAAATAGTTAAGATTCTAGAGCAGAAAAAAATCATAAAGAATTTTCAGGAAAGGAGCAGGACAAAAACATTCCCAGTGCAGCCTGTCAGACCATGGAAGTGGTCAGCGGGGAGAGCCGTGCCTGAAAACAACCCGCCCCTTCCCCTGCACTCACCACCACGGCCTCGGCCTTTGACTTCCGAAATTCCTCCCCTCACGCCTGGCTTCCTGCTCCCCTCTCCTGCAGCTGAGCAGTGAGCTCGAGCCCAGTGCCGAGGGGCCACAAATCTTAAGACACTGAGCAAGCCGCATTTGGTATGTTCAGTATTAAACAGAACAGGACTTTGGCCCCCTTCCTCGGTATTTGGAGTAGCTGTTAACCTAATTTTTGGTGGTCTGCTAATCCATGCAGCATGTGACTCAGTCTTCTCAAGCTGACAGCAACAAAAGCCTGACAGCACTCCCCCATCCCGTTGTTTGTGCCACGTTTTCCTTGTTCACTCGCTTTGGGCTTCTCGGTTGCTTTTCCCCTCCATTAGTTACTGGGGAAACGCTGTCAATGTTGTGGGTAGTTCACTTTGACAGCTGCAAGCGCAGGACAAAGTCTACTTACAAAGTGATTTGCAAAATGCATCAAGTTATGTTTTTACACACTGCAAATCCATCAGATATCCCCATTAACCACAATTTTTCAAAACTATACATCTGGCATAACTACAGTATCAATCTACTACATATAAACTCTACTAAACAAGTGGATAGTAAGTTGATTCTATAGTGAAATCATTATTTGTCCACTTCAAACTGATTTTTAAATCTTAACTATTTATTTTTGCTGCTAAGGAAGCAGGAAGATCTACTTACCCCAATGATTATGCAGCACTTCATGTAACACTGAAGCTTGATCCCATCAGCTTTGTCTCTCCAAAACGAGATTTTCATCTTTAAATCCTGTCAAAATATCAGCCTTTTCTTTCGGAGTATTCTTGCTCTTTCTCCATCAGTTTCACCCCCGTGTTTTTGCAGATTAACCTCTTTATGATAAACTTAAGGATTAGTCAGCAAAAAAATTTTGGAACAGGAAAAAGGTCATAGAGGAAGGAACTTGAATGTTCATACCTGGAAATAAAAGTTAGCCTCCTTTCAGCGACTCGCTCAGTTATCACTTGAGGCGTTAAGAAGTTTCTTCAATCGCGCAGGTAATACAGGGACCCTTCCCCAAGTCAGTAAGGCCCGTGAGGTGAGAGGGACGTCACTGCTGGGGACCGAAGGAACATACCATACCACAGCTCAGCTCTTCACAAGTACCTGGGTGCTCTCTGCTGTGCCATTAGTGACAGAAAACACCTAAGTGCCTTTGAGAAGAGGCAGACCAGGGAGTCTGAGGCTTTCACCAGGACAGACCCAGTAACGTGACGCTTTCAGCTACTGAATTATGGGAAACCAACTGATTCGGCTCCGCTCAACTACAAAGACAGTCCCAGCGGGAGGAGCGAGCTCTGGTGAGAGCTCATGCCCCAACAACTGCTCTTTGTTTAGAGAGAAATAAGATGGTGGTGAGGGCAGGAGGGGGATCAGCCTCTGCAGCAATAATGCAAATTTGAGTGGCCTCAAAAAATTTCCCAAATGTTAAAAGTAACTCACCAAAACTCAATTCGGGGAAAAAATATTTAGCTTATGACTAAAATTCACCGATTTAGACATCCTAAACTTTAAAAAAGTAACTTCCTCTGAAGTTCAACTGTCATTAAGGAAATATATGCTGGCAGGTTTTGCATTTTCAACTAACAGTCTATTTCTGTGCTATATACAGAATTAAGGAAGATGCTACATATAACTGGGTATGAACCTGAGAATCGGCTGCTAAGCACAGGAAAATTCACCTTGTAGTATTTCTTTGCAACTTCAAATGAATTCTGAGATTTCAAACCAGTTAAAGAGAAAAACCTAAAAAAAAAAAAAAAAGACTTTTTAGCTAAAAGGAACCAGAAATTGTTTTTGTGTTTCACCTGCTTCTTAATAACACATACAACTCTTCTCAGATTTTGTCATGTACCTTGCCTCAGAGCTGGCAACAGGATACTTATTATCCACTTTTGGACCTATGAGCTAGCCAACAGTTAAATTTAAAACTGAACATTTGAATAGCTTGAATAATTTGCAGTCTATGTATAGTTTAGCTTTCCAGACTAACTCAATGAGCTGGAATTCTGCTCAGTTCTCTAACAGACTTTGTCATTATTAAATACAGATACATATCTTTCTAAAAAACCCTATTATTTTGCTGTATTTCTTGAACTGTAGAGCTAAGATGCTATAAAAAAATTTCATTCTAGGAAAATTCCTTTTCCCCTTCACCCAAAGAAAGTGTTGGATTATTAAAGACAGAACATAAAGAACGTTTAAATTGTTTTATTCTTAACGAGAGGCTCTTTCTGGCTCAGCCATTTGAACTGTGCTCCAGCACTTCCCTTAGCAGTTTTGTATTAAACCCAGAGAGGGCAGAATGGTGCACATTAACCAAGGCAGAACATTTCAAGCATTACAATAAGCGACACTGAAGCAGAAATGCATTTGCAATTACTGTGAATGAACAACTGAGGCTATCACAAATGTGCCACAAACATAAAAAACAAACACAGTGAGACAACATTTGATAAAGTCATTTTAATGGAAAATGTAAAACCCCTTTCAACTTCAATGTACAAAGCATGTGTAACACTTGCACTTTTAACAAATTAAAGCAAGCCAATGTTTTAAAAAAATACATCATTGAATGTATATATGTATATATTTACATAGCATATTAAGTTTAATATTTAGCTTTAAAAGTTCACATAAATTTTACCAAAATGAGACAATTTTTAAATAAATTACACCTTTTGAAAACGTTTAATTGTACACTGAATAGCTTCAATAAAATACTGAAGTGTCTGTATTTAATATCTACTTTATATACTTTATATTTTACAAAGTTTACAATTATTTGGCAGTAATTTTCAGATTATGACATGACTGCTGTGCGGACTCAGCAAGATCCCAAATGCAGGCAATAGCTGGTGTTTGTGTCCTACTCTCACAGTAACTGTCTCAATGTAGTGAAAAATATCTGAATTATTTTAGCAAACTGTACAAGTCACATTTACATTTGATCAACAATATAGCATAGAATTTTGTGTTTTTCTTCCAAAAATAAATACATCATCTTAAATCTTTGACATTTCACAAACTTCATATACATTATAATACAGGACAGCAGAATGCTGCTTAATTGTTTGTAAGTCTAACATGTAATCACAGTGGCTGTGATATGAAGCTCTACCGTTGCAGTGTCATTAACAAGTAAATATGACGACTATTTTCTTGGCACTGATGGTTTGTGAAGCTTAAATTAGTGTGCATACTGTTCATATATTAGAAAAAATAACCTCCATTTGATGTTAACACAAAAAAGCAGAGAGCACTTAATTTTCTTCCATATCTTCCATTTCACCTTCATGAATCTTCAAAGCTCTCACCATTTCTTTAACTGCATGATACAAGATATTTTTAACCTGCAAAAATATCAGACACATTTTCAGTAAGGCCTACTATTAAAGAACTGTGAAAGTAACTAGGTTTAGGACTGAGCCCTAAGCTTAGCAGATAGAAAAAAAGACAGACTAAAACAGTCTGTCTGTCAGTCCAAAAGGAAATACCTTTTTACACATTTTAAAACATAATGTGAAATAAAAACCCCAGCAACTCAACAGCAAGTCATTTACCCCCTTGGCAGTCACGCTGCTGCTCATTGTTATTCTGTGTGAACAGCGGCGAGGAAGTAACTCCACGCACTGCTACGCATCTCAATGAGCTGAGCGCGCCGGGCCTTCAGAACAGGTTCTGGAGGAGCGAGAATTCATTTCCTACCTGCAGTTTATCATCGTAATTGATTTCTTCCTTTGACAGCCTCAGTTCCTGCGTTAAGTGAAATGACTGTACAAGGTGTTCGGGAGACACAAAGTCTTCAGTTACTTGAACACAGCTGTGAAAATTTTGCACCTATCCAAAATAAAAATAAGAAAAGATTGATAATTAGTACTTGAGGGTTCTTCTTTGCCACAGAAACCTGAGAAAAGAGTGGACCTCAACATCTTTTAAACCACAGGCTTATCAGGCTAAAGGGGACCTTTATACATTTTACACAAAAAGCAACTAAGTGTATTTGACATGCATCAGTTTGTTTCTGGTGGAAGGTACGGTTATTTGTCTGTGCTGTCACGCTTCCTCCTGCGTTCAGCTCTGACATTTACTCAGCATATCCTGATCTGTTACTCCATCCTTTTCTCAGGGGTACGGGAATTGCTACCGTATACTGCTACTGCACAGCAGTTTGACAACGCGGCGCAGGAGCCCGGAGGCCGCAGGCAGCTCCCCGGCAAGGCGAGTCCTGAGGCTGTGACAACAAGCGGTAAGCTCCCACCCGCACTCTGCTAGGCAAAACGTGCCATGTTCACTGAGAGGTAATTGCCAGTTCAAACCCTTAAAAGAAAAAAGCCCTTCAACGAAGTGGCAGGCTCAGAAGGAAAAAGCATTTCTGTTTCCCAAACACTTCTTTCACTGACAAAAGACGTAGCTAATGAGAAAAATGGACACCATGTCCTGCCACCCAGGTTGTCTGTGGAGGGCAGGAGAAAGGAGCAAACACTTGGTTGTGACCCTCTGACTGTCAACTCCTGTTTACATCATTAGCCATCATTAGAAACCTACACTATCATGTTTTCACTACTAAACCTTTACAAATTATAAATTTTCTTCAGCATGGTGCTTAAAACCTTTCCCCAAATTCTAAGAACTGCTCAAAGCTGTGCAATCCCAATTCCGCAAACTGACCAAAGCTCCTGGGGTGAGGAGAGGTGTCGTTACCATCTTAGCAAACCAACAGTTCCCCCCACACTCGGTACTTGTGAAGTCCTGCATATTTAGATTGACGTACAGCAAAATCTAGAATGTTTTAATGCACAGTCTAAAATTTCCATTGTGGTACTTGAGGCTCAATAAACTTTTTGTGCTTACACAGTTGAGGACACAGCACGTTAAGAAGAGATTTTCTCCTTCAAAACCACTGCTTAACTGAGTCTGATGCTATAAGGTGGTCTGCCACTTTACAGGTAGAATCGCCGATAATCATTAAGGCATCAGAAAATAAGCACTAATAAGGGGGACAAAGCAGTACGACTTCCCTCCGTGGAGTCATCAAAACAAAGAATAATCTAGGGAGATGGAGACGTCTGGTTGATGCTGGGCAGCCTTGATTTACAGACTGCAGAAAGCCACAAGCGGCGGAACAGTCGCCGAAGTGCCACCGCGAGGTTCCCACCAGCACGCAGGGCACTTCCTAGAGTTTTAACCAAAGCGCCACTGCTCTGGGCAGACTGGCTGCTGACTCCAACCCTCTCCTCTCCCTCACAGGCTTTTCACCTGTTTCAAGTCTGTACTTGCCTCCGTTTTCCTTTCTGCCCCATGCAAATCCCACACAACTCTTTCACTTTCTCCCCACTTGGACAAGGTATTACCAGTTCCCTTTCCCTGTCTGCCTCCATCGCAGACCTGGCAACGTTGGACGCCATCAGATCTTTCATTTTGCCATGCCTTAGACTCTTTTCCAATCCAGCACCTGTCTTTTTAGCGTGCAAGTCTTCTGGGGTAGACAGGATACTATCCTCCTGCCTCTCTGATGCTTCACATGGGAATGCCGCACTGACAGCCCTTAGGCAGTTCTCAGATATACGTATTTATAACGCAAACTGATATAATGATATGCACAAATAAATATGTTGAGCAACAACTTTCCTAAGCTTCACAGGGCGAGGACTACGAGGCTCCCACTGCTGTGCCAATTCTGGCTGAACGGAGAGCACGGCCTCTCCCTCAGCCCACGTCAAGTGGAGATTTTCCAGCACAGCCCACAGGCTGGGCGGCACGTTGGAAAGCCGCAGGCCTCCGGCAGGGTGTCAGGGAGGGAAGTGGTGGGGAGAGGAAAGGACCTGGCAGCCACCCAGCCCCACAGCTCCCTCCCTCCTGCCCGTATGCCGCAAATCGGTTGTTTCTTGCATGGTTCAGCCCCAGCCAGTCAGGACACGCAGAGCCTCGCGCTTCGCCCAGTAGCTGTGAATATGCGACTCCCAGACATTGATCATATGCACTTATCGTAACATCTCTAGGAGGTCACATTAGCTGTAGTATGTTATTTTACAATATATAATCATGCTGTTAAATTGAGATAATACCTTTATATAAAACAACATTATAATAACCGGTTCTGCTATGAACAAGTTTTACATTTAGCCTGAACACTGCATTTCAATCACTGACTTAAGTATTTCAGTCTTCTAACTGAAGTATTTTTAGAATTTGCATGAGAACTAATCATTGAATTAAAATCATGGAAGGCCCTCTATTCGCTTTACAATGTAGCATAGTAAGCTCCAGGATATAATACCCGGAATAAAAATTTAAAGAAGCTCTTATTTTGTATGTTTTGCAATTCCTAATATTTAAACTACTGAAGTCATGAGAACTGCTGAGGACACAGAATGAGAAGGCATCACTGGAGGAGGACTGTGATACAGGATGATTGCAAACCAGAGCAGCAGAAAGAGTGCATCATTCACAAGAACGGTAACAAAAACATCTTTTTCAGCCAAGGAGAGCTGGGGGCTCACTATTACAAACGAAAGACCAAGACCCAGATTTTAGCCTAGCTAAGCGCAGGACAACTATGAGCTCACCTTACCTACTGGTACAGCCAAGAAGAAAAGAGATACAAAGCTACAATGTGTCATTCAAGACACGTTCAGGGAAGCATCTGTACAGCATACTGAACTGAACGGGGTGTGTGCGTCTGAGCGTGTGTGCGTCTGAGCGTACACACCCACACACACATGTACGTCTGGGCTCCCACAGAGAGAGAAGAGTTCTCTCTGCATGAGGTGCAGGCGAATGCTGCTGTGACCACTGCAGGGCAGAGGAGCCTCTCCTATGAGCTCAGCCTGGGCAGCTTGACTGACTCAGACAGGTAAAATGAGCACAGGGAGGATGTGACTGCTGTCTATAAATACCTTGGGAAAAAGGGAAAACCAAGGAAGCAAAAAGAATGATTTACGCTACAGCAAAATATTAATACAAGAAAAACTGCTTTAAACTAGACACGAATACATAGAAGCTAGAAAAAAAAAAGAATATACATACATACATATATATATATATAAAATAAAAAAAACTAACCTCTCTAGTGTTAGAACACTAAAATTCTAGACCAGCATGTCAAAAGCAACAGGAGGCAGCAAACCTAACTGGTTTCAGGAAGAAAGCTGCTCAGGTGGATTACATAATGATCAGTGGCAACTGGACTCCCTAATTCTGCACACTGGCCTGACTTCCTGCATTCCAGAACATTACCAATGAGCAAATAAAATGTTAATTTATCACCAAATTTAGTATTAACTGTCATCCAGTTTTAATTATTTAAGATTCATGATGTGCATATAAAACTTAAATGCTTAACATGTAAACCTAGCCTGGTAGGTATTCTTGTTCAGACTTATTTTTAAGTGTTTAAACATGTTTTGTATATATGAAGGGTTGGTGCTGATCCCCAAGGTCAATATTTATGCATCTCTACATAAAGAGTACTGCACACGTACATGAAAGAACACGATGCTTTCATTTCCTCCTACGTGGCAGATTCACAGGAACTTCTTACTGAAGATGAAAAGGTTTTCAGCTTCACCCACTAAGGTTTAAAAACACTGTTATTAACTCCTTGGTGCCAGAAGCTAGAACATTACCACTTCAAAAGCAATTTGGAGTTTAAAGCCAAGGAGATAAAGATAACAGTGGTCTTGTCTTATTTTTGGCCCTCAAACCTATGAATTGCAGGGAAGCCTACAGACTTGGAGCACTGGCACTATTTCATGTTTTATAGCCTGCATGGTTTTATATAACGCCTCATGCTATATAAAACCACCTTCCCAGTATGTTAGCAGTTTTCTGTGGGTTCCCTTTTCACTCTTGTATCTTGGATGATCTCCCTTGTTCTAAGGGATCAGAGTGAGGCTAATGCAGAATGCAACACAAATCTTATCCACTCTGGGAATCCTAATTGCTTAAGCCTGGCAAGAGTGGAGAATATCACCAATGCCAGACATTCCTTCACCTTTTTATAGGGAAAGGGTCAAACCGCAGAGATGTGGTAGGAGGAAAGGCAACCTACAACAATCCTAGACTTGGTTAATTGCTTTTTTTTATTATTTTTTTTTTCCTGAAAAGAAATCTCCACATATTATTCTGGGTTAACATACCATCATGTAAAACTTGTCTCAAGAAACATGGGAATGACAAAGGAGTCTAGTCTGGGTAAGGTCAGGATAAAGTAGGATAAAGTAGGTGGTGGTGTGAGCGTCCAAGCAACTGAAAGAGCCAGCAGACACATCAGGGACATTACACATGTCATCAGAACGACCCAGTCTTGTTTTTCCCCGCTGCCCCGGTCAGTGTGACATGGTATGCCAGGGCTTCCTCTGCCCAGAAGAGGTGGTGTTTGGAAGCTGATCTGGCAGATCACAGACCAAACAGTGTCTTCTTTGGAAAGCCCTTGCCTCACTTGAACCTGAGTAGAGATCACTGATAAATCTTTACTAGCAAGATGGTTTACAATCTCTGCTGCAGGGTGGAGATGCTCCTCATTCCTTGATAGTCAGCTCCCTAATTAGTGGTGCTAGATAGCTGGCAAGACTGCAAGAAAGCAGACTCCATTTCCTGTTTCAACAGGAAAAATTCACCATATGATATAGAACTGTCCAAAACTCTTGTCTAAACAATCATGCTTTCTTCCCCTTTCTACCAAGAAAAAGCAGTTTGTAGACTGAGAGGTAAAAAACCTAAAATGAAATAACAAAACCTGTCTGCTAAGAGAGGACTAAAGCTTGCTACACAATCTCTATTGTTTCTCCAGGGCTGCTCTATGGGCAGAACTTTTCCATACATAACTGCGAACGGAACAAGCCTGGCTACAGCAGAGCTGCGACCACTCCCTCTGGATGGAAAGGAAAGTGGCTGCAGGGACAAGGTTGTCTCCTTGTAATTGATGTACCTTCTGTGTAAAAAGGAACTTATTGCTTCTTTCAAGGAAACAATCTGCAAAATTCTGTTAAAGATACACCTTTTTAATTAACCTCAAACTTTCTCCACAATTTTCCTATGGCTAAAGGCAAAAAACATGATGATACCTGACATCCATTTATCTGTTTGGCGCCCTCCTGCTGCCGTAAGTTAAGTCTGAATTTAGGAGAAAAAGTGCAAGTATAACTTTGTCCTAACTAATACCAGTTTATTTAGAAATTTGCTAATAATACGCAAAAATCAGAAAAAAACGGCTAATAGCTGTCTGATTATTTTTCATTTTAAAGGAAAAAAGGAATGGCATTATTTCAAGTGTTTGACTTGCTGTATGTTAGTACCAGATAGTCAGTTTTAGAAGCCGATGCACATCACAGTATATTCCTATACACTAATAGCAACCACTAAGAAAATCAAATCTAATTTGAGCACAGATGTAATACGTCTTTCAATAAAGTTATTTTATGATATTTGTGTTATTTTATCCTGTATAGCTTTGAACAGATGTATTTTACCTGATGAAGTGCTCCTGCTGGTAGAATAACAGCATCACCAAGAAACTGAATAACGGTACAGGTTTTTACTCCATATTCTTCAAAAAGTCTTTGGCGAAGTTTTTTGTTCACATACCAACTCTGATCACGTATTGGATCATGCTCTGGTAAAACTTCTAGGCCTTGTTCTTTTGCTATCTGTAAGTATAGGAAAGATCCCAAGTTACTTTTAAAATAAGAAAATCCCTTGCTGGTAAAATAAATGTATACCTAAGTTAAAAATACAAAGTACTTTGTTTCCAATACCCAAATTAGAATTTTTGTTAGGAATTCAAAAGGACCTCAAATGAATTAGGAAGTCTCACTGAATTAAGAGACATGCAGGACTTCCAAGCCAAAAAAAGCAGCAACATCTTTAAAGATTTTAGCACGACAGTCTATTAGTAGGCAACACGCTCTATGTGACTTCTTTCATCAGAAAGCAGAATCTGCTCACAGAGTTCCTATGCTGCCAGTTCCTCAAGCTCACAACTGCCAGCTTTGACACAGACATAACACCGCAACCCCAACTCAGGAGAAAGGCAGCGGATAAAACTAAACTTCGTATGAGGTTATTTTGCTATGCGTGTGGCAAGGCATTCAGAAAACATGATGGAAAACTAGAAATACTTCCTGAGAGAGCAGACTTAACTGCAACAACCACTGTTCATTAAGTTAACCACATGGGAACAAATACTAGTCCTAATCAATTGCTAATTACTGAATCATAGTGACTAAAGGAGAAAAAAAAAAATAACACATCCAAACCATCTGTCATGACTCAGGAGACAACTATCTCATTAAAGACATAGATTTTTCTTCATATTGATGTTAAATATACTCAACTATCTGATGCAGAGCTTGAAACTGTTCTTATGTATTAATTACCTTTCCAAAATCTTCTGTACTAGACGAAATACTGAGATTTTATCTCCTATCAGGAGGCAAAGTGGGACCCTGTGACTACACAAGTCATAAGCCTATATTTCAAGGTCTAGCCATCAATTAATCTCCATTTCAGTATTTCAAAAACACCACCACATCAGAAATAAAAGATGGCACTCAACTCAGTTCTAGCTACCGCAGCAAGCTGTGACAGCAAATGCAAAACTTAATTACAGAGCATCTTAAATCCTAAAAGCAGGATCTTAATCCTGCTGCCCTATGAGTCTCACAATGTGCCTTAACTGCTGTGAAAGAAGAAACTCTGAATAATGTTCCTTGCCTGTCTGCTCCCTTGCAGTCATGATTTTGTCCATCTTCACTCCCCACAGTTGTGCCTTTTCCAAGCTGAAGAGCCCTAGTGTGCTCTGTGAGCTTCTGCTTTTTGAATAAACAGAAAAGCCCAGATGTATACATATTCATAATCTCCTGGAATTAGCTGCCTTTTGTTCACTACTGCTCATTTTTCTCAAAGTTTAGCTTGCCATGGGGCAAATTTCACCAGGTAACATGCCTCTTGGGATCACCCTGGGACTGAAACCTACAGAGTAGCTGTCAAGAACTCCGACTGCAGCATTTCTTATGCTTTTCCTGCTTGCAGGAGACACTTTGGCCTCCAGCTTGTTTATGGACCATTTTTGTTTAACCAGTTAAAGCTCATCTAAAATATTCCCATGGTAGAAGACACTGAAGACATCTTTTGTAGACTTTTCCTCAAACAACTTCAGTGGTATTTTGGGTATTTCTAGGTAACGTCAAGACTGCTTTCTAGAACACGAAAAAGTGCTAAACGCAGGGCATGGAAAACTAAACTAGAGATGCTACCTCTAAATTTAATGTTGTCGATCACTGTCAATGGCCCAGAGGAGGACATTCTCCCTATTTGACAAGCGATGAGCTGAGAAGTCCTGACTCGTGCATCACATGCCATGTAAGAATGATGTGCACAGTAGCTGATGTTGAATTTTGCCCTTGGTACACCACCCCCACTGCTTCCATCTTCACTAAGAGACAAGGCATGTTCTTCATTTGAGCGAACCAACACAACACAAAGTCTTTATGAAGGTTGGCAGTTGCTGTTTTTTTTTTTCATGCGATTAACAAGCCACAAGTATTTCAGCATCTGATAACACAAGTATGGATCCCAGAGACCAAAGACTACAAGGACACACAAATGAATGTCTTGAATAAATTGTGTCAGTGAAGCCAATCTTCAACAGTGGCAGAACAGCATTATCCTTTAAACTCAAATACTAAAAAAATTAAAATAATCCTTTGTATTAGAAAAGAACAAGAGTAGATCTCCGTGCCCTCCTGAACCTTTAGAATTTGGAGACTACCTGTAGCTCTTACAGATGAGTACATGAAGTATGTTATTTGTTGACTGACATGACATGGTTTTCAGAGAGGAAGAAGAAAACTATCTGCCAGAGCATCACATGTTACCACACATCCATACTCACCAGTGTCCAAGATTGTAATGCTGTGCATTTTGCACAAAAGTAAAAAATTCAGTAGCCTTCCACACTTACTAGCCTATGCTTAGATAACCAAGAATTAACATTTACTGGCATTTTTAAACAATTCTGGAATAAACCTAATACCTATTTTCAGGATGGACCCTTTATGACCCATCTACAACACTGGTTTTCTCAGTTCATATCTTCTGAGCGTAAGTGAACTTCCCTTCAGTAGATTTTAGATCAGAACTAAGCATGCAGTGTGGAAGTTCTCTACTCATTTAAAAAAAATCTTCAGGGATTGCAAAGAAAAAAGGCCTCCTGCCTATTCTTTTGGCTACAGTACTGTCTGCAAAAATAGAAGTCACAAATTCCATCTCATAAAACACGTCCATTTGCACTGGAAAGATGACTGACCCCAACAACTGGCAAGTCTAATTTTTCAGTGTCCAGAGAACTCTTAGGAGTCTTTAGCTAGCTACACGTTATAAAGACCATCTATTCCACATAAATTACAGCATTTTATAACAGCTTGCACTGACAGGTCACTTTTTTCAAGGACTTTCATATATAGGATCACTAAAAGCCTTTCACACAGGAAGAGTCCTCTTTGCTAACCCAAATATATCCATCCCTCAGATTCTGCTCTATCATTTTAATGCCAAGAGAGAAACAAGTTTCTCAGGCAGAATGTAGCACTTCACATTAATCTTTTATTTGAAAAAAAAGATGGAAAGAAGCACTGACAGGACTAATCAAGTGAACGAAATCCTTGTGGATTCTTTTTGAAACTCAGAGGTATCTGCTATTCTCTCTAAACCATAGGGCAGTGTTATTCCTTAAACACGCAATCAGTGGTCATCTGAGCTCACGGGTCTAGAGGAATATGCTGCAACTCCACCCCTCCAGAGCCTCCCCTTGGAGATGCTGTTCTGGGGGAAGTCTGTGGAGTATGCAAGGTATTCACCTCGCTACTTAGTCTTCTTCTACCCTAAAATAAGGCCAAAATTATGGAGAGGGTAAAAGTTGTTTTTTCTTCATGGAATTTACCAACTGTGTTAAGATTTGATGAGTAAGGCTTCCCTCTCAAACTCAACTGTCCTAGCATTATAGGGTATCAGCACTAAGCTGGATGAACTTGGCAGTAACTGCAGACTGATCTTCACACTGGGTGTGCATGTGTGTCACAATGAAGTTTGTAGCAGCTCTTGGTCCATTATAATTTAATTTACAGGCTATAAAGTAAAGAATTTTGCTTTCCTCATTCCCCAAGCATAAACCTTGCAACCAGAACTAGAGCTGTGGCCACCAGAAGACAAAGGTTTATGTAGGGAGGGAGGACTTTTTGTGCCTCCCCCCTCCCCCTTTAAATGGTTACTTAAATTATATTTATAAAATATCTATTGTAAATCCAACCTTTTGCAGAAACTCCCTTATCTTGTCAGCATCTTTGCCAGCATAAATGTGCCACAAAGCACCAGGTAATTCACTTGAATCTTTCAATCTCTTCCTTAAAAGATCATCCAAATCTTCTTCTTCAAACTTCTTCAATATTCCTAAGATTTGACAAAAATATTTTTAAGTGATACAGAGAAAAACCTGTAATGGTGCACTTTTTGTGGGAGACTAAGCAGATAAACATTTACTAAATAAAACTAATGCCCCTCAGATGATCTGTTTGTTCAGCTTTTGTAATTAGAAAGTTATCAGAACATGAATGCTGTAAGTATTTTTAAAATAATGTTCAATTTATAAAATGTTTTTTACATTTCTTAAATTTGATAGAATGCATTATCCTGCCCAAAATAAACAAGCAGCACTGCCAACAAAAAATCAAGAGAGGAAAAAGGTATTTTTCTGCAGTCAGCAAAAGCAACATTCTGCTTGCTGTTCCGCAGCAGCTAGTCAAGAAACTTCAGCGATCTCCTGATATACTGCAGTTTTTGCTGGTATTAACTCTGTGCATGTGCAAGTGAAAACAAAGCAAACAGAAGATGGCAAACTTTACTGGAGCTCTATTAGACATACACAAAAATCTACATTTGCTGATTGTGGAACCCGAGCAGAAACAAATAAGGAAGAAGAAACAAAACCATTTCAGTGATTTAAAGATTTTTTCCCATAAGCAATAAACCTTATATGGAGCACTATCATACACCAGTTTACCCTCTTCTGGGTAAATTGCACTGAAAAATTACATTGCAGTCCAAATTCAATAAAACAAACATAGCACATCCAGAGGCAGCAGACTAAACAGAGGGTATAGCAAATTCATCATCTTGACGTAACTGTTGGACTTAGCACAGCTTCCGGAAAAGATCCTTCATCCCATACTTTCATTAGCTCTGCCAGCACCAACATAGCAATGGTATATTAATTACAGGTATATAGCAACAAAAAGTGAAAGGAGTTTGAAATACAACTGTGTAGCTCCTGAACTGCAGTGTATTTTATTCAAAATTAATTTGCTGTGTAAGAATCTCTCTTGAGATAAGGAATCTCTGAGGTGTAAGCAAGTACTTAAGGACATGTTTCACGTACGCATTTCAAACAAACCGTATCAATTTTAAAAGTGACATGTCATTCAGTATTTACATCTCACACAATGAGCTTCTCTTTACCTGATTTGGAAAGTACTCCATTTCCTTTTGCTATGCCGACATAAACAAGGATGTTCACTACATCAGAAACTTCAATATGGAGATTTGTAGTTCCTACATCATGATCTTTAGTAGCAGCCACACCTATGTTACAAGACAAAAATTTAAGGTAAAATTACGATTCATGAAATCACATATTCACCTTCAAATAGAAAGGTGCTACAGCTAAGAAAGAAGGAATTTCTGAAAGTTCACCAAGCATTATAGGAAAGTATTTTATGTACAGGCATGCTTTAATGTGAAAATACTGATACACACAAACTACGGATGTGTTTTTGCTGTACTTGCTAAAAAAGAAAATGTTACTTTTAAGAAAGATCTTGAGAAACCTCTTCGCCCAGACAAATGCCCCTACATAGCTGTCGTATCAAAAAACCAAAACAAAACAAAACCAAAAACAAACAAACAAAAAACCCACATTTCAGCAGAATAACCAAAGACATTTCCTGACAACAGCAGCTTTCCTTCTGAACTTTTCAACCTTTCAGGTTGCTCAGGGCAGAATATAAGTAAAATGAATAAATAAGGAAATCAAATCAAAGTTGTCATTTATTCCTGACTATAAACAGAGTTTTTAACTAAAAGAAATCCCCAAGCAAAGAGGAAAATACGGTAATTTTAGTTCTAACATGAAAAAAAGCACGTTTAAGTCAAAAAGACATTTCAGAACACTAAGTATTACAGCAGCATTCCATATAAGCGTCATTAATGATTCAGTTTCTCAGACCCACATCTTGATTACTATCTTTAACATGTTTATTTCAAAAGACATCTGGAAAACTTTAAATCAAAGCTCTCACACCACAAATTACAATTCATTTCTTGTGCTATTAAGCCAATTTGTAAAACATAATTCAACAAATTCATTTGCAAAAGAAGGAGCTGCTGGAAAAAGGTCTGAGGAAAGTAGTTTGGTCTAGACAACATTTTGAACATATACTACACCAATACAGACAAAAATTACAAGAAAATGCTGAGGTTTTTTATTATCAAAATTATAAACACACTACTACTCATGAAATACTTTGTCATATATTAAAACAGGAACTATGTTTGTGTAAAAATAACCACCCATTTACATGCTTTAAAAGAATGTAACAGCACTAGAAAAGATGAAAAGAAATGCAGAAGTATGTAAGTCTCATACTTTAGGGACCTGTACTGTTAATAGGCAACTCCGTAAAGGATTTCTCCTAGATTCAGTCATGATTAATCCTCCAAATCAGCTCAGTTTTCTATCAAGCATTAACATATGATATACTGCACCTCCAAGGGAGGAGGTAACTGCTACACTTCTGAGGCATACTCACCATATGCACTGCATAGCCTGGGTCCCAAATCTGGACGGACAAAAAAGCCTGGCAGATGAGAAGCCAAGTTTAATTTTCCTTCTGGACTACAATATTCAGGCAAAGGTAAACTTTTTAATAAGTCTTCATATCTGGAGAAGAAAAGGAAGGAGACTACAACTGAATTTGTGCCATTATGAAGAGAGAAGAAAACAACATGGAGATGACCTTAAGAATATCTAAATTTTAAATACAAATACCTTGCTGGCATCATAGCCTTGAAATCGTCACCAGAAGGCCAATCTTTCAATTTTAGTAGAGCTGTTTCCCCGTTTTTTATTTTCTGACGTTCTGCAAGTAACATACAAATTACTAAAAACTAATACACTCCAGATGTTTTACTTAGATTCAGCTACAATGTATAACTGAACTCTAACCTCTCTATAAAGATCTCATACATAAAAGAAAAGATTATTTAAAGAGATTCAATTAGGAGACAAACTCAACTAGTTAAGGAGCAATGACATTCATTTGGTTTGTAAGTCTGAGATAACTTAGAAAATGGTATATTAGTGTATCTTTAATTCCACAGAGGTACAAAACACAAGCTTTCAGCACATG
This sequence comes from Dromaius novaehollandiae, assembly GCF_036370855.1. Lineage (NCBI taxonomy): Eukaryota > Metazoa > Chordata > Aves > Casuariiformes > Dromaiidae > Dromaius > Dromaius novaehollandiae. The sequence continues at coordinate 12,645,460 of NC_088103.1, read as the reverse complement.
CTCTTGAAACAGATTGTATAGAGCTTTTTTAAAAATTTCTTCAAAGCCTCAAGATCTATTAAGAATAATTTTAATTGCAGTTTCTGACATTGACTGTGTTTAGAATCAATGGAATAATACATTCAAAGTAACCTACTTGAAACATCTTCAAAACCATCCCAGAATTCCTTGACATTGGTGTTTGAAATAATGCTGTCTTTGCAATTCAAGATATCAGCTTGCTGGTTTCCAAAATCTAGACTAATTGACTCTGCTTTCCACAAGCTGAAGTTCATTTTCTTATGCATACCGGACACTAATACAGGCTTAAAAAAAATAAAATAAAAATTAATACTCATCCTTTCTGAATGAAAGGCTTGCTTCAATTAAATTGGAATGTAAGATGTAACTGAAACATGCAGAGGCGGCCTTGGCCCTCCTGAGCTGCTATCAACACTTCCAGTGAGAGCAACCATACCCAAGACTTCACACAACTTTTCAGGTTTAATCTCCAGCCGTCATTTCTTACTCATTATTAGCAATTAACTAAAATTTAAACTACACAAAGTTCATATGTGGGATATACCTGACAAATTTTTACCCACTGTAATAAAATGCACTAACGATATGTTTTCAAACGTGAAGTCAGCAAACTTTGTCCTGTTGCAATAACTCCTCCAGAGTTCATACTGAGATCACCTTTTAGACAGAACTAGTCTTTGATACCTACCCTCCCTTGTTTCCAGCACTCTTTGAAGAGCTTCCAGTTGTTGCTGTTTTTATGGTCTCTGAGCCACAAAACATGTTTATCACAGATCCAAGAATACTGAATATCATTGTACAATTTACTGCAGTCATCTAGAATACATTTTCTATCATCCTTTGGCTCATCTTTTATTTCAGATTTTACATTTATCTTTGGTGTTCTATTTGGTGGAATCTTGTTTTCTACCACTGAAGCAATTATGTCATCGAGAATGTTTGGCATAGTCCTTCCACTTTTGCCACTCTATTAGAAAACAAACAAATGTATATTTAAATAATGTAAAGGCAAATAAAGTTAATGGGATACTTTCTTCAGCAGAATATCAACAATATTGCATTAACAGCTTTTAGTTATCTACTGCCTTTGTAGAAAACTGCATGCATTCTTATGCAGAACAAATTAGAAAAATACAGTTACAGTAAAACTCAATATACTGGAATCTTCCTTTACATTGTTGAGCAAATGGTTTACATAACTTCAGGGCATATTCTTCATAATATGTATCAATTATCACTATATATATACACACATATGTTAATGCATATATGTGTGCACATGTGCGTGTGCATGTGTAGATATGTTAAATCTTTCAAGGAAGCTGTGAGGTTTTACTTCTAAATTAGTATTTAATGCAAAATATTTATCAGACCACTCTAAAATGTACAAAAACACATGATACAGATTTTCAAATCCCAATATGAATCTTGTAAACACTCACTGGTGTTCCTGTAGAGTAAACTGGAGCAAAAGCAATACCCGCATCTGTAGAACCTAGACGCAGTTTGCCTGCTGTTGTAGTTAGTAAATCTCGTAAGGTTGAACCCTGCTCGTTGTTCTGGGATGCAGGAGGGGAGGTTTTACAGTTTTGAGACTCTGAATTATCCTGATCTTTTTCTTCCTTTGAATGTTTTCCAGAAGGACATTCTTTATTCTCTAAAACAAAAATAATTATTGGAAGTTTACACTGTTGTATCATGACGTAGACATAGGAACAGCACTGGTATCCTGCATTTTATAGTGGTGGTAATATACTGTAGCACTAGCGCTTTATTCACCTGAAAACACACCAGAGGATGAACTAGATCCTTCAAAATGCAGTCAAACAGTGTGACCATGAAAAGGCCTTCCTCAGCATCTCAGACATGCAGCTGAGTGAGTACCTGTCACAAATGAGAGATGCTCTAGCTGGAAACACTGCCACGTTACACATGCACTCTACTAGTGGCTCTTCTGGTAACTGATTTTGATGCCACCAGGAGAAGGCACTGAAGTTTCAAAATTGAAATTAAGGGGGAGAAAAACATTTTCTTTTCTTTTTGCTAAACAGAAAATAGCATGGATTTTTCTTAAAGAGTTCATTTACATATTACTGGTGGCCCCAAAAGCATGCACATGATATGTGAGTATCAAACATATACCTTTCTTTTCTTCTCTGGCTTTCTGCTCTGCAAGATCAGCTAACCAATGCAGTGGCGACTGTGATTCAGGTGGTGTTAACTTGCTGTCTGTGCTTACATCACTCCTTGGACTTGTATTACCATTTGTCTCAGACTTTGGGGGGGTATTCTGCTGTTGAGACTCAGGCATGCACAGAGAAATTTTATTACTGTGATTGAGGACATTCTGTAAAACCTGTAATGAACAAATTCAGTTTTTAAGTATGTCATTTTGCTTTAACAAAAGACACAGATAGCATTTAATCACTGTATATGCTAATTAGAATGTGACTGATATTGTTCAAATACAAAAATAGGCAAGTATCAGAAGATCTGACTAACAAATTACAATCTACACACATATTTTAAACTCACCTGAGACACACCATTCATTGCAGGGAGCTTGCCAGCTTGTGTGCTCTGTTTGGTGGTACACTGACAATGGGATTTAATTTCAAATTTTTCTCTAATATTGTGCATAGCATCTAGAAGATCTGTCAAAACTAGAAGACAATTAAGAAGAAAATCATCAGTAATCCTCTTGTCAATCATTTTTTGGCTTTCTTTACAATATAAATACTACGGTGCTAAAAAGCTACTTGTAAGCCTTTTTGAAATTTCAGCTATTAATAACGCTTAATTTAACACTCAAAAATACCACAGACTGTCCACTGTACATGAAAGCCTGTGCAGAAAGAGATGAAGTCTTTAATTAAATAATTACATACTACGCTTTTGAATAATCTAAACTTCACTCAGCATCCCCATTTTATGGCATACGACAAGCAAGCCAGTTATTCATTATTTACTTTACGCCCCATTGTTCAGTGGGTGCATCATTGCCTCATTTAATAACACCGTCAAACTACAGACTGAAGTGAGCCATGGCTTGACAAAAAAATTAGTATCTGATCATGTAATTCGAGACTGGCAATGGATATGAACAAAAGAACAAAACGGAGGTTACGCAGGCAGTCTTCACTGTGCCGTTTCCAGCCGAATGGTTCACGTTGCAATTTAAAATTAAGAACAGTTGCAGTACGGAAGCTGTTCTGTGGAAGTCACAGTCTGAATTTACTATGGAATCTAACCAACCTTCATTTCTGCCTGAAGTAACATGAAACAAACTATAAAATAGTGACTGTGTATTTCCAGATGAAAATAACCTGGAAATTTATTTACTAGGATTAAAGGCACATTCAGGTTTTCTTTCTCTACCCTGCATCAATGCTGTTAGGGATCACAAGTAAAGTTGTGCCAACAGAACGAACACAACAGCACTTCTTCATATAACAGGTTTGGCTATAGGCAAAATTCTGAATTTTGCTGGGTTTAGGATTACTGCCTGGTTTTTGATTAATTGCAATCATCTTTACTGCCTTTTGCCTTCAAGCAGTCAACCAAAACTGCACTTGGTGGTGGGGGGAAAGAAGAGGACACAACACAGAAAATAAACTTCATAGTACTGATATATGTACACGGTAAAAAGCAAATCCCCACAAAACAGCTGCCACATAATGTTCCTCTGCAGAACCACTCCAAAATTTCCTTTTAATTTAACGGTTACGGTCAGATTTGTTAGTACCTTCTGGCTGTTTTATTCTGCTCTGGAGCGATACAAAACAATCGCAACAAATATCCCGAGTTTCTCAACCGCTTATTGCCCTCAGATGCCCCCGCGCCCCTTCGGCCGCCTGCCAGCGTGCACCTCTTTCTCCCCATCACCTCTACCCCGTGCTGTTCGACTGCCCAGAATCGCTTGCCTTCCTGAGATGATTTGACACAATTTGCAGGGTTGTTTTTTAAAATGGAAAGTGAGAAGTTTCAAGAAACAACTCTGGTCTCTCTTCACAGAAAGACCGGAGGGGGGGGGAGCAGGGGGACACACAGCATCCTGCTTGTTTGCAGGGAGTCTTACCAGAGCCGGGAATAATTTGGGTTGGCATCAAGTGTTTGTGATCATGAGGCTGTCCCTTCACACACTTCATCCAGGCATACAGCTCCTTATCTGCAAAATAACATTGCCAATTGTTTTACCTTTCACTAAGGCTTTATTACTTACAGTGATACAGAGCTAACTAACTTTTTTTGATTATTTTTAGTTTTTATAAAAGGTCTTCTACACATACTACAAAGTTTTTGTACTGGTGTCCTGTGTGACAAATATTTGCGTACAACAGCCACTTTTCACAGTAGGGACGGGAACAGGGAGAAGACTTCTAGTAACACTGAAATCTGGAGCAGCAGCATCTATAACGCAGACCCTTGTCAACGACAGTTTCAAAGTATATTCACGTTATTATAGTTAGAGAGTTGCTAATTTAGCGTAAACCAAAATCATACACAGTTGCTATTTAGGCAGTGAGACCTCCTTGACCAACTTAACATGGAAAAGACACAACCGGACTCTGACTGTAAAACCACTTTAATCTGACACAACCTGCACCCCTCCTGGAAGCGGCCGTCCTTCAACCCGAGAGGGCCCCGCAGGCCAAGGAGGCGTGTACGCGGTGCTCTGGTCCGGCCTGCCCCGCGGTGGCCCTGAAGCCAGGGTGGCACGGGGAAAGCGAAGCTGCATCACGGGCTTATGTCAGATTAAAGCAGCCACGAAACCACAAGCCCCCCGCTACGTATGGGCTGAAAATCAGCGGTGGCAGCACAGAGAGGCCCTAAGTGGTAAGAGAGAGGCTTTGTACAACGTTTCAAGGAGCCCGTCCCTGCCAGAAGAACATGCAGCGTAAGGACAGGACAGGGAAAGAAGAGGAGTGCAAAACGTCTGGCCAAGCAACTGGTCACCGACCTGCTATGGGATTTGGGGCAGAAATAGGAATGCAAGTGCTCTCTCGTTTCCCAGTCTTACCTGCTACCCACTGAACTCTACTGCCACTTTTAAGAGACTCTTCAAATCTTTTTACCAATTTGCTCAGCTCTAGCAATGTAAGCTAAAGAAAGCAGACTAAAAGAAGCATTCAACACATTTACAGCACTATTTCCTTGCACTGTAATACAAACACAATGTACCAAATGTTCCTCTCAAATATTAGATGTTAGCCATTTTGTAGCTTTTGTAACTTGTAAGACATTAAACATACAACCAAATATAAACATAAATCAAAATAAAGCTAACAGTAGTGATGCATATGTCTATTTAATGTATTTTTACCACTAAAATGCCATAAAATGGCACTCCACTTGATGGTGCCAGAAGCTGCCTGAAAGTAACAATGGATAGAGTAATACAAAAAATCACTGATAAATATCTGAATACTGAATATTTAAAGCTCTAACATTCCAACTGAACCAGTGGGAAGTGAACATTCTCTCCATTACATTTAGCACCTGTAAAAATCACCAACAGTTCCAGGAAAAATGGTGTAATGTAAAGTGTATTCTACAGAAACGGGTGGGTGGTTCTGAAATTTTACTGAGTTTCAGAGTAGAAGCGTAGTTCGTAAGAATCGTCCAGCAGCATTAGAAATGAAGCTGCAAAGAAGGAAGCTATCATACTTCTGCCTTTGCATATAGGCCTGCAATAAACAGCAAGGAGAAAGTCCTCTCTGCTAGAAGACTGAAACGAAGCCTGCTTCTGTACACTGCCTTTTTCAACTTTGAAGACATTTTACTAAAATTTTCCTGGCTGGTTAACCCACACACTATAAAAAGCCTCTGACTGCATGTTCCCACTAGGGTAAATAATGTTCAGAGTATATCCCAAGCCACGTCAGACAGATGCACACACATGCGTGCACGCAGACCTAAGCCGGTTAAGAGCGGCTGAAGCAGCCTCCAGCATTAAAGCACCAATGCCTGTTCTCAGTGCTGGAAAACACCACCGTTCCTTCCCCGGGAACTTGGGCTCGGATGAAAGCCTTGGGAACGCCTCATAACCACAGAGCAGGAGGCCTCTCACTCCAAGCCAAGGGACAAAGTGGGTGAGAGTTTCTCCATTTATTAAAGATTTGCCATCTACCAGTTACTTTATTTTACTAACATTTCACATAAGTGACACTGTATGTTGCTATGACAAACATGAAAATGCTTTTCAAAACAGCGTTATAGCTGAATGCGTCCTTGGCGCAGCATTTCACCGCAAGACTCTGCCAGGGCACAAAGCCCGCCACCCAGGGGCAGGCAGCCCTTCAAGAGCCACTGTCACAGCGGACAGCTAAATCACTCTTCCAACCATTCCCCAGTTCATCTGCAACCAGGCTGGCTCACCGAAAAATTACAGGTATTCAAATTAATCCTCTCAGATTTCCTTACAGTCTAAGCTTGACATTTCTATTAAAGTACAGGAATTAGACTAAACGAAGTATGTGTATAGGCTGTGGGATTTTAAAACCTCCCTAAAACTCATTTCAAGTGCTACGTAAAGTATTTTTCTGTCTTACTTTTTTATTATAAAAAAGTAGTCTCTTAAGTGAGGATCACAAGCCATGTATTTTTGGAGGGAGGAGCCCAAAAAGCACTCAAGGCAGGCCTTACCAGCAGCGAGCTACCATAAACCAGGGAGGGGTAGCCGAGCAGCAGGCTCACAGGGGAAGAGCGGCCAGATTTCACCTCGAGGGGGACGGGGCACAAGCAACCTGCGGCAATCCTCACAGAAAGACTGAAAAGTGGACAAAGACCTGAAGCAGCCCCTTAACCGTAACAGTTGCTTTCTGAATGACTGATGCTGTATTTACTGACTGAGAAAAGGTGAACATGACATTTCAAAACACACAAATAGCAATTTAACACTTAGAGAAAGTCAGCTACACTTGGGGATGAGCAGTTCTACACGAGCTGCAACAACCCACATACAGAATAGGCGAGCTCGCACAGAACCGACCTCTAGAGCTTTTTCTTTCCTTTGCCTTGTAACAGTCCAGGCAGACCACAAATCCACATTTTTGGCAGACCCAGTGAATGTTAAATAATGTGGCTTCGCATGCATCACACATCTCACGGACTCCTCTCACTGCTCTCTTCCACGCAATTTTGGCTGAAATACAAAATAAGCAGAATAAAAAGGCTGAAATTTAAACGCAAAGCAGAGAATGAATGGCCTGTACAGACGAAGCATTCATAATTTTCCCCTCAGCAGCAATCACGGGGAGGGGGAAAGGAACGTGATCCTCCACAAACAGACCATCAACACTTACCACCTTAGTTACACCACGCAGCAGCCCCATCAAGGTTAATACCAATACGCTACAGAGATTAAAGCGTTCAAAAGCCCAGGCTAAAGTGACACAGAAGAAACACTCCCGCTCAACATTACGAGTGCAGAGAAGCCCTTCCGCACCACACACTGCCAGCTCCGTGCGGGAGGGAAAGCTGGGCTCTCCCCCTGCCTGCCCACAGGCCGCATTCGGCCTGGGGACCACCGCGGCACTGCCCGGGGCAGAGGGCCACGGGCCACTACGCCCGAGAGCCTGGGAAGAAAACCACCACGGCATTTGCAACATTTAAAATCCTCTTACCATCTTTTTTCACCCAGGACATGGCTGTTTTCTCAGACGTTACTAACTGACAGAACTTATCACCTATGATATCTAAAATGTATTTAGAAGTTTCTAGGTCCAGTTCATCATCTTCATAGTTTTCATGCGTCCATAAGCTCAGTGCTTCATCATCATATTGATCAGGAGAGGAGAAACCATCTATCCTAACCACTCCGTTCTTACTAAAAGATAACCTAAAAATGAAAACAAACAGTTTTAACTGCATTTATCATTATATTCTGTGACTTAGTTTACTTAGCAATTAACCTTACTGTTTACCTTCTGCAACAAGTAGATGTTCCCTACTTGCATCAGCATGCTGCCTTACCTATTTTTTATTTAAAAACAAATTCTACTGCCAAAAACTGTTTTAAAACAAACGGTGAAGAAACACGGAAACTAGAATTAACTTTTTAGACAGATCACCTATTGGATTCAGTTTACTCTCATCACTCTCCCTCTGTAATATTTATTACTTCTTTAAAATCGCAGATGAAATAGCAGGTCGTTTGTCGGTTTGCTTTGCCAGCGTTTGGGTCTGCTTATTCCTCATCTCTGATTTTCGGGGCTGTGGCAGCAGTCACTCAGTCTACCTCAAACTTGGTAGCTCCTCTGACTCTGCTGCTCTCAGACAACCGCAGTTAGGACACTATATTTAAGTCTCTCTAGGCAGCACAAGTCAGTAATACAAGATAACATTTTTTAACAGCTATTTTCTCACCCTTAAAATAGCTAAAGGTTTTCCTGTGACCCTACCAGACACCATTCTACTAACCCTCCCTATATTTAGCCTATTAGCAGCAATTAATTATTCCATCTTGCAGAATACAGAAATACACTAAAGTTTTAGTGTCCTGAATTCAGGACCAAGTACCAAAATGATATACAGATGTATCATATATCTGATGAACAAGAAAGAAATTACAAGTTGTCATTTACAAAAAGGACTTACAAGAGTGCAAACCTCACTTCCAATTCAAGCCCTACTACCTGAACACAACGAAAATAATTACAACTCTATAAAATTTACCACAGTAAATTCAAAACATTCCCAATTTTAAATTCCATCACTGTGTTTAAAATCGTGGCAAAACTTTATCACTGATCTTATCCCTTTCACACAGGAGAAAAACCTAAAAATCTAACATCACCGCACTGCCACTTCAGGAAGCAGTTATTCTTATGCAGAAAGTATTCTGAGTCCAGCCTTGAAATGATTCCTGTAAGACTACAGCGTTTTATAACTAAAGCTTCATTCTAAAAACTGAAACTCAATCTAGGGAACAGCAATTTCCTGGCCAAACTGTGCTGAATGTATATTGGCAACACAGCACATGTGCAAATTAGGGCCGTTTTGTTCCATGTCCGTAACTGTGCTGCATGCACCACTTATGCTGTGCTGCATCCTGGGATACTTTTTTTTTGAACTATGAAATTTCCTTGATTGGCCATAATTGTGAAAAAGGAGGTCAGAACTCCTCTGTCCTCAGAAAACTCCCATAAAACCTCGAGCAGCCTTCCCACAACACATTGGCATCGCAACAATTACGAATTAGTGCAGCTCTGCGGTTGCACAGCTTGTCCAGAGTAACTGAAGCCTGCTTTGGAAGTGCCACTTCAAATGTCAGACACCTGTGTAACGGTGACGCACTGCATCTTCTGCTCGCCTAAGGTACACTGGGCAGCCGTTCTGATGTCTGTGCTATAAAGCTTCCAACAGCAATAAACTCAATCCACAAAAACATTAATAAATAAAATTTAAATACTATTACATTAGGCAGTATCTTTTATCAGATTGATTTAGCCAGAAAAAACAGACAAGCTTTCAGGCATGTAAGTCCTTCATCAGTATTATTTCTAAAAGTTAAAACACCATAGAGCAGGAAATAGCTGTACTTACCGCCGAAAGTAATAAAATCTACAAAATACTGGTGAGTGAGTTGGTTCTTCACCTTTCTTACTTCTTATTAACCTACATTCTCTGCATTTTTGCAAATTCGGTCCTATTTCAGAGCAAGAATCATCCTGCAAAAAGGACTCTCCTGTTTGCTTCAGCTTCTTTACTTTGCGCCAATCTTTTAATACTGAGCGAGGTATACCAGCTGCAAAAGTAACAAGAATTTCAGAGGAGGTACTAGGAAACCCTTACAGTTAGCCCCAGTTAGATCAGTAAGCATTCAACACTTCTCAAAGTCATTCAGCTTCCATTTGTTCGTCTTTCAGCACCGAAGTTTAAAAACTGTAGTTACCAAGCAGAGTCACACAGGCAGGAGCACTTAGCTGCTTAACTACCTGCTGAGCTCCAAGAATACTCAGGACATTATTTTCTCTTATATGAAGTGTATCATTTCACTAAATAGTCTGCTAAAACCACCTTCAGAACATCACTCTTACAAACGAGTAAAGAAATTCAACAGCCCAAGAAAGAAACGCTTGAATTTTGTTTCAAGTGAAAATGTACGCAAACCATTTAGTGAATGAAAGAGGGGGGGAAAAAAAGTCCCGCTTCTTCAAAATTTTTTTTTGCTGATGGTTACACAGATATAATTACAGAAGAGCAGTTTTATTCACACATAACTCATCCGAGCTTAACGTAAAATATCAGCCAAGAAAGAAGAGAATCCATCTACTCCCTTTCAAGTTTGCCGGCTTTGCGAGCCTAAGCAACAAACTCTATTTTTTGATACTAAAGTCAGCAGGTCTGACACTGAGTAACACAACGAGCAGATCTATTGAGTAATACGTGCAATTTCTGCATAAGCATTTCAAAATTGAACCATGTTGTTATTTAACCAGGCTCTCATTAAAGTGACTTTTTTAAGTGGCACCCATTTCATCTGCAGAGAGAGAGGCCTATCTGCCATTTAATCGCCCTCTACTCTGGGAAGCTCGTGTGCCGTACATGCGGCAGGAGGTGCGTACCTGGCGCAGGAGGACCCAGAGGGCAGGGTGCTAACTTTGGACTCAGGTACGCGGGTCCAGCGCTGCACTTGGCCACAGCGCCCTTGCAAGCTCGCAGGTGACAGACTCTGCCCAGCGCCTCGGGAACGGGCCCCACTGCGCTCCCAACTCACCCGAGCAGCGCGAGGCCGACTGCATTCAAACTTGAGAGCAGCAAAGGCCGAAGTACAGCTTTTCTAGTCCAACAAATGTTCTCTGCCTTGGAACCAGAGCTGCTGGCAGTCACCTCGGAGCTGCCAGAGCTCGAGCCCTGCGGGCAGGGCTTGGACGCCCCCGCACTCGCCGGCCAGGGACATTCCTGGCCTTGCGGGAGGGCGCCGGCAGCTCCGAGCGCCCTGGCGAGCGCACAGGCTCCCCGGGCTGCCCGAAACGGCACGGGGACAAAGCAGCTTTCAACCCTGCCAGCATCCAGATACCACCCACATGCTGAGACTGCCCCCGGCCCCGGGAGCCGGGCTATCTTCAGCCACCTACGGGGAGCAGAGCTCTGCCTTCGCTTTCCTGAACGCTCTTCCAAGCTGAGTGTGTTTTTGGAGCAATCTTTGTGGAAAGTCTTTTTCATAAGAAAATCTCTGATCAGCTCTTTCTCAGAAACTACTATAACAAAGCTCATCCAAGATAAACAGATACGAGTATCAGAAATAGCAGTCTGTCAAAAGAGCCAAGTAGCAGTAAAGCACCCCAGTCTATTACGATTTCTGGAGGGGAAGGCCAGTGCGAGGAGCTGCTCCCATGGGCAGGCACATCTCCCAAGGTACAATACCTGCTCTGTGCCACTTGCAACACAACATGACACCTGAAGCCCATTTTCGGACGTAATGCCGTGAAACTATACCATAAAGTACTATCATATATTGCTCTTATGCTCAGGTAACACTAGACAAAACAAGAGGAAATTGCCCTTTCTTACGTCATCTTATCGATCCTTCTACAACAAGCCCATAAAAAATATTCTGCGACAACACAAAGGTCGTGAAGAGCTAGCGCATTACATATATACATTTACAGCTCACTTGAAAAAGGTGAAGCTGAGCAAGACTTAGAGAAATTTTAAAGACATATTCTCTTTGATCTTCCCTTTGGTTAAAAAAAATACATACATATAGTAATAATACTACCACTGGACCAAGGCCAAAATACCTCAGACAGACTGCAACACTGCCAAGAGCCAGGACAACTTAGGCATTAAGTATTCTAAGATACTAGCAGAGTAACTTTATATAGTAGGTAGTGAAATGCCAAGGAATATAATTACAGGGAGCAGTACTCATTCTCTTACTAACTGTACTTAAAAAAAAATCTTACAAAAAGTAATTTAATAGTTGACTTCTCATACCAAACCAAAATAAATACCAAAGAATCCTCCTTGGAGAAGAATAAATTAGGATAAAAAAAATAAGGTAAGCTCTTAAATAAAACCCCTCATGTTGCCAGACCAGTTCCTTCTCAGATAAATCTTAATTATAATCCCATAGCTGCAACAGCATTACAACATTTAAACTGAAACTGGTATTTCCCTGAACATCTTTATTCCCTAAAACAAGAGAGATGTTAAGAGCATGGAATACATATGCTAGTTAGGAGCGTGAAATAACTCTCCCTCCAACCTTTCACTAACCTAATCCAATCATAACAGAGAGGCATCAGGCCATCGAGGAGCTGCCCCGGCCTTCTGATCAAAGGAGGAACTAAACTTCACCATCAGAGAACCTCTCCCTCAAAGTCAATACAAGTGGCACAACTACCTGCACCAGTCTATTGCATTATGACGGACACTGAAAACCAGTTCATTTATTGCTTACATTTAAGCCAAGAAACACTTTGTTAAGACATACGTAAAAACAAAAGAACGGCATTTCTTAAACCAGAATATTTCGGATAGCCTCAAGATTGACAAACCTAAGATCTACTAATTTTCACAAGCACGCTTTTTGACTCTTCTCATTTCCCAGCTCTTACGCATGACAGGATTAACACTGTTTAGGTTCACAGTAGTTTATCGTCTTTTGCAAATCAAATGAATATACTCACTGCTATTACTGCTGCTCTGCAACTTCAGCTTGCTTTTTTCTTTGGCACTCCTGCTAAGAACACCATTCGGTTTTACTTCTTCCTCTGTATCACCCTTTTTTTTCTGCAAATCATTTTGTTTCTTTTTGTAAGTTGGCTTGGGCTGCCGTTTAGTCCTTTGCTCTGACTTGCTCTCGCTTTCATCAGAGTCTCCGCTCTCAGAGCCAGACTCATAAGTTCTTTTTGCTTTTCTCCTAGGGTGCTTATCTTCTTTCACAAACTTATCTGCCAGGATTTTACTATCTATGTTATTCTGCAAATCATTTGATGTAGAAGCTATTAAATTGACAGTACATGGCTTAATAATTTCTGAAACACTGTTCCCTGAATTTTCTTTTTTATTAGTGTTTTTATCTTCCTCCGAATGTCTTGTTAGCCAAGCCTTTTTCAGTTTAGTGTGGTAGTTTGGCTGACTTGTCTGGGAAGTCTGCCCACTGCCTACAGAGTTTGCTTTGTTTATTGTGTTACAGACGATAGCGCTGTCTAGGGAGAGAGAGGTTGAAAATGTCTGATTTTTCACAGAGTTGGACTCGGTCTCACTGGTGTTACTACTTTTAAACTGAGCTGCAGCCAATGCCGCCTTGTGCTTTTTCAAGTGGACAAAATCGGTCGAGGCGGAGAATCCCGAGCCGGGCTGCGCGGCGCTCCCGGCCTTGCCACCGCCTGGCGTAACCGGAGCCGCGGTGCTGGCCTTGCACTCGGGGGCCTGCGCCGTGGCCTGACTCACGGCTCTCGAGGCAGCACACTCCAGCGGCGTGCAGGCCAGGCCCGTGCTCGATAAGGAGTAAGTCACTTCTGAACTACCCCAGCTCGACACGCTGGTAGTTATAGCTGCTGATGTGGTTACATCCGTTTTGGTACTGCAGTTCATAGCTGCGGTGGGGGTGACAGAGCTAGGAAGGCTGCCTTGCGAGACAGCTGGAAATTTCTTTTCATACTGTGTGCGAGTACTGTCTGAGTTCATATTTGGCAGAATGACTCTCCCAGTCTCTCTGGCTTCCGCTGTTTTCAGGCAATCTGTTTGATTTGTCACAGCTGAAGATCTCTCGCTAACTCGGTCTTTGGAAGCCGACTGCATTACTGGTACGCTATCGTATTTCGTACTAGAAGGAGGACGTACAATAACAGATGCTGTAGCCGACTGTGACTTTCCACTCATTCTTTCAATGTGCCATTCCACTTTTTCATTATTTGGGGCATTATTAGACTTCCATATTTCTGACAAATTTTGTTCAGAAATGCCCTTGTAAACTGTCTGAGCTTCCTTCGGTTCAGGTACTAAAGTGGGTGGCTTTTGTAATTCCTGTATTTTGCCGCCACCAGTGTTAACAGGTTGAACAGGAGTTAGAGTCGGAGGTGACAGGCTGCTGTAGCTGCTTTCCTTCTTCTCCAGGTTCTGGTGAACTGGGGGGTGAAACACTGGGGCTCTGTGCAAGGCAGGCATACTCCGGAGTGTGTTTGAAGATGAGACTGACAGCTGAGTAGGGCTCCTGCTGTCACTTCTAAAAGAAGTCACCGAGTGAGACTGCACTGACTGTGAAAGCTGCTCAGCTATCTTGCTTGCAGAGCCTTCACTCTCTGGTTGGTGCTTTATTAAAGGGGGAGGTTTGGAAAGAGAAGAAATGTAAGAAGGGAGAGACTGGGGACTAGCTGCTGTCGAAGGACAGTTAGTCTGCTTATCGACATAGACATTTGAAGCTTCCTTGGATGGGTAGGATCTTGGTGGTTCATTTACTACGCTGTTAGACAGGGTGGTGAAATAGTTGCTCTGTGGCAAACTCTGTGGAACCGAATGCTTCATTTTATACAGTTCTGATACAGAACGCTCTGCATCTTTGTCATATTTTACCGAATGGCTTTTGGGACTCGAAGACAAGGATGTTACCCTGGAATAGTTCTCTCTCTCCCCCTCCAGTGCCTTTATTTTAGCTGTAAAAGGAGCAACTTCAATACTTTCTTGGAGTATTCGCCTGTGTTCTTCTTTGTATTTGCTCAGTCGCTCCCCAGTCTCCTGCGGTGGCCTTGGCAGCTGGTTCAACATTGGATCTGCAAAATGTCTGTGCATATGGCTCTCCTTTGCTGTCTGCGTTCTGCTTTGCTCTAGCTCGGTCTTTATGGGTGCAGTTGTAACGGAACGTAAAGGTTCAATGAACGCTTTCCTCTCCAGTTCTCTGTTTGGAAAAGGTTAAGCAGACACAGTTTAGTCTGAATGTACTGCAACAAGCTAAACAGGACCTTTCTTCCTGAGCTCCAAAGTTATCTATTAACACAAAATAAACTTTTCTTTATATTAGGTACTATTTTCTTAAGTCTTCAGATGACCCAGAAACTCAAGTACCACTCAAATTTAACAGAGCAAAGTCCATTTTGTGGCATGCTGACAAGCCTTCCTACATCACCAGCACCCGCATTTGCAAATAAACTACGACCAAGCTAAAAGACAACATCAGCTGCTGAAATTTACAGTCTCCTACTACTCTGCTTACAGCTCGCACACAGAGGTAAGCAACAGCAAACTTACTCTTTGTGATGCTCTACTATGCTTTTGGACAAGGGCGGACTAGAATGCGTTGTCAGCTTGAGAGGCCGGAGGGGATCTGCGCTGGATGGTCTCACAGGAATGTGACTCAGTAAACCGAGGCTGTCGGCTGAGGTCACAGGGGTGGGCTGGTGCAACCACGGGCTCGGAGTATTCTGTTAACAGCAACCAAACCAAACAAATCACATTTCAAAATAATCTTGGGACCTTCAGCATAGCATCACAAGAGATACTGTATTTCAAATCCTACCAGTGACCAGAATGAAGTAATTTATTTCAGCATCAAATCACATACAGTAAATAAAATGTAACTTTTAAAGTCACTTTTTGACCAACTGGGACATCTCTTCGTACTTCTCTCTAGATGTACAGCACACAAAATAGTTAACATAATCCACAAGCATTCTTAGGACAGTTTAACTTTTAAGTATTTGGCATGATTATGCCATTTCTAGAACTGCACCTCAAGATCTTTCATTGAAATTACCAAACCAGTGACAGTCCGACAGCACTTAACTTCAGCTCCTAGTATACAGACCATTCACTAGCTGTTCAGTGAACTGCAAGAACTATTTCTTTTAAAAGACACACATGGCTGAGTATTTCTTGAAAACAATTGCATCTGAAACTACAAAAGAAAGCCTAATATAAGGGGTATAAACAGCTCTTTTCTGGTTGCTTCCTCCCTCCCCCTCCTATGACCAATGATTAAATATGATAATCCTAATTAATCGCTTTATTTGACCAAATAATTTTATATAGAATAACTTCATAAACAGCATACTATTAAACCATTGACTATGTTACGGCATCTTTGCACTGTATACCTAAGTACTCAATAGTCAGGCAATACCAATTATTAGCCAAGTCTTAACCACCTCCTCATTTACACACACCACGATTGCCTTAAGAAATTTTTTTTTCAAAGAAAGTTGACTACTTGGGAAGCTTCTGTTTGCACATCATCCCTGAAATGTCTGAAACAGCCCTGTGAACCAGATCAACAGCAGTTCTCAGTCTTTATTTCTCTTTCATCCTCCAATTCAAGACCTGCTTACAAGAAACACATACTGCCTAGTGGACTAGGAAGAAAGGAACAGCGCCTTGGTGGGGAGTGGTGGTCCCCAACCTGTGCTGGGGACAGGGACAGGGACAAGCAGAGCTCCTGTGCGCATCCCAAAGCCTCTGAGCCCTGCTCCAGCCCAGCTCCCACTGCCAGCACCTCGGCCCCTCCTCTGCTCCCAGGGGCCTGCGCAGCCCACCCTCTCTTGCTCCCCAGCCCACGTGACTCCCACTTGAGAACTGCTGCAGCAGGAGAGCAGCAAAGAAAGCTCTTGTGACACATGCACAAACTACAGAACAGATGTGCAGGTGCTCTGACTTTGAAGTTCTCGTTTCTAGACTTTTGAATATTTAAACCAACCTCTTGGGTTTTGCACTAACAGTTTTAGTGCGCGCATTTCCTACATCAGGAGTTCCCGCATTGCGGTGAGTTCCCACGAATACCCTGTAAGCTGCATTAAAGTATTAGGCAAAAGAGGCCCATCACCTTCTCCCTGGAGAAGAGGGGGAACATCTGCTTGGGCAGCAAAGACTGCCCAAGCAGCCTCATGACCCCACCCGTAGCCATGGAGGTCCAGCCCACAGACGGGAGCTGCACCGGCACCCGCAGGTGCTAGAAGACGTGGGCTCGGGGACACCCTTCCTTCCTTGGGCACATCCGCGTGGCTTGGTCCCGAGCCGAGGGGGCTGTTGCTGAAACACGGATCCCTCCCTACAAGGATGGCAATCAGGCAAACCGCTTTTGGGAACACCCATTCTGAGGTTCTGAAGATATATTTAAAAAAGGCCGCCAGTGCTAGAGCCAGAAGACAAGTCACCACAAGACAATTGCCACATATCAACATAATTAAAAAGCTACGTGTCTCAGTATGCATGGCTGCATACTTCAGACAGCCAAAGAGAAAACAGTCTATCATAATGGATCTTCAAAATGGACTTCAGTATGGGGTGGAGCAGGTAGCAACATGAAAAGATAAATCCACCTATAGCTTTCTCTTAGGCTTTTTCTCCCTTTTGCATTTGATTTTATCTCATTTTAGATCAAACTGACTTCATATTACAAGGCCGGCACAAACTTTATGTTTGGGAAGACTCAGCCACAATGATTTGGCTATTCCCAAGAATGAGGTTGAGGAAAAATAGTTTTCTCCATGATATACAATAAAAACAAAAAATCCCCCAAAACTTAATCATTCAGAAGCTCCAAGCCTTGATGCAAAGGCTTTCAATTTGACAGAAGGACCAGTGTCAGTGACATGCCTTTTGTAGTCCCTGTGAAAATCTGCCCAAATTAGGCCAAGTTTTAAGCCTCTAAAAATCAGTATGCACATGCTCAGTGGAGGTTTGATTGAAGCTGGCAGCAATGCTCTCCAAAGCTTCTGTCTGAGCTGCACATGCTTCCTCGTACACTGTTCCTGTAAGGTGTCTGCGAAAAGCATGCTGTCTCCAAGCCTGCAGGAGCTGAGAAAACTTTTCCCATAATTGCCGTGTCTGCCTGCCAACCACCACCGCAGCACTGGGAACTAAGCTGAAAAGCACAAACGATTTCTCCTGAGACTTCAGTGGTTATACGCAGCACAGAGACAGAGCAATCGCCCTGACCTGAATACAGAGGAGCAGAAATCAGATATGAAGGCAGGGATGTGTGTAAAGAGGAACAGAAGGGGAGAAAAAGATAAGCCAGGAGAAGGTACACAGATAGGTGTAAAGTAAGACAAAAGACATAGAGGTGGAGGGGGCAAGAAAGATTTATCAGTGCTACAGGGTATTTCTCTTCATAACTTCTAACTGAATTTAGGATTCCTTCATCAGGGTCAGCCTCTCCCCATTATCCAACAAGCATACAGGAAATTTAACTAGGAAGATGACCGTCGCACTTCTTCCAGTATTTAACCCATCTGATGTTTTTCATGGTTTAAAATAACAAATATTCACTCTGTGGACTTAAGGTCTCAAACCAGCTGGTTGACCTCACTTGGTCATAAGCTTAAAACCTAAACATTTCATCTCACTTTAAAACATTCAGGAAATCAAGGTCCTGAAGAACTCTCTACTCTTGTACACTGTGAAACAACAGTATTACTAGATTTCCATTTCTAGTTCTATCTCTCTGCAAAAACACAACCTTACTGCATACTCAGTGACACAGTTAGAGGACTAGCAAGTTTGTACCTAGAAAACTATTACTGGGGAGACACCAGCCTCAACTAAGAATGTAGTTAAATCAGCACAACTTACCCTTCTCATGGAAGCCTCCGCGTTAACAGGCGTTTCGGGGTGGACCCATTTCGAGGAGGGCAGACCGAGTCCTGAGTAAGCATGTGTTCCGTTTGGGTACTGCCAAATAATTGGATAAAGCCCTAGCTGATTATAGGAAGCAGAAGGATGAGCTTGTCCCAGAAGATGTGGAGACTGGTGTTGTAACATCTGTTGCTGCTGCTGGTGTGCTAATGCCAAATGGCTTAAGCTGCTAGCATGAGCAGTCTCTAGTCGTGGATGGCCACCCAGCAAGGAGGCGGTAGGCACTCCGGGCAACACTGCAGGAAGTAGATGAGGGTGATGAACAGAATGGTGAGATGCGGTACTAAGAGGATGAGTGTTAATAGCGGACAATGGAGTCTGAGTGGAAGACCCAGATAGCAGATGGGATGAACCAGTTAATGCAGGATGATGAGCATTTGGATTTAAACAGGTTCGGTGGGATGAGGAATGCAGCGGATAATTATGCTGATGCAAATAAGGTGAAATGTGATTAGCTCCTGTTTCTTGTCCAATCAGAGTGGGGTCCCTGTACACTGTGAAATGTTCGTTCTTGTCAATGATAAGAGGACTTTTAGTAGCTTCTAGAGCACTAACTCTAGCTGGAACTGGATGGAAACTAGACCTTGGCAAATCATGCTCACTTTTATTGGCTGACTTTGTTAATCCAGTAGCATGGCTGTTTTGGGAACTAACCTTAGACTTCACAGTATCGGAAGATTGGGTGAATTTAGGCTTAACATCAGGTGACTTTGTTTTAGGATGATCAACTGAAGCACTAGGTTTTGACTTCACAGAATCAGGGACTGGACTTTGTTTATGTAGTTTACTTTCTTCTGCTAGAGAAGCTACATTTAACGAAGATATAAATGAGCCGTACGGCACTTTCTCTTTTTCAGGATTTAAATGTTCAGTTATTGATAAGGTTTTCACAACCCCAGGTTGTATCAAATCCGTCTTGTTAACAATATTGCTCACCCAACTTTGATCAGTTTCCTGTTTTCTTGTTTCAAGGAAATTTGCATTTGCAAACTGCTGTTTTAAATCACTGCTGTGAGATTCTATTTTCTGAACCGTCTGCAAACCAAAGGTACTTGCAGCATTATCCTGGCTCTCCTTCTCAGCGTTGTTTTCATTAGTTATATCAACAACACATTTTGGAGTTGGAGGTCTGGGTACGAACTGCTCATTTTTTAATTCCACAGCACGATGTTTTTCTGCACTGCACTCTTGAACGTGTGGATCCTTGGCGTTCTGCTCATAAGGTGTTGGCTGCTCTGCTGCATGGAGTGAAGACTTTTCCTGCTGATCTAAGACAGATGACTTCAGTCTTTCTGTCTCTTCACGTTTTTTATCCTCCTGTATTTCATCCCATGGAGACTGCCTATCTGTTAGTGTCTGTTCTTCTAATCCCTCAATAGTTTGGGATTTTCCTTCTTCTCCATTTATCTTTGAAGCATTCTTGCTTTTTAACTCATTTTCTGAATTTTGCTCTGAGGACGAATCTGTTAATCTTTTATTTGAAATTTCTGAGTCACTGCTCTCAGAGTAATCTGAGATATTGTCTGTCCGCAGTCTCTTCATATTTAACTTCTTTTCGTCCTCTTCAGGTTTTCTTCTTTTACTAAGGAAGTGTTTATTTTTGTTTTTGGGATTTTCTGTAAATGAGAAAAACAAATCTATTATGCTTGCACTCTAATATGGTTTGAAGAATCTCCCCCTTGCTTTCCAGTAACTGCTCTTACCTCCTCGACCAATATAATCGTATCTCTCTTCTTTCATCTTCTCTTCGTCAGGCATGCTGCTGTCAGAGCCTTTCCTTTTGTTTGGCCGAGTATTGCGCTGCTGCTGGTGCTGGTGAGAATTCTGTTTTGGTGCTGCAGTTTGGGAATTCATTGCTGGTCTGGGACTATTTGCTTGCGCACGTGTATAATGACCCTAAAATTAATTTTGTAATTAATGACTTAACACAATTTTGATTAGTGACTTTAAACATGTATATTTACTATTTGCAATATACAATAATACTTAGGTAAAATGAGAAATATATCTACGTGAACTGTGTTGCTGTTCTGGTTGGAACGAGACCTTCGGCGTGAAGTAATGCCAATATTTTCACCTTTCAACAAAGAGTGAACAACATCATCTAGAAAGGTCATCTGAACCATAGAAGGATCAACATTTTGAGGTTCTAACACCTGGTTATTAAAAAAGAAAAACAATAATCAGCAGATGTTCAGATACTATCCAATTTATAGTTTCTGTATCAGTGTTCATGATCAATATCTAGTCTATTTTGTGTGTTAAAGACTAATCAGAGAAAAGTCTACTCAATCTTTGCAAGCAGGACTGAGGTAGAACTTCTCAAAGGCTGGGAACACAGCAAAACCGAAGCATTATCATTTCATTGTAAAGATAATTCTGTCCCCCTCCCCTTTTTTTAAGTTACCACCATCACCACATCACTGCTCCTTCCATTTCACTGAAATGCAAATTTCAAATTAAAAGACACTGAACTCTTTATAGAGCATAATCCTTAAGGAACAATTAAAATACATAAACTATACAAAATACTCATATATTTCATATATTATAAAATGTATTGCAGAAACATATTACAATATTGCTTTCAACAGCAGCAAAACTGTTGAAAGACAGGAACCAAAACGACTAGAGAGAAGCCTAAGACTTCAGGAGTGTTTCTAGTGACGGGAGATATTTCAGAAAGAAATATTAAACAGATCTTTAATTAATGCTTCACAAAGTGAAAAGCTGGTATTTGGGAAAAATAATGAGAGCAAATGAAGGGAAAAGAGTGGACTTGAGCATTAGACTAGACAAATTTATATTGTCGCATATGATTTTGTCAGTCATTTCAAGGCAGACAGGTCATTTACTACATCAACACTGAGTCATTACTTGGGTGTCCTGAAATAAGATTCATTACTGCCACTAAAAATACCAGTATTCATTCTTTTCATAAAGCCGACTTCAGAAATACAACTAAAACCCACCACAGTAAACGTAAATTAAGGTGGCAGTAAATGCTTAATGCAGTAAATTACGGAACATGGATACTTCAATTGTTTGAGAAAAGCAGTTGTTACTGGAGTGCTACAAGATTTTAGAGTTGAGAAAAGAAATTCTAAACAGAGCCGACAGGGAAGACCAGTTCTTAAATTTAGATTGCTTCACTTCAGAGACTAAGCTAGTCAAATAAGGACAACAGAAGGAAAGCAAAACTGTAGGGCTGGAATTAATCATATAATTGCACAAATGTTTAGCTTCAGTATTAACTGCTAGTCCAATGGAAAGACATGCTGCATTTTCCAACACAATAAGCAATAGATTTTCCCTGCTGGAAGTGAGCAGTTCAGTGCATTTCAGAGCATCACAAAAAACATTAAAGCTCCCAATACGCAGTTCACTTGGGGCTTGTTTTCTGAGTATCATATATCAAACTCACCTGGTCATTCATAACAACCATAGTGCGAGTGAAGAGATCATGATGAGTAATTATACCAGTAAACCACTGGGTGGCAGAATCCTGTCTGTATACTCTCACCCTATAACCATTTAAGGAGTATGGACCTTTAGAAGAGGAAGAAATAAAAAAGCCATTGAGGAGTTCAGAAAAAAAAAAGTATAAATAGTTTTTCCATCATTTTAAGCTTCATAGCACAATATATAATGCGAATGGCACTGACAGCAAACTGCAAGTGCTTCTGGCACAGCACTGCCTGTGAATTTTACTTTTATTCAGAAAGACATTTTGAAATGCAAATGGCACATTTAAGTATGCTTTAAGGTCAATTATGCTAACATTTTCAACATACAATTTTCTTATCTAACTAAATCTTTTTGCATCCATAATGACAAATGATGGGAAAATTCCTGCCTACAAACAGTAACCATAGAGCAGTAATCTAGGCTCTAGAAAGGCTAGAAAGTGGCAGCAGCAGGTTATACAGAAGCTATTTAATAGGCTAGTCACATGCCCATTGCTTTGCTGGCAAAACAATTTAGATCTTGGTGTTTAGGCTCTACATCTGCCAAGTCTTTCCCATAAGTAACCACAGAGTTTCTCTCTGTTACAGCAGTTCAGAAAGGCAGTTGAGTGATCCAATCCCTACTCACGGCCCCACAAAACATTTAAAAATGCATACACTAGTAAGACTCTAGCTCCTGCTTTAAGATGTCAAGTGCAAAGAAACCCTGTGCACTGTCCCTTCACCAAGATCAATTTAATTCGTCTCCGCAAGCCCACTTTTGGAGGTAGGGGGGAGGACAGTATAACACAGTACTCATTTTACAGCTGTAAGACCCAGATACTGAGGTTCAACAGTTTTCTTCATGTTCATTGCCTGTCTTATCAGGAGGATCCTACGTCTCATTGCAAGGATTGCTTCTGTAGCATTTATACACTCAAGCGATGCTGCCACCAAGTTCAGTTCTAACTGTGCGAGTTTCACTACTTCCACAACTAAATCCCAGGTCCCCGAGCCAGCGTGCAGGAAATGAAGTAAAGCCAACTAGCAATAACCTATGAAAAGCCCAGTCCAAATGATTTGCTTAAGACTTGCACAGTTGCATAGGCAAGGATAGACTACAACCCCTGCGGCTCTCCTGAAGATCATTCTTGCTGGCCCCTGCCTCATACATTAAGCAAGCTCAAATGTCTGCAACAACAGGCCAGGATCTTAGAGGCGACAGCTTGCTCCACTAAAACACCCATATCCACACCAAACTGGGTCCATCATACACCCTGCATGAGAAAGCAGTGAGCGATCATAAAGACTACTTTGAATGCCAACATCTAAGGGATCAACTGGAAGTGCAAAAGCAGCAATAATTTAGACTTTTTCAAGTGGTTTTTGCAACCTTAGCATGACCTTTTAAAACACCTTTTGCATGTCATTATCCAGGACTTAAAACAGACAGTTGAAAAACAGAAACTCCGTCCTACTGTCCCCCACAGCCACATCACTCACTGCGTAGCTGGGACCTCGTGGCCCACTCGCCCACTGCCACCCTGAGCTGCAGGAGCAGCTCATCCAGGAGCACGTGCAGGCTGCACAGGCACGGGCCAGAGCAGACCAGACCAGCGTGGCCAGCGCACCCCGCAGATGCACAGGGACAGGAATAGAACAAGCCACACGCTGAGGTCTCGCATTCCTGGCCTTGGACCAGACTGGGTCCCAGGAGGACACACTTCCTGATGGCTACTCTCCAACCCTTCCTCCTTACGCCCCTGCAAAGTGCCTCTCTTTCAGCCTTCACCCTGCTGGCTCTCTGACCCGACCGCCTTCTCCATGTCTCCAGCTTTTCATGGCACTCCCAACGCTCCTCCTCATGCAGCCAGTCTCAGTTCATTAACTTTTGTCCATGTCTTTTTGCCCAACGTTCCCCTTCCTATCCCAGCAACTCCTTGCTTCCATCCTTCTGTCATCTCCACAATGATTTTCGGTCTCAATTTCTTGCATAACCAGCCTCTCCTCTGCTCCCAGCTTTTGGTCTCATTTTAGCATTTTCAGCTCCAGGCCCCTGGCTCCCAAGCCCTTCCCCAGTCTCCTCAGTTCACAAGCTCCATCCTTCCTCACCCACAAGCTCCCAGCTTCTCGCGTGTTCCTCTGTACTGACACAGTGCCAAATCCTTTCCTCTTACTCCTTGTTCTAATCGGTGTCTGTCCTTCATCCCAGCTCTTATCCTATCTGGTTTTAAATTAGCCTGTAGCTACCTTTAAAGACCATTTTTCTTTCATGCTGCTGGGGTGTCCGGAAGAGGGAGAAAGATTAAACTGCGGTCACACGACAGTTCAGCTCCAGGCCAGCCCAGCCCAGCCGCAAGCAGCCATTACAGGAAGAGCCTGGCTTTGTCTCTAGTCCCTGGCTGAATCATGCTCAGCTACACAATGTTGAAACAGCATGTGCAGCACTATCAGGAAATATCATCGGGGCTGAAGCATACTCAGTGTTTCAAGAGATTATTATATATGCAGCCTCAAAGACTGTACTGATAATAAATCTAATAAGGAGAAAAATTTCAAAGATTTTAATTGCTAAAAAAAACCAAAGACGCTTTACTGAGTATGTTCCTTGAACTGTTTTTTATTTTTCCCCAAAGCTTTCAATTCAGCCACATTTGGGAGTTGCTTTTTTAGCAAGGAAGAAACTACTTTCCTGCCAAACCTACGATCTCTACTGCAAAGCATGCTGCTGTGACTGCCACCCAAAGCAAAGGTCACCAGGGCCAAGTTTTTTCTTCAGTCTCAGTCTTGTAGGCAATTCAACAGATTTTACTAAAATTCCCCCTCCTAAAACTGATGTGTTTCTTTTCAAATATTTGGAACTGGATTTCGATGTTCTTCTCTGTGATTCTGCTTTCTTCAGCAAAACTGTGTTTTAACTGCAACAGTCAAAATAGAAAATAGTAAGATACGAGATGATGACTTTAGCACTGCAGACAAAAAGGAAAAGGCTGGATCCTAAAAACATTCTGGAGGATGAAGAGAACATTGTATCAACCTTAACAGATGCATGTGAACAGGATAGAAGTGAAAATGTTGCCTAAGCTAAAGGGAACAGGAGAACGGTAACACGGAGGAGGTAAAGAAAAACAGAATGGAGGGCAGGAGAAAGGAAGGCTTACATTATTGGCTTACAGTGGCTAGCTCAACTAGAGGGCTACCCTCAAGCCACTGAAGACTTGGGCAAAATGCAAAATCTCGTTTCTGGGGAGCACAACGCGGCCCTGAGCGCACATGACAGCAGTGGCTGCCAGCTGACCCGGTCCCACGGGGCCGAGCGGCGTCACCGCAGCAGCCCTGGGCCGCGGCCCGGCACAGCGGGGGACCCCCTCGGGGCTCCTGCGCCACTTGACGTGAGCACCCAGATCTGAGCCCCAGCCCTGGCTCAGACAAGGCGGGAGGGAAGGGTGCCAGGCTGCGAGCATGGCGACATTTGCTTCACCTCTTCATGTGAAATACTCCTCATATGGTGAGCCTCTAAGCATCCAAACAGCTGCTTGATAAACTACATAATTTATATATTTTTTTAAACAAAAATACGCTTTCTGGAATGATGAGATGTAAATGAGTTCTGTGGATGATGCACCAGCAGTTTCATTTAGATGACTATTTTGATGTTGCTGGGGCTTTGTTACAGTGTTGATTCTTCACTAGGGTATACAGGGCCTTTTATAATTGTCTTTTTATTGTTACTCTAATGAAATACATTAAACAAGCTCAATTCTCGTTTCCTTTTTATGCAGCCCTAACTTGATTTCTCATCACCTCTCAAACCCATTTTGGCTGCAAATTTCATCAACAGACTATTGACTCATGCTGTATCTGATGATATAATGATAAAATCTAAAATGACTAATACGGACATACCAAATACTACCTCCACAAGTGAGCACATTGCTTTTTTCAGCACCCTTTCTCTGTGGCCCGTAAGAATAATTATATCTAGACAAATTAAAAACTCCACAAAAGGAAAGACAAAGTATTCTACCATAACTTCAATATTACACTTACCATATTCCTTTGGTCCTCTAATCTCAGTTTTATCAAAGAAAGCAGACAACAAGCAAACCTCAGTCCCATCTTTAAAACATCAGATTTACTGCTCCCCTCCCAATCCTAACTTACAGAGCAACTACTTAAGCATTTTTGTCCCAAAGTTGCTTTATTGTTTAGCTAGGGATTTTAGCCCAGACCCACTGAAATTAGTTTCTGCCTCCCACTGCCAGGCACCTAAATGCCTCTGTAGAGCTGGCTATCAGTCCTGCAAAAAGTTAATGAACATACTACAATGTATAGAATACTAAAAGTATTAGCAAGGTTGGATTAAAATAATTTAATCTATTTCATACTAGTTTTCACATAACTCGTACCTGCAGTGTAAAAACCCGACAACTGTACGGGCTTGCTGCAACCTTGCAGTATCAGAACTGAGTTACAAAATCTTAACTGATTTAAAAGGTACTTTTCAGTCTTGGAGGGGGACAAATCTCAAAGTATTATTCATCGGTGACAAAAGTGTGAAGAACCACAAGCACAAACAACTGCACGCTAACCTCTCCTGCTCCAGGAAGCCACCACACGCAACAATAACAACAGCAGAGCACATCACAGTTTTAAATAGGCTAAAAGGGGTGGAGTTGCCATTCATTTACTGGTTTCCAGAACAAATTTTAGTAAAATATCTACAGACTAATGATTTTCAGCTTTTACTATAATCACTGAGACATCAAACAAGTTAAGAACAGTCTGAAGAAGTTATGCACAGCTTCTTACATAGTCTTGTTCTCTTGTTTTAGCAAACACTTCTAAAGTACCGAGTTAGAAATATATTCTCCACTGTACCACAAATGCTGTGGGACAAATGCCACGTAACTAACGGCCTTAAGCTAGCTAACACAGAATAAAAATAACACAATTTCCCAAATAATTACCTTGCATAAAAATCTCCTGAACCTTTTGTTCCTTTACCCAGGCTTTTACCTCCTCATGTAACTGCGGGTTATCCCTGAGAACTGGGTTTAGACTGTCTACGTCGTCCTAAAGTAGAGATTAAAAAAAGAACCATATGTTATGTTTATTTGCAACATTTCTGTTTATTTTCCTAAATATATTTTAGAGTACGGTATTAAGTAGTTTGATGCAATTTTACTGATTCCCTACAAATCCCTATGTTACTTTTAGAAAAATCTTACAAGTGCAAGATACTGCTAAGAGTTATTTCACGGGTTCACAGTATGTCAGATCCTGTATGTGGCCAGACTTATAAGCTATTAATAGGATCACACTTTCATAAATACTGTCTTACTACAAGCTAAAGTTACCCTTTAAAGAATTCAATGTTTACAGGTATGCAGCAAGAACTGTTTAAGTAGTGACAAAAAGAATCAAGAAAAAAATTCTCCTTGTTTCGCATATTTGTAAAATTTAATATGGACATGCATATTGAACATAAACATACATGTACAGGTTTAAAAACATAAAGATAATTCATAAAACATACCTGTATAATAAAAGAAACAAACGCCATTACTAATTTTCAAATATGCAGGCCTTCGTTAACTGGCTAATTTAAAAATTAAAACACATCTTATTTGATCTCGATTTTGTTGGAAAAGATTCTTTACTATCTGAATTAGAGACACTACTTCTGGGTAATTAAGACATGCTTGGTGGCACTGTCCTCACAGCAAGGAAACACTACACAAAAACCTGTTTTGTACCCTTGAAAGCATGGCTTAAATCATCATCTGGACTCTTATAAATCTATTTCTCTATTTCAGAGCGCACTTGCTATTTCTGCCTTGAGATTTGTGTCAGAGAAATAAAGCTGCTCGGCAGGTTGGTGACTCCTAGTGCAGAAGGCGGCCCTGGAAATCCGAGAACTGAAGGAACATTCGCTTGTGTTGAAAGAACTTCAGACAGAGCTAAAATAATCAGAGATTCTCAACATACAAAATGTAAAATGTTTTATCAGTACTGCAATCGAGATCAAGTAATTTCTTCCCTTGATCTCAAACAAGTTCCTTGATGTCTCACGACTTATTATGAAGAGCTTCAGCCATAGAATATAAGACACAACCAACACTCAGGGAATTGTTCATTGCTGCCAGGCCCTCAAATGACATTAGTGATTTCTCTCTATTCGTCCAGATGAGATTCTTCCTATTAACTCACTATATCACAGGCTCTCTATTTTAAATTCAAAACTCATTTCCGTAAAGGTTTGCTATTCTCTATCACAGAGAATGCATCAATGCTTCAACTATTAGAGAGAATTACTGCTACCTTTCCTACGGTTTTCAGAAAGGATACACCATCAGATCCAAAAAGAATGGTCGTGATGACCATTACAATACATGTGATGTGGAACCAAGTAAAAGTGAAGAGGAAGACCAACAGGACCCCTGCCACCAGGTTACAAATACCATTATGGCAAATATAGGGCTAACATTATCAGAGGCACAAAAGAGTCCATAATAGCATTCATTCAAGAATAGCAGAGTAGCAAAATGCTTTCTTTCCTGAGGCAGACTAGAAGAGGTGTATTAGCTGTTTTGCTTTCATTTGCAAATCCATCTTCGGATTTGATCCCAAAGCCAGATGCAGTAACATTGGAAAGAGGGAATGACTTCCCAGGGAACCCAACAGACTATTTGGCTTTGGAGTCATACGATGAACATTCATCTGTCTTCCTCCCCTCACACCCTCCTTCACAGCAGCTGCAGGAGGAGACGAGCATGCAAGAGATTTCCTTCCCAAGCATCTCCCCTCTTGCATCGATAAACATTACATCTAAGCAATGGACTGAGACATTGCAATACTGGAAAGTCTAGCTGACTTAAAAATGCAACCGAGCATGCATATATTGTACAATTCCTCCAGTCCCGTTGAAAAAATTAGTATCTTGATTCTAAGACTATACACATTGATCGGGGACCCAGAAATCAAATCTGTTACTCTAAAGTTATTCTGCTCAGATGATGAGGTCTTTAGGCAAAGTTCTCAAGCCTTTTCTTCGTCCTGAAACACACTATTTATAGATCAGCTCTGTGTCTGGAGACAATACACACTGGCATTCTTCTTTCTTTAGACTCCACATCCTTCTGAAGCATCTTTGCCTTCTTTGAACTTGACACCGAGATAACGATGAATCTACAGACAGAACATTAGAACCCTTCTCGTTCTATTCAGATGCATCAGGCTTATCGGTATCTTAGACTGAAAATGTTTAGTGCAAACACTTCTTAGAAAAGGAGACTACAATGTCCATTCTGGCTTTCCTCACTTTTGGAGAAAAATACGGTCAGTGAAGAACCTTAGAGAATACTAGTCCTTCCCTGAGGCTGCACGAAGAGAGTGGCTCAACTTTGGACAGATGGAAAACAGCAGTGGAAAGCAAGAATGTGTCCCATGTCCCACCCCCCTCACCAAACCGAACCAATGCATCAAGGCAGCTATCCTACTTCGATACTAACAGATACACTAGGTAGGTATTACTATGTACGATATTAGTACCTCTCTACAGTTTTAATAAAAAAAAAAATAGCTGGACAACAGATAGTAAGAGACTACTTTTGCTTCATTATCCAGTCCCTGCTCAATCCCTGCTTTTGTACAGACATAGCCAAGACTACTTGTGTGTCAAATTTGCTTTAATAGCTCACCCTGTACTACTATTCATCAACAGAGAGGAGATGAGCCAGAAAAAGCACAAGAGAGGTCAAAGATCCATAACAAGAACTGCACCCAGGTGTGACTGGGATTGTGCACAGGATACCACAGAGAATCCAAGGTTTCTGAAAAAAATTATCTATACATACATACATATATACATGCACATACACACAAAACACACATTTACTATATCATCAATAACTGTTGTAAAAAATATTCTGCTTCTAGATGTGAATTTGGTATAATATGGTTCTAAAATACCAGTGCATGGAAATCAGTATGGCAAAGCAAAATTGCACCTGACAACTGAAGCTCAATGTCAAGCAATGAAAAAAATGGTTCCTGAAATCTCAAGAATTCTATTATTTCTGGTACATACTACATGTATCCATGGACAAAGGTATGTGCAACATGATGGATTTTGTTCTGCTGTTAAATTTGAAAATCTGCAAAACCAGGATATTTAATTAGATCATGTGTTAAACCATAAGGTGAAACCCTTAAGCACACTGTTTTAGTGCAAACCACAAACTGGGGCAAGTTTAAAAGAAAAGACAGACTAGGCACTGAGCAAAAGGCTGATGACTTGCAATCTCCTCTTGGTACTGAAGTTGAGCAGATGATTCAGCAATAGCCGATCTTTTTCTTTACCCTGTGTTTTTATTGTTCAAGAAAAAATAACTCTGTCTGCTTACAGGGTACTTATTGAACGTTGGCCATTAAGATCCTCATTTTTTCCCCCCTTCTTGGTTGAAGCAGCAAGATTGACAGACTAAGCTGCACAAGGATTGAATGCCCTGTAGGATTTTCCTCTAGTATGTTCCTCATTTGAAGTAGTTTTACTTGCAAAAAAAAAGTCCCTCTCCTAGACTAGTTTTTCCACAAGTTCTGGAACCCCTCCTCCATGAGGATGTTAATGTTGGTTTGAAAGCCTTATGAAATGCAAATCAAAATGCAAATCAAAAAAATGGGACTGCAATTTTCTTTTTTTAAAATCTGCCATATGAAGCTTTTTATACAACTGATACAGTAGTGGCCCTTGCTCCAAGAAAGATTATACACAATACGGGGAAGAAGATACAGAGCCTCTGGGCCAGGAAGATGAGATAGGCACAATCCCTCCCACCCTTCTGGAAGATGGCCACATGGAGCAGCGTGACTATGAGAAACTTCTCAACACATGGCCGGTTCTGCAGATCTTTGCTGCTGTTCTTCTGTCTTTCCACTCTAAAAGACGAATTCACTTCTGATGGAGTGGACTTTCTGCTCAACTGTCCAAATAATATTTGACTTGGCTGTGTGTCTTTTTAGATGAGAATCCTGACCTGCTGGTGATGTGCTAGATTCCTAGGATGTCCTGAGAAGCATAAAGAATTTAATCATTTTCCCAAATGATGAACTGATCCAGGGTTTTTCTGAGTATATTTTTTCTTCTGGTGCAAAATAACAGAGCAGGTTGGAAACTGCAGAGCATACCATCAGGTTAGGATACC
Organism: Dromaius novaehollandiae; assembly: GCF_036370855.1. NCBI lineage: Eukaryota > Metazoa > Chordata > Aves > Casuariiformes > Dromaiidae > Dromaius > Dromaius novaehollandiae. The sequence continues at coordinate 12,614,208 of NC_088103.1, read as the reverse complement.
ACTCTGCTTTAACCAGACCCACTGCTGCCTCTTCCAGCGCTGCTTCCCAGGAACAGGGAATCTTGGTTCAGAGCAACATTTTCAGACAGCTTTTTCATATGAACATAACTTCCCATTCAAAGCCATGGGTGAACAAATGTAGTTCACTTACAAAACCTCTGAATTCTTTTGAGTTACGAATCAAACAGGAATTTCAAAGAGCGCACCCTCAGAAACGCAAGTCGAAATCACACACAGTACTCTCCTTCAAGCCCCAGCCACAAACAAAACACTGTCCGAGACACTAAAAGGCATCCCTGTATATTACCGAATCTGCACATTGCCTCCAAACCAGAAGGTGTTCTGAAAGGTTCAAGTAACTGCAAGCCCCTTTTCTGTTCTGGATGCTGGGACACATCTGCGGTGGGAACACTAGCACATTTCCACAGCTCTCTAACTTTCCAGCAAGACTTGTGATAGCAAAATAAGATGTTTCCTCAACATTCTAAAGTACTTTGAAGTAATTCTTCACAGAAGAGGGCAGAAACAGAGGGCAGAAACAAGTTCATTTTAAGTTGAGAGATGAAAGCCTCCAGCACAAAACAAACTCAAAAATGGATTCAGGGAGCCCCCCGCCTCCCATCAAATCACACAGTTCACGTGCTGCTTAGCAGGATATGGAAACTCCAATGTCGGCTGTCAACTTTTACTTTTCAATGAAGGAAAAGAGAAGAACTGATGATATGTATTATAGGAAAACCAGCACTGGGAAAACAGTAGCTTTTGGCATTTGAAACGCTTAAATTAGAGCCTTGAAGACCAAGTCTCAACACACTCCAAGCATCAGAACCTGCAAACATTTGGAGAAGAGCCTGCCTTGGCCACAGCGTCTCTGCGTTCGGCTTCAATGCATAAAGGACATCTTTTTTGTATCAGCAGAAACTCATTTCAGTCAGTGTTTTACAGAAAAAGACTAAGTAGATTTTGCAGTCCTTAGAAAGGTCAACACCACATTACTCCTCACCATCTGTGGTTTAATTAACTATAGCTTCCTCTGGCTGCTTAGAGGTTTTCTGATGATTTACATTTACAAGACATGAATTAAATGAAAACTAGTATGTAACCAACTTGAGAGGCATCTTTACAATGCTTATACACTAAAAACTGCACAGGAAAATAAGCCTTTCATAAAGTACTTTAATGGTACAGGGACCACATTTAAATTCAAACGATGTAAATGAATTTAAAGATCAATGCATCAGAGGCTTGAACCTTCAGTTTTCTGATGACACGCATTTTACACAGCTCAAATTATTTGCTATCCGAATTTCCCTTTACTTCCAGTAACACAACAATCAACACTGCATTTCAGCCTACTTCATTTTAAGAACTATGTTACTTTGGTGCTCTGTTCAACATATTCCTCCTTCACCTTATCCATATACACTTTGCTCCAAACACATGGTGTTGAAGAATGCCTCAAACACACTAATTTCATCATAAAGATTTGTAAAATGCATATTCATAAAATTTATGTATTTTCTCAAGCTGCAAAATCTTTTTCCTTCTTGTTTCATCAGTGAACACCTTGAGATCATTTTGTATAAAATAAGCCATACTATTTTTTTTTCTTTCGGCACAGAATCTTACTGAAAATTTCACAAGGACCAGGATGACTGCAACAGCAGCCTGCTGACTGCTGCAATGGCCTTCAGAGCAGGGGCAACAAAAAGCCTTGTTTTTAAATTTAGACAGCTGATATCTTATACTATTCCTCTAAAATACAAATGTCATGATTTTCTCCCATAAAAAAAAAGAATGCCTTACCTCCACCTAGCCTCAAATGCACCCAAATCCATGCATCTTTTCACTATTCCTCTTTTTGAAATGTCTGCATGGTTCTCATACTATTTTAATTCCTTGATAACTAGCCTTCTTTTAAGCACTTCCTTTTTCTTTTCTTTGTCTTCCACTGATTATATCATCTGACATACATCTGATTATATCGCTGACCTATAATAATCTCTTTCACTGATTATAACTTTTCTGTTTTTAATAAACTTTATAATCTCAATGCGTTTGCCTTTCTAATATTATCCTGCCTCATGTCAGACAACGAGTGGGGAAAGAAAGAAAGTAAAACAGTGAAATGAAACCTGGATGGGCAGAATACCAAACGTCTCAGCAGAACGTTACCTGTTAATCGGTAACGTCCCTCTGCCATGCTACATCTTCCCAGTGGCAAACAATGACACTCCAACTAAAACACCGAGGAACTGGCACAAGCTGACACCCTGGAATGTATCCGCAGGAGCAGGTGCTGCCACGGGCACGTGGGCCACACCAAAACCCCACAAGGAAATAAGTTTAACTAAGCCTCATCCTCCGCCGTTTCACACATCTTTCTGCATGTATACACAGGCATAAGTCATTGGTGAAGAGCATCTGTGTTTAAAGGGGTTGTTTTCTGCTTTCATTTCTGACAAGTCAAAGGCCACCAAAACCAGAAGTGGTCAGAGGCTAAAAAAAAAAAAAAAGGGGAGGGGGGGCTCATCATACCATGGCAGCTGGTGAAGGAACAGGCGGCTGCAAGCGGCAGGGCTGCGCTGGGCCTCTCGGAAAAGGGGAGAAACTTGCTGCCGCAGGGGCCCGCTCCGGGGAGAACCACGTCATCCAGCCCCCGGGGGGACACGGCCACCTCCTTCCCAGGTGAGGCTCCAAATGAAGGCCAACGTTAACCAGAAACATCACGACTATAGAAGACCAGAAAGTTTTATGGAGAGATCGTAACTTCAAGGTTTCCCTTGAACAGCTTTGCCTGAGCGCAGAGAAGAGGCTTAAGCTGAGCCGGCGCTGTCAGCGTGCGTTACCCCAGCCCACACTTGACCTATTTTCTGCTGCTCCCCCACGCGCAGTCACAATTTGCCTCATTTAAAGCCGGCAGCTGCTAGGCTGCGACTGAGCTGGGGAAGCGGAGCTTGAAGGCGCAATCCTGCTTGTGCACTCGCAAAGCAGTGGCACCCGGGCCTGCGCACAGGCCACCTCGCGCAACACAAACACTCACGGCTTCGAGAGGCTCCACACGCACCGGGAAGAGAGGGACACGCTCTTGTTTATAAATATTCTGGACCACAAACATTTAAGATTACAGGTTATCTTCAGTATATAACAGCAACACCCATGTTCCTATAAATAGATAGTTAACACTACAGAAAAAAAGATAAAGATTTAAAATTCTGTAATTTTTCAACTGCCAGTGAACTCTGCATCACTCAGGAAACATTATCGACAATTACTTTCCTTTTTCTTTTGCTCCCCACTCCTTCCTATACCTAACACTTCTCCCTGCACGCTCCCACTTTCTTTCTAATTTCATCTGTTCAATAATTAAATAGTTGATACAGATTTTAAATTAATTATCAGACGTGAGAATTAGGGGGAATAGGGATGTGCACAACTCTCAGAGTCCCCGTTTCAGGACTGAAAAAGCATCATTGCACTGATTAGTTCACTTTTGGAAGAGTAATTCACAACCCTTAACAATACCAGGGCATTTTGTACTAAGAATATGACAGATTATGCTATGGAAAATGCATTACAGTTAGGAATAGAAATATAATGGAAAAATCTAGCTCACAGTCAACTTTTTCCCCCAATTTTACTTCCCAAGCGCAGAAAATAAGCAGAGATATTTGCCTTCCTGCAAGACTACCAACGCCTCAGGTGAAACGCGCACGCTGGAAGACTTGCTCGTTACAGGGCGGCTCGCTGCGCTTACCCCGCGGAGCAGAACGCAGCGGGCCAGGCCGCAGCAGGGCACAGCACGAGTGCGCAGTGGGGAAGGCAGCAGCTATCGCTGGGGAAGGGGAACTGGACCTGCAAACCCAGGCAAGGCAGGTGTTGTCTAAAACAACTTGAAAACTGCTCCAAAAACTCTTACTATGGTTTTGCGTTTGAAAATAACAGATTAAAAAGAACAAATAATGACTTTCATGCTCACTGGTGTGTCGCCCTTGCTTTGAACAGCTGGGAGAAAAGTGCTGCCACTGCAATGCCTAGTGGGGTCCTGGTCTGATTTACAAATTAGGAAGAAAACAGGAAAACTATTTTTTCAACTAACTGGGAAGGAAAACAATCTCCTGTAAAGTACGACATATCTTTTAGCAACCTATCTAAAGATTTCCACAAACAAATGGCTCCTACCCACTAAAACAGCAGACTGTGAGCCTCCATTTAGAAAGCTGTGGTAAGGATTCGACACTTGGTTCTTTCTCCATCTATAAATGACTGACAGCTCAAGTGAAAAGCAGCCTTCAGTTCCATCTTGTCTCTCATTTTGATGAGGGAACCATACATTTCAGGGGAGGAACGTTAGTCCTGCCCTGCTCAGCCAGTAACTCTGAAGTCATGTGGATGTGAACAAGCCTCTGAGCCACTTAGCAAGCAACGCGATGCCACTAGCGTGGTTATCTACGGAAAAAGAAACCTCAGAGTGCAGACATTTCCCTGAAGCAAACAATTAGCAGAAAGAAGTTTATGCCAACAAGGAGAGTGGCTAAGTGAGCAGATTGAGGAAAACTCTTTTGTATGTTGATATTAAAATTTAAACCGAGACCCAGGCGCTCTGTGAATTGTAAAACTGTTTTCAGAACATATCTAAGTTCTCCAAATCGTATCACTTAAAAGACAAGCTGTAGGAATGGAGGTGCCTTTAAGCAAAAAGCATTAAAGAAAACATATTCTTTTGATCACCAGTTGTCTTGACTAATGGGCTGCTAGGAAGGGAGTCTAATGTTCTCAGAAATCAAGCCAAGAGCTCAGAGACTGACAATTTTATGGAAAGCACAACTGCCTTGCATCAGGGATAGCAGCAGTTATTTGCAGCAGCTTGAACCAGCAGAGCTGGAAAGCTTAGGCTGCCACCACAGACTCTGGCAGGCCAGGTGGTATATAGCATCTCACGGTACTTACCTCCATTGCACCTTTGACCAGGTGCATCACTCAGCAACACATCATTCCTTGACAAGCCTTCTGATAACCAGAAGCTTACTGTATTACAAAACAAGGTCTCAAAATTCACTCTGTAGAAGAAAACTATAAAACACTACCCAATACACGGCATACTGATGACAGCTCTTGCCACCACCTCCTGGAGACACTCACCCCAGCATCTTACTCTTGTGACTGACTCCAGTGTGTAATCTGCACTACCACCAACCTAGATTATCAGCAGTCACAAGGCTACCAAGTCTCTTAAGTAAACTTTCTCAATTATTTTCACTAAATCCTGAACTCTTCAGGAGCTCTGAGAACACGCAGCTTTCCAATTCCCTTCCCCACAACTTATGATGATTATGGGCAGAATATAGCCCCTTCCTGCCTCTCTAAATCTTAGCCATTTTTCTGTCAAGAGAAAAGAATACATCAAATAGCTTCAAAAAAATCCTTGAAAGTTAGCTATAACACATTTCTCATACTTCAGTGGAGTTTGGTCCATTTAACTACTGTTATATTAACGTTTTATTTTCAAGTGGTTTTCAGGAACTTGTTTGAAAATGTGTGTCTTGAAACAGTGTTACCTAACAGCGTTGGCCGCATCCTGATAACACGAATGTAGTTGGGACGAAAAGCTATTTGTCTCATGTTGTAAATGACTACCACTGTATTAGGACAGAACCTGAAGTTCAGAATTTATTCATTTTCTTGCAGAATTTCATTCAAAAGAATACACCTTCCCAGTAGCCAGGGCACAGCACAGAGACTGCAGCAGCCTGGCTGCGCGCACAAGAGCAAGCTAATCCCTGTGCAAACGTGGAAATGCAGCTTCTGCTCCCAGACAGTATTAAAAGCAGCGTTGCCATAAGCATGTGCTCTCTCACGCCAAGAGCGCCGTTCTGACCTGCTGGAGCCATTTTAGGTATTTTCCCTATAAATAACTGAGGTCTGACCAGCTGGGATGTATATCATATTTGGATTAACATTGCAGCTCTCTGCAACTCTGGAGAAAGCAGTGGCTCTGCCTTTTATAGAACAGATGCAGTCCTGCAAAGAGGAAAGATTAAACTGCTGATCAGAAAGCATGGACATTTTGGTTGTTGCTGCAGTAAACTCCTTGGGGTAAACTTGGGAAAGTCATTCCCTGTGTAAAATAAATACAACGCTTGTCTATTTCACAATATTTTTCCATAAATAAATCTGTTAGCCCACAGAACAAAAACACTATTAAAAAAAAAAAACAAGACCGAACTATATCACTTAAAAAAAAAAAGCCTGTCAAGCACTGTACTTTAGCCAAAGTTTACTGCATCCTGAAATCTGCTTTAATCTCATTTTGTTTGTTGTTTACCGAAGTGGCAAGGAATGCTGAAGAGATCATGGCAAAAGGGAGGCAAACGGTAGAAACACAGCCTCTATATTTGAAATATAATTTCTACGGTATATGTTTAAAAGCCATTCCTAAAATCATAAAATACATAATAATGTGAGAAGAATATAGTTTAATGTGCTTCAAACACTCTTGCTTTGCAAAAGCATCCTAAAGTACTATTCCTACTAATGCTGGCAGACACACAAGAAAGAGGGGGTTCAGGGAAAAACAGGAATAGTTAATCTTAATTCCATTCAAAAGACAGGAAATGTTTGCTAAATTGAATAGGACAAAAAAATCAGTATTTACAAACAATGGTGGTAAAAAAAACAATTTAGAACTATATTTAATTTTGTAGTATACTGTTAAAATAAATGAAGTTTGATCAGGAAATGCACTGTACACCAAGTCCTCTACATCAAAACAGATACTGCACTTTGTTTTGTCAGGAAAGTTATTCCAATGTCTAAGGAAGTAAAAAGATCCATACTTGCTTTTATTAAAAAAAAAAAAAAAAAAAAAAAAAGAGGGGGAGTTGGACAAAATTGCTCGAGTTTCTCAACAGATATCTGGCCTAAGAAAAAGAATTCCACGTACATGTTTAGATCATTTCAGCTGGAACTACATCACCTCTCAACTTCTGCTTATTGCAACTTGCTGAAGGCTGTGGAGCAGAGCTCTCATGTGGCACTGATCCTAGAGTACAAATCAGCACTTCTAGCAGGTGTAATTTGAAACATATATTTTGGAAGAAAAAGTTATAGAGTAGGAGGCATATAAGGACTGCAGTTGTTGGGGTACACTATTTCCCCTCCTACCATACATCTGAAGAAGTTGATTAAATATGCTACCTCACAAAACTTTTAATGATAGATATTTAAACCTGTATGAACCTCAAGAAAATCAAAGTCTGACTTTCCCTTTTAAGTGATTCACATACCTCTACATACATGAAGTATCCAACATATGTACCTCCTCTAAGAGAAATGCAGTGAGCCTGCCAATCGCAAATCATTACCTCTAATTTCACAGCTGTACAACTTGATGGAAGAGGGTATTTGATCTTTTTTCCAAAAAAAGTTGTTCCAAAGTACAGCATTTTCCTCATTTAAAAAGATGCTCTAAATAAAACTATAAATTTCTGCACTACTTTGTAGGAGTTACATCAATAAAAAAATATTGTACTAAGTGAAGGAACAAAAACAAACAAGACCATGAATGCTTCATCTAATAAACTATCATGTAGATCAAATCAAGTTTAAGCTGAAACTTATTTCTTGTAAAAATACATTTCAATAAAACACAAGGCTTACAGAAAATTTCCCCACTACCTGAACTGCAGGGAAATGGTTTTCTCCTTTCTGGTTAAGTATACCTACGCAACAACGGCGGCATTCCACCCTCCACCAAGGTTCAGAGCTCCCCCAAAGCGTTAAGTCCAAATTCCAACATATTGCAACTATTCGGGAAAATGAGAACATACTGGCAAAGAGCTATTTATTAAAAAAAAAAACAAAACAAAAACAAAAACTAAACATCAGTCTATTTTCATAATCCAGACAAAAAGTCAGTTCACAGTGTTGGTTAAGATATCACATCGGAAGAACATTCCTAACTTTCATTTTTAACAAACCAGTGTGAAGATAGGAGGTATTTATGGACACAGAACCAAGGATAAGGATCCCTTTTCTTACTACTGAAGGATATTTTCCATGAGTTTTTACTGCAGAAAAAAATAGATCACCTTAACCAAAAAACTTTAGATGGACTTGAAAATTCAATAATCCAAAGACTATTTTTGAGAAGTACTAAGATAATTTTGATGTTCACTTCCCCCCAAAAAAAGTTTTGTTCTCTGTTCTGAATTCCTCATTTTTAGTTATTTATTTTTCCTATGGATTTGTAACCTGCCGCCACACTGTAGCAACCTCAGCTTACCCCAGGCACCTTGTAACTCCCCTTCCCCTCGCGCCCTCCCCGTGCCTCCAGTCCAGCCGAAACTCCCTAATCCCACCACGCGAGCCCCAAAACCTCCCACGCGAGCCTCGCCACCTGGGCGGCTGCACGGCTGCCTCCCCGCCGTGCTGCTGCCTTCCTCCAAGAACTCTACTCCTGTGTCGAATCGCAGCAAAATCTGGGGGAACGGCAAAAGGAAGAGAAAGTGTGTAACCACATAAGCCCATTTTTAAGAACCCAGGGTAAAAAAAGAAAGGCTGTATTTTTTCCACCTATTGTGAGAATAAAGACAGATAAAGTACTCAGAGAAGCAGCTCTTTTTCTAAAGCAAGCATAAATTACTGGTTTAGCAGAGATGATATATGCATATATACATCTCCATCTTGCTGATTCTACAAATTGTGGATGTAAATCCCTCCCTTGTTCTTCGCTTCTTGTGAATGTTAGGATGAAACTGTTCTGTCTCACAGTTGTAACAGGGAGTGAAGACTGCTATGAGTCATCTGACCCACTTCTAGCTGGATTTAGCCTTTTGCTTTCCTTCACGTTGGAAACACACACTTAAACATAGCCGGTGTTAGTAACAAGCTGTTTAGACCATCACTCTTTAGTATGCTGCCAGAGAAGCCAGCTGGACTGCTTATGGGTGGTCCAGACACCAGAGCCATGGAAAAGAATAGAGACAGCTTTTAAAGAAGACATTGAGAAGAGTTAAAGACTCAGAAACTTGTGTGCTTCTCTGTCATCCATGGAGGAAACGCAACTGGGAGCCGAGCACATGACAGCCCCGACTGCCAGCTGGCCTCCGCCGCGCGCTCCTTGAGCTGTCTCGGTCAACCTCAAAGGGTGGGACAAACCCAAAAGCTCTGACTGCCTGGTCAGTAGAGGCACAAGTTTATGGGAAAGGCAATTTTCAGTTGCAGTAGCTATTTTTAGGCCTAAAGTTTGCAAAAAAGGCTGAAAGGAGTCCACACTGCATGATTATGGGGTGCTTAAAATACATACAGAAAAATACCTCATTTTATCCTTGTTTCAAGACATTTAGAGAAAGTTTTTCTATGCATACATGTTACCACTACCCAAGCCATGCTACATTATTCGTTTGTTCTTATGAGCGAACAAGTTAAGGAAAACCAAAAGTGTTCAGGCCTCAAATACCCAATATATGCCCATAATAAACAGAAAAGAAGAATTTAGAAGAGTTGCACAATACCCAATCACCCTATCTCAGGGCACACAACACTTGAATTTGTAATAAATCAAGTAAGATTTTAGCAGTATTTAAATCCTGAATCTGAGGAATTTCATGATTAATAAGAAATTTTATTACTGTTACTACTACAGTCTTTAAGGAGTGTCAGACATTTGACCTGTCAGCTCTGCAAAATGTAATGTATATTTAGAAAAAGAGCAAAGTACATACTTACACCTATCCTTCTGCACATAACACCTCCCACAGGGGACTTCCCAGGGCCTTATCTGGAACCATCAGTCTAGAGGTAGACAGACTGACTGTACCATTTTGAAATATTGAGGAAATCAGGCTTGGCTTAAAAAACCCCACCAACAAAACAGAAAAACACCTTCTCTTATTTTGTCCTGCAGCAGAATTTGAATAAGCAGGTTAGAGCAAAGAGAGATGGCAACACAGAGAAGAACTCAAGCTTGTTTTCAATTCATTCTTAGCTTTTTTGCCTTCCCCCCCGCTCTTTCGAAAGTCCTGCACGCAGGAGAGCTTTTGGAAGACGACTGCGTGCACACCCTTCCACTTCCTTCCTCAAACGGTGAAACACCCCTTGCAGGAAGCTGGACGACTGTGGAGGAACTTCATTTGAATGTTTGCCCTGTCTCAACTGCGTGGCCAGCCCATTTCTTCCAGTGCAGAGCATTCACAGACCCTTTTGAAATATTTAACCTACAGCAAAGCAGCAACGAAGTAGTGCCTGGAGGCCTTGCAACAGCCCACGGGCCGCCCCAGGAGCAGCAGTTGGGGGAGCCTCCAACACTGGTGCCGGGCAAGCCCGAGAGCAGTCCCCGAGCTCCCGTCCACCTCTGCCCTTCCCAGGCAGAAAGCAGAAACGCAGTGACTGCCTGGGCAACACATACTCCATGCTCTGCGGGTCTTCTGTAAGGGCATTTTGCTATGGAAAAAAATGGTGTCAAACAATTTGGTTATTCTTTACTTGCTTGTCCAAAATACAATACAATTGACTCCAGCTAAAAACCTGGACCTCAGCCTCAGTCAAAACCAGCAGATTATACACTTTGGCCCAGTAGCGCCTGTGGCCGATACTGCCAAACATCATCCAGACAAAAACACCAAACTGATGACATCGTGCATGTTCAGCTTTAATTCTTCATATCCCCATCTTTAGTCTTTCAAGTAAACTACAACCCTTAAACAAATTAAGACAAGACCAGCTTTCGTGCTGCTTAACTTTCTAGGTATACCATAAATAACAGAGACGTAGCTGGGCACAGAATATTACAGATAAATGGGTATTTGGTTATTACTATAGGAAATTATTTCAATTTTAATTATTTGATTTAGTTTACACTGCATTTGTATAGGTTACTGCAGTTTCACTTAAAATATTTTAACAACAAATGTATTTGAAAGTGTGCTAATTTTCAAACTATCAAAAACACTAAAAAACAAGCTTTAAAGTTTGTGAATGAATGAACAATCACAAAACAAACAATCGCGAAATCTACATGATACACTGCGAACACAAAACAGAAAGACATTAAGGATCTGGATTTACATACCACATTTCAAGACTATGTTTCTTATAGATAGCCATTTAAAATAAAAACAGTTCTCTTTTTTTTTTTTTAGTTAGTCTATCACTTACTGCAAAGGACCATAATTTTCATTTCGACACTAAGTACCAGGGCAAATGCATTTACATCTGCTCTGTCCTCAAGATCCTCTTGTCACCACCATAAAAAGAAATACATGACTAAATGGTCTGACCATGCCAGATTAATGAATGAGTCATTCTCAGTTACACACCAGATTCACGCAGACAATAATACTGTTTATATCCTCTCTGAAGCAACTGAGATAAAAGGCACAGGAAACAACCTGTAGGTTGGTGTTGACGGCACTACCCGCACAGACTGCCGGGAATGCTCCTGGAGAAGGGACAGCCTTCAAGGCAGCGCACACGCATGCAGAAAAGACAAACCAGGCAATGTGTTTAGATGTGACGCACAAATTCCCCCACAAGCGCAATACTTGCCAGATACAAGACTGTAAAGATGTGGGGAAAAATGGAAAACAGCTACAGGAGAGCAAGGGGCATACCCTACTTTTAGTAACTATATTCATCTAGCGCCTATGTAGGTTGCTGAATCTGTAACAACTGAGACATGCTGATTTATGCAAAGAGCAGATATGGCATGGGAACCTGTGGTTCGCGATTCCTTAGTGAGTCCTGCCAAAGCGTCCTTACTCTTGTTCTGAAAGAACCACTTCTGGTAACGCGAACGATTTAGTTTCTTTGCCTAGTCAAACTTTGTTTTTTCCTGCCAAGACTGAAAGGATGCCAAGTGTGCTGTTTTCTCTGCCTTGGGCAGTTGTCATCTTTCAGCTGGACACCACCACCTTACTCAGAAAACTCTTCAGTCCAATAGTTATGTTAAACAGCATTGTGTTTCAAACAGAACTGATCTAAGTAGAATTCACACCAAATGGTCGTCTGCTGCCCATTACTAATATTATGAGTATAGGCAAAGATGGGAAAAAATTACTCAGTAGTTAAGAATTGTATCTGAAGTGAAATGGAGTCTTCCCACACAGATTCAAATGCTGTTTGTTTTGGCAGCAAGCTACTGGAACTTTAGGCACTTACAGCAATATGCAGTAAAAAAATGTGTAGATCACCAGGGTCTCTAAGGATTCCACATTGAAAACGCACAGCTATGAGAGTTTTAACCAAAAACTAAATATACTTAGAAAGACTCAACGTTAACTGATCTTTACAAAGGATGGCTCTTAAGTTCTGTTTTCTACTCAAAAGCAGGTTAGCAGTATTCTGGATCAAACAAGCAAACAAAAGGGCCATTATTTCACAGAAAAGTAGATTTTCAGAAATCAGAAAGTTTACTGAAGATGTATCTGGGAACTGTTTTTTTGGCGGGAGGGGGGCGAAGGCCTTCTAACTTAAAAAAAAAAAAAAAAAGGCTTAAGAAAGAACTACTTTACATTAAACGACTTGAGATCAAGAATGTGCCATCTGGGATTTCCAGCATTAAATATAGAACAGTACTGAAAAAATAACAAGCAAAATGAATGAATGTAGACAACCTTCCCACTTCAGATATCTTTCAGGATAGTCTCATGGTGATCAATTTAATATGTCTAATACATTGCTAGTACCTACTTCAGTTACTGTATTTAAAAAAAATGATTTCTTTACCCTTAAAGACAGTCATTCAGTAAAGTTCTTATCTATACATTTTACGCATAAGACTTGCTAATGAGACACTGCTAGCCCTGCAAAGAGAGACATGCCCATGAATGTAGTTTCCAAAACTTAATATAATCAGTTAAATAAAGAAATCATCGCATTGTTAATCAGTGAGCGCACATTTCTTTATATGTCTACATTCAGTATCTGAGCAATCTCTAGTTAACACAGAAATTTCAGATGCTTTAATACCTTAAAGGAATCTCTGTTAGTAACCTTCTTGCAACGTTAAAATGAGCAGATAATATAGATTTCTGTTGTCACCAAACTGTTCATAATGGATACAGATCAGTGACCTCCATCTCTGCCTCTAATAGGTAACTGCGCGCTCCACGAGAGGGGAAAGCAATCCGAGCTCTCACACAGAAGTAGCCCTCTACATGCCAAAAACAAAGGCCAATAATGAGAAAGAACAAGTTTACATCTTGAATTATTTTTCACAAGCTATTGCTTGTACCACATTTTTTGGTGAAAATTTCTTCTGAAATTCAATTTGTGCCTGCTGTTAATTACTGTATTATCTATCAAGAAAGAATGAAGATAGTTGTCCATATGACAAGGACACATTTTCAAGAATAACACCTTCACTTCGATTTGCATGCACCTTCCCAAATGAAACTGGAACTGCCCTGTGTCTAAGACCCTGTCAGCAAATATTTTCTAAAACGGAAGGACCTAAAAATGCATATACCATTGCTATGTTACTGCCAGCTGGGCTTGGCAATGAGATTGTTTTACAAAAGGCAGTCCTTCTCACATATTCAATTTGTTTTGCTCAGCTCATCTCGTGAAAAATGATCTACTGCCAAAAGGAGATTGATTACAGTTACTGGAATGAACATTATCAGAGACAATGATCTTGATACATCTCATGCAAAGAATAGACGCTAGCACAAGTATTCTCTTTGTAAAATGAATCTGGAAGATTGCAGTTGGGCTCCAAGGGTGAATTTACACTTCATGGCTCAGCTGATTTAAGAGGCTGCTGCTGCTGCCAGAAGAGGATATCCTACTCTGCGTTGCATCATCCTGCCCCCTCCCTCGAGGAGGCGAGGGCGCTCGCTGCACCCTCTGCTATGCCGCTCCAGCTCACGAATGTCAGACTCCTTCTTGGTGTGCACTGGGGGTGTTCAGGGATCTGCTGGTTTAGAAAGCTAAACTAGCTAGCGTGGGGTATGGCAGCAGGACTTTTCCCTTTCAGCAAAGCCAAGCTCTAGAGCAATTTGAGTCATAACATGCAACTTCATCCCAACAAGAAACATTGAACTCATTTAGCTTCCCCAGCACTGACAAACCAAAGCACCAACTGTTCCGTGAGCTGAACCTCTCTCGCCTTTCCCTGCGGTTCCACCTCCATTGCTTTTCTTTTTCTAGCTCTGTACTTGGTGTTAGGAAAAAAAAAAGAAGTCTTGGAAAAGGAGGAGGGAAGAAGGGGTGTCAGGACAAAATTACACAGTATTTATTCAGGGCCATCTGTTAGTCTCAACGTACTATTTCTGTATCACCACAGTGTACAATCACAGTCATAAGAAAGAATTCATGGCTATTCGAATTGCAATCAGTCCAGCGCAAGCTGAAGTATCAAAGGTTTTTCTGTTTGTCACAGAAGAGATTTTTCGACCCTTTTCTTAAAGAGAAAAAAAAATCACCGTTTCTCTTGTTCTTTAAACACATGCACGTTAATAAACAAATGGATGGTACTTGTACACTAACCAAGTTTCTTACCTGATAGGGCTGAAAGGCACTATCTTCAGTTATAAAATCCAGCTGCTTGTCCACAAGGAATTCTACTGCAGTAATTGAATTGTACACACTTTTTCCAACCAAGGGCTTGAATGTCTATAAGAAAAAAGAAAATTAACAAATTAAAAAAAGGCTCGGCACATCAAACCCCCAGGACTGCAGAAGTACTGACATATCAGTTCTTCCATCAAAACAAGTCAGAACAGAATAACAATAACCAACTATGTAAGAAATGAGGATTTTGTGCTTTTAGTTTTTCCTTTGTGCAGTTGGTGGAAAACTAGCAAGAAAAGGGAACTACAACATACTCTGTTCCTTTTCCTCATTGTTCTTGAGCAAGAGTGTTTACCACAGAAGCTCAAAGTACAGGAGCACTATTATATTTTAAATATACAGCTCAACACGCAGATCCTCTCTGCCTGCTGCAGAATGAGCTAGCGCAGTGGTAATTATACTAAGGACACTGAAGTGGAAACAACTGCAGACATGAAAGCGCTCCCTTCCTGCTCTGAAATCGTTCACCTTGCCTGAAGTCAACCACCTCATTTCCCCAGCTCTGCAGCGACGTTTTCCTCCCCCGTGGGAAGGGCTGCTGGGCCCAGCGCCAGCCCTGACCAGCCCAGCCCAAGCTCCTCTCCTCTCCACCCCGCGCTGCCAGAAGCACAAACCCTCCCAATCCACACCACAAAGAAAGGGGAAGGAGAAAAGGGAGACGAACGAGGGAAATTATAGCCTCCAGACAAGGCCCTAGGGACGGTCTAGATGCGAACACAGTCCCGAGCACCCTGCCTCCTCTTCCCTGCGAGCGCGTCCAAATCCCACCCCGCGCAGTGAGGCATGCCGAGTCCTACGCAGAAAAGGAGTGGGAAGAGAGCACAACGGTGGAAAAAGCTCTGCCGAAGAGGGAGCAAGCTGTCCCTTCGGTGCCGGCGCTGGCAGGGTTTCCTGGAACAGAAGCTCAGCGAGAGTGTGACTGAGTGGGGATGTACCAAAAAGAGATGAGTCAGGTGGAAAGGAAATCCCAGTGGATAGAAGAGAGAGAAAATGCAGTTCTGAGGACAGACAGAGTAGCAAGAGGAAGTCACTAAAGAAACAAAGAACAAAGAAAAAAAGCAGACGAGAATTATTAGCAAAAAATGTGCCAGGTACAAGGAAAAAAATCACAGAGCAATAGAAAAAAAGGGAAGAAAGTTATTGTACAGGACAGAAAATAGGAACAATGGAAAAAAGCAAAAGAAAAATCCCTTTGAGACCAACTCTAAGATTACAGCTCAACAGGAAAATACGAAGAGGAGAAACCAATGCAGGCTATAACCAGTGAAGCACTGTGCGATCGCTACAGTAACATCTGCAAGGTTTTACTCTCCCAGCAGAACAGTGCTAGCTCCCAGGCAACATCCTGCAGCAGCAGACGCCCAGGATGCACAAGAGGAGGCCAGGATCACCCCCGCCCTTTTCCCAGATGGGGAAACTGAGGCAGAAAGCAATTACATAACTTGACGGAAGCCACCTAAGCAGGCTAATGGCAGTCAGCGACCCACCTTCAGTCCCTCAGCATGCCAGTGACTAAAGCAGAGGACGTTACAGATACACCGAATAGCTTATCAAACCTGGTTACCTACTGTGTAAGGTGCTGCCTTGTGACCAGTATAATTAACAACTCAGCCTCTACAGAGCTTAAGTCCTAGCATTTACTAAACAAGCGATAAAGTGCTTTATAGCAGATACGTAATATTATCCAATACATATATCCAACTCTATAAATATGTTCAGATGTAACGTTCTCCATTCTTGTATCTGTTTTATTTAAGGTTTCGTTTCAGTTGCTAGCCCTTCTTGTACGAGCCAGGAAAACCCCGTCAGCCAGTCAGCCACCACCATAATATAGTGCCTGGACGAAAGGGCCAGAGGGGCAGCAGAACATGGTCATGTGCTAACTGCAGAGTCTGAATAGCAAATAATTATTTAACCTCTAATGCTAAGAAAAGGCCTCTGCTCTTGCATCACTTTTCTATAATGGACCTTGTATTGTTAATACTTTGAGTTAAGACAGGGTGGAGTTCACATCACATAATTGCAATGCACAAGTGTGTAAACTCACAGCTAGCAAGCAGATAATTTTTTAAAACGTTGATGCATCTTTCAGTTGTTAATTTGCATCTGAATCTTAACATACATTGAAAAACAATCCATTTGAAAAAGCAGAACAACTTTTCGTATAATTATTAAGGTCAACAAATACATTTCTGACTACGTACAACAGGATGCACTACATCATTAGCTGAAACGAAACCGTGGGGAATGTGGCTTGCAGTTATCATTCAGGGATTTAGACAACACTACAGATTAAGGTATGTGTGAGCCACTGGTTTATCTTACTGCTGGTATTAAAAGAACTAGTTCCAAATATAGATCTGTGAACGTGATTATTCTCAGGAGAGAAATGTAATCCCTTCTCATTTGCTTTCACAGATCTAAGTCTCTAGACAGGCCAACGCCCCCGCAATACGCATGTGAAGGATGCAGGCTAGCCTACAAGCACAGGGTAAAAATATGTAAATAAATAAAGCAAAACCATGCCATGTCACACAGCTCCTCATAGGTGGATGGCTACTCAGCTGAACAAAACGTACTTGAAATTTTTCAAGCACTATTAGAAAATATTCCCATTATCAAAGAACAACAAACCCCCACCCTTTCAAAAGAAGTAGGCCGCCTTAGGAAAGCAAAGTCCAGACTCCACCAGCTCAATGAGATATGCAGGTCAGCAATGAGATAGCCAGACTGGTACAGATTTGAAAAGGTCTTAACACTAAAGGCGTGATCAAGCTTTACACTACGCATAGCATATGCACAAAGAAAAACAGACTAAGACTACAGCAGGCAAGAACCAGCTACTAGAAGCAAGCACGTAAGACATGTAATGACACGAAAACAGATTTAAGAAGGTCCAACAGTCTCCTTGCAAACTTTCTGAGAAAGACGTTCCCTCTTTGAGTTCCCAAAGTAGAAGACAAGTCTCTGGAGAATCACACGTACTGGCTAAAGCCACTAAAAGCTGAACATCTTCAAACAAAAATCTGTTTCAAACTTGCATAAAGGTTCCTTTATCATCTACATTAACCCAACTCCCCAAAGACCACAATTAAGCAAAGGGCTTGAGCACACACTCAATTTTAAGTGATGCCTAACTTCGTTATTCTTCTAAGCTGCTGTTTTAAAAAAATCTCACTGCCTCTCACCAAATGAGAACCGACGCTCGGCTAAAGGGAGCGCGCCACGACCAGGCACGCTTCGGTTTCTTCACCAGCACGTTCAGCGCTCCTGGGCAACGCACAGTTCTTCTCTGCCCCCCCCCCCCCCCCCCCCCGTTGCTGGTTGTACCCCCAAACACGCAGGGAATAACCTGCCTCCTGGAGGCACCCGGCACAGCTGCGACTGACAATAAAAACTGGTTTTAGACCTTTCTGAATTCCAAACAATTTTTTTTCAAAAATATCAAATATCATCCCTTCACAGTAAAGAACCTCAAACTTCTTGATGGCATTCATCAAATATTCACAAATACAAAAGGCTTTTTCTAACAAGCCTAATTAAAAAAAAAAAAATCATCTATTTACCACTTCGGCAACCCCATAGCAACCGTAGGCCCTGCTTACCAGAAGAAGCAGTACTGCAAAAGTATAGAGAGCATTTTTATCTCTGCTTAATGCAATTAAGCAGCTGGAAACATGGTAAGCCAACACCATGTGACCCGCCAGCGCTCGACACTCGCCAGCACTGACTAGAGGTCCAAAACCGTGCGTCTGAGAACTGCTGACTACGGGGTGTTACCTTAGCCTTTCTAGGCTGTTACACCAGAAAATTTTCATTCCAATAAACGCTCAGGTTACAGCTGAACTAACAGCTGTGTGCCCGGTTCATTAGCACATGTAAAAAATACTTCGTTTGCGTTACTACAGTTTAAACCTTGTTTAGCTAGGCACTGAACTCCTGTGCCTGAAAGCCGCTCTTCAGATCACAAAGGCACATTTTTGAATGTGTATGTAGTGTATTTGCTTTTTCAAAGTATCTGTCTAGAGGAATTTATACTGCAAAGAAAATAGCCTTTTAAAAACTAAGAATTTATTCAAGAAAGCTTTTCTTATGCTAAAACTTGTTAATATTCACCAGGACTTGTATTCTTTGGCAAAGAAAGAAGCAATTTTATACATTTCCATTTTTAAACCACAAAAATCAAAAAGATCATATAAACTTAATTTATATATGCTGTTAAGCAAACTTTTCCATACATTGTTTTCTAGCATAGCTGTTTAGTCTGCAATAGCGCAAACACTGGCACCTTTTCATTATGACACTTAATCATTAAACTTTGAAATAGCCGTATTTCTCTTCCAAAAGCTGTTTGTTGCCATGGTTTGTACTCAAAAGCAAAATCACCAAGTGGAATAGAACGGAAGACAAATACAACACATCTGAAATAAAAATCAAGCATCAAGTTCATTTCTCACAGCACTAAACATCATTTACACGTTAATGCGGGCTAGCTGCGTTTCCTGTGGTAGAAATGATTCCTAACCAGCAACCCGACGTTATCCAGGACGCAGCTCCCTCCGGCCCTTTCCAAGGGGGGGGTACGAGGGCCTGTCAGGAGCAGCGAGGGGCGGCGGGGCGCGGGCTGCAGCCGCGAGGCCCGAGCGGCGGCCGGCGGGGCCGCGCGGGGAGGCCGTGACGCACGCGGCTGCTGTAACGGGGATTTGAACTGCTTCACGCCGCCGTGACTCCTCGCTGCAGCCGCCGGAGCACGAGCATTACGTAAGCACCAAATTTCAGCCTTCCTCCCCCCCCCCCCAAAAAAAAAAAGAAAAAAAAAAACAGGGAAAAAGCACACGGAGCGTTTCTGTCCTTTCCGCAGTCCGCTCCCAGGCGCGCCGGCACCGGCCGAACCCCCGCAGGCGCCACCGGCGGCTCCGGCACTCCCCGGCGCATTTCAGCGCCCGCGCGCAGCCGGCGCAGCGCGCCCGCCGCCGCGCACAAAGCCGCGCCGAGCCCAGCGGCGGCCGCCTGCGCCGCGCCCGCCCGGCCCCGCGCCGCTGCGCGCTCCTGCGGCTCCGGCGACACGCGCGCCGCGGGGGCAGCGCGCAGGCCCCGCGCCCCGAGGCGAGGCGAGGCGAGGCGGAGCGCAGCGCGCCCCCGCGCAAACCACGCGGCGCCCAACACAAAGGCAGGCGCGCGCCCCCGCGCAGGGGCCCAGCCCGCGCACGGCGCTCCCCAAGTTCAAACGCCCGGGGGGGGGGGGGCGAGGCGCGGAGGCCCCGCGGCCGCGCAGCCGGCCCCGCCGCCGAGCCCCCCCGACCCCCCCGCGCCCCGCCGGCCAGCGCGCGGCCCCCGCGGCCCCCCGCGTCGGGAGGCGACGGCGGCCGCCGCGGTACGCACCTGGCTCAGCGGCCCGCGCCGCCCCGCGGCATGGCCCTCCGCGCCGCGGGACCTCCGCCGGGCCCGCGCCCGCCTCCGCCTTTGAAACCAAAAGGAAAATGGTTCTCGGCGCGCCGCTTCCGGGTCGGCCCGCCCGCACGCCGGGGGCGGGCGGCGGCGGCGGCGCGGCGGAAAGGGCGGGGAGGGGCGGGGCGGGGCGCCGCGCGGGGGCGCGCAGGGGCGGCGCGTCCCTGCCCCCGGCCTCGGCCCGCCGCGCGCCCCCGCTTGCACAAGGGCGCGGGGCGGCCGCGGCGGGGGGCGAAGCAGCCACGTCCCGCCGGGCGCGGCCCCGGGCGGGCGGAGCGCCGACATGTTGCGCGAGGCGAGCGGCCGCCCCCCCCCGCCGCCTGCCCGCACCTGAGCCGCCGGGCCGCCCGCAGCGCACGCTCATGCGCTACATTTCAAAGCACGACTTTCTCGTTTTCAACCTACCCTCTCCTCTCCCCTTGCCGGTAAAAAATCGTAACACACACGCTTTGCCCCTCTTGCACAGAAGTTAGGGCTCCTAAGCCCCTAGTTGTTTACCCTTCACATGAAACAGCAATGCAGCGAAACGGGCCCAGGGAAAAGGTGCAGGGAGCATTATCTAATAAGAAAATGGTTTCCAAACGGAAATTTAGCAATAACACTGGTAATGGGTTCTTTGGTTTAAGCTCACATACACAAGTAGGGATAGAAAAAAAAATCACAAGGGAGGCTGGGATAGAGGCATTTATTTCCTCCAAACCCTTTAAACATAAACAGCTGTACATACTTTATTTCATGGAAAAATATAAAGCATGTGCTTTGCCAAGAAAGTATGAGAATAATGGGAAATCAATTCATGACTACCTCTCTGTTCTCATCTTGAATTATTCCAAATGATGTAAGCTTAAAGGTGCACAGGAATGCCATAAAACTGAGGTCTGAAATAATAAAATACTTAAGTACACTTAAAAATTAAAGTTGAACTGAACGGCTTTCTACCCACCAAGGGCCATTCGCAGGCAACTGCGTTTCTCCCCTCGCGGCTGGTGACACCTCAGGCACACCACGGGGAAGGGAACCAGGTACCTGGCCGCAGCGCCTGGACGCTACCCAGCCTGGGCCAAAGCCGCACAGCTGCAGATCGGGGGGTTGCTTTAAAGGCGCCTTTATCATTGGCAGGTCATGGTATTGGTTTTTCCCTCTCCGTGGTCTCCCACAGAGGCCTGCCTGGTTCCAAGTGACAAAAATCAGCCCGACTCTGCCTAATTGCCTTATATGGCAGCGAGCCCCCAGGGACGCCGGCGCCCGACCCGCGCGGCTATTCCTGACCGCGGCCTGCACAGTTGCTGCTGCGTCTCGCCGCCTAGGGCAGGGGCCGGCGGGCTCCGCGAGCCCCCACGCAGCCACAGCAAGGCCTCGGCCCCTGCCACCGCGGCCACCGCACGCCCTGCCCCAGTGCCCTGCCCCAGCCCTGCGCCTCCTCGTTCCCACCGAGAGGCTTTTCAACAAGCCTTTTAGCAGTACTGTTTCGATCTCAATTTCCCTCCCGCCCCCGCAAGGGTTGAGAGGATTAAACTCAACAGTTTTCACTTGTACCCAGCCAGATCACGCAACAGAAAACAATGAAACGCATCCTTATTTCATGGATACTCGGTTTACGCCACCTTTGTGCCTTTTGCTCCCAAGCTTGCCCGCTCCTGCCACACAACGGAGCAACGAGCTCGCCAAGTGCATGCACAAATCCTCCATGGACCCGGTCATTCAGAGGGCTCATCACCTCCAAAAAAGCAAAACTTCAGCTACCAGTAATACCTGACACAGCGGGGAAGCCCTGAATTCACATTTTGCCAAGTGATCAAGAAAAAGTGTTTTTCAAACTTGCCATTTAATTCTGTATTTCTATGATCTTCAATTTTAGCTTTTAAAAACACATTCTAGATTACCTCCAAGCAAGAAGTACTGAACATCCCAAAGAGATGCTACTACTTCTTTCACTAAATTCTTACCTCTCTCATGAAAAAACAAAACCACGAAACCTTATATCTCTAAAGTAAGAGCTTAAGCACTGCTATTAATTTCGGTAAGTGCAAACAAATGAATTATGCCTATTAGAGAGCACAAGCTGCTTCATGATACCACCAAACCAACCATGTTCTGCTAGCTGTGTGGTAGGTAGTGTGACTGTCAAAGCAGGCAATGCTTAATGATATCCAAGACAGACACAGTTAAAATACAAATCACAAGACTGTCTGGAGGACAGGCAAGTCTGAGTGTTTGGACAAAGCTTTATTAATAGACTGCAACTTAGTAACAAAGAGTATTAATACCCAGTGTAGCACCACTAATTCATAACCACAGAAGTATTTTGCTAAAAATTCCCAACTGGCACCAGTTACTCACAAAACAAATGTATTTCTAAGTACTGTGCTTGAAGATGATCTCAATGAAAATCCGCTAAATGGGAAAACACCAAACTAACGTATAACAAAAGATGAAGTTATTACTGCTGCAATCGCTCACGTTAAGCATGCTACATCAACATGAAATTCACATTTACATCATTAAAGCTTACTAAGTTTTCAGCAATATATATATTCTTAACAAAAAGATTTGTCACGTAAAAGTACTAATGCTGGTTTTTACATAGTAATTTTAAAAAAGAGCATTCTTTTAGAGTCCAAAAGCCTCCGGGAAGCATTTGCATCCAAGTTTGGTAATGACATATGCAAAATACTATACGTTAGAGCAGCTTATTTAATAGCCACGTTATTTTAGCACTAGTTTCAACTACCGTTCGCTACATCTCCCGGCAAGGCATGAACTCCGTCAAGCGCCGGGTCCCGTCGGGCTGCCCAACAGAGCCGCCTTTGTTCCGCGGCACTGCCAGCCCCGGCCGAGCAGCACACAGCGCTGCACTTCGCAAACAAGCCGTGACCTTCAATTACTGTCTTGGCGCCCTGCCACAGGATACGTGTATCGCTGCTAACACTGTGCCCTATTTTGCAGATAATCGCTAGAGCTACAGATAATCATTAAAATCTACGGAAAACCACAAACATTCCTTTCTTTAAATCGTAATTGTAACTTCAACTACTGCAAGACATTCCTCTGCTACGCTGCAGGAGCACACCCCACGCCTCGGCTGAAGCCCAGGACAACAGTAATACGGCAGTTTTGTATTTTTGGGTGGGGTACCATTGCACATGCTCTTGCTGGAGGTTTTAGGTCTGTTGTGTTTGTTGTGAGGTGGAGAGTCCATGGATTGTATCGGCACAGTTTTGTTGCGGTTGGTCTTTCTTTCCAGAAGCCTTTAAAACACCTAGAGATTTTTCACTTGAGCACATCGACATACAAGAGTTTCCTCTTCGATTCGTGTCCGGTCATGTTTGCTCATCGAGGCGCTGCACGGTTCGAACGTGCTCGGCAGCCGTGCGCGGGACGCGGCTTGCTGGCAGCGCGGCGCCGCATGCAGCTCCTTTGTTGGAGTGGAGGAGCCAGGGCTTCTCCGGGGCCAGCTGGAGCCCTTTTATTTGCACGCTGGCCGCCAGCCAGCTCTGCGAATGTGAGTCATTGGCCTTCTGGTAGGCTACTGGCACAGCGCAGCCAGAAACACAACAAGGACATTGGGAAATTAAAGCACACACAGACCAAGGGGGTTCTGGTTTAACCCTATTTTAGTTATTTGAATGCAGGGTGCAGTAAACTATAAAATACAATCCTTATCCACACGTAACGTAAGACACATACATGATACTAACTGTTGGCAACGGAAGAACACATGTAAGTGTAGTGAATGAATACATATTTTAAAATAACTATTTAAAACAAATGAAAGTTATTTCAACCAGTCTTCATAATTTAAGAAGTGTCTTCTTATTCATTTTCCTGTGAATACTGTCCTACATTTGCTTAGCAAGCGTGGTTGTTTTACATTGCTACTACTGCAGAAATAGTACAGTGCAAGAGCACAGCTAGGCTCAGTCTCACATCAACAGAAAAATAACATTTCCCCTAGACAATCAACTGCTTTTGATTACATACTTGTGCAAACCCAGCGAGTTCAAATGGTATACCCAAGTGCAGAAACCAAAGTCCAAAGGGTGAA
The DNA here is from genome assembly GCF_036370855.1 of Dromaius novaehollandiae. Lineage (NCBI taxonomy): Eukaryota > Metazoa > Chordata > Aves > Casuariiformes > Dromaiidae > Dromaius > Dromaius novaehollandiae. The sequence goes on along the minus strand of NC_088103.1, from coordinate 12,590,141 downwards.
TTAACGCGTGTGAAACAAAATCATTGCTGCCAAGGCTGCAACGCATGAAACAACAACTGACATTTAGATTGTGGTTCAGTTGGCCCATTCTTAGCTAGAGAACTTTTTTTTTGGTAGGGAGGCAGGCAAACCTTACCAGGAGACATCTAAACAGGCAAAAACTTCAGCAGGCCATTTTTAGTAATTTTTCAGAATTGAGCAGCAGAGGACAACCATGTACCTGGAGGAACATGGCTTGCAGTACAGTGAATACACTTGTGTATCAGTGCTAACTGAATTTACAGCACATTTTAAATTGAGCCAATCTAAAATTTGGTTTCCATCTTTGTAATATTTTCAATCGACGTCTAGAATCCCTTTTGTCCTTCCACTGGCAGGCGCCGTGGGTTTTTAAGGCTGCAAGCATCAACATGACTGTGCAACTTTCCCCATTACTTCATCTGACACCAGCACTGTAATCGCAGCTCTGCGAATACGCTCTGTTAGTAAACTTTTGCTCCTTTGGTGGCTGGATTGGTTGTCCCTGCTGCAACAGACCAACAATCGGCGTAAAGGAAAACCCAGAAGCCTGGCATTGAAAACAAAGTATTGCAGGCAACAGGACTGCCTGACTGTTCTTATTTGCTGCAGCTTGCTCACCAGCAAACTCCAGAAACGAGGTGTTTTCAATGTTTATGAGTAACTTCAGACTAAGCTGCCTTTGCTTCTCCCATTTTAAAACAGTAATCCCTCGTACAAATTCAAGTCGCTGTTCAGGTTTAAGCTAACTAGCTTTTTCTTCTTTTTTTTCCAGCTGCTGTCTATGGTTTCTTTTCTTCCCAGTCCATTCTACACTTCCACTAATTCAGCTTAATTAACAGCCTGTCACTGACATTTCCCTCTACCTAGCCTCAGGATTACACCATTTACAGACAAAAACCTCCATGTGAAAACCTACGGAACAAGCACTCTAACTGCAGACTTGGGATTTACGTGCCCTGTCCAAACACCAAACACGGAGGTGTCTCTCAGGCATCCCTTTGTGGATGTCTGTCACCGCCAGCCCAGCGCCGCTCTGGCAGCCTCGTGCCCCCCGGGGCCCTCCCCCCGGGCAGCCAAGCACCGATGCCGTGCCCCTGCCACTCACTGCAGCCCAGGCCATCAGTGGCAGCCGCCCGCATGCCCTCTCCCGCAGCTCTGCATCCAGCTAACATGCAGCTCTTGCAGTTCGTTCTTACAAAGCTTATAAACTACAGGTTTTCTATCCATTCTCATAGTTAAGAGCATCAGTCTGAACTCATCTTGCATTTTCATTACTGAAGCCTCCTTTTCTCTGGCCTTAATAAGTGCGTATGTGCCCAGTACAGGCTCCATGCAGGCTGCTGTCACAGCTTCTTTAGCCCACAAAGCGCACTATTTGCACTCCTCCCCCCAGCAGTCCCATCACATCAAACTGTGCTTTCAAAAACAGTGTCTCCTGATCCTACTAGCTTTTATTTATCAATTTCAGGAATAGCTTGCTGGCAACGCTCGCACAGCTGACTCATAAACATCTTTGAATTTTCTCCTTAAAATTCTTCTGTTCTGCAATGACCTCAGAAACCTTGATACTGGTTTGGCCACTACTGCCTCGATTTCCTGTGCTAGATCAATGCCTCCTATTTCCCATCTGCCTGCCTATTTGCGCCTGCTGCCCTTGACTTATTGTCAATTTTTTTTTTAACTCCTTGGGAAAAGGAGTTCACATTGCGTTGTGTAACTCATTGCACAATGAAATCCTGGTCGTTAACGTGAGCTGCCAAGGGCCATGGTAATGTGCCACAACAGTAATTAACCTTGGGAATGGCTTCCATCTTCTACAAAGCAAGCACGACAGTTTCAAGTTCACAGTGTTCTTACCCACGTTCCTCTTCCAATATTCATCAACCCTTTTTAATTCAGATACCATCAGTGTTTTTCACTATTCATGCTTCTTCAACCATCTTGCTTCCCTTACAATACTGCCAAACTCCCTCCAACTCATTTCTTGGCTTTATTCTCTTCTTCCAAACCTACTGCCATTGTGCGCCACACTCTTGCATCCCCTTCCCCTCAGACTTGCTGGGCACAACATTCATTTCCCCCACCTCCTTCCTGCTTCACCTCTAGAAAAACAAACCATCTCAAACATCAGCTTTGAGCTTCTTATATTCACTGAATTACTGCCCTCCCCCTGATTCAGCAGCTGTCACTGCCTGCTCTCTCATACTTCCCACAAACTGAAGTCCATTACAGAGCAAGTCTCCACCTTTCATCCTCCTACTGTTTCCTGCCTCCGCTCAGACTATATTCCCTACTGCTTCTTTGAAGTACATCTCACTTCCTTATAGTCACTGGATCTACCATTTGTGAGCTCCCTTTCTCCCCAGACCTTGAATACCTGCCTCACCTTTTCCCATCTCACCTCCCACATCCTCGTCCGCTTCAATTTCCAGAGCAGTAATTTTTTCAGTTCTGCTGTTTTTCAGCTCTTCTGCCCGGCCCCTCCCTATCTCTGCCCTTCGTCTAAGGCATCTTATTCAGCAGCTTAGTCAGCTTCCTGCCTCTTCAGTGCACTGCATTTTCTTTTGCGCTTCTCTACCCGCTCTGCTGCGGCAGAGCCGGGGCTGCCTCCTCCCCGCCGAGGCTGCACCTCCTGCTGCAGCGCTGCCTCCCAAGCGCCCGGACAGCCCGAGCCCCTTGGGGCCGGGGCCCTCCGGCAGAGCTGGCCCCCGGCTCCCCCCGAGGCAAAGCCAGGGTGCGGTTCTGAGGATGGCTCACCCCAAGCATCACTTCCTCTCTTCGGAGCAATGACAACGCGCCCACGTTGGTATTTTCCATTTCCACGGCCCCACAACAGTATCCAAGCAACTCCTCCAAGGTGGAATGCTCGGGGCATGCCTGGTGCCGCACCCAGGGCACGCGGCACGCTCTCGACAGCACGCTGTCAAATGGCCATTCGAGTGGGCTGGAACTGCCCCGTGAAACGGAGACGCTACAAGGGCTGCAACGGCCTCCTGAGAGAAAGCTGGCATCAGAAGAAAAGGTCTGATGGACAGGCCGAGTCGGAGCTATCAGGAATAAGAAAAGCCTCAAGAGCACCTAGAGCCTGAAGTACGAGGACCTCAAAAAAAAAAAAAAAAAAAAGAAAAAAAGAAAGAAAAGCCAAGAGCACAGAACAGTATTTTGGGAGAACCTGTCCAATAGCAGCTCAAAGAGGGAAATGGCATTTCTTCAGTCTTTATATTCTTTAACAGTGTTTCACTGTTTGTCAGGCTGAAGAGCAGCTGTGGAGTAATTGCATCACACTTGCAATACATTCAGAGTGGGTTTTTCCAGTGAATACTAAATGCCTACCACTTCTATTCTTTCTTCCTTCCCTGCTTCCACCATCTCCCAAAAAATTATGAATCACATTTCCTAGTTCCACACCGCTCTATCCAGCGCTCTCAGGATTCCCTTAATAGGGAATGCCGGTTGCAATCAGAGAGGATTCCTCCTTCCTTTCGGATTCGGTGCCTCCATGCTCTCCCACAGTTCTACCTTCTTGGGAGTAAGGTCACAGTTACACGTTTCTCTGTGTTTTGCGATTCATTTTTTTCCCCCCTTTTAACATCCTAAATGTGTACACTGCTGTAAGTATAACAGCCTATCTTTTTTGCACATTGTATTTTCATATCTTTAAACATTAAGATTTAACTATCAAGCTACAATGTATTAGATTTTAATTACCTTTGTAAAAAGCTCCACCTTACCTGAAACATTTTACTATATACTCTTGAAATAAAAATATTAGATTGTTTATCTCACCTTCATGTGTCAGGTAAGCAGGGAGAGATACAATCTAGTTTCTTAAAAGTCAAACTATGATCAGAAATATTTTTTTAACCTTTTTGAGCAGTTTTTTTTTCCTACCATGATTGTTTTATAATCATACTGTGACTGTGTTGGACTTCCTGCACTGAGATGCAGTTAATGACACACTTGTTTGCCCTGAGCAAGGTGCGTCATTCCTGACTATAGCATAAAGGGTTTGGGAGAACCTCTCAAAGACAAAAACTTTATTATAGGACTAATTGCAGGCATAAACCAGCAAGAAGTCAAGGTTAAAGTTTACACTTAATAATGAAAGGCCTGAAGGAACAGACAAGATTTTAGTCAACAGATCCCTGCATCAGGGTGATGTTGAAATAATATTGAAGCACCAATCTATCTACCACAGAAATTAGAAAATAACCTAGATATCATAATGCATCTCCCCCAATATTATTTTTAGATTCTTGCATCTGCTCTCCCGCACCCTTGTCCAGCAGCAACCCTGACGGACACACACAGTTTTTTTCCTTTTGAGAAAACACAGGACAGATGGCATTGAAACTATTTCTCTCAAATAAACAATTTTTCTACTTTTTATAAATTCACTCATCTTCAAACTGTGACAGCTATGAATTTCAAGATAAAAAAAATCAAAGTGATCCAGATTTTGTTCATCTCCTTTCTCTAGGGTCTCTGAAAGGTCACACAAATATATCTCACCTTTAAGTTTGCCGCTACATGCAAAACGCATTTCTTTTCTGAATTCGAACATCCTAGTATAGTAGAAAGAAGCTATCTACATGCCCTTCTGATCCTCTCAAGTATGTGTCTCAAAAGCCTGGATGGTGAGTTCAGGAACTTCTGGGTTCATCTGTGTACTATATCAGACAGTATTTACCTCCAAGACCTATTTTATAGCACTAATTTCATTCCCTCATTGCTCCCACACTAGCCCACATTACAATGTTACTAGCCTACGCTTGCTACACCCACCTGCTCTCTCTTGTTAGAGGGTACTTCTACGCCCTGGTTATCCTCCTCATCCTCCCGGGCATCCTGTCCAGTTTGAATGCATCCCTCAAAGACACCTGGCTAGACTGACACATGCTCTTCCAGAGGCGCTCTCCAGAGGCATTTTGGGGGGCTGCTAGCATGCCTCTCTATCGCAGGAATATAGCTTGTGCTTCCCGAGTCGCAGCCGCGGGTTCAGAGCCATCCCGCGAGCGTTGGGAAGCCCCAGATCGTCTCCCTGTCAGGGCTTCCGGTGGGTAAGTGCTCGGGTACATTTGCCATCTGCTCCCAAATCCACAACTTCGTGCTTCATGAAGTTACATTGCATTCCACTTCTATTACTTCATTTCTCAAGGACATTCAATTTTATCTGTACGAAAACCTCATGCGCTGTGTTAAGGGCTGTATTTAGGGCTCCTCCTACTTCGTACCATCTGCAAATTTAATCAACTTCGTTCAAATATTTCAGTGGAAGCAGTAAGCAAGTCATTCCCAAAATGTGAGAGAAACTATTGGTAACCAGACCTACTCTACCACTACACGGCTCCACCCATTTCAACACCACATAGCTAATATCTTATAAGCCAATTCCTTATCTAGCTTACTGTTCACACTGCTAACCCCCGTCTTCCTTTGATTGTTCATCACTTGACAGAGTACGAGGGCATTACAGAAGGCAAGATGAATGACAGGACTGCATTTGCTTGGCTCTGAACAGAGCTGACCAGCCTTCCTGCTCAAGCAGGTCCCCGATCTTGCCTTTCAAGGCGCTGATGGCAATAGCCCATAATTAAGGGCAAGGGGAGTAAGATACAGAGCAGCTATGATCAGTCTATTTGTAAATACTTAAACAAGGAGATAAGCAAAAGATAGCAAGAATTTGAAACGAGTAAATTATGTCAAAGCTAACTGCCTTTTCAATTAGAACAGCAGACTTGAGAACCAGATCTATATCCTGATTTAAGTATGTTTTTTGACTGACCCCTACATTTATGTAAGCAAGCTAAACAGATCAGGCCAAATGAAACTGCTTTAACACGGATGCATATCAAGAAAAAACAGAACACAGACATCACTACTTCACTGCCAAAACATGGATCCGGACTGGCTTTCCAAAGTCACCTACTCTGTGCCTCCTTTTGTTCACTATTTTCATTAATGACCCAGAGGATGGCATGGAGACTACATTTATTAAACTGACAGTCAACATCCAGCTTAGTGGCACTGCAAATTATACAAGAGGACAAAAAGAAACTAGAAAAAGGGTTTGAGGAAAAAAAAATGAAATGTAAAGCATTACACATAAACCCGGTAATCGACTGCAGAAATACTGAATGGGGAACCACTGGCTAAGCAGCAGTTTCCCCCCTGCCTCCCCACCCCCAAAAAAAAGAGAGACCGCACGCGCACTGCTATGAGTTAACATCGTCATGTTGTAAAAATGCAAGCACAATACCTGGATATATGAACTTTAGCACAACCTGAACTCTATTCTCCATTCATAAGGCCTCAGTTGGAGTACTATAAAAGGAGCAGAGTTTTTGACACCATTCTTCAAGATAGTACGTACTCAAAAGAGAGCAGTAAAAGGATCAGAGCTTTGGAAAATACTGCAGACGAATAGAGACCGAAAAAACCTGGGAGGGGAAAATAGAGCAGGGTGTGTCTCCAAGTATGAAAACAGGATGCTGCAAGGAATAATTTCTTCATCTCTACAGCAGACAGAACAAGTTTTAAACGGCCTTAATTTAGATTAGATGATCTCAAAGTCTTTTTCAGTCTTCTGATTCTAGACTAGCTGCAGGGTCACTTCCTTCTCCCAAATAAAATAGCATTTAGAAACACAGCCCAAGTTAATGCTATATTTAAGTCACCTTTTACTGGGCCATCTCCCTCTGTGCCCAGCTTCTCTGACCATCACCAAGCTCAAGCCTGTGCCCCTTGCAAGAGTGTTGCACTGCCACTGTCTCCCTCCCACGCCTCCCAGGCCAGGGACGGCAGCAAAGGCCGACTCGTCCCAGGTCTCGGGAAGGGTCCTGGCAAGCCACCTCCTCCCTGAAGGCCACAGGCCGACCCTCCTCATCTAGAAAATTAATTCTAATCAAAGCAAGCTACTGGGTCACTGAAATTCTATCCTTGCAATATATTTTATTTTACTCCATTTTCTTTAATCTCCGAGCCCTTGATTATTCTTTCGCAGTGTGTTCCCAGACATGGCATACTGTGCAGGCTGGCTGACAGGCTTGTAAGTGCTTGCACAAGTCTCTCCCCCTCCCCTTTAAATGAGCACTTTCTCCAGTCATCGGTACCACCCTGAAGGAAAGATTAGCCAAAATACTTACAATAAGCACTAAATTCTTTCCTAATTCTGAGATGGAAATTTCTCTAGGTTTGAGCGTTTTACAGCCCTTAAGTTGCTTCTGGTTATGGTAACTTCCATTCTCCTCTTATCCTTACACATTTTGCCTTTTCCTCCGCAGTTACCATTGTCCTTATTGAAAACTGAGCTAAAGCTATGTAATGTCTTAGCCCTGCACTGTTGCCATTCTCTACACCTCTCTCACTATACAAGAACGTATTCTTTTTGTTTTCATGTCATTTGAAGATCAAAGTCAATTTCTAGAGACAAATAAATCAGAAATATTACGACAGACATTTTGCCACCCAGTCCTTTTTCCCATTGCTCGCAGGCTCCCTGCATTAGTCCTATTATATATAAGCTGGCAGTTCAAGCTGGCTATTCATCCGTTTTGGTCTGCAGGGATGCAGTTTCCAGATAAATTTTAAGTAGTTCTGACTTCAGGAAATTGAGTCCTCAGGCTCCCTACATTTTTGATCACTTTTGCTTATGTGAATTCGCCAGTAAGATTCAAAACCTAAATTCCAAAGCAACTGTCGTATATTTTTTCATGTATTTTAACTTGAATCAACTCATGATGTCTCAGGGTACAATTCTAAGTCCCACTTAATCTGAGCATTTGGCTGCCCTGGACGGGAGAGCGCTGCTCTCCTCCTCAAGCCCAGGCACTCACTGCGCGGCCTCTGGCAGCCCGGCCCAGCGGCACTCATCCCCCCGGCCCCTTCCCTTCCTCTGGCATCACCTGGCTGATCGGGCTCGCGCCTTGGCCGCGGCATTGCTGGGAGCAGCCAGGCAGGGGCAGGAACAGGAGTGCAACCAGCCCTTTCAGCAGCTGATTAAGCATAAAGCAAAACTGAATGCTCAGTTCAAAACTATTTTCTAGAATATCTTAATTGCCTTTCAAAATGAAGTTTAAAATAACTAAGATTTCCTGTTGGTTCAGTGACTGGTTTAAAGAAGAAACTTGCCAGCAATCACATCCAGGAATACCTGGGCCCTATCTTTTCTTCTCTAATCTGTATCTGGGAAAGTAAACCATCTTGTAGCAAGTAATATTTATCTCAAAACACTACAGAGATCGCTATCCGGATTCAAGTCTAACCCTGGGGCTAACAACAAGTTTTTTCACTCTATCATCTTTCTCCAAAGTGGTTTTAAGCCAAACTGATTTTGGTCTGTCTTTTTTACACCAAGATATTTTTTCTAGTCTACTGTATAATTACTACTGCACTTTCATTTAGTTATTTCTGAACAGCACAAAGTACTTCAATACAGATATTCCCATTAGTAGCATTCTACCATGCCTCTGATACTCAGATATTTTCTACCCAATCTCTATCAGAAGCTCAAATTTCTCCATTCTGCTGTCCAGGCTCTCAATATGTACACAAAACATTTCAGTTGTTTCTTAGTAACCACATCCCATTATCCAGTTGAAATCTTTCCCTAGATGCAATGCCTGACTATCATTTTCCTTAATCTTGAAGCTCTTTTCTTTCTCAATTAGTACTGGTTTTCTACCCACTGGCACTCCTCCACACGCTGAGACAGAAACAAGGGTTTACCCAACAGCTCCCTGCTGTGAGCTACGGCCTGAATGGATGTTGCATATGTTGGTCGCAGCTTTTTTCCTTACATTTCCTCGGTGGAAGTTCTCAGCCACTGCACTAGCCGCCTTCTCTGAAGGCAATTTTCCCAGGTACTCAGGTAGAGCCTGTCTGTAAGAGCAGTCTCTCTTCAGGGCTCTGTCCTCCTCCAGGCACTGTAACAATTCCACTTGAGATCACCAGAACACCTACCCCAAATGTCTTCTCCAATATGGCATGCACATCTAACCCACCGTGGTAGAAAATTTGCTGTCATTTATCCTATCACAAAGGCTAATTACGGAGTCTTTCCCTCCCACTCCAGTCCCTTCAGGATCCTTCTCAGCTTTCTTATTCTTCCTTATTTTCCCATTCAACAATATCAAACGGTCACACCAAGAAGTCTGCAATTCTTCAGCCACATAAGCATACTCTTCATCCCAGGATCTTATTTAAATTCCAACATCATTTCCAGTTGCTTGAGCCTCCCCCTTCTTTTTCATGCTTTTGAGCTCTAATCTTAATAGATTTTCATGCATATATAGCCTACATGAGGTATTCACTTAAAGATAATATACATCTCAATTTCTATATCCAGTCATATTTATTAAATCTGTCATTTTTCAGGTTCCTCCACTGCTCCCTCGATTATAACTGTCATCCTAGCCTTCAAAAAGGGATGCACACTAAACTGCCTTGATAAACTCACCAGCTACATGTCAACCACTTATCAGCTGCTTGACTTTTGAAACCTTTTGTCTAAACGAGTTTTATCCCTTCATTTAGTTTAGCTGTGAATAGCAGCAGGAATCAGTGCCAAGCTCAGGTTCAAATCCTGCCCACAAATAACATCCAAATCAACCACCAGCCAGAAAATATACAAATCCACTGATCCTCAAGAAACGAGGTTTGTGCCTTTTTTACTGGGGCAGAGGTCCTATACTGGCTTCGTTGATCTATATTAAAACTTCACTGCTTTATAACAATACTGGATGGGTCAAAGATGTCTGGTTTTGGCTATTCCCATGGAAGTCTATCTGAATCCAGCAGAGTTAGAGGCCTCCGGGGGGAAAAAAATTACATCAGAGTTCAGAGATGTTTAACTGAGACATGCTAGCAAGGGGCTGTGTCCTTCCCTTTACCGTTACTGCTCTCGACTAGCAAGGGCTGTTGCCGGACGTCAGAACAGGACGTGCCCCCCACCGCGGGCATCCAGCCACAAAGAGGAGAAGGGAGGAGGCGCAAGGGACAGGTAAACAACTGTGAGAAGGGTGTGGAAGAAAAATAGGGCAACAGCTAGGATTGGGTTAATGAGAAGAGAAATGTCTGTGCACTGCTACAGCACGTCCCCTCTGGAACCTGGAAACACACCTAGAAATCTCATGCTACGTTCATCTATTTTCTAGCAAAATGTCTTGATGCTTTTCTTTTTGTACCTGGGCCACAAAAACAGCCAACCTACTGGCGGGAACAAACAGCTTAACTCTGTTAAACGATCAAGCACTAAATGACGAACTGAGGATTTAAGCTTCCCTCTACCTCACTAACTTCTCCCCATCATTGAAAACCGACCTCTGCAGGGGCCCTCCCTCCCAAAATAGATTAGGCAGGAGCAATATTTTATTTCTAAAAAGTAGCATGTTCTCAACATAAACAAGCAGAAATCACACACATGCTCACCACACTCTCCTGATACACTTTCCTGTTTGACAGCTTCCACTCTTTTCAAGCCCGTGTGACTTCTGAAAACTTTCCCCATTTGTAAGATATGATGTGTTTTGGTGGTGATAAGAAACACTGTCAGTTTTTTAGTATATTAGTTATAGAATATTCTTTATTCTCCTCAAAATCAGGTTCAATTTTTTGTAACAACATTTTGTAACAACATTCTAACTGAATTTTTAAATTAGATCTTCTTTTGGCTTAACAAGCCAAGCGTAACTGATACAAAACAACCAATAAATCAGATAATATCTTAAAAGGAAAACAAAATCTGTTAACAGCACTTATTCAAAAAATAAAGCAAGAGATGGGTAGAACTTGAAAAACTGAAGCCTGTCTTTGCTCTTTGTACACTGTTTTTTATAAAATGATTTTAAGAACTTTACTCCCTTCCCCATCACCAAAATAAGAAGAAAGAGCTTTACATTACTTCGGAATTGAGGGAACAAAAGAGCAACTCTCACTGACAGGTGTGTATTTTTCTGTGAAAGAGGCTTCTTTCAGAACAAGACCCGCAAATGGAACTAGACAACAGGGCAAGCTCTAAATCTTCAGGACACCCTTTCTTCCCACTACTTTATAGCTATATATAACATTGTATAACAAATTACTTTAGGAGAATCTATAAAATGCATGACCCATTTCCAGTCAAAAATCCCAGCTGTGAATCACATAGCCCTTCAGCCTCTATAAACCTGGCAACCGTCAACCATTTTTTCAGTTGTGCTGGTATAGAAAAGAAGTGGGGATATGTTTTCTGACGAATAAAAAAGTGAGAAAGAAGCACAGCTACTTTTAGAACTATTCTTCTTTATGAAAAATCACTCAGGCATACCGGCATAAGAATTTTCAGTTCTGGCTTCCAGTCTCTGAAATAGGAAGACCTACCTGAGCTTATCTGTAAATTTTCCCAGGTCTGCTAATCCTGAAAGGGACGGGATTGCAGAAAAGCCAATCCAGTGTTCCGAGTTTATTTCAGCAGAAGTAAAGATGTGCTATTAAGCAACTATATTAGTGGGTTTTGAGAGAAGAAAAAACATACCCAATTCAGAGAAGAAGAACAGAATTATCCTGGCTATGGAAGATCTCAAACTCAAAACCTGTGCCTTCCCCGCTATTGGCAATTCTTTATTTGCCTTCAAGCTGAAAGATGACTTAAGCAGCATATCAACAGACTTCAGAAATAAATACATCATCATTGTAATGAAGAAGAAATGGACCACTGCTTGCCACAGCAGAATGTAAATTAGGTTTCTATATTTAGAAGTGTCACCTTTCTTTTGAGGATACTAATGTGCTACCGTTAAAGGGCAAAAGAACCAAGTCTTACAAAGTTGGTACAGCAGCTCCTGAACTTAAGTATGGGTGGCAAAAGAGAAGTGGAAGAAATTCATATGTAATGACGATAAATGCCAAATGTAATTATAATGCCAAAATTAATACTAATCTTGTAGAAGATGGGAGGCATGTAAATTTGAAAGTGAAGTTTAACTAGTTATGTTCTAGATCTTTAAAGAAATTAAAAGGATAAAACTGCTCATTCCATTATGAGCTCTATATTTATGACACCTTCAAACATAAATGAATTAAAACATTATAATGACACCAGATATCTGTTATAGCAGTAGTATTGTAGTTATTAAGGTCTAAGGGTGAAGACTGCTGCTTCTATTTCAGAACTGAAGAAGAATTTGCATTATTAAAGCTTAGCAGTTTAATTCCTTTTGTATCTGTCAACACAATAAAATATATTAGCTCTTCCAAAAGCCTTACTAGACTTACTGATTTCTTTTACAAAAGCAAAACCTTGAGTTTATTTCCATCTTTTTTTTTTCCCCCCCTCTCCCTACCGGTAGTAGCTCAGTTACACTTTTGCTTTTGGTCATTGACCCAGATTTTAGAAAACAGATCCTCTGCAAGTGAAACAGTATTTTGAAGTAGACCCTATGAGTGATAATTACTCATACTTCATTTTTGCCTTTGATTCTACCTCATTTTAATCACCAAAACATTCCCAGCCTGTAGTTATTAAAAATAGTCAAGGTGACCCTAACTCATTTATTTATCATTAAAACAGCCAGCAACTCCAGCTGTTCCATTCCAAATATGCCCTATTTATTTCCATTTCAATTTTAACTACAGGCCAGATACTCTAGGACAGATTAGCAGAAAAAAATACAACTTGTTGAGCTAAGCTGTAGCATTCAGAAAAGCTGCACTACACAAAGAATGACAGACTTCGTATCAGAAGCTATTTCCACTCATATGTACACAGAAGAGGGGAAAAAGTAAAAGCAATAATGTAAAAGACCTTGAATTAGCCACAAGACTGGCACATAACAATTCATTAGGCTGGGAAAAAAAAGTAATTCTCATAGTACGTGAACTACAATCTTAGCATTCAACCGTGCACCCATGGAAAGGAACTGACCTGTTACCTAGGTGTTTAAACATTTAGCAGAACATTCACAAGCTATTGAAATACTTTCCCAGCTTCTTAATAAATCATCCTGCCAACTCAAACTTAAGTAGACTTTCCTTCAGTTATGATTATATTAAAGAAAAAGTGAAACCCGCCCTAATATATAGTTCTTTTTTCTCCTCCAATCTGGTAATATCTTGCAACCCTATTTCACACATGTGAACACTTTTGTTTTTTAATAAACGACAAAAGTGTTTTCTCTGAGATGCCTGATCACATCTCTAGATTATAATAATTTTAATACTATAAGCAAAATGTATACTTTAATGGAGTTGGCATTCTGCTGTACAAGCTAGCTTTTCCAAGCAGAGAACTCTCACATAGGGCTAAAAACTATGTTTTAAGGGCCAGAGTAGCTTGATGAGGATGGGAAAGAAAAGAAAGCATTTACTGCAAACTTTGCTGAGGAGGTATTGTGCAGCAGAAGGTGGTCTATAACCTGACTTTAGCAGCAGATTGGCGGGAAGCCCAGGGCAGAGGCACAGCCCCTCTCTTCCACACACCATTTGGCAGCACTGTGGCTAGAAAGCAGAAGCTGGTGAGACCACAGTAACCCTGGGGTGCCAGCAGCCCATTTACCTCTGCTCAACAGTGCCCTACAGCTCCTTACTGGCCCCATTTAATGTGGCTGTCAGAAAGTGCAATAATTAAGTCCCCCCCCCAGCTTTTTCCCCATCAATGCTTTCAAAACATGTCTTTCATTCACAAAGAGAGCACTCACTACAAAATGCTGGTGTCTATAAACGATTCCTAAGAGATGTAGCTCCGACAAATATACCTATTTTAATTGCCTATCATTTTAAGAACTAAAGAGCACAGACAAGAATTGAATTTTGGTTTGCTGATAAATGAACTCAGAGATTATTAGGAGCATTCAAAACTCTGCACTATTTGCAGAAAATTATTTAAGCTTTTGCTCTAAAGCCCCCCCCATGACAGTTGAATTCATACCATAAAACACCATCCGTTTCTTTTCTTCTGTATTTTTTTTTTTTTTTTTAAGTTTTTTGAGAATTATGGAGAAGGGAAAAATGCAAGCGAACAAATGAGAATGTGCAGAGATAGAAATTCAAGTTTCCTGCTACCAGTAAATAATATCTCTTTTTCTCAATTTACCAACTATCATACAGTATAAACTTCGCCCCTGAGATGGAAATACCATGTTACACCTCTGACAATATAGATTATTTTTCCTTCACTTTAAGAAGGAATGTTTTAATAGTAAAGGGTCAGTAACTCTGTATTCTTGGACATTTATACAGTCTGGATTCTTTCAGGTTTTTATGTGTTAGCGGAACGTACCTGCTAACTTACTGAACCTAACTTCTGTCTGAAAATCAGTGCTGTTTCATGACAACTTTTGGGGTTCTAACATTTAATCATTTCTCCTGCCTGTCACAAAACAGGGTGGTGAAGTACCAACACTGAAAAGGAACGCCCAGTTTCAAGACCCTTTTATGTCTAATTCAGAGCAGAGTTTTTGTAATTCATTGCTAAGCACTAGGAACCTGAATGCTTCTCTCCCACACCTCAAGCCAGCACCCTAACCCCTCTCCAGCAGAAAGCCACCACTTCACCAAACACCCATCCCAGGGAAGGTCTCCACGAGACCTCTGTATGCTCTAGAAACCGTTTATTTTGCCAGAAGTGCATTTCTGTGGCTATTTTAACCATCCAACAATGGCTGATGAGCCAATCCGATTTTGTTTACCTACTTTAAATGGACTTCTCAGTTGGAAAACTAATGTTATTTCTAACCCTACCATATTATTACAGCTGACTGGAAAGAAAGAAATTTCTGTTAGAACAATGAGTATGATTCTCCACAGCAGAAAGTACGGAATTTTACAGTGTATCAACCATCACATCTGAAGACTATACAGTCTCCAGTGAAAGCCAGCATTTAAAGCAGGGAAGCAAGGTCTTACACAAAGTTTTGCAAAAGGATTTCCCGTGGCTAGTCTGTTCTGATAACAGTTACCACATTGTGACATCTGAAATTACTATAGTTTTTCCCACACTAAAACTTGAACCTAGATGATGATCAGTTTTGGAGGTCTGGAAGCACTCTTTAATTAAATGCTTCAATTCTCATATTTGCAAAGAAAAGGGCTGAAATGTGACCAATAAAAACTTACTAAACTTATAAAAACATTGATTTTTATGTTTAAAAATAAAATTATGTTGAAAAATAAAATTATCCCATAATATCTTTTCTCTTTGGTACCACTAAGTTACTTGAGGAAATGTTTTGACCATTAAAGAAAGAAATAAACTATGCAGAAGATCCCTGCATGTACTGCATTAAAATAAAAGGCCTGTTGTGTTAAAATGAAAGGCCTAATGTGTGATAGTGTCAATTTAGCTAACTAAAAGTGGTGTACGTGAATGAGTAGCTTTTTTACTTTTATAAATAGATTAAGAAAAAAAGACCAGTTGTGTTGAATAGCATTAAATAAGTTTGGATACTTCTCCGAGAACCATGCCTGGAAAAAGATCAGTTCCTATACTAAAAAAAAAAAAAAAAAAAAAAAAAAAAAAGTAACTTAGGTGTGAGGAAAATGACCCAATTAATTTTTTTTGCATATACTGATTCAATAAGGTTACTGAAGCCCAAATGAAGGTATTTGTACAATAAGCAATTAGAGAGAAACTAACTTTTGCCTCAGACTATTTTCCTTAACTGTAGGCTACCCAATTCCTTACTCTTAACAAAGAGATTTAAAATACTTGTGGTTAATCAGCAGAAGTCCAGTCCACAAAGTGGACTGATTTACACTGGAATTGCCCATAACGTAAAGGTACTGCAAGCAGTGGCCAGATGCAGCCCCTGCACTGCGAGGAGCTTCGTGCCAAGACGGGCCTTGCAGCCAGGCCTGCCTTCGCCCCAGCCAGGACATTGGGCCCGGCAAGGCAGCCGGGGGCTGAGGGGGCCCCGGCAGGCTGCTCCTAGCCTGTGGCAAGAGGGACTCTGCCTGCCCTGGACCATAGGCAGAGCTGCTCTGGGTCCCTAAATCTGCATTAGCAGTTGCTTCTCTGCTGCAGAAGCTGAGGGCACATCACAGCACCGCTGCCTTCAAGCCCAGCAGCGGCCCTCCTCTGGGCGTAAGCAGCAGCAGTTCACATCCTTTTCACTAGTGAGCTTTTTAGGTGAGGAAATCTTCATCTCATCCCAGAGGCCAGGCTGGTGAGGAAGTGCCCGCCTGCCCCGCGAGAAGGCTCCTGTTGGACTGCTGCTGGCAAAGCTCCCTCAGAAGTCATGTGCTTTGGCATTTACGTTTTATTGCAAGGTATGGTTCCCTCTCACAACTTCCCGCTCTACTGCTTCTGCTTCCCTGAGGAATCAAGCAGATGTCCCTGCACTCAATACATCCACATTACATTTCAGAACTTCATTCCCAAAAACGAGAGTTTCAGAACAATTTAAAAAAAAAAAAAAAATCAAGTTTCTGCTTTCCTCAAACCTGCAGGTGTGAGGCAACAGACCAAAGATACCTGCACCATCCTCGATGTTTCTCTAAGTTCAGAGAAATCTTTTCCAGCCCCACAAAGATAATCACCCAGGCAGAGAAACCTCAAACACAAGAAATGCTCTGACAAAAGTAACCCGAGGCAGGGCTGTAAAAAGGGAGCTTTTACTCACAGGTCTCAACACGCATGGTTGCTATTAGAACATCCACGCTCCGATCAGAAAACACAAGACATGCCGGGCGGCATGTTTACTTATTGTACGCAAGAAACTAACTGCCTTACAGAGTTTATCAGCTGATGGCTGTTCTCAGCCCAAACGCTGAAGCAGCACATCGAACCGCGCATGGATCCACAACTCAGCTTCTGACGACCAAAGAAGTCTGAAGCTCTGCCAAAAATCTCCACCAAAAAGTTTCTAGATTTGCATGTTTAGCCACCTGAGACAGTGAAAATTTGTTTACCTCCTACATAACATATGTAAAAACCTAATTAGTGAAAGCATGGTATGTTTGAGAGATAACATCTACATTTAACTGAAGAGTCAGGATTTAGGTGCTGTGTATTCCTTCAACAAGGATGCTCAAATTTATGTGGGAACTTTTGAAGCATGGAAGGGTAACTGAGGACTGTGTATGTCATATCTGCTTCAATCTCAGCTTATATTATCTTCAAACAGCTAAGAACTCCGAAGTATTGACCTACAGTGTGAAAATTTAATCCATATTCCTGCTTGAGAATATTCGGGCAGGAAGATGAAGACTGGAAAAAACTGCTAACAGTTGCATTTGGGAAGATCATATCCTACCATTTCTTGAAAACAGCTTATAAAAGGCTTTGCTCAAGAAGCTGTGGCAGTATCGCATTACTGTGCTACCCTGATTTTTTCATTTTTTGCAAAAGTAAAAATTACTTCCTCATATCAAAATTATCAGTACCTGAGATTTCCTGATCTTTGTTTGGTCAAGCTCTCTTCTGGCATGGCTTTGTTTCGGCTAATGTAGTGATTGGGTTAGGTAACGTCCTCATCTGGCACCCTCACCAATTCTTTTGCTTTTCTGATGGCTTGAGTTTGTTGATACAGACTGGTGACAGGAAGTCGTCTTCAAGTAGCTCCATCTTCCTCTTCAAGAAGCACAGAGGAGCATTGGCTAATCGCACACTTAACCCCAAGGCTCTTCCCGTGAAGTGCCCAGGGTTCTGCTGTACGAAGCTGCGTGTACTAGGCCGTCTGGGAGCTGAAGAAACAGCGGTTTTACCTTGATGCCTCACAGCCATGTAATTGGTAGCCCTCAACACAGGCTGAGATATGACGACTTTGAAGTTCAACCTCAGTAAGGGCTTCTTTGTTTCTCTCTCTCTTTCTTTTTTAGAGAGGCTAATACAGGCTAGAAAATGTTACCCTGCATTTCCAAAGACCAAAACCTTAGCCAAATATAGTAATTATCTGGGTTTATCCCTAAAAATCACAAAACCCACAAACTAAAAATTATGGGTTATTTTGTCTTGCTGCATGTATTCATTTTTCTGACAAACTATACTGCTAAACCCATCACAGAAGATTTTGATGAAACTTTTATTTGTCAGAAAGCCATTCTCAAATACATATTATGCTTTGAAGTCTTAGGTAAAAAATCCTGAGAGTGACAAATACCCACGGGAGTGCACTGAAGTTAATACTGCAGAATTAAAACAGCAATGATCACAGGAGGGGAAAAAACGAAGAGAATTAACAAGCCAGCCAGCAAAGCAATGGTAATGAACTTCTGAGGCTATTAAGAGGAAGGAAAGAAAACTGACAAGGCTCAGAAATTTGACTGTACAGATTAACTTCTTTCTGCTCTTGGCATTGTCTGTTTTGTCTTTGTTGAGAGGGATAAAATCACTACAGAGAGAGTTCTTCATTTTCATGCAGGGGCACAACAGGGCATAAGGGGAGGCTTCCAGGAGAAGTTGGGGGGAAAAAAAAAAGACTTGAAAAAGGCATGTCAAAATGGCACAGTGTAATTCCCTCTCTGACCACACATACAGCTCCCTAAACCACATCAAAGGATGTCGGGGGGCGGGGAGACACAACACAAACCCAGAAACCTAAAAGGGAAAAAAAGCCTTTCCTAAAGAAGTTAGCTGACAAAATCTTGTCTAAGTGGTATGTAACAGCAGAAAGAACTTCTAACTGCTCTCGTTCCCATCTCTTTCTTCATAAGAATCTGAGCAGAGATATTAGGCCACACTAAGTCACTCCCTGGTTTCAGAGCTGCCCACCACCCCGCTTCCCCCGTAAAGGGAAAAGCTCAGCCAGCGGCAGTTGACACGCGGCTTTCCTGCGCCAGAGCCTGCCTCCTATTTCACAGCCTCCTCCGTGAGTCAGCCTAACTGCTTGCTGAATCCCTCCGTCTCTCTTACCACCCCAGCACAGCGTTCTGTGGCAACGGCAATGTGGCAATAATTTTATTACTCACTCTGTGGAAAAAGTACTTCCTTTTGCCAGTTCTGTCCCTGCTGCTCACCCGTTTCGCTGGGCACCCGTTGGTTCGTGTACCTCAGGATGACCTTCCCCAGCGTGCTGCCCCAGCAGCATTCCTGACCACGGGCAGGGCTGCCCGCCCACTGCCAGCTCTCATCTCCAAGCTGAAGAACCCAAGTCCGTTGCAGACGCCTGAAGAGCAGCTGTTACCCACTCACCGTTTTCTTTTCACCCTCTCTCACTTTTACAGATCTACTATATGGTCCTTGAGATAACCAGGCTACATCCTCTAAGCCAGACAGACATGCACTATTAGTTTCTGCAGTAGCGTAATTACAGCTTTTACTTTGTTCCTTATTCTTTTCTATCATTTGCTACTGTTCAACTGATCCCTACAGCTAAAACCAAGACTGAAACAGCAGGCCATAGATAAGGTCAATTAAGGGCATGTGACAGTTATCTGCTCTGCAGAACAATGCTACAAGGCTTGGTAAACAACCAAATGTGCATTTAGACTTTATTTTTAGAAGGCTAGTAGTATTCCACTACCAAAGTGGTCTAAAAAAAGCAATCAAAGGATTTCTGAATGATGGGCTTCACAGACAGGTTTACATCAGTGCAGATAACCAGACGAAAATTCTTAGTTTTATGGAATTCCCAGTTCAGAAAAACATGAAATTAGAAACAATGTTATTCTAGATTAACAGCTGATCTACCAGAACATTGTGTTTCCATAGTACTTGACACAATCAACAGTTGTATGAAATCAGTGCATGCCTCATTTGAAAGACGGGTACAAGCTAAAATAACAAAATATTAAGTTGTATGACGCTATCATTCTAGCATCTTGAAACAAGCCTGCATCTGTAAAAATATACATTATTTGAGAAAGAAGTTTGTAGTAACTGTTTTAATTCTCCTGTTAATGTCAGAAGACGACTGCTTAGGTGAACACTTAAAATTATCTTATGCATTTAAAGAAACTTCTTCTGTACAAAAACTTTATTACTAAACTTAATGTGAGTAAAATTTTGATATTACTGTTGGTGAAGGATTAGAAGAAAACATTTAAAAGACGAGGCTTGTAGGGAGAGGTAGTATCAAAAGATACTACTATAAATAGATATTAGACCAACTGAGGAGCTAAAGAGAAAATCCACAAGCATACAATATCCTTAAATTATCACAGATCCACTATTACTACTATCCTTTTTCCAGTTTCATTATTTTGCATATTTCACAAAAACATTTTCAGGTCAGTAATCTCACCTTCACCTTCTGCACAAACATCAAAACAGCCTTGTAAATCATTATCTTGGGTGAACTTCCCATGAGAATACCTTCTGGGGCTTGCAAAAATGCACACAGAGCACGGGGAAGAGACAAATTTGAAATTATTTTCAAGACCATACAAGAGCCCCCTTTACACTTCAGTTGAGGAAGAGAAAAATTCCTTTAACTGTCTCTTGAAAGTTTAAAGACAGCATTTAGAAGGCACTAGATTGTAACAGCGCATTCTGAATGGCAGCAACATCCCATTAAGCATCTATCAACAGACCCTTTGGGACAAAAAAGGAAAATGGAAGTTTTGTAGTTTGTTTTCCAGCAATGGCTTTCGATATAAATAAAAACACTGTATCTTTACAGAAGTGCACTTTATTATATTGGCTTAGTCGATCAATCTGAATTCAAATTCATTTGAACACACAGCATTATTTATATGAATTTTTATAAAGGATAAAAAATGTATAGTCTCTCTCTTTATGATTAATGCATTTAACTGGAAAACTATTCCAGGCACTCGAAAATAGCGAACAGATGTTGAGGAATGCTGAAAATAAGCCCCACTTACAAAACAAAAACCAACCAACCAACCCCCAGAATACCCCACTCTTCACCTGAAGTAAACAAGAAGTTTCATACTTTTTGAAGAACTTGGTGATGTGATATTTGTATTAAAAATATACCTGACCATTTCTATTTTTATAGTGTCACTGATAGAATGCAACAACTAAATTTCTGATCAACTTTTAATATAGTATGTACCAAGATACTATCTGCTCATCTTTTTTCAAGTTCAACAGAAAAACACATACTCCGAATACACTATTTTCACAACAATCACAAATAGCTTGCATTTGTCTGCAGGACAGTGAACAAGAGTAGTATAAACGAAGAACTACATTTCAGCATTAGGATTATGATCAGAAAGATTAATAACAGATTTCTACCAGTCAGAACAAGTGTTTGAAATCATAATACAACTCAATTTTTCAAACATAACTATTCTCACCAATAATTTGCATACTTAAAGCACTTTTAATGCAAAGTAACTAAAACATACTCCATGGTATTTCATGTTGATAATAAGATAGAATTTAATCAATTATATCTCATGATACACTTACCAAATTAGACCTCATACAATGCTCTCTGCCATATTGCATCACCATGTTTTGTAGATCTCTATAGAAATTTTATTTTTCATTTGTCTTTTCTCCATTCTAGCTATTTCATAATGGCTGCATTTTAAGTACACTTTCCAGGTTTTTGGAATAAGCATATTCTGGGCAATTTCCTGCACTAGCCCAGCGTACAAGGCAGAAAGGAGAAGAAAGATACATCTATATTATTTAAAAGTGAAGACTATCCAAGAGTTTCAGAATGATGGAAAATGCATGCACAGTGAATCACTACGCTCCAGCTGAGGACCAGAAAAAGCAGTGGATGACCGACTAGCTGGATTTTGAAAGATGACTGAGAAAGAATGTGAAACATGGACACTGGCATCCTTTCATGATGTATGTAGCTTTAATAAATACTTCCTTTGGTTAAAAGCAAAAAAAACCCCTCAAATTCAGAAATACAGGAATGAAAATTCGCACAGGTAACTTAACCTGCCTAATCCATATACAGGAAAACAAAGTATTTTCCAATTTTTCAATGGCTGCCACCTGAATAATGGCTTTAAGAGTTTTGTCTGTGATGTCCTAAACTCAAAATGGAGCCAGATATTACAGAAACTTCACCACGTGGAAGTATACTGACCCCCACAGGGATCACCAGTATAATTTGAACTTCTGTTTCACTTGCCTACCGAGCTAAGTGAACGCAAAGAGCAGTAGGCGTGGGGGCCTGTCCAGAATGCGATGAATTCTCTGACTCTAAATAAAATTCTCTCTTCTAAAGCAAAACAAGAGTCAGGTTTCAAGACCTCCTTGAGCTTCAAAAGGTTAACACCAAATGCTCCTGCTGCCCAGAAGCCAAGCAACTATGTTCCTCCAGGTAACCGAGGAACCAGAAACGCTGGCAAGTTGCCGCGAACACAAATTCCAGAAGACCTAGCTCAAAAACAACCTATCTCAGCACTGCCTTTTGAACTGGGGAGCCTAAAAACCTGTGCTGCAAGGCAACCGCAGAAGCTGGAACAGTTTTTAAACAGAAGACTGTTCAGACCAGTCCCTAGAAGGAGATGAAAGACTACGTAAATGAGTTTCATAATTATTTGGTAGACATGTTCTGGTACTCAGCATTCACAGGTTTTATTTTTAGCGCTGATCGGAAGTATGCTTTTTTAGACACACAACCTTTTGTCAATCCCAGCAGGCCTCTTGCTGCTTTCACTGCTCTTACCGCTTTAGCCAGAGGAATTACTGTACTTCTCTTTTCAGCTGCTCCTAGGTTTTCCCATGATGGCTGTATGAAACCGGGAACTTGATATGCACGTTGTTATTCAGAGACTTCTATATAACAGAGGTAGCAGCAACCTGAATTAATGCTTAATTAACTGTATACTTATGCTTCCCACAAAATTCTAGACTTATCATTTGAGCTCAGTGGAAAGATTTTAAAATTTAAGTTGGTACAAGGTATTAGAGATCTATTAGGCAGATTTGTTTTTATATAAAGAGCACGCAAGTCCAATATAAATGGAATAGCTAGGCACATTAAGGATATCTTTCCACCTTTAAGTGAGTGCCTCGCTACCTTGAAATGACATACTTATCATATTAGAGGGATTTTTCCCCCTTATAACCATTGATCTTTTGCATTTGAAATAATTGCACTATTCTGTTTTCATTTAAAATTATTTTTAAGAGCAAAAGCATACAGATTTGTGCTAAAGATGCATGCCATCCTGTAGACTAATAATCAGAGGAGAAGGCACTAAGATGACTCACAGTACCCTCAAATAACCTCCAGCCTGTTCTGCTGAGAGTTACAGCCAAACACGCTAGGTGCTGACTCAAACAGATGCAATATGCATGGCTTCCTTCTCGCGCAGAGCGCGCTGCCTTCTCTGTGCCATTAAATATGATTCATATGCATCACATTGCCAAAATCAAAAGAACAGATCAACATTAGCAGACAGGAGATTCTAAGTCTGTTCCTCTTTGAATATAATATGCAAATACCCTCTAATATAATTCTGCATATAGCAACTTGCCTTTCAACCTCAGTAAGCATGTTACAAATTTACCACCTTCAGTTTGTCAAAACACACATCCGTTTTGACCATTTAAGCACCCAAAAGAAGCATTACAGAGATGCCTGACACCAAAGTAGGGTAAACAGACGTTAATGTTTTGCATCAACTGCTTATTACTAGCAGACTGCGGTGAAAGTGCTGACATCAAAAGCAGTGGCAACTCCCTGTCCAAAGAACACCTTCAGATTTTATCGACTCTGATATTCATTTTGACCCCCCAAAAGGGACCAATACCTTTGGCAGAAAGGCAGAATGGAGGCCATCGGACAAAAGAGCTTTGAGCAACGCTGTCAGAGCATGGCATTCAGCAGTGCCAATCTCAACAAAAAGAAGTCAGAGAGGAGACAGACTTGGCTAACGATCCCGAGCCTTTTCACGCAGACAGGATGTGGTTCTACAGTAAACAGCTACATGCATACATATCACTTGCTGTACTTTTCAAGAGAATACTGTTGTCAAGAGCAGCAATTCCTAACTGATATATTTCTCTTTCTTAGAGAAAGAATAAATCCATAAAATAAATCAAGTCTTCTTATCCTGTTAATTTTTTATATGCTGAATTAGTCCCTTCCTATAGTATAAAGCAGAGAACAGAAAGAGAAGATTCAATGTTGCTACCTAGAATTTAAAGGTTTCACTAGCTAGCAAGACCTTTCATGTCCATTTTTAGTGGCGTAAGCTGCCTCTCTTCTTTTGGTGAAGAAATAAATAACTGGGGCAGAAAAATTATTTTTAGATTGGTATTAGTGTGAAGATCAGCAAACTAAAATGTGTATACAATGTGTGTGTCTACAACAATTCTCTAGCGATATTTGAGATCTATACTGTAGTCAGTGAATAAGTTTGGAATTAATTCCTCCCACCTCACAAAAAAGTTACCACTGAAGGATGATGTGAGCTGCAGGACCAACAGATATAGGCCTGTAGTACTCAAGTTGATAAACAGAAAAATATCCATGTATTTACTTATATATTCATGTATCTATCTTTTTATCCCCTTCCCCAGTTTCTCCTCCATAAATTCAAAATGTGCGACTCGGCATGCTATTTCAAAACTCAGCTTACCAACCCTTTTCTTGCCTTTTTCTTCTACAAAGAATAAGAATTCTGTCAAATTAAGACCATCGGCATACTCTGACATTAATTTACAAAGCTTTTGCCATTTCAAACACACAGAGACGCTATCAAAATGTATGACAGATACCTTTCAAAAGCATTAATCTTTTATACTGTAGTTATCAGAGAGGTTTATACTCATTGAGTAACCTGTTCCCCTAACATCCAAACTAACAGTCCTCCCTCTGTGAAACTGAGGACGAACAGGAGATTTAAATACCGTCTCTGGTGTCACAGGACCACGACAAACTTTGTAGTCACGTTCAGACTCGTCAAAGCGGTAGTCAACATTCCTCCTGGAGTGGCAATTCACTCCTGTTACGTGTTGGAGCGTAGCACTTCGTTATCGGTATACCAACAACCCTCTGCGGGATTTTGCGACGAGCCAGCTCCCGTTCTGCAATGCCAGGAGCAGAAGCGACACAAATCCTCCTCCTGCCCTGCCTAGCACCATTCACCCTGGGCGCTAAGCTGCGAGGAGCCCGCACGGCGACGCAGCACTGCGCCAGCCTCGCCACCCGCATGGCGATGCGGCACAGGTCGGGTGAGCTGGGCAGGCAGCCCACAACCCGCTTCCCTTCACGGACAGCCCCGCAGCAGCGTTATTCCCTGCCAGGCAGCGCACAGGCATGCGCGGAGCCGTGGGAGGGACCTGCGTTTTGGCCATGGAGACTGCGCCCTTGTCGAATGACAGAACACACAACTGTCTCATGTCCATGTGCACTTCGCCATTTGAGCGGAGCATTTTCTGGAGGCAGCTGCATGCAGAGTGCGCAGTGAAGTGGTACGACTGACCACGCACAGGGAATATCGGAACACGGTATCCAACTCCCAACAAGCAGCTATGGAGAGTAACTGCACAAACGAACAACCTTGTCCTTGGGGGACAACGAGGACTGCTTAGATGAAATACTCCTTGTTAACAATTCTGTAGTGGATAGAAAATGGGAAGCCGTAGTTCCACTGTTCCCGGACTGCCTCATGTTAAATGTGTTTATATCTCTTACACAGATGTAAAAGGGGCACGCACCCTAAGCATGAGCCAGTTACCAGCACCATGGAAAGACAGCTGAACAGCACAAGAGGGGATGAAGGATGCAGGACACTAAAGAAATACCAAATGGCTCTCAGGAATTGTGAAGAGAATGAGAGAGGGAACAAACGGCACACTGGTGTACCGTGTCTACATTTGTACTATTTGCCTTTTTTTGGACTATTATGCTTTCAAATTTCTCTGCAGAATTAACGTTACTGAAGCTGAATTCTTAGTAGACCATGGAACTAGAGTTCCCATAAGGGAAGAGCTTTGCGACAGGAGATTTGAAGCAAATGTGGGATCTTTAAGGTATTGGAGAAGAGGTTTTCAGCAGCACTGGTTTTAGGACAAAGCTCTAGCAGTCACGAAAGGACTGCTGATGAGGTGCTCGCAGCCCTGGACCTGAGAAACTGACCTCCAAGAGCACTTAAGGAGAGGTAGTGCAGCCCACTGCTCAGCTGAGACTGGATTGGGAAATACCAGGAGTGAAAAACTTTCTCTGTACTACAAGAACATCTCCAACCTGGCAGAGATGACCTTCCTACAGCCAGCAGGCTTGTGGAAGGAATCCTTGCACAAGGACTAGCAAAATAGAGAAGAGAATGGGAGAGGAAGAAGAGAATGGGACTGAAGCGTGCATCCCTTTGGCCTCATGTTTGTCTGAAGTGAGAGATTCCCAGGCATTACAGAAAAGGAACCAGTGATCCCTAAGGAGTAGAATACATTTTGAAGAAATTGTTGAACAGCAACATTGCTCTGCCTGCGACCATCACCACAGTTTAAGTCTTTGTTACGCAGAAGTATTAAGAGGTTTTTCCTGCTCTGAGTTATCCTACTCTGACAGCTCTGCTAAAAGCTGTACAGCTATGACACTAGTAATCTGGGACTCCAAGCAAACATACACACACACTCCTTTCAGTAGCCACACTTGTATTCAACACCCCACCTGGAATCAATGCGAGGGATTCTCTCCCATCCTTTCCTCCAAGAATGGCAAAAATGACAGCATGAAAACAGCACCACAAAGTAGCAAAAGGAAAAACCCTCGGGACTCCGTTCTCTTCTGATCGGCAGTCTTCTGTGGCAGCAATAATCCTCCTTACAAAGGTAAAATGGAGACAATAGTTACCACCAACAGTATTTATCTCAGCAGCTAGGACCTAGCTGCTTTGGTGAAAGAGCAGAATAATTTGAACCAACTTCAGTCTCTTCTGACTGATGTGAGAACACAGACTCCCCCTTTTGACACCAGTGAGCTCCTACACCAGTTCCCTGAAGTTTGAAGTAAGATGACTATTCTAACAGTCACTTGCCCAAAAAAGCTATGCTTGTAGTGTTTACTTCATTCTGGCTACAGGGAGGAAAAAAAAAGTGAAGCAACAACTGCTGGAAACTGATTCTTATGCACTAACAAATTCAATCTGGATAAATTAAAGCTGATACCAAAACAATCAAAAAATAATCAAAACAACCAGAAGAAATGGTAAACAGTACAACTGGACTGCTGCACTTGCATTCCTCCCCCAGTTCCCCTCACAGCCAAGCTTTTCCAGCTCTTTGAAGATGAACCCCAAATTCCCTCCTTCTCCTGCCAGCAACCTCCCTCTCAAAACAAGCCCTCCAGACAGCTCTAGAAGCTCTAATATTCCTTGCAGCATTGCCAAAAAGCAGCAGAGAATTAAACCAGGCACCAGTCAACCTGGAACCAAACGAGCAGTTCAAGCAAACAACTACCCAACTCTAATGCCTACCTGTTACGGACAATACCTCCTTCCAAACAGTAAGATATAACCTCCTATCTCAAGACAACCAGAGCATCCTGGAAGCAAAGGAAGAAGCAACCGAATCCTCCTTTCCCAGCAGAGTAGCAATACACACCCAGAAGGAGACAAAAGAAGTTATGTTATAATCTATAGCCAAATATTTGGATGACTGCTTAGATTTTATCAAAGAGCTCATCCAAGATGAGGGGAAAAAAGTCCTCATTCCTTTTTCTATGCCTAGGGATCCTAAGAAATGACAACGAAAATCACCTTTCATCACTACACTTGAGGAAATCACTTTTCAATAATAAAATTATGTTTCCAGCCTTCATGGCTAGAAGTAGAACCTAAAAACTATTAACACTTTGCAAACCACTGCCTGTGAGAGTCTGGAGAAGTGACTCAGATCTGCCAACTGCCCCATTATTCTCAAAGCAGAGCACTACTAAGTCCATGCCCAAGTGGTTTAAATAAATAAATAAATAAATAAATAAATAAATAAAATCTGTCCTTCCTCTACATACAACAGAAAGATGAATTTTTTTTGCTGTGGAATTTGATCGCTTAGTTACAGTCAGGAACTGTTTTATTCCCCCCACTCTACAACTGTTATCCAGTTGCAAGCTGGTCCCACAAAGGGTGACCATCCTGCAAGAGCATCCCCTGAGTAGCGATGGGCATAGGACAAACAGATCACAGGTTTCCTCCGCAAGGCAGGAAAGCCAGAAATACTGTCTGGTGAACTGATTAAAGCCACAGAGGAACGTGCTGAAAGAAGGGGGTGGGAGCAAGGGGAAATCAGTGAGGCTGGATCCCCGTTACGGTCTGACACTGAACACCCAAAACACTGTAGAAGATTAAGTTTGTGCAAAACAAATGACTTCAGGATCATAATGATAAAACCACTGGTCAAAAAATACAACTGTTGAAAACATACAGGATTAAAATTGTTTTACATGTGGTTCTGTAGACATGGGAGGATAGAAATGACAGATATTTAACACATGTACAACAAATCTGCCTTACAGAAGACTTCAGACATTCTTGCTACATATTTTCTCAGAGCCAGGGTACACAGAGTTCTGATACAGGCAGAGATGCTGAAAGCTGCTCTAGAAAGCCTCTTACGCTATTTGAACATTGGGACTATACTTGATGGCCAAGGCTCCATACAGTACTTTCAGAAATTTATCATTTATCTTGAATCAAGATTTCTTTTAATTCCTTGTCTCTGCTACTCTGGCAGGAAGGCTCTTTTAAGACATCACAGCACTAAAAAAAGATGCTAGCCTTATTACAATTAATTTGTGGCCTGTACATACCCATGTTCTTACGTCTAGCTTTGAAGCTCAGAAAATAAACCTCAGCTTCTGATAAATTAAAATGGCTCATTTTTACCTGCATTCATGGTTACTAATATTCTTTGGCTCTTCACAGTTTTGGATCATGGTTGAAAAGAGAATTTCAAGTGAGAAGCAACTGTCTGCTTTGGCTTAATGGTTAATTTTCCATAAGAAATTTGATATAAACAGTCACTGGTTTTTCTTCATTTATTTTTTTATAGTCAAGTTGTTATTGCTGGCCAACTTAACAACAGTATTCAGAATTTATTGTGTTTTATAAATCTTGCAATGACTTTCCTGTTATCTCCCATCTTGATCTTTCATTTATGAAAATAAACAGATCTTTTTGTTCATTTTAAAGACTAAATCCTTAAAGACAACTACCAAAAATCTGAATTAAATCACATAGTAAACCAAACTGAAACAACATTAAGCAAACCAGATGTAGCTAGCGCTTTAAATTCACAAACAGCATACCACATATATGCTAAGACCCTGGTGAGAGCCAGTAAAAAAGAAAAAAAACACCCTATAGAAAATAATTCCAACTCTCTCTTTGATAGTCTTACTATACCAAAATATCCATAGCTAAGCAACAGCCCAGTATTTTCTTTAAATCATTAAACTAAGACAGATCAAAAAAAACAGTGACACATTGTAAAGATGTATACCGAAACATATGTTAAAATGCCATGAAAATATAAAAGGAAGTGTCAAGAATCCTATAAAAACAGCCAGAGGGGGAAAAAGCCACGATCTCTCCTCTGCTATCCAAAATTTGCTAAAAATAACGAACAAAGACCTAGCAGAGGGGGTTATGGAGAAAGCAAAAAGAGACAGTAGAACCTGCTGTCCATTATAGCTTTCTAATTCTCTTGACAGCTACGGGTTTCATACATTTTATTACAAAAGGGCAGATGGACATAGGACGAGTCAAATGACATCCAGCAGAGTTAACCTTTGTCCAGCCATACGGAGCAGCCACAGGTTCTGCTCTCATTCGTACTTTGTACGTGTTTCTGTAAAGTTTAAAGAGACTGCGCTGGTCATTTTCCCCGCTTCAAAAAAGCTGGGTTTAGACATTCAGAGGAGAGTTTAAAAGCCCAATAAAATGTGCAGTGGTTATTCTAAAAAATAATCCAGCACACAACCTTATGAGTGCCAGTAATGTCATTTGTATTGAAGGAACTCCAAGTACGTCCATCGTTAGAAGATTGTGCAACTGCAGCAGCCCGAGATGTGGAAATCAACATTCTACAGCAATGGCAGTAATTTCACAGTCATGTGCCAAAATATGATTAATCGCAGTTCCCTGGGTATTTTGATAGTAACACAGGAAAATAGCTGGTTGTAGAAAAACCATACAATCAATTAAGAAGGCCATCAAGCCCTGTTATGAGTATAACATGCTCCTATAGCATGGATACCACAGCATTTGTATGTAGATTAACTGCCAAAATACAGATATTATATACATGTATATACACATATATTATATATATAACAACAGAAGATCAAAACCGTTAATAAGACTGCATTTTCAGAACTTCACAAACTTGCTTTCTTTGCAATGAAAAGCTCATCTGAGATTACAGACATCTGAAGTAGACATGAATTGGTGCACATTCAGACCAAGAGCAGAGATGCATTTCTATCCGACCACATTTCGGAGCGGGAGGAAAAGAAAGGAAAAAAGATTCACAGCAGGTTCTCTGTGGACTACACATACTGGTCAGACTTGTAAAAGTCATCCATAATCCCTTCAATTGCAAAGTCAAGTCAAGTCAAACACATCATCCTGCTAGAACAGCACCAGTCCTGACTGATGACATACTCCTGCAGGCCATCTGCAGCTTCACAAGCAAACCTGATGGCCCCCAGCTGAGGTTCACATAATTCTAGTCTTTCTAGGTGACGCCTGACAGAAGTCACCATTTGCTACAAACCAATTCTGATTCAAATCCGTAACTGCTTTTCTTCACAGGACAGAAGTTAGTATCTTAGTAGGAAGCAGGAAAATGTGCATAAAGTGCTAAGTGCCTAATAAATAAATGCATACAGTGATTCCATTCTAATTTTATTTCCAACATGACAGTTCCAAAAGACTTCCGTGCATTAACGCCTTCTTCAGTAAGTTTCCCGAAATATTATTCACTCTCACTGCACGAATTGCACCCTCCATCTTAAAGACAATCTGTGTAACTCCGTTTGCCATCCCTGACAATAAAGGATCAATAGCAAATTCTATACCAGCCCTCAAATTACCTTGTAAATGCTTCTTACTCAAAAAGTAAAACAGTATTGATCAGTTCTGTCTGAAGTAACCTATGGAAGGATGCACTCTGAAAGCTGAAGGTACTGTCCAGTCTTAAGGATTAAAACTATTACCAACATGCCTCACAATTCAGTAAGGATCTAAGCCTGCCAAATTTGTAGCTTCTGTTTACAGAGGTGCCAAAAGCACCTTCATGTACACAATCCACTACTAACGAGGCCCCTAAAAGGGAACGTGTTCTCGTGCATCTTCAAACTATCCTTTTTGTAAGCTATAAAGATATGCCCTGACATTCCTGAAATACTTTAGATAATCAAGATATGAAAGTCAGCTTTAAATTTAAGAGCAACAAAAAAAGTTTTATGAATCATTTAAAATACTAAAAGCACTGTAGTTTAGAACAGTAAAAGAACTGTCAGCAAGACCATACCTCAACAAATAGAAATACTGGGGGAAAAAAACCAACAGGCTTTAGCACAGTAACCAGGTCTCACTAGATCACTGGTTTGAATAAATGCAATCTATTCCAGCCAAATATGCCAAAATGCATGTGAACGCTATTCTCTAAAAAGCCAGTCACAAATAAGTTGATATAAAAAGATTGTATAAAGCACAAATGGATTTTGGTTGTATTCATATTAAAATACAGCTTTATCATTATACTTTCAAAACAGCTACATTCATCAACCAACCATAAGAAGCACTGTTTGACTCATTTCAGGATTCAGCTAAATGTTACAGCAATCCCTACTGCATCCATTCAGTTAGCCCTACAAAACAGTATTTTGTGCCTATTGTGATGGTATTAATACAGTTTGTAGCAATTCAATATATGCATTTAAAAATCACAGCAAAGTACTTCAATGAAATAAGACTTTTTCAAAGCCATTTCAAATTACTTCCCTGAACAGAAGTATAATTCTGCATGATTTATTATAAGAAATGAGGTACTTACCCTACATCTTAGTTTCAAAATGGAAAGGAGATTTCAAATTAAATACTTGGTCAAAGAGTTTTCAGAATGATGCATGATACATAAAAAGGTTAATTTTTTTTCTTAAATCGTTATCACCGAAAGTTAAAAGCAATGTTTCACATAGGTTTCTGACAATTGTTTAACTATGGGACCAAGTCTTTCTCATAAAGCAATCACTAGCTGCTTTTCTGTTCTATTTTGAAAGACCAAAAACCTTCATAAAATACTTTTTTACACCCATGACTGGTGTAGAACCTATGACAGTCAGTAGACAAAAAATAAACACTGTATCATTAATTGTGTTAATAATTCATCTCTCCGTAAACAAGAAGTCAGACATACTCAGGGTTAGTTGAGGTCAGCCATGTTTCTCCAGTAAAACATTAATCACTGCTAAAGAATATTATTTTCAAACAAAGATCCATTCCCTAGTCAGTGGAATAAAATCATCAGTACTTAAGGCTAATGGACTATTTTGATCACTTACAAAGTCAGTCAAATGAATATTTTTCTGGGATTCATTTTGATCCTAAAGATGTAGGTACCTCTAAATTGACAGTTTAGTGTTACATTGATTCAATTTCAGGTATTAAAGATATCACTCCAAATAATGTATTTTAAACCTGCAATGCACACTAAAAGAATTTAACATAAAAATAACTTAAAGAGTTACTAATACTCCTGTTGAAGCAACCCTTATGCTTTACAACAAGAGTGAGCAAATACAATAAAAATCATAAAAAGTGTGTTACGCTGTATGTCATTCATCCATTTATGTGGATACTCCACGCAGCTCAAGGTAGAAAAGCAGAAGATTATTGTAAAAGCTGGTAAAACCACAGATATGACAAAGTGGTTGCTTCTCAGTACCTGACAAACTTCAAAAAATGAGATTGTTTCAGTGTTGTTCATCCTTCCTTTAAGATTGCCATCATCCTTACAAGATGTACATTGTGAAAAAGACACAAGAGCCTTCAGTTTAAATTGTCTTTCTTTCTTTTAGGAAGTCATCAAAAGTATATTTGCCACTTCTAGCTCTTGACTTGACTTGCTGATTGGGCCAGCAGCTGGATGGATGTTGCTACTCAGAGGGTACAAGAACGGAAGTGGTAAAACAAAGTGTTCCCAGCCCCAGTCTCCATGTGCTTGCAGAGAAAATGGATTTTGAAACCATGTCAGGCAATCAGAACTGGCTTCCAAGGTAAAACAAATATTTTCTTCTGTAACTTTTTTCTTCTATAAAGAAAAGAAAAGAGAAAACTGCTCAGCAGAAGAAACAAACCGTGCTTTCAGCAGCTTTCTCCTTCATCCTTGATTCCCTGTCACAGTCCCTCATAGTTCCCATTAGCCTTTGGTTATTGCCTAACCATGCTTCATCCTTCATCCCCCATAGGAAAAGCTTTGTGGGGAAAAGCACAAAAAATATCATCAGAAAATCAGACTCCAAAGACAAGAACATTTTTCCTTCTCCAAAAGCTTCAGAGAACTTCAATACTTATTTTCAAAAAAAAAAAACAATAAAAATTAAAGAAATCTGAGTTTCAGACTTCCAGAAGAAAACAGCATCTTACTTCTCATCACAAGTGGAACACCCTGTGGACAGTCATACTTTCTCTGCTCCTGTCCAGCTATGGCACCTGCAGACCTACTAAATCTGAAAGGGCTTCAGAAACACTGATGAAATCCATGTTGACATAAATACTCCGATGTGGGATTCAGAAAATAACACGTACTCCTACATAAGCAGGTACATGAACAGAACTGGTGAATACTTCAGAAGAGTGCTATTATGACAGTGAAACTGGGAATAGAAGACATACTGGTTTTACTACTTGAGTATGTTTTTCAGAAAGTAAGAATGATAGTCACCTTGTGAAACAGGGAAATTTCCAGAAATTTTAGGACACACAAGATATAAAGTAGAGACTTTATCCCCACTAGCTTCCTCATGCAGTGCAAATACCTGTAACTGACAGGCGGCTCCTGGACTTCTTCCCTACATTCAGTTTTCTCCAGAAGTTAAGATAAATTTCTAAAATAAAAATGTTATCTAGTGCATCATTAGATGTTTGCTAGAAGAACGTGAGCAGTAAATGAGGTTACTGTGGAAATTTTGATTCTCTTGTGCTCCACAAGAAACTGGCATGTATGATGAAAAAACAAAGACTGGTTCATGATAAATGCATCATGCAGAACACATTTATAATGTTTTAACATCAGTGACAAAGGAGAAACAAAAAAGACTACCTTTTGCTGCAAATATCTGGTTTAATCTGTTTTACTGTAACTGAAGGCCTGCAGCACCTGCTAGCAAAAGAATTCTATGAATGGTAGCTAACTATTGAGATCTCTTGTTTTAAGACCTTTTTTCAAATGCAGAGCCCTGAGAGCACAGAATGACAAAATGGAACCAAAATATGCAACAGAAACAATCAATACTCTGCAAGTACAATGTGTAACAGTAGTAAATAACAGCAATTTATCCTCAGTTCTCTCTCTGCTTAGTTCACCAGAGTGTAGTATAACCTATTAACATAGTATATTTTTGCCCAGTGGCAGAGAGCAAGAGTGAGTGTGTGTGTGTGCACGTGTGTGTACACACTAGGGGATAGAGCTTGCTGATCTAGCTGAAATTGAGGTTTTTTAAAGCACAAGTAGGGAACAAGGAAGGTGGCAGCACTGTCCCTTGCAGCACTGCTGAAATGGAAGAGTGGTTAAATTCATTGTCAAACCACAACCAGAACAGACTGAGCTGGAAGGGAGTTTTTTACCTGTTTGCAAACAGAAACAGTTTACAAGCTACTACCATGGCACTACCGAGCCCTGACCCTGGGCTGCAATGGTGAAACTTTTCCAAGCTGTGTCATGATTACATAAAGGAGAATCTCCTTTTCCTCCCGACAACCCACTTACTGACCCAAGTAACACATTCACCCCACAAAGCACAGAAACATCCTTTCTTCAACTTTAATTTCCTTCTTACCCCAAACATTAACACCCCCAAGGCTCACAGAATTAAAGTCTTCCTCTGTGCTCTTCTCCCAGTGTTATCAATTCTCCTTTTGAATCTAGCACCATAAAGGCCAAAGTAATTATCTCTCCCCACGGCTTACTCTGGTTATCCCAACTTCTGAAGGAACATACCCACTTACGAGATCTGCTGCTCCTGCTGTAAAAAGCAGCCAAAGTGCTAAGAGAAATCCCCACAAATAAAGAGAATACTATTGTTCCACGGGGACCTGTTCTATGGTAGGTTGAGGAGAAGCTAAAATATGGCCAGATAAAATCGTAACGTGACAGAAATGCTCTTCCGCAGAATCACTCCACAGAAAAGGAGACCTTAGAGGAAACCGTTGCCTTGCTTAGCTGCCAATAACCAAAATTCAGGTGGAGGTGAAAGATTTGCTCTTTTGGTACTGCAGAAAAGTTACCTTTAAATTCCTGATACTTTGCAAAATGCAGAACTTTCACCTTAACCTAGTAAAAGGGCCTGACTGTGACGTTCTGACTTCATCCAGACAGAGCTAACTTGGCACTTAAGTTTGTCTCTCAACTACAGTGGAACAGATTCCATTCCCACGTGGCCAAATGTATCCAAGCAGTAGTGCACAAAAAGCAGAAATACTTTTTCAGAAAGTATGCTATATTGAGCCTTCATACGGCAGCACGTCATGGGATTCATGACAAAACCCAGCAGAAGCAACTGGAATTCTGGGAAATGAGAACAAGAAACTCATAAAACTCTAATTATGCCTTCCATAACTCATCTTAATCAAGTCAGCATGAAGAGAGCAGTGCTTCAGTATTGCACAGCTGACAAGTCATTAATGCACAGAAGTAGCAGTGGAGATTTTAACAGTGGGTGGCTTTAAAAATTAGCTGCCAAGAGAATTTGACAGGTGTAAAACCCAGCTGCTCCTCCCCGCTACCACAAGAAAAACCCGGAGCAGTTGCTCGTGGATGGAGTTCTCGTGGCACAGCTTTGCTCACTCTGTCCAGCAGCCACTCACCTAGGGCAGGCCCATGCTGACATCCTTCTCTCACCATACCCGCTCAGCAGGTACAGCTTAGGGTTTATATATTTATACATTTATATTATATATAAGCTGCAATTTATATGAATATCAACAAATAGACTCTGAGCAGCCAGACAAATGGAGATGCACAAAAGGCACAGACAAGGCAGGTCAAATCCAGTCACTCCTCCAAAACCCAAGCTTTGGAAGTTGAATTTCCAAGATCCCGTGCTGAAACAACCAACAGCATCCACATGCCTATGTTCTGCTCATCACCATTGCACCTCCAAAATTCAGCTGACCATGCTAGTTCATCGAGGAAGTTCAGATGATATAGAAAGCTACAGAGTAATCTGTTTTCTTCTGCATAAACGAAAAATGTCTATCCTAAGCACTATGAAAATCAAAGACTAAGACTTCCCAGTCAACTCCAGCAGATCCAGCACAACTCTGCTTCTGATGAAGCTGTGGAATAGGTCTACGCTGAGGCTAGAAGTGTGAATGCAGTTCAGATATACATACACTAATTTTGAACTAGCTGATTTGGGTATCAACAGCAGCATAACTATGGCAGTACAGGAGTCAGCACCAGTTATAAAAATCCATGCGTAAGCAGGTATCCTGGCACAGAGCTTGCTGCAACTGTGGCTGCCCTGCTACTGCTACCCAAACTGGTTAGCCTGATAATGGAACCTCAAGAAACTGTATTCATATCTTTTATCAAAATACATACAAATTACCACGGGCATTACATTGCTGTTATCTATCTTCTGAACAGGTGCAGGCGACAACAATGCATCCAACTGGGAGTGCTGCTTAATGTTGCAGTTGAAGGATCTAAGCAGTATCTAGTTATTTATTCTGTGCAATTCTTGGAGAACAAGGAAAAGTGCCTTACCAGCAAGAAAGAATCTGACACATTGAGACATTCAGGATGCTGTGACACACTGAAGAGGCTTTCTCTAGAGGAACTGCCAAAATAGCAACTCCCAGAGCCATATAATCAGAATGATTTGTGCTAGTGTATTTTAAAGCTAAAGTCTGAAACATACTCCATTTTATTTGGAATTCTGGCAATCCTGTACACTACTCCTGTAAATGAATTTGGCATTAAAAACCAATTATCTTCATCAATCAGAAACGCAAGTTTAAAAAATTAAAACAGCTGTCCACTTCATCACTCTTTTCCAGAGTGGAAAGCCACAGGACAACACCCATATTTCACAATGGAGCATTTGAGGAGACAGATTTCAGTTTATTGCTATTCATCTGGGGCATGTCCTGGGAAGGTATGGCCTCTGCTTAGAAGGCTGTGAGGAAAGCAGTGACTCCCAGTAAGCACTAGTTTTTTAAAAGCAAGTGCCAAAGTACACAGGCAGGATCTGGTACTGCTTGAGACATTTATGTTTGGTGGGAATATTAAAGTAACATACTCTCCAGCAAAGTAATCTTTGAACCATCTCCAACTGCTGTTTCTGCATATTACTGTCTTTCACAATGCACCAAAATCAGGTCACTTATGCTCTGCTGAGTCAGCTACTTAAATTTGCTCTTTCCTGAGTTCTAAACTGCCTTCAGTCTTACCCAAGAAGCTGACAGTTTCCAAGCATTTTCTCCTCCACTGTACACACCTTATCATTACCCCAATTCAGCAAGTTATACAAACACTGGAGTTCGGAGGTAAGGAAAAGAGAAGCTGAAAACCCCCCACATACTAGTTTTTGATCAGTTTTCCTGGAAGCTAGCTAGCTTTCCCTCAAATCTGAAATATCTTCAAAGCTTTTACTTGTTTTAAGGACTCTGGAGACAGTCTTTTCTCTGCCTTGCCTTCTATATACCTAGTAATCCTGTTCTATGATTTTTAACTACGAGAATATTTTCAGTGTTTGTTGAGGATTTAATTGCAGTATCTCATAGTGTATACCTTTATTTTTCTATTTGCAGAGGGTATTAGGAGGAAGGAGAATAGGCTGTAGTGAAATAATTGAACGCACAGGGGCAAATTAACAGTATCTATAGGAACTCCTTACTTTGCAGGCAGATGAACCTGATGCATGGAACCAACATCTAAAAGAAATTTGCTCAAAAATGCTAGAATTAGACCATCGAGACAAAAAAGGAAACAAAATGGATTGAAAAAGTGGCAGTACATCATGATATATGCAGTTATGAAAAAACAGAACCTCTTCTACTTTCAGTAACCATGCCAAAGTAAAGTATTTGATCCATCTGAAGATTATCTGGAAGCTCCATAGAAGGCCACTGTTCACATTGTACACTTTTTTCTTTAATTATGACACAAATGTCAGTAAATACGCCCTTTATATGCCTTTGTTTTATAACCCAAAACCACAAAGCTGGCTGAAGCAGAATATGGTCAAGTGAAAGGACCTGACAGCTGACAGGGGCAGGGGAAAGAAGGGAAAAAGGCTGTGCAAGGTCAGAGAGTCAATCCTAGACAAGCTCACAAACCCTTCTACTTTTATACTTTATCACCAAGCACTCTAACACACAGTCAGTACCTGAACGCAGGGGTTCATTCACATCTAACCACAACAAATGCATGCACTACCATCCAGAACAAACCTAATCTCTTCCATCCCCAAGACCACCTCCTCATTGGTATGATGGTCAGACTAAAGGCCCCTGTCTCATAGGTGTCAGTGGCACTATCCACTGTAAATCAACTCCAGATTCGCAGTAGAAGAGAGTTACTGATTGCTAGTGAAGGTCCAGTCTTTGTCCTGGTTTTAAGGTTGTCTACAGCACTATTCTTGCAGAGGCCTGGACAGAGTCCCAGCAAAGATTCTTCTCAAGTCACTGGTTTAGCAATGACTTCAGTTATTCCAAGAAAAAATGAGACAAGGCAGACAGACATACACACTTTTTGTTGTTGTTTTTTGATAGAGTTGCTTCTATAGTCATCTTCCCTTAGGAGCCAAACATATTCAGGATCTCCTCATAAAGCCTATCTTTAATTTTAACATGTATACACTCTCTTCAAAAATGTGCAAAAGAACCAGCTCTTGCTGTATGCCAGCACTGAAACTGGGAGTGATACACAGTTATCACAGGACTTTATAGTAATGAAGGTCATAGGCCAAACCCGGCATCCTGAAAATGTAGTTTAGTCTGACAAGATCAGTGCTGTAACACTACTGTAAAGCTAGTGAAGAACAGCCTCCATATTCAAGCCATCAGAGAATTGGGATGGTTTCTTCTGATTTATTATACATGAATTCATACTGAATTCACAAGCAAACTCAAGAGGCAGTACTATTTTATTTATAGGTATAACAACAGGCATCATACGCTTTACAAAACAAACTGTACCCAGCAGAACACACACAAACACTGACCTATCACCAAGTGC
This sequence comes from Dromaius novaehollandiae, assembly GCF_036370855.1. Classification (NCBI taxonomy): domain Eukaryota; kingdom Metazoa; phylum Chordata; class Aves; order Casuariiformes; family Dromaiidae; genus Dromaius; species Dromaius novaehollandiae. The sequence goes on along the minus strand of NC_088103.1, from coordinate 12,550,846 downwards.
CTATAACCTTCCTAGATACCCAGCTCTGCCCCTCCAACTGAATGGACCATTCCCCAATCCCACTTTTCATCATATTTGACTCAGTCAAATCCTTCTCCCCTATGGCTTCCATTCTGCGCAAGACTGCCAGTTCCTTCCAAAAGGAAATGGCCAAAATAAAGTACTTTCTCTTTCCCTGTTCTACAGCAGTCACCTTCCTTTCTTGTCGCAAGGGCAGAAGTTTCTCAGGTGCTTTCCCACTCAATACATTCACTTTCCCTTATCTCCAACTGTTTTCTTTCTAACTTCTTGTATTGTCCTGGCTCTCCTTTTCCTCTAAGTATAAACTTGCTGTAATCTATCCATCTTGAATTCCTTTACTCTTAATTGCATTTTCAATTACAATCATACTCTTCTTCCCTTATTTTCTTTCCAAGTTGACAGAGTATGCCCCCAGAACAACTGCATTGAATTTCTTTCTTTTCTATCTGTAGACTTTCATTTCAGCACAGTACTAAAGTTTCCAGTACCATGTCCCATTCCCTCCCTCATCCCCCCCAAAAATCAACACTCAGTCCACAGCTTTCTATACCTTGAACACACAAAGTTGATGCAGCTAAAAATAAAAAAGGGCTACTTTGGTTTCCTCAGTGGTGTCCTCTCCTAATTGGTCTTTCACCTTATATTCTCTATTACTCTTTTTAAGATGTCTCTAGAGACTTCTCTCCTCACTCCTCTCTTTTTCTCCATCTACACTTTATTACTAGATACTTTTATGTGCAATTACAGAGATAGTAATTAAATTCAAACTGACAGCTCAGGAAGTATACTATTTTGTCCACATTAAAATCTTGGCTACAATTTGTCACCCTGCCCACACATTTGCTTCTGTCTCTCTCGTTGACTGCTGAGGAGATACCATCATACTGCTAAACCTTCAGTGTGAACTGTATTTCAGGCGTGATTTTATCGCTGATCTCTAACATCCTAATACTCAGACTATTTCTAAAGCTGGAAGATTAATTTTCTCCTCCTAAAATATAACTGTTCTTATCCACCCACAGACCTAAAATTCTTATCGTCTCAATTGCTTCAATGTTGTTTTCTGAGGAATTCAAAGTCAGTTTTGCCTCATTTACGAAGCACTGATAATTCTCCTAGCCCATCATTTTGACCATTACACTCCCCTCTTTTTGTATCTTTTATCTGTACCCTTCCTTGTTAAGCAAACCAAGGCACTTGCTTACAATTTCCAAGAGCTTTTATAGGCAACTTTTCTTAATTCCTTAATGGGGAAAGACACACCACTCACTTCCATTACCCACTTGTTAAGTTTGCAAAACTCATACTTTCATTTTTTCTTTTGCTGCCCCTTCAGCCAAGAAGTTTCCTTCTCCACTGACACCAGCATAGCTACCTGCAAGCACACTTTTCCCTAATATCTACGCCACATATATGCTGACATCACTTCTTGTCATTGCCATTTCTTTATGCTTCCTTGTTTATCTGCATTTATTTGCATCTGTCATATAAGCCTGTGAACTCTCTAAAATAGCAACAAGTCTTTTCTTCTATGCTTATAAAGTACCCAGCACAGCTGAGCATGGCCTCCACTCAGAAACACTATAATTAATGCTGCCTACATTCTTTTAAAGCTATTCACCAGCCTGAGCCATTGAACTTCAGTTGTGTGAGCATTCACACTGTGCAAAGAATCTCTTCTGTCCCTAGTTCCAGAAGCCACCTCACATACAGTGCAATTTCCAATTACACCAGTCAACTAGGCAGCCAAGAAGTTCTCCTCCACTGTCAGAAAAATGATCTCACAAGAAGAAAAGTCATTTGATTACAACATGAAAAGGCAGCAGCACTACATCTCATCTCTTTCACACACACTTGCAAACGAGACCAGAAACCAGTATCTAAACCAATATCATCAGAAAGACACTGATATGATAAAGCATGCAGCCACCAGCAGGTCTCTATGCTCATTTACTATCAAGTGATTGATACTCTTTTCACCATGTGACAATCAAAATTTTCACCACCTCTTCCATTGCTTCCTCATCTTCAATAAGTTTTGTTCTGACTAAGAACAGACCCCTTCATAGAGGTCATTCACTCCACTACATCAGACTGTTCAGATCTTCTGGAAACAGAGCCAACTATTATGCCAACGTGAGTACCTCTCTGTTCCCCAAGGCCTTGTGTGTTCAGCACAGTGATCTTCACCTTGAGGACAAGATACGGACCAGAATTTTGAGAGGTATCTACAGAAGGACTCTGCTCTAACTCACAAGCTTATATTCTGTATCTGTATTTTCTGCCAAATGTAGATTTTCTGGAATGGGGATGACTAGAGCGTTTGACTCAGATAGAACAATTGTTAGCACGCTTGTAGGCAGGCCAAGTAGAAATGCTGAGAACTTGTCACTTTTACCATCTGGAAACTGTGATCTAACAAGCTATTTGAGCCCTACTTTGGAATATATGATTTTATTTTGTATAAATGAAGAAGCAGGAGGTGATCTTTTGCAAACCTTCTTCCTCAGGCCTACCAGCCACCTCAAGAGCAAAAACATTAAAGTAAGAATAGAAAGTCCATAAAACAGAGAGGGTAGAAAAATTCATCTCTATTTCCACTAGACCAGACCAAGTTTGAAAAAAGTCTCTAGTGAGAAGAATGTGCAACAGAAACAACATGCTCACACATTAGCAGACAAAGGCATACTTTTATCTTTGGGACAGGATCAGCAGCCAGACTAGAAGAGAAGACATTCTAGAAATACACTCCTAAGTCCAAGAAGGATCTCTATATCCTAGAGGGGGAAATTAAAGGCATGTAAAATAGTCAAAGTATATAGATAAATTCTAACACGCTAACCGATTTTAAAATATTCATCTCAATCTAGGAGACATAGGTGGTTTTGAAGAGCAAGCAACAAGATTCCCTAGAAGTGAAAATTCTTGCTCAATGACATAAGTAACATGAAATAAAAATTTGCCTGTAGATGTAAGTGTATGAAACAGCTTGTGCATCCAGAACGTTAGCTTTACTTAAGCGCATTAACATGTGAGTCGAGTCAAGCATGAATATTAACTGAAGAGGAGGTAAGTCCATCCTAAACAATTTATGCATTTCTCCCATCACTAAGCTTCCTTGAACAGCCTGCTTTGTGGCCTTCAGAATGATGGTTCCAGCACAGCGCCAGACAAATGATCATGCAATAGCATTTCAGAAAGTCCATCAAGTCCTCAGCAACAAGAACATGAAAGGAATATTTTAACTGAAATCCAGAGAGACAGCTAAAATCAGAAAAGAGGAAAAAAATATCTCATAAATTTTTACAACAATGAATTTCTAAAAATCCCAGCACTAAATTACAGATACTAAGACTAACATCAAATATATCTAATAGTGCCCCATCTTCATCATTCTGACAAATTTTCTGGAGCTCCCTTTTCACCTTCCAGTCTGGGAGACCTCTCCCCCAACTCTCTGCAAAGGAAAAACATCCAATGCAATAGGTTCCTAAAGTCTCACAAGTATTTGGATCTTCTGAAGAATTTAGAAGTACTACTTGTTTCTTTGGAGAAGAGAGAAAGTCATGCTTAGTCCTTGTTAGATGACCTCATCAGATCTTTAGTATTCCCCAGGTCTACCTAAATGCCTGTCAAACATGGGCACAACTTCCTAGCAATTCTCTCAGCCGCTTAAATGTTTGGGCATCAATCCAGAGATAGTCACCAGTATCACCTCATAATCCAGGCAAGCAATTACATCACTTACTTGGTTGATCTTTGCTCAGTTTTCTCATCTTTCTAAACTTTGACCCAAATTCTAGATATGCTCAGCCTCCACAAAGAAGGTGCCACAAGCTTAAGGGTATGTTTTTCACCCTATATTCAACCATCCACAGAGCAGGGCAACATGCTGCTAGTAAGATGCTTTGGCCACAGAAAGTGCTATTAGGTCTATCAATACCACTCAAAGAGACTAGTTTTGCAGCACTCTAAGAAGTTTCAAAAATGCAGATGAGTGACGATTACACATTGCTCCCACCCTTTCAACACAAACATGCTTGATTATTATTTTATAATCCTTTTCTTCCCCTCCCTCCCCCTCATGCTTACTAGTTCCCACAACCATAGCCATTAAACTAGACAGTTGCCTATGGAGGACAGTATCAAACCGAGTAAAATAGTTTAGTAAATGCTATTGCTCAAGTATCTTACCAATGCAGGCCATTGAATTTGTTTGATCTTTGATCCCTGAGTCTGGCTTGGGTCCTTTCTTTTTGCCCAGACCAGCTGGTACTCCACCAAGAAGGTTGCAAAATCTTCATAAACTTTAACCCACTCTCGTTTTTCCCATTCGAGGTCATCAAATTCCACGTATACCTGGGGAAATGTAAAAACAGGAAGAGACATACATTATTGCATATATGAGCATGTGTGTATCTACGTGCACTTTTGAAAGCATATTTTTAAAGTTTAATAAAATTTAATATTACCCCTTTTACTTTCATGGTATTGAAATGACATAATTAATCAGTTCCAGAACCACAGAAGAAATTTTTCGTGGCAGTGCATTTCTGCTAAAGAATACTACGTGTAACTGTTGCAAGGCAGTGAGGTTTGTTAAAACATTAGTATTAACCTTGGGTATCTCAGCCAGTGAATAAAAAGCATAATACTAAATATTTACTAGTATCATTCACATAACACATACAGCTATTTACATATCAGTAAAGAAGTTTTGAGAACACTTCTCATTCTCAGTTCAAACATGAGTCACATTTACTTAATGCAAAAACAAAAAAACAGTTTCATTGGGGGGGGGGGGGGCGCCATTTGGAACAGAGAACCAGAAATCATATCCTGAGCCTGCAGTCCCTGCTACTATGGGCAACCTCGACAAACAACCCCTTTCACAGCTCCAAGCTTCACCAACAGGACCCATCAGGTTTCCTGCAGTTTCTATCCTTCACAGACAGCTCTTCTAGAATCCCACTTTTTCTTTTCTTTTTTTTTTTGGGGGGGGGGGGAGGGGGAACCTTTGTTTCCAGCTAAATTAATCTAGCATCGGTTCACATCCATTTGATCTCGTGCCAACACTATCCTACATTTTATACAGTTCTCCCCAATCCATCCTTAGGGAACAACCATACCCTCCCCTCAGTTGCACTTACTAAGCTAACTATGCCAAGCCTTCATCTCCTCTGGTAAAGGGAGAAGGGAACTCGGAGCCAAAAAGTTATCTCAATGTTACCTGCACTAGCAAACTTTTCTAAATGCATTACATTTCAAAGTTACAGAATTAAAAACACACACACGCAATCAACGGCTTGCTTTTCCAAATAATAAGGAACACAGTACAATGTTGGTAAGAAGAAACCATAACTGTTCGTCACACAAACTGGAGGACAAGGGAAGATGCTTTGCTGCTCCCAAATTTCGCTCTCAGCCACACCCAAGGACACTTCTGAAACTTGAGTTTCTTCCTCCCCCTGCTTCCGAGGACTTAAATCACTGTCCCGGAAATACTCTGTCATCTTTTTAACCTCAGTTAGTTTTAGGCCTGCAACATACTTCCTTGTCTAGACTTGGTCTCGCACTCTTTCAAAACGTGAACTGTGCAGCACTCCTTCCCCCTTCTGCGTACGCACCTCATTGACACCAACCCTCTGATCGCTCCTGTACCAACATTCATCATCCCAATTTTTCCCCCTGCAACCCATTCACTGCTCAGACGAAAGGCAGCTATCGCCGCTCACCTGGCTCCTTCTCCCACCCTCCACCGTGGCACTGCACCACTCTTCGTCACCAGTATCACTCTCAGGGGACTGGTCTTTTCACCTCACTTCTCATAGGCTTTCCTGCTTGCTCTGAAACTCTGGATTAAGGTAGAGGGTGAACAGGAGCCGCACCTTCTAAAAATAAATTTATTTTGGCAAAATTTAAAGACCACAGTCAGTGACAGCACATCCAAAATCATTCTATAAAAATCATCTTTCTCCCGTCCCTTTCTTCTGCAAATTCCACTCAATTATTCTTGGATGGTCAATTCCTCTTTTTTTTGTTTTTAATACCTGGAAATAAATTTGACTTAGTCTATAATAGGGTGTAGGAGGTTAAGTGCAAGACTTTGCACAGCAGCAAGTTTAAAAATAGAAGGCAAAGGGAATTAAGTTAATAAATGCTTTTGAAAAACACAGTTAAAAGTCTAACTGGAGTTAGCAGTTTAGAAACTGCCATGCTGAAACATACTGCATCTTCTGAATACTAGCCAAAACTTGTGGATAACTGTGATACGATCTAATGTTTGTGTGCAAGTTTTGCACCCCAAATAAACAGAAATCCGGTGCAACGGCAGTGGGAGTTATTGCTGTGCTATCTGCAGATTCTCCTGGCACCGTATAATTAGAGCTTCAAAGGAACAGTTCCAAGAAAAGTAGAGAAAGGAGCGTGGCGCCGCGCCAGGCTGCCATTGCCCAGGGCCACCATCTTCCTCCCTGCTCGTACGCAACACACACAACCTTACTTGGGAATTGCTGCTGCCAGCTTCACCGCAAAGAGCTCCACGCCAAGGCTATTAACTAGCTACTGGCTTCTTAAAGTGCATTTCTGACAGGCGGAAGCAGCACAGCACAGGCCAAATGCAGAACACAATCCTTCATCGATTCGCTTCCTCACTAGCAAGTACTTACTTCGAACAAAAAAATCCAATATGATTTTTTCTGAGGTAACAGTAAAGCCCCCGAAGAAAACAGGCTTCCTCTTTCTCTGGACACTCACAGAGAAGAGTGATATCCCAAGCTGCACAATTAAGGAAAGGAGAATAGAAAAAAAGGAAAAAGCAATACAGCAACCTGTGCCAGCAAAATAAAATGTGGAGTCAAAGTAAGACCTTCTAAGGAGGGCCAAGGCTGAAAATATTTAATCCTTCTCATTTCACTGATGAAACCCTGTATAGAAAGAAACTCTACATCATCTGCCTCCCTAAGAATGAACGTTGATTTTAACATTTTTGAGCCAAATTTTGCTTCTTTGCCTTGTCAGCGACGCAAAAGTTTGTTTTGCCAGAGCAGCTGAAGATACCTCACCATGTATGCATGGACTTGCATACAAAAGAATTTCCAATGGGATTATATAATATTTATAATTGGCATTAATGGGCTAATTCTGTAACTTACTACTGTTTTCCAACAGGAAGTGGCGTAAGCTTTTAGCATTTTTTCCAAGTAAAGCAAGACAACAAATTAATTTGCAAACAGAGCCAGCCAAACAACTGCAACAAAATATTGCTGTTTCAAAGCCAAAACACAACAACTGTGGTGGAATTTTCAACACACAGCTCTGAGATCCACAGTTTTCCAGTCACTTCTGCTCCAAAGGAATCTGCCTGACAAACAAATTCTGATCCTTTCCAAACCGTCGCAAAACAAATATGAACCTCCAGTAAATTTTATTTGTAGTACTAAAAAGCATAGCCCATGCAAGATCCGCTTCCTCAACCGGCCGGGCCAGCAGGACGCTGCCTCCAAGGCTCCCCGCGGCCGCTTACTGCTGCAGGGAGCCGTGCTCCTACCCCGCCAAAGGCCGGCCTCAGCCACCATTTGGCCTGGCAACAGCTCCAGGCAATGCAGCTAGAAGGATCACTAAAAACTTTTATTTTAACAACTACAGACAAAGTAATCTCTAATAATAAGCAAACAGTCCTGTATGACATTCATTTACTAGGTTTTTAACATAGTGTGCTAAAAGGATTTGTACGCCTAATTGATTCGTATTTCACAGACCACGAGCTCTGCTGTCCTGCCGAAGCGAGGACAGAGCTACAAGACGGGCACCGCGCTTCCGTCATGTTGTACTAAAGCCTTCATGAGGAGACACGATGTACTCTTTCCCCTTTGCCACCAAAGGGTTATCATCAAAATATTTATTTCTAGTCTAATCAATCATTTTTTAAAGTTGCATTTAATAAGGCAAATAAAATGTTTCTGCTGTTGTAACACATGGAACAGTTTTGGTTCATCAACAGAAATTTGACTACTGGGTCGTGGCGAGACCCAGGGCGCGTCCCACTGAGCTGTATTCTTAACATTTTTACATTAAAAACAAAAGACAGGAGACTATTGCACCACATACAATTATAATGCATAAACACTTTATACAGCGTTAATAAGAGTTGAGAACTCAAACCTCAGGTGCTAAAAAATTATCTGTGAAATTCAAAAAATCTTATACAATTGAAAAGATATATCCGAACAATCATAGCATTCAAAGCCTCCACAATTAGTTGCCAGTAGTCAGTTTTCCAAACCTGTGATGTATGGTCAGGTAAATACAAAAATTTAAACCTTTTATTTAATATGTAATGTATTACAGACTTACTTGAAGATATGCAAATCTAGAAATAACTGTTTTCAACAACAATAACTGTAATCTCTTATAAGAAATGTTTCCACATAAAACTATCAGAGGGAAAAGGAAAAACATGTTCCTCTGTTTGAGCCGTCCAACTCCCACATAGTAACTAGGAGAATCAGAACATTATAATACAGGAAGCCAGGACAACATTCCCAAACTTGCAAATTAAATGCAAGTCCAAATTACATCTTCCCTTCCCAAGCCCTCCTCTATTAACTCTAACCTGCAAACTTAATTTTGGGGCAAATATATTTTATGGGATGTTTAATAACAACTTATTTTTGGCCCAGGAAAGAGGGTGCTGGGAGTTTCCTGTATTTTAAAGAGTCTTCGAGGGAAAAAGAATAATAATAAAAATCATCCTGCGAGCCAGTCAGTGCCGACCCCTACTGACCCCAAAGCCAAACAGAAGGAAGGAAGATGGGATTTCCTAACATGAAGCGTCATTTAGGGCGATACAGGTCTAAAGCTGGCAGTGACATTTCTGGAGGTACAAATTCCATGCAACTGCGACTACTTTTTGCTTAGTTCTGGTGGTCTATTTTAGCATTTTATGTAATTGAAAATTCAAACAAAGTACAGTAGGCTCTGAGATATTTCTCTACCTACATACTGAAATAGATGCTATTGCCAAATATCTAACTGGCATAAATGAAAGCTAGTTGTAAGGACACAAGGAACTGAGCCACTGAAAGTGTTTTATACGGCCTGCTCTTCCCGGCTTGTTCCCAACATCCTCGCCTTCTCAAGTGTTTTTAGAGATTGTTTCTTTGATGGAAATGGCATTATCCAGCAGCCGAGTCTTTCTAGATATGTCTAACTAATCAAACCCAATCAAAGCACAATATACTATAAAGCAAAACAGCTTAACACAGTAAAATTATTACTATGTTGCCTACACTACCATGAGCCACCAATGTGCCCTCGTGGCCAAGAAGGCCGATGGTATCCTGGGTTGCATTAGGCAGAGCATTTGCAAGCAGGTCGAGGAAGGTGACCCTGCCCCTCTACTCAGCCCTGGTGAGGCCACATCTGCAGTGCTGGGTCCAGTTCTGGGCTCCCCAGTACAAGAGAGACATGGAACTACTGGAGTGAGCCCAGCAAAGGGCTACTGAGGTGATTAAGGGACTGGAGCATCTCTCATATGAGGAAAGGCTGAGAGAGCTGGGCCTGTTCAGCCTGGAGAAGAGAAGGCTGAGGGGGATCTTATCAATGCGTATAAGTATCTGAAGGGAGGACATAAAGAGCATGGGGGCAGGCTCTTCTCAGTAGTGCCCAGTGACAGGACGAGAGGCAAGGGGCACAAACTGCGACACAGGATGGTCTGTCTGAACATGAGGAAGAACTTCTTTACTGTGAGGGTGACTGAGCACTGGCACAGGTTATCCAGAAAGGTGGTGGAGTCTCCATCCTTGGAGGCATTCAGAAGCCCTCTGGACACAATCCTGGACAACCTGCTCTAGGTGACCCTGCCTGAGCAAGGCGGTTGGACTAGATGACCTCCAGAGGTGCCTTCCAACTGCAACTATTCTGCAATTCTGTGATTCTGCTTACAAAAGCAGCAAAATAACACTAAAGCCAGCAGTAGGTTTTTTTTTTTTTTTTTAATAAAGAGCTTACAATGTAGTCATATATTACCAAAATTCCCCCAATTCTTCACATGAGCACTGTAATTTTCAGTTACTCTACATTACAAAGAACTCATAAAAGAATAATCTTACTCCTTTTTTTATACATTAAAATGCTATATATTTGCATTTTACAAACTCTTCAAGCTAACTGGTATGGGAAGAAAATGGTGAGTATTGGAAAACATATCTGCATCAGTCCATACTGCCTAAAAGGCCCTAAACAATAAAATGAAGATACTTTCACATTTTAGGAAAAGCCAGTACTAACTTCAAAATTAAACAGTAATTGCTAATACTGCTAAGTAGAAAGACAAGTTACATAGAAATACATTCTCTCAACAGCTTCACAAGTTTTCACTCAGTTGAAACAATGGAAATAGATTAGTCTTAACCTATCGAATTCTTTAGTATTAAAAGATGATTTATTGCCTCTGTGTATTCTTAAAAAATAACCAGCATTTTTATTTCTACTGAAAGTCTGAGATATATTCTTTCTGAAGTACAAAAATCTTGCTTACATCTGTAGAGCAGAAAGGTATGTACCTCCAAGTGAACAAAGCAATACCAAACATACCGTGTATTTTTAACAGTGGTGAGTAGCTACCCACAATGCCACAGTAAGTCTTCAGAATACCTGAAAAATGTCATGGTTAGATTGGCATAAATGGATTAATTATACTTCTGCCATTCTTCCACCACTTATGGAATATTATACTGTTTTTCCTGAAAGTTCAAGAGCTCTGCATTAACTTTTGAGCACTAGAATAAAGCTGTAGAATAAGACACGTTTTACAAGAAAGAAAACCCAGAACTTAGAAGATGAAACATATTAGCAATGTTGATTATTTTATACTATCACTTAGCTAAAAAACAAAAAATGTCCCTTGAAATTGTTTGGGAAAATATTCAAATCTGCAAGTCTGTTTTGATTATTTTTGGAGCTTGCAAATAATAATGAAAATAAAGTGGTAGCTCCTGCCCCTATAAACTCAGTAAGCATCATCCAAGAAAATCATCATTTTCTCTCCAATACAAAGCGCAACTCGTGCTCCTGATCTACTTTGAGACACAGAGGCATCTTCTCAGTTGCACTATGGAAGTTGAAAGAATAACTTCTCAGACCTGAAATCCCCTTTGACACACCCTACTACCAAGAAACACCAAACTAACTATTCCAGAGACTGAAATTTTTTTTATTCAGTGGAAAACAGTACAAGCATACCACCCCAGAAGCAGTCCTCAGTTACAGCCTGAGAAGCTGAAGTGGACAACTAAGAGAATAGTTCATCATCTGTAGACTTAAATCTTCGCTGTTCCAGAACAGCAAAGGAATTCCCATTTTTGGCATGGTGATGGCTCTGGGTCCCTCTGTTAGGAACAGAGCCTACCCCATGTCCCTGGTAAGGCGCTGAAGGGTAGTGCATAGCAGCACTCGGCTACAGTGCTTCCGAAATCCAGAGAGACGAGTCTTCCAGAACCACTACTGTATCGTTACCAAGGAGAAAAGTTAAGTAAGCCATTATTAGAAAAATGGTGCCTCCCTCTCCACCCTGCACACCCCAATGTATTGCTGGGTGACAGTGGGACGCTGGGAGCAAGACCCAAGCTGCCCCGCTCCGCGGAGCCACTCCGGCACTGCCCAAACTCCCAGCCCTGGCACCCCAGCGCAGGACAAGGCAGCCGGCTGCGGCCCGGGCACAGGCCGTGAGGCAGCTGTGGGGAGGAGCGCCTGCCACGGGGGGCCTGCCCACCGCGGCCTCCCCACCGCCCCCGCCACGGCAGCAGGCCAGGACTGCAGCACACTTGCGTTGGGCTGGGGAAGCCGAAGGCAGGCTAGCCGACACCGCAAGTACCGTTCCAGCTTACGAACAGCGGTGCTGCTAGCATTTCCCTTCTGTGGCAGACGGCTGCATGCTGAAGTACCTAAGCAACGGGCAACCCTGCATAACTCTGGTCACAGATCTGAATAGCTCAGATTGATGTTTCACATGCTATTAAGATATTACATGTAACAACACAGGGTATAGATAATGTATTGCAACTTCAAATATTTTCCCAGTGTATCTTATTGCACTAAATATTTTCTCAGCCTTTCCATCTCTACAGAAGAGTAAAGGCTCCAGTTAGATGTGAAAAGGAGCTAAGAGTGCTGAAAACAAGATCAGTGCTGAAAATAAGATCTATTAACAAACATTTCTTTCTCTTGCAGAGGACGACATCCAGTACAAGTGTAATGTTTTTAAGGGGATTCGAAAACACTCATCTACAAGTACAGAAAAATCTCTGTGGAAATGTGGAACTGATGTACTCTGCCATATAGAATTAAAAAAATTAAATAAAAGTTAAGGCCGGCAGGCAGGGGTGCCAAGAACTCTAGTGCTGCCTCTTTGCAGAGTCAATCACCCTTGCGTCACTCCCAAACATCTCTGCCAAAACCCCTTGATGTACTCCCCAGGGAAGACTATTTTTACCTCCCAGAATAAAGGCTGCCCTCCTTTCACCACTTTGGGGGGGGAAAAGGGGCACAAATGCACAGCCCCAGGATCATTTACCCCCAAAAAATATATATATATATCTCTATGTGTGTGTGTGTGTCTATATACATGTACACACACACACACAGGGGTGTGTGTGTATACATTTTTTATATATATATATGTATATATGTATATGTGTGTATATTATTATATTATATTATGATATTAATTATATTATGATATTACATTATATGATATTATATTATATTGTGATATTATATTATATTGTGATATTATATTATATTGTGATATTATATTATATTGTGATATTATGTTATATTATGATATTATATTATATTATGATATTATATTATATTATGATATTTTTATATATATATATATAAAAAAATAAAAACAAAAAAGGAATCTAATACTTGCTGTTGAGACATCTGGGGACAGACACATTAAAGTGAGGTCAAGCCTTTACCCCCAGCATGCCTCAATAAACTTCATACATAGAAGAATAAGGAAAACAACATAGCTTTCCTGAACAGGCTTCTAAATAAACCAGAGATACTCACCCGCTGGAAAACATGTCAAATAAGTGTACTGCGCAGAAGGGAATAGGACCAGATGTAGCAAGAAATGCATGCTTCAATAAATAGGAATTTTCAAGGTAGCTTCCCTATATCAAGCTTTAAAACATCAAATCCTACAAGCTGAATACATAATGGCCTTTGAATAAAAACAAATTTTTATTTCAAAGAAATAAAAGTTTCAAGATATATTAAGGGGAAACAAGCATAGAAATGATCAGCTTACTATACAATTTCCAGTTAGTTGTGGAACCCTAATTTTGCATTCCCCAAAATGCATTCTCTTAACACTGTAGATAAAGTAGTTTTTGCAGAAAAGATGAGGAGAAAAATGGCTGCACAACTGAAGAAAAATCCCAGTGCTACTCCAACAGCCTGCTGCAATCTGTGGTTTGAATTGCTAAGCAACTAGCACATCACCGAGAGCAGAAAGGAAGATTTCCGAGAACATGATACAATAGCATCCTACTTGGATGCCCCAATACCATCTTTGAAAAATAAAGGAAAACATTTGAAAGACGCATGTGTATTTCACACCTAAATTTAAGATACATGTTCCAAGGAGCAAGCTGAAGGAAAAAAATATGAACTACACTGAATCAAAGGAAAAATAGATACTCCCTATACACTATTTAAATGAGTTTCTCAAAAAAAGACTTGTCCCTGATAAAAAGACAGTCCCACAGGAGTGTCAAATTTTATTTTGAAACCTGTTTGGATCACCTAGGTACTTCAAATATTTGAAGTATCTGTTTTGTAACCTTTTTCCAAATTCACATCTCAACAGCAAAGTGAAATGACAAGTATACCAAAAATTAAATGAGGACTGTACTGGGCTTACAAGCAAAACCAAACCTAGTAGCTCCATTTTCAAAACGTTTTAGATGCCAAAAATACACTGAATTACTCATCTGAATTGAAAAATAAAAATGACATGAAATTTTAAGAAAACATTATCTATTAAATCTTAGCAACAGCTAGTTAAAATATACCCATTACACAAAAACTGTGGTCGTTCAGGCATAAAAAAGATATTTCAAATCATACAGGGCGAGAAACTTTTTTCTTACTATATCTAAATATCTGCATGTTCATTTCTAAAAACAACTCAAGAAACATACATACCATCAAACCTACATATTCAATTTAAAAACAATGGAAATTGTGTTTGAATCAGATGTTTGTTTCTAAATATGGTGAACAAAAAACCCTTCTGAAAAATTAACACACATCTATGTAATAACTATTTAGATGTCTAATTAAAACCAATTTATGGGTACGTCTATGCATGTTGTTAATATCACACTAAAAAGACAATGCTGTCATTCAATAAATTCTATGTAACATAGCAATAGTGATTTCTTAAAATAGACAATGCTGTCTGCATCATTTTTAATCTATAGCTCATCTTTCAAGAACTGACTAAAAAAAGCAACTGAATGGAGATAAGGCCATTTAAAAATATAATTATTAATTGTTTAATATTAATGGCTTTCAGTCAATTTTGCCAGTGCTATGACTTGTTAATGAAGATAAGGTTAAAGTTTGTCTAGCAGGTTGTCAGGGGATGCAAAGCACCATGAGAGGCTGAACTGAAGCACCCAGCGAAAGGAAGACGTTCCCTAGTGAAGACGTTCCCTGCTAGCTAGGGCTCCTGATCTGCCCTGCTCCCTCACCCACACAGTCGGACCTAGCTGCACCGCGTTTGCGAGGTGGGGCAGTCGGGGAAGTGCCTCGCTGCAGCCCCAGCTGCCGCAGGAGGGCCGCAGAGCAGCCGGCGGGCAGCACAGCCGCAGCATTACATGGGCTTTTCAGCTGCCTGACGCCACCTGAAGAGCCTGACATTGAGCCCCTGTTAGGGGCAACCAATAGAAGTGATGAAAGCACAGGGCTTTCCCCATACCTGCCAAGAAAATCCAACTAGTCGTCTTCAAAAGGTGAGGAGCCAAACCAGTAATCTTTCCAGGGTTTCAAACTCCTAGGTTAGACCTGGACCTACCACTATTTATCAATATCTGTCTTGGCTGAGGTTCAGCCTGTTTGGTGTGAAAAGTGATGTCATCCCAAAACCACAGTGTAGAGCCTGAATAAAAACTGTACTTGTCAATAGTAAATCTTTGAGGTCAAACAAAAGAGTGGAAGAAAAGTAAGATTTTGGAACGTATTTCTCATTCCTATACATTCAAATCCAGACTAGAACAAGAGCAAGGGCCTCAGCTGTTCTCAGGACATCAGTAATGGGCTCCCAAACAATTCACTTTTGGTCAGATAAAGCCAGCAATACCCAAAGGACATCAGCACAGCTATAGCACTGGGAAAGACTACACCAAAGAAAGCCAGTCAGCAGATTTTGTTGGTACCTGAGGCACTTTTTCAAGGCCAAGTTCAAATCAACAGCAGGAAGATGCTCGGACAGCCTTGGAGAATTCAGTGCTGCTCTTTGGTCAGCTTACAGAAGTTAACAGAATTTTGCAGACATATTAAAAGGGTAAGTAGGAAACCAAGAGAAAAGTTCAGCTAGCAAAAAAAACGGTATATTGCATTTCATACAAATTATGTTATCAGCCACAAAATGATAATCTTCTGTGTTCTGATGACAACACAGTATTTGCTTTTATAAAAAAATAATAATCTTAAGCAATAAGCCAACCAGACATTTCTCATTAAGCAGAACTTAGTAAAAACTCTTCAAAACCATCAAGACATCAAATCTTGGAAGGTAAAAGAAGTTTAGTTGAATACTTCTCTTTTTATTGACTAGCTACTAAAACACTGGAAGTTTCCCAGAAGTTTATTCCTTCATTTTGCAATAGTACCAGAAATATTTTAGTAGGAAAGCTTGTGTACTGAAGTGCCTTATGTTAATTACTTAAAAGCCTAATCTTTTACCAGAGAAGATACTTTTTACCCGTCTTGTTAATAACTTGCCATCTCCTTTTCTCCACTTAGTGTGCTATCTATAACTGCAGTCTGCAGACTGTTTCTCCTAGTTCTGCCTACATCACCTCTAAACAGTAAAATAAAGACAACATCCAAAGTTTCTAAATTCTTGCCAGCTAAGACCCAGAGGTATTATAACTTTTCCTGTTATTTGATTTTTATTTTTTGAAATTTGAATCACACCCTTCTTGAAGTTTTCTCCATTAGTTTTATGATTCTGCTTCCATTCAGTTCTAGTCTACCTGCACAATTCTTTCCCTACCGTTAGTGAGGTTGCTTCTCCTTACCCTACCAGCATCTGGGTTTCAAAGCTCCTTTGCAACTCATGCTTCAAAACCAAAGCTCTATTTCCTTCACACTGTCAATCTCTATCTACTCCTTCCAAGGGGTCATCACTCATTCAAAAATAAACTCATATAATTTTTCTGATATACCCAAAACACTTGAAGACACTTGCTAACACAGGATTCATAGCCAAAATTACAGAAGCTTACTTCTTTCATACAGATTGACTGTGATATTAGAGGGGAAAAATAAAATCTGTACAAACAGGCTGAAACTTGAAAGAATTAAAATTTTTCAGGTGTACCAGTTTTTCCTTTATTTTTCTCTGCTCCCAAATCCCAAGGCTAGACTTGCACAAAGAAGTGGGTCACTGCAGTTCATATTACATCAGTGCATAAAGGTCCACAAGCTGGCATCAAGCTTCATTCAAGCTCTGAACCAAGATATCTCAAAGTATTACTAAACAGCCAATGGAGATTAACTCGAGGTGGGGGGGGAGGAACACACCCACGAACAAATCGGACAAAAGGAAACAACTTGCCAAAATTAAGCAGCATTTTGGAGGAGAACGAGCAGCAGAACCTCAGTTTACTGTGTTTCTGTACAGTTTCCATTTCCTCGACCTCTGCTTTGCCATAATGGCCATTACTCAGTTATAGATATCTAAAATTTCTGACCTAAATTACAACTCTAAATTATATGTAAACAATAAATACAGCAGTACCCTAACTCATTTAGGCAATCATCTTTTCCAACTCACAATTCTTAGGAGACTTTGTACACTAGAACAAAGATTCATTTACCATGTCTGCACACAGACAGTTTGGTCCCAACTTAACCAAGTATTTCACTTTTGTGGATGTATTTCAAAAGTCTAACAGATAGTTTGTTTTAAAAAAAAAAATTAAGATACATCTTTGAATTGGGAATTTCTGCACACACTTCATGACACCAGGCAAGTCACAATCTCTCTGCTTTGGTATCCAAGTTGTAAAACAGCAATACACTCACTTCAATTCAGCATTATCTGTTTTGACCACAAACTCTTTGGGGCCAGAGATGATATGTTTATATAATACCAAATGTAATGCAGACCTAAAGTCAGTGTGCATTCAGGGGTTATGACAAATCACTTGGAAGTGATTGTAGAAGACTGGATCCAATGTTTTGGGTTTTGTTTTTTTTGTTTTAATTAAAGATTACAGTATAACATAAAAAGACTACTTCAACTAAACAGAATTTTTGATACATAAAGGCTTGAGGAATGCAGGAATGGAAAGTACTTCTTAAGATTACAGAAATCATTTACAATACGTACATGAATATCTTTCAACATGTTTGCCTCCTAAAAACAGTAGTAGAAAATATAATTTGCTCTCTCTCAACCTACCTGATTTTTCATGTCCTGCCAACAAATTTTTCAAGTATGTTAGGAAGGTGTTCAACCTTCTACATCTTATCTAATCCCTAACCACTTAGGTATTAACCAACCTACCTCAGTACCTCAATTCTGCAAACTAAAATGAAATGTTTGTAATTTTTACCTCAGTCACATGAAAAAAATTTCACAGGGAAAAAAGAGAGCTTACAACAGACCTTATTTTTTAAAATTAGGAATCGTCCTAGTAGTCTTGAATGGACTATGACTTAAAAAAGTGAAGAAAATGTAACAGATTAGGCATTTTCTGCTCTCCTATGAATTTTTGCAAAAATATTTTTAAGGAAGAACAATAGATCCAATAATACCATGAAATTCTTAATGCTTTAGCCAACAAGCAAAAGACATACCACCACACTGGCAATGCATATACCTAAAGAGCTGTTTAACAAACCAAATGAATAACGTTAATTACTGCATTATCCATCTCTAGCTAACTTACTAGAGAAGAACTCAAATCACAGACACTCCCTGTAACAACAGCATGCAAAACATTTTCAAGTAACTGTCATGTTAACAATGATGATGATAAATCAAATGAAGTTTGTTCCTGCAGGATGATTTTATAGTCTGTGACTCGAAGTATAAGAGCTGTGCCTGGGATAGGAAAAGAAGAAAAAAAACACCTCCCTTCAATCTAAAATGCACAATGCACTCTGCAAAGAAGAGGATAAAGAGGCATTAATTCAGAACTGTACATAACTGCTCACCATCTGTGCAAGTTTCTGGAACAAAAAAAAAGCAAGCTTCGCTTTATATCCAAGGCTGCTTTCAAATGCTAGAAATGAGATACACAATAAATGTACCTACTGTGTTGATTCTGAAATTTTATGGAAGTTACTTAAAACATTTATGGAATTGAACAATAAAAACATGACGCCTGAAATATGAACACCGGTACTTTTCGCCTCTCTTCTTTCTGCCTTTATTTCCTCACTAACTTCTTGTTGGTTTAAAATTGAGACGCAGTTTTATGCTTCCCCTTGATTCAGCCTTTGTTATACATCGGAAATGTAGAATAACCTCCCCCAAATTTATAGCACTTAATCTGCATTTTAAGTGTATTTTTGAGGAGCTCCTTGTAATTCTGATAATCACTTTATGATTTAAACTCAGATTTCAATCAGATTCTTTAAAGATATGCATCATCATTACCAAGGTTTAACACACCACAGCTATTTCAAGTTTGCTGAATGATTAAGCATCACTGAAATGTTGTGTACAAGTCACTTGAAAAGAAAATCAAAGTGCAACTAGATTGTGCAGCTAGTGATACAGTTATACAGAATACAGAAAAGACTTCAGTTAAAAAAAAATGCAAGTAACTAAGCAGGCCTTTCTGCCTTCCAAAGATAACTAAAGCAACAACAGCCTCCTCTGAATGAATTAACATGCATTTGACAATTCTACTGGATTACAAGAAATCAGTGCTAGAAAAGATACTTCTATCATACTTATTCCCATTCACTTATTGCCTTGTGACTCAGCCATAAAACTACCATTTAAATTAAGGAACACAAGCGTTCCCTTTAGGAAAACGAACACTCTATAGGGAGCTCTTTTTGACGGAGGAGTCTCCAGCTGCATAATTCCTAGTGATGCAAGACAACAGAAGTATTTACTGATAATGATAAAAGTGTGAATCTGTTTCCAAAACATATAGGGGAATGTGAGCAAAGGTTTCTACCTTGCTTTATCAAATGCCTTCCACCTCACTACTTAAAATCTAGATGTTGTTTCTAACAATCAGTCTCATTTCCCCCTAGATTATATGTATAATATACCTAGTGTTGCAGCAAACCCAGTATGGATGAGAAAGTAATGATTCCTATTCATGTGGAACTTCACTTAAGCATCCAAGACAAATATACAAGACAGAGATGTCTTTCTTCTACTGTCAACGAACATATTAACACTGCATTAAATGAAAAGAACATACAATAAATATTTTTTGAAAATACTCTTCATTATAGCCTTTATTACAACTTTTGATAAGCTTATTTCACAGTGATACAAATATCTCATGTTTCATAATCTACCAGCGAATTAAGTATAGCCAAAGCCTGCAATCGTGCAACAGCAATACACTTTAAACAGAAAATATACAGTTCCCAGCATAGCAGACAAATAGATACACTAATGTTTTTATTCAGTGCATGTATGAAACTTCATGCAAAAGCAAGCTATGTTTTTCTCCCATGCATTCCACTCTGTACAAAACCTATGAGGCCAAGATGCCTTACTCCCCAGTCACGGTATGGGGGGAGGGAAGAGGACACCACAGCTAAAACCCATTCCTAACCCCATTTCGGAGGGGAAGGGGGAGATCACCGATGAGCCAGTCAGACAACAGGAACAACCAAGTAACACATTAAGGCAATCGATAAAGAGCTGCAACTGCCTCCCACCATCTCATGATTATTTAACACGAGATGGAGGTTACATGAACAAGATTCAGAAGTAATATTAAATACATCGAACACAACCGGGAGAGCTTTTCTGGTTCTGCTCATAAGAAGGGAACAGAAAATTGCATATATCCAAAAGAAAAGCTGTAGTACAATTCAGTACATAGATTATTAGATACCAAAATAAGCTGCCAACGAATTTTTTGAATTCCTCATTATGGTTTTCATTAGCAACAAAGCTACAAATCTCTCTCAGACGTTTCTCCTTTTGCATACATGACACAAATTAATGGGAATCAATAATAAACATACCTGACAAATTCCATAACATTGGAAAAACTAGTGTTCTTGAGTACTGAGAGCAAAGGGCAAAGATTGCCAGACTTTCTAACATGTACCTCCTCTTACCATCACATACTTTCCTTTCCACCTTTAATTAAAAAAATAAATACATAAATAAATAAAATCCAAATATTCACAGGATACATTTTGTCCAGGGAAAAGAAAAAAAAGTCCAAATAGCAGAACTCACTGTACAGTTACGAACTAGCTTTCAGCACTGACTGCTATCAAAGCATGTTTTCTGCATCCTAGATTAAAAAACAAACAAAAAACAAAAAAACCCACACACAACAAAAAATTCACACAAGTATGCAAGATATTTAATGCCAAGACAAGATCAATCCTTTTGCAATTACTTGATTTTTAAGTTTAAAACCAGAATTGTTTTGTCATTATCTTTTTTTCATATTTAATCCTTTAAATAACTTTTCTTCCCACATGTAACACACTGAAAAACAATTGCAAACCTCTGAGGAAAGCCAGCACCTGCAGGAAAGGGTTTAATCTGGCAACTGCTGGTGTTGTTGAGTTATTCATCACATAAATCTCATATTAAGTCCCACCTCTTTCCTGTAGTTCTAACTGTTGGAGTTTGAGAAAACAGACCTCGTTTCATGCTGAACTCCCACAACTAAGCAGCTGAATCTCCTACATTACTTCGAATACTGTTCGTGAGAGCAGACTTTGCATGGAGTCATGCAACATCCTGTTCCACGCCAAGCGCTCCAGATGGGATATGTTTCACTGCTGCCTCCCCCTCTTCAGCCCCTTTCAGCTTGTTCTTTTTTCTTTGAAAGCATTTACCCCAAAACTGATGCTATAACAGCATGCTAAACCTAACCTTTAAAAAAAAAAAAAAAAAAAAAAAAAAAGACAAATCAAAACTGACTTAAAATCTAAGTGTCTTTGCTAAAGAAAGTTTTAAGAGACACTTAAAATATCAAAATATTTGTATCAGCTAATCAATTATCAAAACTATCTACATAAGAAGATAAATTACATGACATGACCCCACAACGCAGGAAGATCTGCCTTCTTTCAGAAAGTTTAGCAGTCATTTAAAACCTTTAACATTGTCACGCATGGTACTAATCTAATGGAAGTTCTCATCGACATAACAAGGAAAAAACTGTCTAGTCTGCTGATCACCCTGAATGTTGGCAGTTTCTCAAACATCTGCTAAAGGTCAGATTTCCCCTGCATGGAACCAATCAATGAGGCTACACAGCGCTCTCAGCACCATCAGAAGTGCCAAACAAAGACCACTGTTTTACATAAGCAAAGAAACTTAGCCCCAAATTTTCTAAAACACTATTAGCAAAGTCTTCTCCTCTGTCACCACGGAATATTCATCTACCTGGCAATACGTGTTAGAATTAAGCTAGTTTTGCTTTTTATAGCAGAAACCAAGTTACATAACACTAAACAATTTTCCCCATTGTTTAGCAGTCTGTAGTTGATACCCCATACAGAGAAACATCACAGAGAAAAAAATTAACACATGCTTATTTAAATGCAAAAGTTTTTTTCTTATTTATTTAGATGCTAATCATCATATAAACAAGTAGTTTTAGATAACTGAATATTCACACACTTGGTGCCTTTCAGTTTCAACTCAGCATCTCCAAAACAAACAAACAAAAAGCCTGTTCAATTCTACAAACAGTCTTAGGGTTAAAAAACAGTCTGAAATCATAAAATTCCACCCCAAAATCCTTACTAAGCAGCCTCAGAAATATAATCCCAATATCCCAGATTAGAAAATTGTTGGCTCCTGCTAAAAACAACATGCTCTGTATCTCAACAGTTTATCACAGGCCATAAATCTAGTGCTTTTGTAAGAGCCTACAGAGGAGAAATAAACGATCGATTCCAATGCTGACGAAAAGCTGAGCCTGTCCTATTTTTACAAATAAAATACTATTTTATGTATGGATAATCTGGTATTGATTTAAAAGAAAGGCCTTCTGCTTGCTCGATGGAATGGCCAACAATGAAACAATTAGAGGGAATTCAGAGATTTGTTTTTTATTCTTTTGTGTATTGCTAAATGATCCTCCAGCTACAATTTTTGGCTTGATCTATGTATCGTTTTTTAAAGGAAAATCCATTTTAACTCCAGAGCCAACATGGGATAAAGACGGGAAGCAGAAGTCACTAGTCATTCCAATAAATTCAGTGAAAGTATTCTCTTGCATTCCTTCTAGCTCAACAGCTAATACAGCAACAGTACGGTCATTCTACAATTCTAAACGAAGGCAATATCCAGGTAAAAAACCCCACAGCGTTCCTAGGCAGCAATGTCACCACACGGTTGCAAGCCGGCACCCCTGCGCCTGCTGCGCCGTGGGGCTGGGGCTGCCCCGCGGCGGTCAGGGCTCTGCTCCCACCCCGCTGGCGCAGAGCTGCCAGTGGCCGCTGCGCTCGTGCCCAGCCGAGAGTGGACGGAGGTAGCCTGCGCTCCCTCTCGCAGCCGTCATCCCTGCGAGCAAGGTCAAACCCAAGCACAACCAGCACGCGAGAAGTCGCTATTATCCACGGCTTGCATAAGACCGAGTGCAAAGGAGAGGACTGTACTGGGCTAAAGATACCCTGTGACAGGGCTCTGGAGGAGAAGGCAATACAGTCCCCCAGCAAGGTCAGGCTGACTGAAAAGTGGGATTTTGTGAGGACAAGAAGTGAGATCAGAAAGCAGAGGCTGCTGAACCTCTGCTAATACCTACCCAGCAGTTTTAATGGCATGATAAAACTTAGTAATATCTAGGAGACACAAAAATAAAGTTGGTATTGTTGTGCTTAAAATACTTCTACTTCTCTCTCCCCCCTCACCAAAAGTCTTCAAATCTTCTTCATTTGTTAAAGCTAAATAATAAATATTAGCACTACGGGATATTTCAGGAAACAATTATTTTTATGTACTAGTTTCACTTAATCTTTGAAGAATGCTTTCAGCTCCTCTGAGTGATCTTTTCCAAGACTGAGTTTGTCTCTTACCTCATCTAGCTGTCAGTATTTGGGTTGATCCCAGTTTTGTGGGATAGTTATGGGTATGGAGTTTTGTTACACTTAGAAAATAAAAGGCAGACTCCAGAAAGGCCCCTGCATCCAGCTGTCTCCTAACTGTGCAGTCATTCAACCACCTCTCCACTCAAGATAAGCCACAAACAGCAGTATGAGATGCTTCAGGCAACAGCACAATGGCCAACAAACATTTCTATCACTCTGTGTCTCTCAACAAGTCTGTACAACTTGCCATTACAGAAGAGTTTCTTTGAAATACATTTCGAAGCAGCCTATCACCATAAGGGAAGAAGTCTAGCAAGAAGTCTATACACTGCAGTGGCAATTCAATATAAGGATCGTAGATTAGTAACATCCTATAACCATGGCAGCTTGCAGAATTTAGATACTTTTATAGCCAAACATTACCAACTCCAGTCACATACTTGAGTACGCTTCATTTAAACAAATATCATACCCAAGAAGCATACCCAGGCCAAATGGGAATATAGACTATAAAAGAGTCCAAATTATTAACATTAGTTCACGTCTCCATATATACAAGTGAGGGAGAATATTAGTCCATCACTCCTATTACTTACATTTTGCCCATGGGGAGGACAAGGGCATGCTTAATTCTCTCTATTGAAACTGAGCTGTATTATAAAAGGTCAGCAGAATTTACTTTTAGAAAAGATACTGAATAGGGAGTTAATTTCTCCAGCTTCCTAGTACATGTAGAAGCACCTCTACATTAAAGAGGTTTTAAGTCATTAATGCTGTTTTGAAAAGTTTTTTGATGAAATAATATTAAACCCACAAAGCAATACATTAAAACAGTAAGCATCTATGCTGCCTGATAAATTTTAACTGTACTTATTCACAAAACACATGCAGTGCACCTAGACCACCTTTACTGATATAGTGCATAGCTTAGATGTTAGCCAATGAATGAGGAAGAGACATCAGAAGTGAGCTAGAGGACCTGTAAAGATCAGTTTTACGAGCACAGGCCAACTGCCAAAGCATTTACTTTGAACTCCATGTTACCGTGGATACAATAGCTTAAACGCAGCTCAAGTACATCTGCTCTATGCTGCAATGCATATGCAGAGAGCTGTCAGCTTGCTCTGTTTTACTAACGTAGATCGCTTAGTCCACTTCCAGGGAGTCCACTGAGAAGCAGATGATTGAACTCATCAGTAATAACCTTCAGTAACACATCCCAGTCAGGATGTCTTGCTGCCCAACCTTGTACTGGTTAGTGACCTGTATGAGGTAAGTCAGAACTTCACTCATTAAGCAGGGAATAAGGAGACTGGAAGCCTCCTAAATGCTGCCACCAAGAAAGCTGTACAACAAATGACTAATCCAAGGCAGGCACAGATAGGTCACCATTAAATTGATGATATCCCAAGTTCAAATAGTTGGGAAGAAGTTTAATACTTAAACCTAAGATTTAAAGCTTCTAGTTAGGCATAATTATACTTATCACCTAGAGAACTATACCACTTACTCATTCTGTTCCGAACAGAATTTTTTTTTTTTTTTTTTTTTAAGAATTCTCAAAAATCCACTAGTTCGAAGCATTGTAAAATGCTCTTTAAAATATAGCTACTAAGATTATTCGCCAGATCATCTCTATGCATTTAGTATCTGCATGTACATTTAAGATTAATACCTGACACTTCATGTAGTACAATGGAGTGACTATGAAAAGGCATTCAGATTTAGCGGCTATTTTCTCTCATGGCTCTTCAGAGAATGAAGACTAATGTACTCCAGAGAAAGTCTCAAAAGGATTGCCCTTTTTCCACAACAGCTGCCATTTACTTACACTCTCACAAGGACTGAAGCCATAGGCTGCCTCTGAGCAAAGAAAAACCGCTACCTCGTTTTCATCCTGTCTCAAAGTCATCATCTATGTCCTTACAGATAGGAAGCCACTTTCTTCCCTGAGGGCAATTGGCTTCATTCCCAGTAGTGAAAACAGAAGGCAAGTACTGGCCACCTTCATTAAGGCAGTTGTGCCTTCAACCAAACTGAAAAACAAAATGTGGCAGGCACAACAGAGGGAAACACACTTTTATCTAACAATTAATCTTAGGCCTAAACATCTTAAAACCTGCTGCATCTGAATTAGCAAGATGGATACAATTAGCAAGAAGGAAATAGATACATATTTG
Source organism: Dromaius novaehollandiae (assembly GCF_036370855.1). Taxonomy (NCBI): domain Eukaryota; kingdom Metazoa; phylum Chordata; class Aves; order Casuariiformes; family Dromaiidae; genus Dromaius; species Dromaius novaehollandiae. The sequence continues at coordinate 12,525,131 of NC_088103.1, read as the reverse complement.
AATATGAAAAAAATGGAAATATGAAAATTCAGGAGTTCGCAAACCACAACAAAGAATGAAAATAATATGCAGGTTCTGCTGCCCTGAGTCAGAGTCAAAGCAGCTGTAAATCTGTCTACACTGGCTTTGTATTCTGCAGTTGCTTTGTAGTACTCCAGAAGGCATAAAACAGACAACATATGCCAGTGAATCTGAGCCCCTAAATTGTTAAAAATGTATTTTATTTAATATCTTCAGATCATTGGAAATGCATGCATTTACTCTTTAGGGACTTTCTTTTATATGAGCTGTGTAAGAACACTGGCAATAGGTATGGGTGTAAAGGATGGGTCAAACCAAAGGAATTGCCATAAGAGAACTATATAAAGACCGAGTCAGATCGCTAATTTGAAATCAAAAGGAGCATTTTCTTGAAGGAAGGAGGAGGGAAAATTGAGAAAACAATCTTAAGTTTAAAAGCTGTTATTAATTATGCTTATTGTAATTAATCCCAAAAGGCAGGTGAACACTGGCTTCAAAATCAGACATGGCTGAATCTATTTCCCCTGGAAATTTCTTTTAAAAAATTGCTATGCCATAGTTTTTTCTTTAAATATTATCCTAAAACTTCTGGGTTTATTACTTCAGTAGCTTGAGTGATGATTGATGATTACACTTCCATCCATCCTCAATTACTGATCAAATTCTCTACCTTAAATGAGTAGTTGTAAAGATTTCACCGCAATGCATTAAAACTACAAAGTGTTGCAGGTAGGAATATTCAACTGGATTGATAGCATTACCATCTCCTAACTTTTTAGTGCTTCATTTTGCAACCTTTATCTTTAATTACATTTTTCACTAGAATAACAAAAGATACAAGACAATACGAAATGACATAAACTATACTCTTAACTGTAGCTGCCAAGATGCTTTTATCTTAGAGATGCCTGTAGGTTTTTTGCACTTTAGTTTCATACCTTGTTCAACACTTTAAAAAGCATACTAGACAGCCAGCTAATTTGATGGGTTTTGTTTCATTAAATATTCTTGTTATATATTCTTGCATATAGCACTTCTGATGCTCCCGACTTGCAAGGAAGTGAATACTCAGTTATACAAAAGTTTAACTGAAGTATCAAAAACCAAAACAATTTACAAAACATAACCATGCAGCAAGCCATGAGTCTACAGGTAGTCAGATCTATAGTTAAACTGCTGGCAAGCAAAGAAAGCAGTCTGTAAAGTTAAGCATATCATGGTACATAACAATTTAACAGTTTATTCCCCCAGAAGTGTAAAAAAACAAAACAAAAAAACAGACCAGGACAGTGACCCAAGAAATAACAAAACAAAATACTACAAAGGGAATTAGAAAAAAGTCAGTATTGCATGTTTAACAGTAGGGCAGAATCCAGACTGAACACACCTTTGCAGTTTAGCACTAACGGGCAGAATCCAGACTGAACACAGCTTTGCAGTTTAGCACTAACAGGCATGGCCAAAACTGCCATCGTACACATGGTGCCTCTTACTTCACTGCAGATATACTGGAATTGATGTAACATCACCTTCTTGTGCAGATCAGGAAAGGAAACTATCAATTTGTACAGTCCACACTGTACAAAGAACATACCCTATTCTTAAAACAAATATACAAGCGCAATAAACCCAAAAATGGGAGGAAAAAAGCTTCACCTTACCCAAGGTTGCAAATACTGGATCTCATTGCTGCTGTAACACCATTTATCTGACCAATAGTTCACATGTTAATATTCAAGATCTTAGCCCATTTGAATTAGCAGACCCTGCAGAGCCAATTAACAGTACCTCATGCAGATGACTGCTACGGACGTATCTGGGAGGTGAAGCTGTTGACGTACACTCTAGCAATGGCTTCAGTAAAACTGGACAATGCTAATATCCTAACACTATTTCTTACTCCTAAGTAAACAAGTCCATGAACTTGAAAGCTATCACTTCCAACCCAGTGGCTGAAGTGACTTGTTGGTATCAAACCACCGACTTGCAGTATTCTGATAAAGCAAACTTCCAGGTGGCAACAGCTATTACTTTCATAGCTACATACATTCTTTTACTCAAGTACTTTCTCACTAGAAAACTGAGGGAGACACTTTTACAGCCTCAAGATAGCCCTTCTTTAATTCAGAAGTTCTTGATTCACCGCTGTTCATCCCATACCTGTGAAACACCTTACTGCTCTTACCATTGTGAAAATTCTCTTATTCTAGAAATGCAAGTATAGTCAGGGTGGCTTGACAGGCAGGCAATAGCATTGCAACTACCAAATCTGAAAAGAATGCTCACTTTATCCTTACTTCCCAGAATTAGCACCTTTCTGTATTTCATTAAATGCCCAGACAGTGTTCAATTATCTCTGAGTAGCAGTGCCTAAACAACCTACAAACTGCAATCACCAACTTTGCCAACACGATTTCACAGAAGAAATGAGCTAAAACAAAACGGCATCACATGGTCAGCTAAAATAAATAAAAAAGAAGACGGAAAGAAGAAACTAGTCCTGAAAACTAGTACTTCAAGGTATTTTCTAGGAAGACTCTACTCTGGTGTTTCAAAACCTACATTCCAAAATTTTTAGCACTCAACACTTAACAAAGGCATAGATGTAAATACTAAGGTAAAACATAAGACAATAAATGCTACATTGACAGATTTGCTTGGCTTGCATACAGCTCAAGTCTAACAAGCAGTATGGACGTATTCAGAGTCATTAATTCTTTCAGAAAATCCAGTGAAACATTTGAAAGTTTTCTTCTACCTGCAAAACAGAATGAAGCATCAAAGACTTAACAAACAATACTCTATATAGTGGACTCCATGCTCATTTAGTAACTGTTTAGTCTCCGATTTCGGTTTATGCTGCTGTAATTGAAAGGTGATTTAGTTATCACTTGACAGCTGAGACTTCACGAAGGATAAGCAGATTTCCCAAAGTCTGCAATTCATACTTACTACATATTCTGAAGCCACTCATGATATTTCAATGGTAAAACCTGATTTTTCTAAGATATTTTCATGCCCATATAGAGAAACTTACAGAAGTCCAACTTTGAACCATACTACGTGGGTGCATATATTCAAAAAGAAAATCTCAACACCATCCTCCAAATTACATGCATAAACAAACTGCTTTAGGAAATTACATCTTGCCTCATTATTTATACTGATCAGCAGCAGCTTACATAGGACAAACCTTCCACATCACTCATTGCGTTACTGGAATATTTATTAAGATTTTTTTTTCCACAAGCAGAAATCCTATTAAAGTGTGGTTTCTTATGTTCCCAATTATACTCTCATCATAATACTTTTCAGTCTTCTTGACAACCTCAGTATTTTCTTAGAAAGCCTTGAGTTCCCTCTTGCAATACCCGCCAACCTCTTACTATAGCCCCAAAGCATCCTCCTCTCTCACCCTGTGAGCTTACTTCCACAACACTCTGCCCCGTAGTTTTATTCAGCCTGGACTGCTGGGGATATGACAACAACATGCTGTGGCTTCTGGAAAACTGGTTTGCCAGCCAAATTAAACGATCATCTGCTGACCTCCCTCTGCCTTTGGATTAAAGGTGTTAATTAGAATTTTCGTCCACTTACCCAAACATTGGTTTTCACTGAATTCTCTACAAATAAAGTTATCCTTAGTTATCATAGTTCCGTGCCCCACATAGTTCACTGAAAATGGTCAAGAGATTCAAAAATCATCATGAAGGAACACAGACAAAAGCATGGAAATGCATAAATTCCATTTCCATAGGAAACCAAATTCAAAAACCAAAAATAATCCCCACCACAGTCCCAATTTTCCTTGCATCTCTCCTAACACTAGGCTGGAAGAAAGAAGGACACAGCCCTGGAAAGACTGTACTGAGAGGCTGGCGGACAGCTGAGCCCTCAGGGAGCAGGGGCAGGTGCCATCACCCAGGCAGAGCTCCAGACCAGCCAGCAGGAGAACCTGGCAGCCCCACAGGAAAAGGGCAAAAAAGGAGCCTAAATGATGCAAGGGGGAATCCTTATCTAGGATAAGAGGTGCACACAGAGAATCAGCTTCTCTAAGTATATATATACTTTTTCTTTTCAGTCAACTCTAGAAACTTCCCCAAGGTTTGAGGTTAAAGGGGGGCGGGGGGAGAGAAGAGGTTATTATTTTAATGCTTTAACAGACTTCAAAGCAGTGAAACTACAATAAGTACTCTAAGACATCCAGTATCTGTTACGCTATACAATACTTGTTATTACAAATTGAAACCCTCCCCCCCCCCAGAAAAAAAGAGAAAAAGGGGAGATATCCCCCATTAATATAATAGGTCAAGATCTTCTCATTTACTGTAAAACCATTTTCTATTCCACAAAAGTTTATCTACTACCTAGTAACTGCCTCCCACCCATGATAACATTTATAGAGCAGGAGAGAACAGAGTTTCTCTGCATTCTTGACAAACTCTTGGCCAGACATCCAAATACTTGTAGAGGACAGACCTTTAAAATTATTTTTCTACCAACTGGAGGAAAAAAAATAAAAGTCCACACCTTTTCTTCTCAGGAACACTGTGGATATGGTTCACCTAATCAGTCATTTTAAGGAGGATGTCTAAGCAGCAGTAACACAAGAAAATAATTTAGCAAAACAGAATCTGAAGTTCCTGTGTAGATGATTACACTTGGCAGGAGAGGCACATAAAGTCACTTGACAGGACATAACCAAACCACTGTAAAACATCACAACTATTTCCTATATAAAAGCATACATACAGACCAAATTTACAGCATTGTATCAGTCTCTCCTCCAGTCTTTCACAGGTTCCTGTCACCCATAAAATTCAAGCATGACCTTTCAAATAGGCAAAAGGCCTTGTCAGCCAGCAGCAGAGGCAATCCTGCAAAGACTGGGAACCCTCTGTCCACGCTAGGACAGCATTTGGAGTTGACAGCAGCAGGGAGCCAGTGGGAATCAACAGACCTGATGTAGCACACTGTCACTCAAGTGGTAGTAAAAAGGATACAGGCAATTTTGAAGTGATCATAGTCAGTTGTTCTGACAGGCTGCCAAGAAAAAGTATGGGAGACAATGAAAGTAATGACTTAAACACTTGCAGGAGAGGAAAAAAAAAAAACACACACACACAGAAGTGGGAACTTCTGCAGCTAGAGGGCCTTCTACAGCCTATTAGAAAAAAAGGCATTTACTAGCGTCTAAAACACCTTCCCTCTTATCAGAGGTGTCACATAACTAGCTGCTGTTGGATCACCTCAAAAACATACATGCACACAAAAACCAAGTCATTCCTCCTTAAGACACACCAGCCTAAAACATGCTGAAATGGATCAGTACATTGCCTGAGGAAGGCAGAAATTCAGGCAGTAAGGAAAACCAGCAACAGTCTTGTAATAAACCTGCAAGTTTTCTTTTTTTTTTTTTCTCCTCTCTCCCTAAAAGAGCTAAGGTTTCTTATCTAGGAATATGGTACCTGTCTAGCAGTATGAACCCCAAATATTGCAGTAGCTTGCTGATTTATCTGCTTAAAGAGATAATTTCATCCATCTGGCAAGCTAGGACCTGCAAGATAACTTACCCCTTTTGTGAGACTGCCAGAATGGCAAGAGCCAGGCATCAGATTTCTTCCAACAATTAAATGGGTCAGACAGAAACTACTGATCAACTTTCTTCCAGAGAACAAAAATATCCAGAATAGCAACGGGTTTATGACTAAGAAATCAAATTTAATATTAGGTGAAGTTCAATATTTCAAAGTTAAATATATCACTGCCTTAGTCTACGAACTACCTTATTTGAAAGCTGAAAGAAAAAGTCTCCAGATGAAGAGAGTCTCCTGATAGCTTGATTTTCCTGTAACTAGGAATAAACACAGATGTGCAATTACAGTCAATAGGAATAAACTCTAAATCTGCAGGACCAGCAGAATATCTATGAAGTCTCCTGTTGAGTGAAAAAGATTAAACATGTTTTAGAAAGACCACGCTAGAAGACAGAGCATGCAACCGGTGAACATGCATAGGTTCCGCACATGAAAGATTCGTTAGAAATCAGTGAAACAAATGAAATCCACTCTATTTGAAAGATATTTTTGTAACATTATCCACACAAAACTGGAGAGATCTGAATAATGCAGACTTGATCAAAAAGACTCTTGATATAACAAGACTATTTTCTTTTGAAAATGCTTGCTAACATCAAGAAGATGGGAAAACGGTCAGCTAGAAATGGATAGCAATAAAATACAGCTAATACTTTAGGGTTGGTTTGTTTTTTTTAAGTTCCCTGCCAATAGATTTTTGTGAGTGTTTGCCATATGAACTTGTAAACAGAATGGTCTGCCACATCTACTAAATAACCCCTAGGGATCAGACCTTATTTCCCTATCAGAGTGAACTTAAACCTCTTAAACAACGTAACATGAAGCAAGCAACATAATTCTTTTCCTGGACTAAAGAATATCACTTGCAAGAGGCTTCTTCCCGTACACTTGTATTTAATTCACATTCTATTAAGAAAATCTTACGAAAGCAAAACAAAGATTCTGCAGTTTCAGTAAATCTGCTGAAATAGTGAAATAAACATTTGTATCTGCTTTATCTCTGCCAAAAGCATTTACGCCACAGTAAAACCACTTCAAAGTTATGATAAAGCAGTAATTACTATGCAGGTTATTTTATAGATGCGGGTCGTACTCATGATGAATGTATGCACTCGACATAAGCTCAGGAAATTCTCTTCAACACCATCCATTAGGGGGTCACACGTGCACTTTTCATGCCCTCACCCTCCCCTCTCAAGCACAGAAGGGTCAAGGCAACCCACGCTGCCACTGGGGCCTCAGTGCAAATAAAACTGAGCTGCACGAACAGAGGGCAAGTTGCTGGATCGACAAGTACAGAACATTTCTAAGTACAATAGTTATATTAAGTAACAGCTTTTTGCTGAAGTATCCACGCATGTGACTCTCACTTAGCAGCTTGGTCGTGTAGGAGATGGAAGCTAGAAATTCAGCTGAAAGATCACAGAGTTAACTCTCACCGCATCTGCTCTCAGTGCTTCCATCAGTGCGCTGTTTGGTTAGCACATGCACGACAACCACGTAGCCTCCCTGCAACCCCTTATTCCAGGGACCTCATTGAAATAAGCTGTGAAGACAGCCCGAGACTTAGCTGAACAACCTCCAGTATACAGTGGAGGATTTCTTGATATCACTTGCTGTTATGCCTCAATTTGTAATCCACTTTAGTAGTGTGCAAAAATTGTTCTTCCTACAGTCAAGAGAAACAAAATAACCTACGCATTCAACAAAGAGATCTTGTTCTACACAAATAAGGTATTTCTAACAACCAAAGCAAACGATTTTGCTTCACTCTGACATGAGCAAATGGAGCATTTTTGGTTGAAGAAAAAGATTCTCAAGCAACTTCTGAAATAAGTCTGAACTGAGGTTTCACTGTTACTCTGTCAGAAGAAATACCGCCATAACCATACAAGTCAGGGTGCAACTTCATGTCACACTTAATTCAGTGGTAATCGCAGGTTGCTTCCCTTGCATCAGACCTACTGATTATGGAATTGCACATTTATTAAGTTGATCCAATATAAAAATTAAGCCACTGAAGAAAAAGAAATGCTTCACTGAACCAGCTTGTAGAATCAATGCATCATATGCCCATGCCACTGATAATTTCAGCTCAAGGAAGAAAGAAAACAGATATGAAGGAAGGGTCCAAGCACCACTACTTTCAAACCAACCAGAGTTTTTAATCAGGTATTTAATGCAACTGCATTGTAATCCTGTGTGAGGTAGGTCTGACTCCAAAAACTTAAGTACTTGCCATTACGAGTCTCCCTTGCTGATAAGTGGCAAACAACATTATGATTCAAACACGATGTCACAGATTCGGGCTGTTAATATCAGAAGCAAAACAATTTCTGAACTCTCCCAACCAGAGGATCCACAAAAACTAAGTCTTGCTGTGCAAAATCTGAAGAACAGAACCAGCGAAGCCATTCCAGAACTAGCGAGTGCCCTGCACCCGAAACAGTCCCGTAAGAGACGTGATACATCAGCTGGGAGTGCTGAACTGCATCCAGTCACTGGGCTTTCTCTCTTGTCAGGACACTGATCTCTCTAAAGGGAACAGATCTACCTAAGGGATTACCCATTTGCAGGGTGTTTGGGCCAGCAGGATTGCCTGAGAAACCATTCTGTGAGCCAGAGGTACTACTGCAAAAATAGTCTGCTATTTTGTTGGTCCCCCCAGGGCCACAAAATGTTTCTGATTTAGAGTGAATCATCACACCTGGCCTGCTTTTGACAAGTTATTTATCTCTCCATTTGCACAATATTCAGCCATCTAGCTGCTCCTGAGAAGCTGTCCATTTTCCACTGGGAATGAGAAGGATAGATTTTCATGCTTCTGACTGTTTAAGAGAGTCATGTGCAATTTCATAATCATTGATCAAAACACTGGCAGGCAACGGAAGAGTTAGCACTATTACAGGACAAAACTTTTTCTTCTGTTTGCTCACCACTGAAAACACAGTGTTGCCAATGCTTTCAAAAAAGTAGCTGATGCACTGATGCAGCCCTTGTAAGTAGTATCATGTATGCACACATTTTAATGCATGCAGTGACGCCTATTTATTGCTGGCTGTGGGTGGTTTGCAAGCTTAATAACAAATAGCTTATCATTTGAATTACATCTTGATGGAAATCTTTCATTCCTTGGAATCCAGGACTACTGCAGAAAATTACACTGACACAGCTAGGTTTAACCTTTTAACACTGACCTGCAGGTCTCTAGAGAAGACAAGTCACAAATGACTCTGCTTTCTGACAACATGATTCAGGCATCTTCTCATCAATGGATAACTACACCTGACCACACCTAGATAATCTGCCAAATTTTGTGAACTGCTTGTCCACAAAGAGCTGCAATGAATGAAGTATTTGAATCTTTAAACCTTACAAAAGTTTCACCTGGTTTTGCACTGTGTAAACTTTTGTTCAAAGTAGAGTTATTGCATTATCACCTACACCTCCTTGGGAATACCAAAATATTGCTAATCGGGAATCCATCTTTGTAATAACGCCATTATCTGCTACATTGAGATACTGAAATGACACCCAGAACAATCTGGCAAAGTTTGCTATCAAAATCCCTTCTGCTTTGAAAGAGGACTCACAGCTATTCTTTCCCCAGTGAATGTCATCATATTTTGATAGCACAGCTTAATAAAACAACGGTATTCTACCTGGCAGATAAAGAAAGAAAATACATATAGACATCCGTCTGCCTAACAGATTAAAATTCTTATATGTATTGTTGTTTTCATTTTTAATTGCCATGACTACTAGAAAGAGAGCTGCAGAATACCATAAAGACACTCAAAATTCTTGGAAGGCACCCAGATTTATCTGGTTAGCATGGTGTGATGATGTGGAAACAGAAGGTAATGTGGCCCACAGATCTTTAGCAGACTTGAAAATAACCTCTTTCACGGTAAAACTGTTCTATTTTAAGCAGTTGATTGAAAGGTACTAACAAGGCATATAGGCTGTTGTCTACTGGGGTGGGTTGAGTTGCAACTTTTCTAAAAGAATTTCAGGGCTCTCAGCTCTTTCTAATAGCTCTTTAAAGTCCTCTCCTTACCCAGCATAGAGCACATTAACATATGGAGATCTCTATCAGGAAAGGATTACAAAAAACTTTGGTGGAAATGGATCAAATCCATCCATTTTACCTCATTGGCCTTACTCCTCTTGTTGGGATCTTTGCTCAAAACGAATGAGCAGAAAGTCTTGGTTTTCCAGGCAGCTCTGAGGGAATCATAAAAAAATCTGTTTTGGCAGTTACAGATAGAAATCTGGTCTAAGACTCAGATACAAGCATTTAAAGATCCTGCTCTCCTGAAAGAATATCAAGGAGAAGAAAGAGATATTTCAAGCAAAGGATATTCTAAGCTGAGTCACTTAATTCATCTGCAACAGTTCTTACCAGTGTTGCATCAAGGCACTGCACTTCACTCTTAAACCCTCAATGGGCAAATATCATTAGCCTCACACTCTCTCTGCTCTGCCAGAAAGCTAACAAAAGCACTGTTATTGGCATAGTAAAAGCTAGAAAAACAGTATCAGACAATACTGTTTTATTGCACCTTGAAATACGAAGAATTGACAGTTGTGGTACTGATTAAAGCTGCTCAAAGTAAAAAGCAGCTGCATGTCTTGTTGCCAAATGAAGTTGTTTTACATTAGCGCATGTCACAAGTTACTGCACTGCAAACAGATACGAAGTACTGGCAATTCCAAATACACAGTGATTGTAATACTGAGGTCTGCAGCATCAAAGCACATGCCAACGCTCACAAGAGGATCAGGTTCTCATTATCTCAGCCAGCGCAAGATGTACCTTGCAATCAATAGGTCTTTCCTTCCTTAGTCTTTGGGAAGGAATTCATAATTTTGGAGATTGTTTCTGTCTCCTTAAAGCAAACAGAATCACTGATTATGAACAACTGATCCCGAATGGCATCCATTAAAGCCATCAAATCACTGATCATGGCATCCATTCTACAGACCACCTCCAAGCTTTTTAAAGCCCCTCTGATTCACCAAGCTAGAAATGAACATGATGGTTATGAAACATTTCATTTTAAGTTAAATATGCTTTCTAGCACTCTCTGTATCAGAATTATTTCATTTTTATTCCCCCTTTGATTACCTTTTTACAAAACACTTTTTTGCCTTCTACAGTCATTCCCTGAACAACTTAAATTCCACACCTGAAATCTGAGCAACTTGAAAGACAGACAGAACTTTGCTCTAAAAGAGGAGCAAGCTATAAAATCTTGTTGGAGGATTAGCTATATCCTACTACTGGAGGGTTCACTATGCCTTATTATTGACCATCAATTTTAAGTGGCTCCCAAACATTCTGGACTACCGACAGCATTCAGAATTTCTTCCACAGAGCACCTTAATCAAATTTAAGATTATTTTTCATATAAGCAATGAAGTTTTGCAGAGAGTTTGTCACTTTTTTGGGGTCCACCAGTGACATGCAGATCTCTGTTCTAAAACAATATACTGCCACATACTAGGAGGATATTTCTTTTTAGGTGTTCACATAAAAATATACAAAGAAACACCACTCACTGTAGCTCCGTCATTTACAATAGCAAACTTTCCTGGTAGGAGGGACAGCGAGTCCATTCCAACATTCTGTCAAAGCATGGTAGACCATACTGACAGTTCAAAATGCCCTTTATGCTCTTACAAACACAGCATAATGACATGAAGAGTCCACATACAAAACCTGATGGATTCTGTTGGTGAAAACCTGCCAAACCCATGCAAAAGGTGTCCGCTAACAGTGACTCTGACTTAGATTATTTACATTCAGTAATAGCAAATCTTTCGAAGAAATTTACTCAGCTTTTGAAAATACAAGATTTGTCTTGAGTTTTAGGTATAGGCATGAAAATACATCGGAAAAAATATTCAAAGTATCAGATACTTTTCCATTTAAGTAAGTTTTCAAAATGCAAAAAAGGAACATCAGGAGTCTGGACACGAACATGAAAGTTATTCAAATCAACAGGAAAGAAAATCTTAAAACCAACGGGTTCCAGATGAAGTTTTAAAAAGTCTCTTTTCCATGTTGACGTTAAAGTTCTTAGCAGGAAAATCTGCTATCTGAAAATACGAATTAATTGAACTTGTAGGATTACTGTAATGGAAAACAATGTCTTTTTTTTTTCCCCCTGTTTGCAGGACAAACTATGAATAGTCATTTCTAGAGTCTTACTGATGGCTCAATTATAGTTTATGTTGTCATGCACTTGGCATGACAATATCACCCATTCAGTGCTATGTAAAGAGTTTACGCCTTCTCTCCCCCAGGCCTTGAATGAGATTGCTTACCAGTAAAAGCAGCAGCAAAGCTGAAGTAAATTGAAACTGAAGAGATAACAGGCAAGCACAGGTAAGGAAAAAAAGAATGTGTAAGCCAAACAGTTTTGGTGACATTATTTGATCAGCAAGGAAGAAAAACCCTTGGCAAAATAAAGTGCTTTTTGCTGTTCCAGGGGTGGGGGGGGGGGTGTCTTTTTTTTTAAGATATTAAAATTATCTTTTCCCATGGAAGTAGTCTCATTATATTATCTTTGAGACAAAAACACATCAAGATGGCAACGTTCCTTTAGCGAAAATACGAAAAGCAAGAAACAAAAGGTAGTTTCAAATTCTGTATTATTTTTGTTTACAAGTTTGAGAAAAGAATTCCATTAGAAATTCAGGTTTACTCCCTGAAATATGCTTTCAAATGACTTTTCGAAGTTACACAAATGATTTCTCTTCTTCCCTGCTTTCTCCTCCCCCCACTGTCTCTTGAGAACAGCCTGAAGGCAAATATAATTGGAACCTTGCCCTCGCTGCAGACATGTCATGAGCAAGAACATAATCCAGGGTCAGCAGCAGGCTACAGCCAGCGCGCGGCACTGCCAGGCGAGCAGAGCAGCAGCAGGAGGATAAGCATGCCTATAGGCCAGCCGCACAGCTGAGGCAATCTAGCAGACCTGAGAGACTGCGGCTCGCATTGTTCAAGCAAAAGCTGTTCAGACTATCTACAAAACCCCTTTGATAGCTCTGAAAGCAATTGCATCTATTTCTTCCCCTCAGTCAAGAGGACAAAGCATAAGGTCCTAAGGATGGGGTGGGGGGCTGGGGGTGAAAGCAAGGATCTCCTTACAGCTAGAGAAGGATATCATTAACTATTAATAACAAAAAGGCTGCAATGCAGACAGCTTGAAATCTGGTACAGCTTACTAAATCACAACTGCATATGAGACCATTATACTACAACATACCCATAATAGCTCCACAGTTCACATAGTCCTCACCCTGAAAGCTCACTTTGAGAAATTCATACATTTATATGAAGACCACATAGCACATCTTTCCAGCCATGCAGCACTTATTTTGAAAAGAGTAGTATGAAAATTCATAAAAGCCTCTTACTCAAAAATTTATTTTAAAAGTAGGTCCTTCTCAAACAGCATGTTGCTCTTCAAACAATTTACAGACAATATTCAATAAAGCATAAATGCAGATCTTAGGCTGCAGTAATATTTTTGGGAAAAAATGCTAATCATGCATACCTAACTGAAAGTTTCTTCATGAGGGGGAACAGACAAATAATTTTCTTCTGGAAAGAGTCCCACAAAAGCCAGCCTATATGTCAATAGTGGTTTCGACCTCTTTCAGCCAAACTTGAGAAAACTGGCAATCTTCCTCATCTTATCAGTAAGTGGTAAATACTGTGTTAACAAGTGAGGTGTGGCAGAGCATTTTGCTGAGTGCCAAATGGTTGCTTTGTCTTGTCATGTTTAGCATGCTTGTGGCCTAAATGGAACCCTCTCTTCTTACCTAAGTAAATCAATTTAGCTGATCCCACTTTCTTCCCATTCCCTGGACAGACAGTTGAAGTGTACTGATTGGTCTTTCAGGTGCACTCTTGCTTGGTGAGATACAGAATAACTGCTCTCTGTTTTCCAGAGGGATGGGAAGACAAAGGACTAAAGAAAAACAAGGGAGCCACTCTGGGGGGAAGCCTGGATCACACTGGTGCTATCATGGCAATATAAGATGAACAATGTCAGGCCTTTCAGAGCCATGAGAAGACAGAGAAGAGCAAAGCAGGATGAGACAACCAGGGTCAAAGCAAAGTGAGGATGCTATCTTCGAGCTGAGCTTCTCACTGGGCCTTCACTAGGAAGCAGAGCTGCAGTTGCTTCAGTGTTGCACTTACTCCTCTTTCCTCACCAAATCCTAGTTGCAGTTGTGTTTGCTGAGCTGAAGTTGTGCGGTCCTGTTCCCCTGCTGTCACCACACTCCCAGGCCCTGTGAGCAAAAAGGGGCTAAAGAGTCCCTAATGCTGGGCCTCACCACTTACGTGCTCTCCTGTCTTAAGTGAGGTGGGTCTCCTAGGTTGGAATGTATTTTTAAAGAATGGCATATTTGATCACAGCTGGTCCTGATCGGTCAGATTCTCAAAGAGTGGAAAAGCATGTCCATGCAAATGTGTGTTGCATAAAGAAAGAAAACAAAAAGGTAGAGATCAGTTAACAGAAGATTTTCAGTGGCAAGCTTAGAGCAGCAAATTTAACACTGGGGTTTCAAAGTAATCCATAGAATAAGTACATTGGAGATAAAGAAAGAAAATAACACAAATGTAACGAAAATGGCACCATCCACATCAAGAAATATCAGGGTAGAAAGCTGATCAAGACAGTTCTACAAGAAAAACTGCAGTTGGTGAGAGGGTGGTCTGCTTACTGAAACAGGAGTGAAACAAGATAAATCTGGCATCATAACCAGATCAGAAAAAATGTTGCATGTACTTAAATATTAACTTGTTTCTTTCTGATGTTTTGAGATTTGAGTGTAGCAATCCGCGATTTCTAGCGGTAAAGGTTAAAACCCTGGAAATATTAAATGTTCATAAATCTTTAAAAAAATAAAAATTAAAAATTAAACAGCACTTTCTCAGGCATGAGAAACCAGAACAGTTAGCTGTGCTATTTCTTTTTCTAGAACAGAAGCTGGCAACCTCTTGAAGTGTTTGGGATGATATTATTTTTTTCCCCTTACACCTGAAGTTAAGCATGCTGGTAACATTTTTCCTCCCGCCTTCCAATTTCCACTGAGTGTGGAACTCAGCAGGAGTCAGCAGCCAAACTTTCAGAGACACAAGACGCCAATGATTTACAGTATCTTGCCTTAGTGAGAGACAGTGGATACCTATTATTTGCTCTGAGCTTTACAGGTCTGGAATTCACAAGCCTGCTTTTTGTAGTCGTGGCTGACCAGCAGCGAGTGCACAGACATTTTCAGTGCAAATCAGGATTTGAGCGTTGTTTCCACTAAAAGATATGACCTGCTGCATGCAAGCCAGCATTTGCTCAAACACTGAATTTGCCATGTCAGAGCTTGCCAATTCCCTCTGGGAGGATCAAATTTGAGGTTGTGGTCTTCACTTTCAGGGGCTGTCTGTCAAAATTTTAACATACCCAGTGGAGAACTGCAGTCATGCATCCACATAAAAGACAGGTTATATTTAGAGTATAGGAGAATACTAAGGAAAAAGGCAAACAGTAGAGATTTAATGTTGGAGTGGATAAACAGCTGATCATGAACAATACTGATCATGAGCAATGCAGAGCTCATGAGCAAAGCGGCCAACTGCAGCAGAGCATTGCTACTGTGAGTAATGCAATGCCAAATGAATGAAATTTGGGGGAATATCCAAAGCAGGAAACAAAATATTTTATCCAATATGTTTTGAGACTGATGCTCAAGTACCACATCAATTTCTGAAGTCCAAATTTTTAAAATAATGCTAAAAAAATGGGGAGGATGCAGAGGAGTGATAAAGTTACTGAAAATAAGAGGGAAAAGCCTTATAGTCCCACATGCTCACACTACCAACAAAGAGAGAGAAACTTGACTGTAACTTGCAAATATTATCAGAAACTACTTCACAGGAAAGCCCCAGATAGTAAAAAGCTATCATGACAAAGTCATGACTGGAGTCCCTTCCAAATTACTTTTCTTATTTATCTTTATTCTCTGTCTAAAACCAGGAGTAAGCTTTATTTCTTAGCAGCATTAAAATGTCTGCAGAGTAAGTAGTTCAAGTTATATATGTGTATACACCTAAGTTTTATAGAAAACTGATATATGATTCATCTCTTTTCCGCTGTTTGTCAAGGCATGATCTAAACAAATCATCTGTTGAGCAAATGAGTGATAATGCTATCTGAGCCACCAGGATCACAGACTTTTTCAAAAAAGCATCTTTGCTTGACAAAAGCTAATGCTGCATCAGACAGCTTTTCATTAGCAAGAAGCTAATAAATTGATATCTTCAAGTAACTAATTACGAAGACTCCAGGCAACAGGAAGTCTCAAAGCAAACACGTACATTCAATTTCCATAGATGCCTCGCCCCAGTATGGGCTCCAATTTGGGGAAGACAGTGCCAGATGAACTGTCTGAGGAACTGAGCTTCCTTCTAACAGGCTGCAAATCTGTTCCATTAGTTCTCAGCTGCACTAAAAACAGTTGACGGAAAATCAAGCCAAGCACTAACAACGATCATTGATGCGTTGTTTCTTTCGAGCAGCTTTGTACTTTAACAAAAGAATATTCATTTCAAAATTCAGCTACGTCTCTTTAGGTACTGAAAGCCTGCTTTCCAGACAGCACTAGAGGTTTCTAAAATCCACTGGATTTTTCCATCTGTAAATCGAAGTTTTAGATCAGATACTAAAACTGAGACTCTAATGTTAGGCAGAGACTTTGTAGCACACAGAATAGCAGTGAGAAGGGACCACAGGACTTGGACTTGAAATTCATCTCATGCCTCTCGACAGAAAATACAATACTGCTTTAACAACGATTAAAAACTAACAAGGGAAGAAGGATTTGCTACTCAAAAGCATCAGATCAAGCTTGAATGTCTTTTCTGGAAAAGATGCTTTCATCAAATATAATTTGGAAACACAGCAAGACAAACTAGACTAAAGCTTCATAGTCTCTATCACTCAAAGAGATTATTCCTAGATCACCTAGATGAATTGCTTACATTACCAGTGTTGAACACTAATTATGGTTCCGGACTTCACTGTCCTATATGCTGTATTGACAAGTAAATAGATATTTCTGCCATAAGAAACCTAAATTTTAATGTTTATGATCAGTTTCATCAATAAACCAGAACAGAATATATCAGCAAGTGCCAGTTACACTAAGCTGCTGCACTGCAGATGGAAGGCAGCTGCAGATATTTGTCTAAGCAAACTCCAGAGCTTTGGTTCTTAACTGGCAACAGATTTAGTAGCCTAGAGTGACACACTAGCAAAAGCAATGCTGGAGGAAAGGTAGGCAAAGACCAGCCAAGAAAACACCAGAAAGAAATTGGACAAAGTGATCTGTGAACAAGAATATGGCAAGTTACTGCAACCTAAGGTTTGTCAAAATTCTCAGTCTGATGCATGACAACGGGTTATATCGTGAGCAGGGCTGATGGTCAAGAAACAGATCACTACTCATCACAAAAGATCATAAATCAGTTCGCTTTTTTGTTTTCATTTTATAGGGTTCTCTTCTGCACAAAATACTAAGCTGGCTCCTATCCCAAAGCTTAGCAGCTACATTAGCACCAGACAATGACTTGCGAACACATCTAATACCACCACAGCATAAACATTCTGCAACAGAGACATCAAAATGCTTGGATCCTACACCCACGCTTCCCAGAACGTAACACACTTAACCCAACACACTAAGTGCCTAATGGAAGCTAAGCAGCCACTGTGCTTGTAGAGCTCATTAAGGTGAAGTTTACAAAGGATAAAAAAAATCCAGCTGCCAGTGAGGGACATCTCACAGAAAATAATCACCATCTCTGCTCTCTCTACCCTGATCCTCAAGGGAGACCTACAAAATACGCTCCAAAAGTGAGGCTGGGAACTAACTGCACTGGATACCAAAACCCATGACCTCAGTAGATATAAAGTGCCAGTCCCCTCCATTAACCTCTTCATGTTCCAAATGTCGAACTACATTTTTCGCTCCCTAGAAGATAAACTCACTTTATCACTCCTTTCACTCTCTTCTCATCCCCCCATAACATCCTGTCTACTCCATTGCTTCCATTCCAAATAGACAGGTCAAAAAGCTTATTAAACTATTACTAAAGACTTGTCCAACAACTACATCAAGCCATCTAATGAAAGTTCCTCTACCTTCAAAGCTTGGTTTGTCTATATTCTAATAAGGTCACACAGTAATGTCCATCTTCCAAGGTGCTCTGCTTTGCCTCATATTTTTGCCAATTCTAGGTGACCTCACATCTCCATTAGCCCTTTTAATTGACAGCCAACTGTATATACACCATTAACAGAGGATACAAAAGCTTCCATCAATCCATTTCATATAGACTTTCCCTTACAAAGGCAGATTCCCTTCTATCATAGCAGAATAAACTGGAAAATCTTCACCCAATTCTGTGAACAGTGAACTGAAGAAAAGTAGAATTTGGTTTCAGTTACTGAATAAGCTTTCTCTCCCACTGATGTTTTAGTACATTCCTCCCTGAGGACCTGGGCACTGCAATGGAAACCTATTCATACATGCAATTCTTGTGATCATCCTCTTGGACAAAACCCCAAAGTATCCTTTATTATTATCCCTGTTCACCTAGTGGGTCTATCTTGTTTACCTAGCTTGATACTGTAGCTCTTCTTTTTTGGAACTTGTGGCCAAATTGCTTGCCTATTTTTATTTAAGCACAGAGAAAGAGAGATTGAAAAATAAGTCTACAGAATCTATTTTAACATCTCCTGATGATAATTAAGGCTATCTTGATTTTTCAGACACACCCATCAGGACTCCTACATCTCAGTCTGAATCCTTGAATTATTACAACCCACTCTTGAGAGTGGGAGTTGAGAACTGAAAAAAATATTTTTTTTCTTTTACATACTCAGCTTTGGTTCTTCTGAACAACACCAGTCCTGTAGGCTTAATTAAAAACAAAAAAGCCAGGAAAAAAGCAAAAGAAAAAACAAGGGATGACAGAGTCACTGGCTTAACAGCACTCAAATTCTCTGCCAAGACACAAAATTCTTTCTGTTCCTGCCTATTTTCCCCAGACACCTCCACCTCCTCTTCCCCATTAAACTAAACCAATATGTTCACACAGTTAAGTGTTCCAATATCTCGGTCAATATAAAATATTCATAGTAGCGCCAAATCTACCAAATTCAGATAACTCTTCCCTCACAATTCAAGAGGCACAAAACATCATATAGAATTGCAAGCACATTGATGCTTTTGCCTCCCCTGGCAACTCCATAGGGTCATCCTCCTGTGGATGAATTAATAACTAAATCAAGGGCATTTACTGATCTAGATTCCAGCATGTTTTTTTCAGTTTCACAGGTTGGAGATGCTAAATGAGAAGGTGTCACAAACCCTAGTTAACACCTAAAATTTTGTGAGTCAAAACTGAATGAATACAAATCAGAACATATGGAGCATTTCTTCTGTCTTTCTTGATATATCCCACAGAAGTGATTAGCTTGGCTTGTGACCAATTTGCCATCTTGACAAATTAGTCAGTTCCTTACAGCAAAAGGATCTCAACTATTACATGCTTAGGCAATCCAGGTTAATTTGACTTTAACTCAACTCTTCTGCCACTCCTAGTTATTCAAACCTCTAAAATAAAATGAAAACCAAGAGGTCTTTGCTACACTTATAGCACAAAACACACAACTCATATCACAAGTGATGTCCCCAAAAGACTGCTGTCAACTCAAGTTGCCACCAACCCATGTCATCAAGATGCCAATGACTGTAGGCCTACTAAGTCATCAGTAAAACATTCAAGTGAAGTGATTCCAAAACTTCCAGTACTAAAAGCTATTGTTAGCATTCAAACTTTGAGACTGGTATTCACCGAAACTTTCACGAGGAATACTACAAAGGCACCCCGGTTCCATTTACCACTCAATTTCCCCGACCTCAAATGGTCTGTACGCAATAGTTGAAAAATCACTAGTTTAACTCGTTTCAAGAACAGTTTTCCAAATTCATACCACAGAAACAGAAGAGGTATGGAACTTAACATGGAGGACAGGAAAAATACAATCGCTACACTGGGAAAAAATCCAGAACGTACCTAAATATAGTAGCTAAATCAAACTACTTAGCACAATCTTATGGTGAGGCACACCAATACCATTTAAACTCACTCACTGACATTAACTTGCATAGTTTTCACCTTCAAGTGCAACTTGGCTAAGACAGAGCTTTCAGCCTTTGTCCTGATATTGTTTCTGCCAACTCTTCCTAGGTCCTTACACTCAGACCTGTCTTTAAGACCTATGTTCTTACCTTAACTGTTATATCATTCTTTCCTTTGACTTCACAGAACATCCACAAACATCCTTCCACAATGCTGCTGCACAAGTAATCGTTCTACTCTGCCACAACGACAACAGTCTTCTCTAAATCATTCTGTCTCCTTTCTCTACCAACATAACTTACTTGCCTTTTGTTTCAAAGCCTCCATAGACTCGAGTACAAAATGCCAAGTCCTGTTTCTGATCCATCCTTAATGAAAACCTCTGTCATTTACTGCTTTAAAAAGTTTTAATCTATCACCTTTGAGTTTTATCCCTTGCTATCCTTCATGTTTTACACACATACGCAAAAAACACCGGCAGAGCTACTTCATCATACTCCTTCAAAAATCTCTCCTGCCTCTCCTCTGTCACAAGATTTCCCAAAGGTTGGGCTGCTGTACACAAACAACACATCATTATATTCTCATTTCAGCTCCTTCTCCTTGCAGATTTTGTAAACTCTAAGGCACAATTTCAGTTCTATGTTTGCAGAGCACCTAGTACAGCAAGATCTTGGGCAAAGAGACCTACAAAGTAAACAGAACTGCACGGACACACAAATGGTAATCTCAGCAATTCCAGTCCTGAGACCTGGCACAAGATCATCTCATTCAGTCTGTTTACACTGTAACATTGCAGTCTTACCTTCAGACAAACAAAATCACAAATCCATTTTTGACGTTAAGCACCCCATACCTTTGAGATCACCTTCAAAAAAAACCCAGGAATTTAAAAAAAGTCACGCAACCCTCTCCTAAATCTTTGCTCCCATTTATTATCTACAGAACCAAACAGCCAACGGATCCACATGCCCATCTACTGGTAACAGTAGCAGCATTGATATCTATTTATGATGAGTAATCAAGAGTTCTATCAACTTTGTGTTTCACATTAAAAATGGACATTACTAGATAGTAAACTATATCTTGAGTCTTATCGCCTGAAGGAAGGGAGGTTATCTGGAAGTCTTCCAACCGCGAGGACAAGATGTTTGTGAAAAGTCTGAAATGCTTTTACCATAGAAAGATGCAAGAAAGACTGATCTAAGGAGAAATTTAAATATTGCTCATCAGTGAGGTAGGTATGGAACAGGAAATGCTAAACAGGTCTAGGACAACAGATCAGTTGGAGTGCTCTGCGTAAGATAAGGAAAGATTAAAAGCAGTGTCAAAAATTCTGACTCACACATCCAAAAAGAACAGTCTAATCTTCTCCTATTTATACTTAGGTGATGGTAAGACATCCTTTTCCCTGAACAATGCTGGCCCTTGCTAGCATTCTTATGCTGGCTACCTTGGTAGTTTGACATTTCTAACATTAGAAGGCAAGAAAAACACAGAATGCAGCAAGGTAAATGGGGATGTTATTTTAAGGCACTCATTTCAAAGCATCTTCATAATTCCTCTTCAGCTGGAAGGGTGATTATATTAACTTTTTGTGAAAGCATTCTTAAAGCTTTTTTGTAATTTATTTTTATACATTACAATCTGTAGAACAATTATTGTCATATTCTTTTCATACCACATTTGCCATAATGCACACCCACTTAAATTTTAAATTATAAACCACTGCAAGTTCAATCTACTACTACAGGCTTACCACTTTTCAGACTGTTAGCCCACGTGGCACAGCTCTGCTAAGATATGATTTTATTTTCTTCCAGCATGTAAGTAAAATCTTTTATAAGAGTATTTAGGTAAGCATTTTCCACTTTAAATAACGTTAACAAAGGGTTCTGAAACAGTTAAAAAGTCCATACACAACGATTTGGATTTTACCGTCTTATGAAGGGCTGGGATTTCTCTCACAAGCAAAACCTCGAGCCAAGCCAGGAGGTTTCAGCACTACATGTGCCACATGGGAAATCCAGCAAAGGCTCTGCCTCCAGGGTCCCAAAATTGCATGGCACAGGGAGAGTCTAAGGGCACCAGCAAAGTGACACACCGGAGGACCTTGGGGCTTGGGAGATTGAAGTTTCCATCCACACGATTTCTGACAGGAGATTTGCAAACACACATGACTTCCAAATCTGTACACACACTGATGGTGAGCCGGCTGCTGCCTATCAGTACGCTTGTCGTTCCAAACAATGTGCTGCCCACAGTCTAGTTGACAGCCGAATAACGAAAGGTATGGCATGTGGGAGAAGCCAATAGCAATACAATGGACAAAGCACCTTGTATTAATTAAAAGTAGCATTCAATGACTTTCTCACATATTTAAGTTGGGCACCACTGTTTTCTAAGCACTGTTAAAAAAAAGCCAACTAAGCAAGCAAACAACAAAAAACCCTCTTCCACACACAAGGAAACAGTTAAATCTGTAACTCCATGGGTTCAGACAATAAGCTTATATTCTAAAGAGACTCTGAATAGCTTGAGGGTGGATAAAGCTTCAGTCGGTTTGCTCTTACTTAGACACCCGATAAACTAATCCACGTCAAGGCTACCTGCCTGTTTGAACTCTCATAACTGATAAAGGAAGAGTTCAACAGCAACCTCAGTCAAAATTTAGTTAAAAGGGCAACCAACCAAGAAGAGGCAACTTGACTGCACTAGCACAGATGCTGTCAGAACTGCTTTTGTGATCTCCAGGCAGTCCAACCCTACCATGACATCAGGCAACTTTTTTCTCCACAACATAAAGCTGGGAAGTAGCATCCAGTTTGTAAGACCCAATTTCCAAACTCCCAGAACTAAGCTGTTGTGTTAGCCTTCAAGGGACCTGGATTTCCAGCCCCCGGTTCTCTATTCCAACTACAGAGCTGTAAAGTAAGGCTCCAGATCAGGCTCTCCTGCCTGTATATCCAGTCTCATGGAACAGAAGAGAACGCTATAGCACAAGTGACTCCCCTTTATAGTGAAAACATGACAGTAGCAAGCAGATACAGGCAAGACCCAGGAAGAGAAGGAAACAAAGCAATAAAAACCATCAGCAAAAAAGCTGAGTTCTACAACCGCCTTGAAAAATGCCAATTGACAACCTTAGAAACAAGGCATGCACGTGGCTCAAATTACAATGAGACAACAATACAGTTTCATTCCTGCTCTCTGATTTTAAATAATCAATGTTTTTTGATACTTTTTCCAAGTTTTTAAGGAATCATTAGCTTTGACTGAATTAAAGTGTGACTGCAGGGATTGAACTCCTTCACAATTAATATTTTTCTTTATAAATATCTTACCTTTCCTTGTGTTAGAATGTAGATGAACCCACTGCTTTAGAAGTTGGAAGCTTCACAGGGAAGGATGCATGGCACTGTACTGACTACAGGTCACAGGAGACTTCCTTTCGTCATTTTATGTCAAATACTACATGTGGGTTTCTACATCTAAACTAACACAGTCCTCTTTCCTTCCTTGACTCCTCTGCTGATCACATATGCAAATAACCTATAAACTCCTGTCCCTGTGTGCACCTGCCCTTTTGTGAGGAATACTGAGCAAAGAAACCTCAAGAACTGATCAAAAGGTTTTCAACAAAGAATTTCAAAATACACACATATTTCACAACATTGCCTTTTCGACACCCTCCCCCTCCAAACTGAGGCCAGCTCAGCTTCTGAGATCCTTAAGGGCCATTCTGCCTCCCTTTCCACCCTTGTCCTCTGCTCAAATGAAGACACATGTCATAAAGTCTAGGCAAGTTAAACTCTAGACCAAAAAACGCAGACTTCCTCCCTGTAGTAAGGGAAGGAAAAACACAGAAACAGAACTAAATGCTTGTTTCTGCTGAAGTACCAAACTTTTTCAAATATATCAATAAATATTTCTGAACACAAATTTCAGGTGTCTGGAAACGCGAAGAATAACGTAAAATACACCTTAGAAAAAAAATGGAAAAGGGTACTGAATGCCATTCTTTCTCCTCAGTCAGTGAACCTAAGAATCTCTCTGGAATGTCTACTTCATTTATTTCAAATGATACCAATTTAAGAGCCCTATTATGTTCTAATGCAAACTGCCGTTACCTAGCTATTTCTTGCTCTTTATTTTTGCAGAAAAGTAACATATAGACAAACTTAAAGCTGAACTTACATTCTGTATATCATATCTGGAATCAGTCAGTGAGCAGTGATCAACTTTGCTGTGCTACTTGAATGTGAGCCACATTCACATACCTGAAGGCTAAAACATTTTAAAAAGCAAACTTTGATAAGAGAAAATGCATTCGATGGTTTAAAAAAAAAAAAAAAATCACTGACCTTTGGGGGGGGGGGGGGAACTATGCGACACTACACATACATCATCTTATTTTACCTGAACAAGACTGATTATTATAGCACTCAAAGAAATTAAGTGTTATTAAGTTAGGGCAACAGTGACATTAAAATAGTCCTATTTTTCCAATTTTCAACAGAAAGCCAAATCTTTCCATTTTTAAATATAAAAATATTTACAATGCTTTATGAAAGAATTACATTCAGTTTCAAAAGAAACTCTGATGGAATTAGAAACTAAGCTACTCAATAAATAATTTATCAAACCACATCTTTAATATTATATTTTACACAGTCTTATGCCTCACTATCATTAAGTTTCAATTTTATAAAAATCTATAGGTAGCAAGAAGAACAGACTAATGTAGACTAAGAAAATTTCCAGAGGAAAAATACGGTACTAAGTGACAAAGCACTTAAAACATTTTCTATTTATACAAATATATTGAAATTTCTTTCAATACAATTTTTCTTGCAAATCAAAACTGATTATTCCTTTAAAAAGGCATCAAACAGAAGGAGATAAGTAACGTTACCCATCAAATTAAGAAATGGTCATGACATCTAAAAATACTCACATACGATGTGTCATTCTGACCTATATAGAAACGTTAAAACATGACAGAATACAGAAAGATCAAGTATATTTAGGACAGTCCATCCAGATTACTAGTTAGCAATCCAAAAGTATTTCAACTTGCCCTCTTTTCCTTTACAAGCTTTACTCACTGTTTAACTGTTATTAAATAGACCACCACCAAGGTTTGACCACCTCTTCAGGGTAAGCTAAAATATAAATGAATTCACAATCCACAGTATACCATAACTGAAAAATTCATCAATATACTACAGTGAAGAAATTGTCTGCAATCTAAAATGATTAAAAATGTTACTTTATTTCCTGAAAAATTAAACAATACTTGATAATAATATACTTCTCTTTCCGATTCTTGGTGGCATCTGCAATTAAATCTATGCAGAACAGCTTGTAAAAAGGAAATAATCCAAAGTTGCAGGTCACCATGTAGATAGTCATTTAAGACACACAAACTCCACAGTATTTGGGAAAAATCTGGTTCAGCTGTTTAGCTGTTGATTTGGGGGGGGGGGGAGGGGGGAGGAAGGGTGTCATTGAAGGATTACAGATACAAGAACAGATCTCTCCAAGTCTTTCAGGTTAACAAATAGTAAAGGGAAACTGGAACCAGAACGGCCTGAAACAAAAGCAAGTGGTCCTGTATACATCACAGTTAAAGTCTGACCTTTTTTGCCACAGGATGTTGAAAAGTTCACAGCGATTCAAAAAGGGTTCCTACAAACTCATTTAGGAAAAATCCAGCAAGGTCTATTAAACCCAGAGACCTCTGTTGGATGAAGTCCCTGAGCTGCAAATCACTAGAGGAAAAACACTGAGGAAGTACAGCTGTACACCAAAATTTTACAGGTATTATAGCAATGAATTGCAACTTAAGATCTATGGTACTTGGTTCACATTTGGCCTTCGATTATATCAGCTTCCCTATTTTTGTCTCAAATTTTAATGGACACATGGCGATCTGCAAAGCATTAGGAGCCAGTAGTGGTGTATAGCCCAAAAAGTCACTAACCTCTCTCCTAGAGACTGCTTGTACCATGCCTTTCTTGCATGTCGTCACTCCTTTCTTTGATGATCTACCTGTTATTGAGGATGATTAAAGATATGAAACTGAAATCTAAGAGTTCTGCATAAGAGAAAACTAGGATATAGCAAAAACTTAGATGTTAATGGCAAGCCTCAGGCTAAAAGTTTACTGCTATCCTGTTACCCTCTCCACGATTTTCTATAACAACAAAGCAGTTTTATTAATCATGTATTTCCTATGGTTATCTCAAAGGGTTTTTCTGCCTGCCTGTTTGATACTGGCTTTTGTGTGTTTGTTTGTGGGGGTGTTTCCCCTCACCCCCACAGGCAGTAATGTACATCCTCCACTTCAGGAAAGGAAGAAGAAAAGCCAAGAAGAGCAAGAAATATGGAAATAAGTTGGAGGACTGTTTCAAAATGAACCACCTTTGCCAATGCTCCCTCCAAAATACAACTTTCTATTTGCTCCTCAACAGACCTGCAGGACTTAACAGATCTGAGTTGGGCCATCTGGCGATGACTCAGCAAGTGACCTCTTTTTCCAGAGAAATGATACTCTAGATTTTAAACTTCCATTTTATTAAAGAAACCTGTCCCCCTGCAAAAAAAGTTAAACTCTGATGAGTCAGCCTAACGTAACTAATTCAGTAGCATCTACTGAGTTGTCATATGCAGTAATAAGCTACTTGCTGTGGAGCCTAACTGTGGTCATTTACATGTCTACAGTAATTTCAGTGCTAATCAGAACAGGCAAAAAGATGACCATATTTATGCACACATAGTCTATGCAGCATTTTAGTGAGGCATCAGAAGTGTATGGATTTTAACATATAGATCCTTAAGTTTCCCCTCAAACAATTTTATTTTGTATCTATTCTCCCAAAATTTGCCTTTGCAAGCAAGTACAGCATCAACAGACACTGAATGATCATGTTACAGGTTATTCTGAACATGTATTTCCTTATTAAAAAGAAGAATTTATTTATACCGAGCAAATAAATGCTCTTAATTCATCTGCAGTACAAAATTCCTGCATTACAGCTGAGTGGGTTAGGATACATTTAAAAGTTACAGTGACTGCAACTCACAGAGGGATATTTAAGCCAGTTTTAAACAGCTTCTTTTAGGCCATGGTCCCACAGACATTTCTCTTGAAAATGGTGCCAGTTTGAGCTGTTCCTGCCCACAGCCATTTGCCTCTGATCGATCCCTTATCACCTCCTCAGCCTCAGTGCAACTGCTTGAAGTGCCATATGGTGAAGTGATCAGGGAACTGTTCAGGGTTAAAAAATTAAGCCAGCAGTGCCACCAAGAGAAATGTCTGTGGAACCACAGTCTCCAAAACTTCTAAAATTGTTGCCATGGTACAGTGAAGCTAAAGGTCCTACTGTTTACCCTGCATCTTGTGTGCCCACGAATAGCTGTACAGAGTACATGAATTAGTTCAAAGCCAGCTTCTGTGTGTAAACATCAGAGGCAACTTCCCTCTCCTAAGTCCCTCCATTCCAGTTAACAAAAAACAGGAACAGCTGTTTAAAGTAAAATATTTTATGAAATCAACAAAAATATTTGTAGAAAATGGCTAGAAAGCAAAACACAGCAAAACCTCCAAGGTTCTTCTGGTTCCCCTTATTAAGTGAAAGCACCACATGGGAATAGCACAAATCAACCAGCGACAGATTTCCGAATACGTCCATACGATTAAGCAATATAACATTAGTTTACCCATGAATGAAAGCATTCCCAGAAGAGTTAGAATACTAACTCTTTTTCACTGGCTTTAAAGAATTGGCTGATTACATGTCCCCATGCAAAGTAGGCCTTAGTCCCTACCTAGCATGGCTAGGAGGGGACTCATTCCTAGAGCAACCCTGAGAAGCTGATACAAAGCTAAGCTCCAAGAAATCCTCTCTCTCATGTATGGCGCTCTGCATTACAGGGCATGAAAACAGGCCTTGTTGCCAACATCAAGTAAATTTGAGGATCGCTACCAGCTTTCCTCCAGAAAAAGCAGAAGCAGTTTATCGAGTCCCACTGAAAGGAAAGGGAAAGTCTGATCCAAGCAGAGCTTAAAGATCACTGATGAAATCTACAGTTTACTAAGAGCAGGACCAGAAGAAAGTTGAGTTTTTTTGGACAAATTTTAGAAGTACCACTTTCACCTCCTACTATTCAATTTGACATACAACAGTTCCGCAATTCTCAAACAGAAGGTTTTGAGATATTGGCATCTGCACTGAAAGAGTGGCTTCTTATAAAATGATTAGACATTCTGAAAAACTCGTTAAGATGTTGACATCCCAGCTTTCTTGAGAGACAAGCCTCCAAAGATTCACATGACGTTCTGGAATGAGAAAGACCTGACGTAACGTGAATGTGGACGAATACACTGTTTGTACAAGTGGCATATAAAAGGCAAGAGTGAAGGCTTTTTTGATTAAAAATACCCAATATACCTTTCTGAATGCCTACTGAAAGATTTAAATAAAGGACCAAACCTTCCATTTACCACTGTGTATTTTGAAAATGTGCAGCAAATTAATAATCAAACTGATTAATCCCTAGGCCAGAACATAAAAATTCTGTTTGTACTCTTAATATTCAAATAAACCTTCCTCACAATCCCCTGGTGTATTTATTTTTTGACACACACGTTCAGATTTCTATTTGTACAAAAGCAAATAGGAGAGAAAGGCATTGAATCCTTGCAGTCAATTTCATAGGAATACTCCTGTGTTTGATCTTTTTGTCAAATCGGTAGGAAAAAATACTCCTTTTTTAAGCACTAACTAAGCTAACTCTGGAAGACAGATGAGGTGATCTTAACAGACACAGGATGACAGGCTCAATCTTACTAGAAACACAGAAAGGAAATAGGAAGTTTTCTTTATCGCTGAGCCAAGAAGAGACTGTCCAGCTGACACACACCAAAACTTACTAGATTCTTGTTGGCTTCAATAGTGATACAAAACAGTATAAACAACCAAAAATTACCTAAATCCCTGTTGCTTTTTGAGTTTCCCCCACTCCTTTCAAACCAACTTCAATACATACACAAAGTGCATCTCGCAACATTACCCCTTATTTGGATCCCGAGGGAGCAGCAATGTGATAAACTCTGGCATGTTTAGTATCATCTCCAAAAGCTGGAGTAAATACTATGACTGGCTTCTCACCAGTAACTTGCTCTTCATCTTTAACCCAGATGCTGCTACAGAAATATGTAGCATCCACTAACCACCCCCAAGTTATGTACAACTAGTTTAAAATATATTATTTACTTTAGAAAACAATTTTATTGAAGATTTTTCTGTATCTTTGAGTTTATTTTAAGGCTAGTAAGTAAAAGCTGCTGGGTACGTAATTCTAAAATAAGGAATGAAAAAAGTGTTTCATTCTTAAATAGGTTAGCTCAAATGCATTTAAAAAATTTAACACAGTCAGTTTCTCCTTAAATCCTAGCTTAGTGAAAGGAAAACACAGAACAACACCCAAAATAATGCACTAAAATCAATATATGGCAGAAACAAATGCAACATACAGAAGTACCATTCTGCGACAGTAGAACAAAGTTATATTGCATTCAGGAAGCTTCAGGATGCAAAAGTAGGAAGACTAAATCAACTTCAGGGCATACAAAGATTGGGTAAGAACTATTCCATACTCATCAGAGGCAAATTTAACTTCATCTTTCAGTGAGAAACTCTTTTCATGCTAGCTCTAATTTTTTTACTGATAAGTTTCCATTGCTTTGTGAATTTGTATTTTACTGTTAGGTGAGGGCAAATCCAGTTAAAATGCACACACAAAGTCTACTGTTATTCTCTTCAAACGATTTTAACAGGACACTGAACTTTAAACAGTTCTTTACTTGTCCAAAGATGGGATACTGAAAAAGTAACATTATCAAAATCATTAATGTATTGTTTCCACTAATATAGCTTATTCATTTTAATAAAACAAATAAAAATGGAACAACTTCTTTAAACTATCACTAGTATTTTGAATGTACCTCCTTCCTAAAAGCCTAAGTATCTAACACATTGTGATTTATTGCCATAATATATTTCCCCACGCACAATTACTAAATGTTACATCTGCCTATCATAAGACATTTAAGACTCTCAAAGTACTCAATTCTTGATTTTGTCATCCAACTCTGCCATAATGACATGACAGCAAAAATTCACACATTAATAAAAGCATACTTGATTACAAATCACTGCAACTTATAACTATACTTTCCATTAAGAGTTGAAAATTACTTTTCTAAAGCCCAATTTCTATTTTCTCACTCTACTCATGTAGAGGAAACATACAACTCATTGTATCACTATATTCAATATACGACAGCGGAACTATAAAAACCTCACAGAATACAGAAGTAAGTCCAGTAAGCTAAATAATAAAATTTTTAAAAGTTCAGTAGACATCCAGTAGATAAGGATCCCTGTAAATAATCACTTTTTAGCATGATACAAGAAAAGAGACATCCTTTCTCTCTGCCATCACCATGTGCAATCTTGGCAATAGTGATTAAACAGGCATTTTGCAACCTGTGGCCCAGAAAGCAATTTTTACAGGACAGCAGAGACCATGGAGATCATACGGTGTCGACTCCACCTCCTTCCTCCTGGCTGTTTCTTTAGATGCCCAGACTTATCACTGCAATCAGAGCAGCACACAGGCTTTTCTAGACAGTTAGGAACAAGGAGAAAGGGAGTTCTCAGCTACCTCTAATAACACCCACTGCTAATTAAGCAGAAAGATGGTTATAAATTCTCTCACAGACTACTGAAACAAACAGAATAAATCATGTATGTTGCTTGCATTTCTATTTGTAAATAAATGCTATTTATGCAATAGGAATGCTCAAGAATGAAAGACCAAGAGGTCTAACTATCAAGCTGTGACTCAGACCATAAAATCATCCAGAAAATTCCGGGATTAAACTGTATACAATTATACCTGTAGAGCAGGTGTTATTAAAGGTCTCTAAACATTACATCATGAGTTAGTAAGAGACAAGGGTTCCAAAACCTGGCAAGAAGGATCTGCACATACTGCAAGAGCAACAGTCATCTTCCAGAAGACCAACAGCACACACAACCAATGCCAGCTGTTTTCCCCATATTCCCTACCAGTGGTACATTAATAGCAAAGCAGAAGGCAAAATTTCCATAAATTAGTGGAAGAAAAGACACTTCAATACTTTTCCTTCTCTGTAAGATGGATTTTTTTTTTTTTTTTTAAACCAGAGACTACTTATATTAGCTACATTGCAACCACAAAAAATATAAGGAAACGGACTGAGTTCTTTAACATACTGTCAGGGAGTAGAAGAGACCTTATCATCGAGGCAATGGTATGGGATATCTGAGTTCTTTAACACCGAACACTTCAAAACATCACTATTACTCTTCTGTTTCATCTCCTTATGAGGAGAGTAATTTAAACTACGAAAAAAATTAGGAATTTAGTTACAAAAATACGATCATGAAACAAAGCAAGCAGTGTATCAAAACTAGAATGTTTGTTTGCCTGCTTATCAGGGGAGAGCAGGTAGCCTAGCACTCCCTGGCTGAAGTTTATGGTTTAAAGAGTTGCTCTGTTTACAGCAGGACTAACAGAGCTTGGTTTCCTACAGATTTGCTCCTACAAGCCCCTGGGTCAGCTGTCATTAATTACATCAGCTGTCTCCAAGCCTGCCCACATCTCCCTGAGATTCTTCACCTCATAAAATTCTCAAGTTGTCCATATGTTCCCATCTCCAAACACTCACACGTACCCTCATACTTCTGTTAACTCTCAGTTCCTTCTCATGCCCTTAAACCCACCTTCACAATACCATCAGCTCCATCTCCCATCACTCACCCATCTCGATACAGCGCTAAGCATGAGGCAGCATATGCTATAGCTGGTTTGAAGCTATGTGCATGCTGGTTAGCCAGCTGGAAGCCACCTCTTAGCTTCCAGGAGGAGCACACAAAATGCATGACCTCCTTTCCTTTATGGGTTTTTTGGGGGAGAGGGAGGGGGGGAGTGGCTCTCCTCAGATGTCAGCTCTCACAGACCTGGGGGAAGGTAATCTTTCTCAGACCTCTCCCAACTCTTAAGTCAGCTGAAACTGCCTGAAGGGTTCACACTTATTAAGGGAGAAAAGACACAAAGGCAATGTAAATGATATTTCCTTGTGAAGCCAACATTAAAAGGTAATTTAGTTCGACATGGATGCAAAGAATCTTGAAAATGCCTGTTGATGCCCTCTTCTCTTCGGCAGCTGTGGTCATCTTCTCTGTTTCTACAAAGTCCGTCCCCTGCAGAGGGGCCAGGATTACACAGAATTGACAGAAAGTCAATTTCAACGTTTTTATGCAATGAACCTGTTGAAAGGCATTATAATTTCACTCCGTTGATGAGTAACAAAAGGGTCCGGAGCTATTCATAGGGATGACCACCTAAAAACCAAAGCTGTGGAAGGATGAGAGAAACACTCACTCCATCTATGATAGTATATTTGGAACCAGGGCTAACAGGAAAATGCTGCTGTCCTTCACTGCAGGGGGATGGAGGTGCACAGAAGAGGATAATCATCTCATTAGTCGATAGCTGATGATATGTTAAGGTTAATTACAAATGCAAGAGTCTAACCCATAGAAACTACCTGTTGTTAACACAAACCTCACTATTTCTTCCCCTACCCACTCCCTTTGTTATTTACAGGTGTTTGTGCCTTGGGGACAGAGAACAGGTAACATGAAAACCACATATAGCACATAGAGGGGGCAATGATGCTCCGGCAGTTAAGATACCAGTCTGGAACTCACTAGACCTAGAAAACATTTCCAAAACCTTCACAGGCTTCCTACACTCCTAAGTCACCAGGCGCATATCTACACAGCATAATGCAGTGTTGTGTAGCTAGCTCAAATACCAGAAGGAATATAGCCATGTTAGCACTGCACTGCATCCAGGCTAAAGTCTCTGCTGCTCCAGTAGTTTACATCTATCTAAATGGCACTCCACTGTAACACACAGACATACCCCCTTAGTCATTCTCTCCGAGGACCCCATCCATAAAACAGAGATGACAGTTTGTCCCTAAATCACCAAGAATCGTAATGGGGGAGAACCTGAAGAGAAAAGCACTTGGATACTAAAGTAACCAGACAAGCAAGTACTTACAATAGGCAGCATACATTACCTATTTAACACAAAAGATACAACCCCTGAAAAGACTGGTTTTAGCACCCTTCCTCTCTTTATGTCAGTTCTGTCCCTGGAGTTTACAAATTACGGCTCTAACTAGCAAATGTTAGTAAACATATCCCTAAACGTTACTCAGTGTTTTCATAATTGCAGGCAGAATCTACAACACTACCCTGTAAGAATAACACTTGAAATGGATTTTAGAAATATTCTGGACTATTCTCACATATAACCAAAGGCTGGAAACACAGACCATTTCAATAAAGAAGGGCATGAATAGCATACTACTCAAATTATGCCTGGACAATGAAAAACTACAATATAGTAACAAAGTAGTGTTTCAAGTGTCACATGTATTCTCTTTCTAAAATAAAGCTTAAGGCCCAGGATGTATGAAAGCAAGAATTTTTACAACAATTTTGGCAATCATAATTTTTGCACCACTGCAAGCAATCAGTAGTCTCTAAAACCACATAAGCGTTTTCTTGACGATTCTGTAAGAAAGACTGCATCCTGCTCGGAAGGACGCCGAGATGTGAGGCACTCCACCTTCCAGCAGCAATATGGGGTGCCCAGGGCAGCCCAGCGACCCTTTTTTCAGCCTACGTAACGCAAATCTGCATGGTCGAGATATTTTTAAACGTGCTTTCAAAAGCAGCAAACAGTATAGAAACAAGGAACGAGACAATCACAGCAGCAGCGTAACACCCCTTCGGCCACAGAATTTACAAATAAAATAAGGACGAAGTGTACGGAGCACAATAAAACTCCATTTTACAGATTATGTATTCAGAGCACTAACCCAAGGAAATCCTGCTCGTGTTCCCCCCCCCGCGCCCCCCCAGCGAGAATGTGCCTGGACACAACAGCATATATCCTGGCTCGCTCGCCAGCCTCCGCGCACATTCCTACACCCCTTAGGAAAACAGTGACAGCAGACATGAAAGGGAGAGAAACAATGACATTCTTTCAACAATTTTCACCATCACGTCCAGCACGGCCGACCCCGGCAGCTCACGCCAAATAACGGCGGCTCCCACCTATCTACCCCGGCACAAACCGCGCCGGGCAGCTCCGCGGAGAAGCGGCGTTTCCGCGCCCTCCCGCCGCCGCGGCCGTTGGGCGACCGTTACGCGGCCGTTGGGCGACCGTTACGCGGCGGCCTCCGCGCGGGGAGCGCGCGCCGGGCCGGGCCCCGCGGCCGCCCCGGGGGTCTGGGGCGGGAGGGAGCAGGGGAGACCGGCCCCCCCGCGAGCCGCAGCCGCCCCGCCACCGGCACCTCCGCGCCGACCGGGAGGGGAAGCGGGGGCCGGGGGGACACGACGGCGGCCGCTGCCCGCCCGGCGCCCCGCGGGCGGAAAGGCGGCGAAAGGCTGTGTCATCCCCCGCCGCCGCCGCAGCCCCCGCCTCAGCCCGGGACGGGGCGCCGCCGCCGCCGCTCTTACCGCCAGGTCGGGGCTGTGCGAGTCCCGCTGGGACACGGCGCGGATGACCCCGGCCCGCCAGCGCCCGCTCTCCGGCGGCTCCTCGCCGCCGCCGCCGACGCACAGGAACCGCTTCCCCACCAGCTCCGGCCGCGTCTCCACCGCCACCGCCATGGCCGCCGCCGCGCAGGCACCGCACCAGCCGCCGAGCCCGCGCCCCTACGGGCCGCCCATGGCGGGAGCGCAGCGCAGCGGGGCGGGGGGAGGCGCGCGGCTCTCGGCCTCAGCGGCGGGTCGCTCCGTGCCCCTCGGCCGCGCCGCGCCGGGCCGGGCGGGCGCCGCGGGCAGCTCCGCCGCGCCGAGCAGGCTGACACAAACAGCGAGGGGCGGGCGGGCGCCGGGGGAGGGAGGGGAGGAGGGGGGAGAAAGAGGGAGGGAGCGGGAGGGCCGCGCCGCGCCGGGGGGGCGCGCGCTCGCTGGCGCGCGCACCCGCTCACCGCCGCGCTGCGGCCCCGACCACTCCGCCCACGCAGCCCACTGCCATGGCGACCGGCGCCACGCGCCGTCTCCCTCCGCCAGGCAGCGCGGGGAGGGGGCGCGCGCCGCCGCCGCCGCCGCGCGCCAAAGAGTCCGGCCGCCGCGCGGGGCGGGGGGGGAGGGGGAGGGAGCCCCGGGCCCGGCCCGGCCCCAGACCCCGCCCGGAGGCACCGCCCGGGCCGCCGCGGCGCCTTGGGGGGCTTCGCGGCCCGGCCCAGGCCGGCTCCCCCCGAGCCGCCACGCCGCCGCCGGAGTTAGCGGCGGCCGCCCGCGCTTCCCTGGCATGCAGCGAGTTGGTCAGTGCTCTGCTGCCCGGCCCTGCCCGCGCGCCCGGCGGCGGTCTCTTCTCCTCGGCCGTGGGCGACGCCAAGGCCAGCGGTGCGGCGGGAACCGGGACGTTGATTTTGCCCATACCGAGCCTTTGCAACGTAGCGCTTTGGGGAGCTGGGCCGTGGCCCTGGCCGGCACCGCTGACGCCTTCCGTTGGTCTCTCAGCTACCCGCGCAATCGGCGCGGCGGTGCCAACGCGGAGAGCTGCCGCAGCAACGCGCAACGAAGCCGCCTGCCTACGCGGTTACCCGCAATTTGTTGTTCTTGCGGTAAAGCCTTCCGTCGTGCTGCAGTAGCACCACGTCAGGGGTTAGGATTTCTCCTTCGTGTTACCTAGAGGTGCAGCTTCCATGGACTTTCTTTAGTGGCACACCTGCTTTCAGGAGAGCAGGTTAATGATCTCTCATCTAGCACCGAAAAGCAAATTTGAATAGTGCACTTTTGGAAAATAGATTATGAGGCAAGAGCAATAAATCAAGTGTGCCAGCTTAGCGCATTCCCATATATTTCAGTGGAGCAAAACTTCTGGAACAAGAGAAGTTAATTAACAGGAGGGGAAAAAAATCATCATTCACCATGACAAGTTTGTTCATAGTATTACAATAATTTACAAGGCATAACATTCACATAAGAACCTATAGGTGTGCGCCTTCGAAGCTGCGGAAGAAGCCACAACGCATCCAAGCAAAAGGAGGGCTTCACCCACGTTTCGAGGCAATGCTACCACGGCCCCCCCAAAGTAGTCTTGCAGAACACGCAAGAATTACATAAAAACAGAGCAGTTATTCATGAGGGGTGTAAGAAGCAGTTGTAAGGACAGCTAAATAAATATTAATCACATCAAAACTCTTTATGGTTTTATTAGATTCCCTCTTGTTCAGCCAAAGAGTAATTTGAGATTATTACTGAATTATACACTTAAATAGATTACATTAGTGTGTAACAAACCATAAAATACATCAAAAAAGCTGAGTTGCATGATTCCAACAGACCAAATGTGCAAAATTATCATAGAATAATAAAATATTAAGAATCAAATATTTTTAATTTGTTGCAAAAATTGTTGATTTTCCCAGAATGGTGTTCTAACGCAGATCAGAATTTACTACCAGTATGAAAAGGTGATTGTTCAACGCTGTATCCTGGTATGATTCTCACCTAAGATATCCGTAAGGTTGAGTGACGTCAAGGCTGAGGTGCAAATGCCAACGGTCAGTTACCAGTTTCTCGATGCCAAGCGAGACAGGCAGGACCTGTTCTCATGCAGCTCTACCGTTGTCAGGACAGCTCCGGTCTGGCCACCCCACATCGCAGCTCGTCTCTTTTTTCCAAGGAGCTCTTTGGCTCTGAACGGCTTTCGTTACCCATACGTGCTTTAGGAGCGTCAAAGCGACCACGTTCAGATGAATCGTGCTTCTCCGTGTGCAGGCAACCCATGCGCTCCTGAACACCTCCCCCACCGTCAGTAACTTCTTTCCTTGCCTTTGTTCACTCCCCGTTTCTTTATTGCTTCCTCCTTTTCTCCTTCCATCTCTGCAAGGCGCCACAAAGTGGGAGAGCGCTAAATGCTCGCGATACGGGTGAATCAACCCGGAGTCCCCAGCTGCAACAGAGCGTGCAGCAGCAATGCCGTGCCCTTCCCCAAGGCCCGGAGGTAGCGTGGAGACCTAACCTGGGGACCGTCCTGTGCTCCCCCACGCTTCGGTGGGACTTCTTCCGTGCCCGGCTGGAGAAATTCAGACAAAACTGAAGCGAAGGGCCAGATTCCCAGGCCCTAGTTTAAGCGACCATGACAAAAGGCAAAGATGCTTCTGGGCGAGACTATCAACATGCCAAGGAACATCATTTTTTCCCTGAGTTGTAGGGCCGTTTGTGCCAGGAGAAGCCGTAAAGGGCTCCACGCCTCCCACCAACCCTCTCGTGTGACCCGGCGAACCCAATCCCAGCTCGGCACCACGGGGAGACCCTCCCGCTACGCTCGCGCGTGGCCCATGGTTGCAGCTTTGGCAGCAAACACAGCGACTATCAACTCAGTTACCAAGATTTACAGCAAAAGGGAAAATGTTTGGCCATCCCGACAAAGAAAAAACCAACGGTGACACTGTGCGTGACCTGTTGGATCAATCCTCTTTCACACGAATTGCACATCAAACCAGGGTGATCCTGAGCCTCACCCAAAAGAGGCAACTTGGTCCCACCACAGAGGGACAAGGATAGAAAGGTGGGGGAAGCAAGACTCTGTTTTCTATCCCTTCCAGCAATAGAAAGCTGATTTTCATGATTTCACAAATCACAACATCTTCTATCTTTTGCCATAATTGGAAAAATACTGATGGTGCAGTTTATATCTTCAGCAAATGGCTTCTGTGGTTATGCCTTCCACTTCAGTTGGGCATTTTATCACCTGAAAAAGCTGTCATGCATATACTGTATTAGTGGCATCCTTTAAATGGCACAGATTAAGTAACTTATTTTTTCCTAAATATTTTCAGTCCTGCTTCCTGGAAAGTATACACATTGGTCAGTTACAAAATTAAGATCTTTACTGAGAGCGATTTCTAACTTTCAAGCTGAAGCCTGTGTTGGCAGTAATTGCACCTTCCGCATATGGATAAATACTACATTTAGAAATTATTTCCATTTTGCAGTACAGAAAATTGAGTGAGGAAGGCAGAGTGACTTGTCACAGGAAACTCTGAAGCGGAATGAACGCTGAACCCGCTCTTCCTAAAATTCTAGGCTGTATACCTTTAAATCTATTTTACCTTTCCTGGGAAGACAGTAAATGTCACCTTCCTCTGAATTCCTAATTTCTCAGAAACATGGAAAGTCGCATTTAATATTTCCCAGGGTTCAGCATCAGAAAATTAAGATTCTGTAATTAATAACAGCTTTCACCATTTGGTTTAAAAGTTTCCTAGCTTGAAAGTTCATAGCCAGGAGAAAAAACAGTTTTCTCAAACAGTCATTTTTACCACAGAATTAACTTTTTCTTTCCAATTGTCTTATATTATCTTCTACGTAGAGTCTAAGGGCTTTATTTATTTTATTAAATACATCCTACTAAAACTGTCTTCCTTGAAAACATAATTAATTGAGCAGTGAGGCAGCCCTTAAGCACTGAGGGAGACACAGGTTTGGTGGAAAAATACAATTATTTAATTAGAGGCAGCCAGTTAATGCAGGTGCAAAGGGTGTGGACTTCGCCTGGTACATCAGCATTAGTGCTGTGCTTTTCTGCCTTTCTCCATTTGTTCCTCTGCTGTCTCATTATATGTAAACTGCAAGTTTTCTAGGGCAGGGACTGGTTTTTTGTTCCTCCTGCGCTGTGCCCCTACCATGCCATGGGGAAACCTAGTCCTGGACCGCAGCGTTGGCTTGGAGCACAGCTGCTGCTGCTGGAGGTTACCACGCAGACGAGCCATAACGAAACAACTTCCCGGTTCCAGCATAGCACTGCGGGCAGAGTTGGGAGTCAGGGCATTATATTCCCAGCTCTGCCACTAACATCCCGTCTGGTGACTTATTGCTTATGCCACCGACTACTACAGCTCCTCGGCGCCCGTCGGAGCAGCCGTACCCCCGGTCCTGACCTTCGCCAAGGGCTGGCTGCTCCCCGTTACTCGACTGTGGGCACTGCGGCAGCGCCAGGCTCACGCCCGGCACCCCGCCGCGCCCAGGTACGGCCTTCGGGGCTTCCCCAAGACCATCCCTGCCGCTGCTACCGCACGCGGAGAAGGAAGATTTAAGTAGATCATGTTTGTGAATCACCCCGGCCACATCTGCGTTAGCAGACGTAATCCACGCGGTGCTGATCCATCGCCGCTGGCAACAGCGAAGGCTGCTGGGGAGTCCCGGTGCGACGCTTCACAGCCCGTCGGTAACCTGGAACGGATGAATCACGGTCCTGTCTGACGCCAACATTTTTTTTCTCCAGTTAATGAGGTATCACCAAAAGATGGCTGAATAAATTAAATAAATATGGCTTTATAAGCATCCTGTTGCTCCAAAGCTTTCTGAGAGCTCAAGATATTAACCCATCCATGTCTCCCTTTTGCTTATCCTCACCCTCAAATACCTGTTACCGCCCCGCAGCTGAGCCAGCCAAGCAGACCCTGTGAGCTCCCCGCACCAGTTTCACAGGCGGAGGCAGCCAGCCCAGCCTGGGAAGCGGCAGCAGCAGTTTATGCCAACCCCTGATTTTTTCCCCAAAGTCCCCAAGCTGTGCTTGCGCCATGGCCTCTGCAGAGGAACAGCAACATCTTAAATTGCTGTCACCACTTTCTGCAGTAATTATTTAACTGCAGCCCGAGGGCAGAGTGTCGCTAGACCAACACTATACCCTGGAGAGGGAAGGTCTCTCCCCGATGAGTTTACAGCCAACAGAGACAAAAAGGGGGATGGATGGAGATAACACTGCTGTCAGCTAGTCTCCACTCTTCCCTGAGTATCTATAGGGATAATTCCTAAGGTGAAACTTCAGGGCCCTGCTTGGCTCCTGGCTGAGGCTGGATCATCAGATAACATCTTTATCTGGAAAGACCTTGTTGAATTTGCTTGGGAGAAATGTGTGGAGGCTGAAAACATTACTAGTTTCTTCACAGCAGAGCTCTAAGCATTGCCATTTCCCAGCTGGCTAATTGCAAGTCAATGCAGGTGCAAGTTTTAAAGCAAGGAAAACACAGAGGCCACAACAGTATAAAGCACAGGGCTATTTAGCAGCTGTTGTAAAAACCTTAGGTCTCCATTTGAGTTTCTTCCCTACCTGCCAGTGAGCATCTGATGCCAGCTTAAGGTTCAGGCCCTCACCAGAAAGCCACCCAAGCCCGGGCCACAGCAAACCTTAGATGCAGCACAGAAACATTTGGACCCACAAGCCCCAGCACGGTTCTCCTGCAGCATCCTCCCAGGACCACACACACCATGATGCCCACAGCAAAGCATGGGACCTGAGAACAAGTTGTTTTTAGCTGAGGGACCTCTGCCCCCAAATAAAACCCCACCTTGAGAACCCAGGCAGTATCAACACCACCACTGCTCATCCCCAAAAGGGCCACAGCTCTCACAGGCGCTCCCGGCAATGACTTCTTCCTCCTGCCAATCAGTCACACAAAAAAACCTGAAACCAATCACTCTTAAAAATGACTGAATCACCTGCCTAAAAACCTCCACCTCCAGCAGTGTTTCCTCTTCCACCTGCCTAAGCTGTGCAATGCCTGTAAGTATTTCCCTCCTGCTAGGAAACAGAGGTAAAAGCAGCCCTCTGTGCTGGGGATGTGCCTGTGTTGCACAGGAGCGGGCTGGGAGCACCTGCTTTGTGAGTTATCCAGTGTATGGAGACCTCTGTTTGTTTTTATCTAACACTGAGCTATTGCTATCAATGTATTTTAAAACTTAGTAGATTCCTAAAATTAGTAGATGAGCAGCAGTAAAAACATGTGCAGACAGTTGTTACTCACATGGTCAATTTTCACCTCAGTTTTAGGATGCATTAAAGTTTCCCAGTGTCTTTGTATAGTCATGTGAAACCAGCAGAAGAATTTGCTTCTGTGATAAATGAAAGACTTTTAAGTAGTTTGTCTTATGAAGAGATGCTGTTATTAATGAGAAGGATGTGATACATTTACTACTGAAATAAATGTATGGCTCCCTTTTGACTTAACTGGGAAGTGGAGCAGCGTTTTTATCCTGATTGGAGAATAGCAGTTTATTGCTTAAGACCATGATTAAAGAAGCTAAGGGAAAGGAAAACGGGCAACAATAGTTGAACAGAACCTTCCAGTCCAGCTGCAGTCTGCTGCTCATATAAAGTGCCATGAGCACCTTTAATAACTGCAATTTAACTTACTCGTGAGATGAAAGTTTTATAACTTGTGTTCTGTACATGTAACTTTCTTAATGTCCATCTCACATAACACTAACTTTCTAAAGATGCATAAAAAGCTGTAAGAACAGTATTGTCTCTGTCATCCAGGTGACTTCTGGTCTGCTAAACTTCTCTGGTTTGTGTGTGCGTTGTGTTGGGGTTCGACCTGTTCAGCAGCAGGGGCTCTTGCTGCTGCAGCTTAGTTTGGGATATCGCCCACACGTTGTTATTCCTTACGCTGATGTAGCTGGAGCAGGCGCTGGTGCTGGTAAGGAAACAGCTTAGCGCATGCCTGCGATGCACATGACAGAAAGCTACCGAGAAGCCTGGGGGGCTACGAGAGCTCTAACGCTGACAGGAGAAATAGCAAAGTTCAACTCTCATAAAGTTACGCATTGGGTAGGGAAAGTGACTTGAAAATGCGATTTATGGCTATTTCGTTGTTTGTGAAAGAAGCAGAAATGTAGCAGAGTCTTCATGAAGCTGGTGTGGAAAGAGAAGCCTTCGTTTGGTGGCGGGGGGAGCTCTTTTAGCGAACTCCTTCAGGTTCTGTAATATCCTTTCTCCTCAATTTCTTCTTTCTGCTCATTTTAGCCTCAATCTCCTACCACTTTGCTATCCAAATTCTTTTGCATTTTTAATGCAACTGTCGTGCTTGCCCTATCTCATACCTATATATCATTACGCACAAGTGTTTGATATCAGCTTTGTCAAAACCAGTGACTACCGTATTCAGTAACTACCCTTTAGCAAACTTTTCTGTGTCATGTTTTTATTTGTGTGATGCTAACTCTTCTTCCCTTCTGCCAGCAAACTAGCTGTAAATTATATTAAAATGAACATGGAGGTTTCCTTCTTATATTCCAGCTACCTACCTTTATGAGTTTCTGTGTTGGGAAAGGCTAACAAATTAGTGTTAACGGTGTCCTGAAATTTAGGAATAGCCACTACTTAACAATATCTACCTCCTCAGTAAATGAGGAATTTCTTAATATTTTGTGGTGGTGCTTGGCACAAGATATAAATGAATGCTGCTACCGATTCCATGCTGATGAAGCACCAGGACTACCTTATTTTTCCTGGCACTGTTATCCAAATTAAAGCTATTACAAATTTTCTACTGAGCTGCTAACTTTTTCAGATAACTTACTGTTCTTATTAGGAGTGTCCTAGGGTCTGTCTGTTGCTTTTGTTCAGGCTGTACTTAACAGTGTAAGCTACAGCGTATTCCTGGAAAGGTAACTGATTTATGTTGGTCCTCACTGCAAGAACTGTAATGAAACATTACAGCTTATAAAGGCAATCTGCAAAGACAGACCTACGTAAACACAGAGATGACAAGGGACTTGCTCATCTTCTGGGCCCTGAGAGCAGAAGATTGTGTTTGCTTGTTGCTGTGCCATTTAACTGAATGAAGAGACTGTCGCGTGGAGTCGCAGAATCACTGAGGCCGGCGGGCACCTCTGGGCATCGTCTGGTGCAGCCCCTGCTTGAGCAGCGTCCCTACAGCAGGCTGCCCAGGGCCACGTCCTGGCGGCTTCTGCATCTCTCTAAGGATGGAGAGTCCACAGCCTCTCCGGGCAGCCTGTTCCAGTGCTCATTGGCCCTCAGAGTAAGAGTATTTTTTCTGATATTCAGATGGAATTTCCTGTGCTTTGATCTGTGCCCGTTGCCTCGTCTCTTGTCACTCGGCACCATGGAGAAGAGTCCAGCTCCACCATACTTACGCCCTCTTCTTTACTCCAGTTTACTTCATCTGCAAAAAAGATTTCGGCAATCACCCTTGTTTATGTTAATATCTCCAAGCGTACATTCATTATCGATGCTGCGAGGCCAGAGGCATCCACTTCTCTGTGCACCCACCTCCCTGAGGTCCCTTCCCTGGATTCCCACCCCAGCAGCACCTGCTCTCCATGTTTCTGCTCTCGCCCCTGCTTGGGTTGCTGCTTGCATTCCCGCTGTCGCTGTGACTTGCTAGGCTGGACAACGTCACAGCCGCAGCAGGCTCTCACGCTCTAGTTCCCTGAAGTCCAGCTGGCAGCTACCTTTCCCGTCTTCGGCGAGTTCGTTGGGTGGCTGCAAGCACAAACCAGTTGCCGCAAACCGGGGCGCTCCTTCTGCCCATGAGGTGAGTCCTAACACAGGAAAAGGTCTCTCTTAAAATTTGGAAAAGTGCATACTCTGTAGCAGAAACACATAGTACAGTAAACATGACTGAGCTGGGAAAAATGTTCTTGGAAAGGAGGATTAGAGGAGAAAAGATATACTCAGTCCCCTGTAGTTGCAGGTATCTGCGTAACTGTTGCTGTTTCCAGTGCGACTGACACAAAATCACACTTCTGTGTCTGAACGTTTTCCTGTTGCATATGACTTTTGGGACCTGAAGTTTCTATTAGTTTTAAGAAGGCAGGCCTCTTCAAATTTCTATCAATACAAACTCTTACGTGGCCCTATTCTGTACTATTTTATAGGACGATATGCAGAAATCTTAAGAAACAATCTGCTTTAAGGTGTGCAGGTCTGTAACACTTCCAAAACACCCTCAGTACAAGGTCTGAGAAAGAAATTGTAGTAAGAAATGTGCAGGCATTTGCATTTGGGACACTGCCTTGGATGCAGACTGCACAATCCTGCGGGAGACCGACCGCTCCTCCCAGGGCGTGCTGGAGCTGGGCTTGCGGCTCGCGTGGCGAGTCCTAAACGCCGGAGCCTCGGGGTGCCTCAGGATGTTACTCACCTCAACCTGAATTTAAGTGACTGCACTGAGCTTTATTTGAGATCTTTGAGAAAAGGAAAGGTCCCAGAGGGTGGTGAAACAGCTTGCGTGTCTACTGTAATGTTACGGTTTGGAGAGTGACATTGCCTTTGCGGGAAGAGACCTCAGACAGCCCTTATTAAGCCCATAATTTGAGACTGTCATTTGCTCTAGCCTAATGCAAGTCTGCTTTTTTTTCCCCTCTCTTCTGAAAATACAACAGAAAGAATAAATAAAAGTTCAAGGAAGTAATAAACAACTTGCATAGGCCTCAGAGTCTCATTTTAACTCTAGTTTCCTTGTGGTTTAGTCTGCTTTGAACCCTGCGTTCCTGTGTCCTGGCAGTTCTGTCCTAGCAGTTCAAGACTTTCGTACTGCATGTAGTGCAAGTGA
This sequence comes from Dromaius novaehollandiae, assembly GCF_036370855.1. NCBI lineage: Eukaryota > Metazoa > Chordata > Aves > Casuariiformes > Dromaiidae > Dromaius > Dromaius novaehollandiae. The sequence continues at coordinate 12,480,775 of NC_088103.1, read as the reverse complement.
ACCTCATTATGCAAAAGGAGGCTGAAAGCATACATGTTCTGTTATTAATTATATTAATATATTCCTTCCAATTTCTGCATTACGAGGTTCATCTAACTTGGATACCTGATTTGTGTCTGAGAACCAAACGGGCCAACAATTACATCAAACTTTCCAGCCCCTCAAAACCATGAAAGTGATTTCATGTTTCTTAGTTCAGCTGATCAAGACACTTGATTTTTAAACATGCATAACTTGTGAAGTCAGTGGTCCCAAATACTTCTGAGAGAATTGCTGAGGTTCCGAAGTTTTGGGTTGCATTTTGATTTTTCTGTGTGTTATTCCTGCTTTCATGTGTCTTGGTGGATTGTTCTTCAGTCTTGGGCGAGAGGATGAAAAAAGAAAGGACACGTGGAAGAGAACTGTATCCGTACAGGAATTTGGTGAAAAGGAATCCACGCAAAAACGGCTCTTGTGACCTTTGAATTGTTGGGTTGTGACTTTTAATGTGAATTTTTGACGGCTCACAGCTCCAGCAACTTCTGGAAGAAAATGAGTAGGCAAAAAAGAGTGAACCTTGGTGTTAAGTAGCGCTAATGTGTCTAGTTGGAGCTTCCTTGACGTGAGGTGGGTAGCTGCTCCTCAGCCTGTTGCAGCGTGTGAGAAAGGAGCAGCTCCCGCAGCAGTGTATCGATGCCTGGGAAACCAGTTCTGCCTATTGCTTTTCCTGCCTGCATCGCTTTCTGCTGCTCCAGGCCAGCCACCTCGCACCAGGACCTGAGACACTCGGCAGCATCCACACCGTCTAGACAGGCTCGAGGGCTGTCTGCGCTCCGCTCCGCTCCTCACGGTGGGACAGCGCAAGCTTTCCCGAGGCCTTGCTTGCAGCCTCTTTGGGAGGAAGCAGCGGCAGAGCTGCCAGCGTGAGGCACGTCCCCGAACCGCCTCCTGAAGCAAACACGGAGCAACACGTTCTGGTGGAGATGTCTAACGCCGCACAAAGCTCCTGCGCGAGCTCCCCCCAGCCTTCAAACCCTACTGCTAGTGTTTAACTAGCCTGCAGTTGTATTTGAGCCGTACAGGCTATATAGTAACCTACCTTGTTAACTGGTCACGTCACGGTAAAGCAGCAGAGGAAGGGACTAGAGGGTGACTTTTCTTGCCGCAGAAGGTGGTAGAGACCTTTCTGACATAGCATTAAATTGTTGCTATTTAAACTGTTTTCTGCTGTGCTAACACCTGCGGCACCACCGGACACATCTTGCTGTGCACACCTGCTGGTTTTCGCGACTCTGAACAAGCAAACAAACCCCCCAAACAATTCTCTTTCTGTGTAAACGTTGTGATTGGAGCCGTGCTAACCTTAGCCGCCCTCTGGGCAGGAAGGAGCAAGGACTTGTTTCCTGCGGGCTGGAAATGGATGTTATCCCTGGAAGTTTTGCAGGTTTTGAAAGCCAAGGGGCTGTAGCAGGGCTGAGGGGAGGCAGCCTGTACCGCGCTGGCTGCTGCATCCTTGCACCGCTGGCGGGAGCGGGACCCCGGTGGGGTCGGCCCCAGCTCCCTCCTTCCCGGACGACTACAGATTCCTGAAGAGCTTCACGCTAATCCTCTTAATCGCCAGCGCTGGGAAAGTGCTCAGCTTTGTGGGCTCCGTCCAACAGCGTTAACTTTGCCAGGTTAAAGAGAGCTAAAGCTGCCAAGCCTGGACAGCATGGGCGATGCCTTCGCAACGGCCGCCTGGGTTTGGAGAAGCTGCGCCCGGGAAAGATGCCCAGGCCAAGAGGAACAAACGGCTGAATCCGAGCACCTGATACGGTGGAGTGGCGAAAAAGGATAAAGGTTTCTTAGATCTACTAATGAGAATAAAAGGTAGGTGGTGGATTGATTAGCTCATGCCATGTAAGTCGCACGGAGTTAATGGAAATCTAGTTACAATGTCAGCACATAAAAGTGCTGGAAAAAGGCATTTAGGGACTAGAAAAAGCTTGCACAAAGACACTTGCAGTTTACTTTGTCAGAAGACTAAAATTGACTTAAGCGTGCATAAATCCTTACGGAGAAAATAATGGCTGCAAAACAGCTCTTAATCTGTCACTTAAAGCATAGCAAGCTTCAATGACTGGGAACTAAAACTAAAAAATTTAACTTTGATACTAGGAGAAGTTTTCTGACAGGATCCTGAAGGAATGGCCTTAAAAAGCTGTGCAATCTCCATTGCTGAAAGGCTTCAAGAACAGGTGAGATGTACAGGTGCCAATGACAAAATAGGGTGATCCGGGTTTTTCTTATCCAGCAGTTAGAACCAGAAAGGACCCCCAATTTTTTTTCCCACCCCCCGCTTTTTGGGCTGATGGCCCACTTAGATGGAGGCCATGACTTTCTACAAATGGATATTGTGCTGAACAAGCTTCTAAATGTTGCTAAAGAATGTATATCTCATCTTCTTCTTAAATAAAATCTATCAGCTAGTTCAAAAGGCAAACATTGTTCTGTGATAAAATGCAGCTGGTGCGCATACGCGCTTTGTCAGCAGGCTATAAAATAGCACAAGTTTTCCATAGTGATCAGAAACATCAAAAGCAGAAAGCGTATTTTAAAAGAAATCCAATGGATTGCTGGAATTATTAGATGTGACACATCACAACTAGCAGTGGAGTACAGCTGAGATGATATTACCCCGACAGGAAGGAATAATACGGCTTTGGCTTGCTGCTCAGTATACAGATTTGAACACACAGAGAGGGCGATTTGTCCGATACCGGAGTATGTGTATCCCATTATTTAAAATGGGTTTGCTCTCATGAGGCATATATTTACTATAATGTTCAACTGCAGCTTTTGGACAAGTTAACAGCTCTGATGTCACTGTGCTTGGAGACGAGGGAAAAACAGACTATACAAATCTGCCCAGTGGGACTGGCCCGCTGAGATGCACTCATTTATAACCCCGGTGCATGGTTACACTTATCTAAGGAGTAATGTTTGCAGGTCCAGGCGCAACAGATTGCAAAATACTTTCTGCCCGTGGCTTATCTGTACGGAAGTAGGGGAGTGATAGGCACAGCACCGCCGCTTCGCGAGCGTCTCCGATGCTCCCGGCGCCTTGGCTCGCTCCCGCCAGCCGCGTCTCCTGGGCTTTCCGCTCCCAAGGGAAGCAACGAGCTGGGATGGACGTCTGGCTGCTGCCAGGGCTGCGAGGCGCCGGGGGAGCCACTCTGAACTTTCCCCTTCCTCTTCAGATCACGTTTCCTTCCAGGAAAAAAATCCGAAGGGGGACTCTTATGTTTCTCCTAAGAAACAAGGAACAGAGGCGCCTAACCCATTACAACCATAATGGCAACGAGTCCCTAAAAAACGTGATATGATTAATCAACAGTTGTGTGATAAGCCTCTTGCTAGCTTAGTGCTTTTTTTCTTAAAAAGGAATAAGCAGATAATATTTGTACTTCTAATCAGATCAGCTTCGGCTTGAAATGCCTGATTACGTTCTACTACGCTGCAATCAAAAGGGGCTCGTGCTGGAATGACGGAAATGCTCTGGGCTTATATTGACAGGAAGGGGGGCTGCATTTCTTTCAGTGAGCTATCGGTTAGGGAAAGAAGATGAGGCAAGATACAGCTAAGATACAGCACTGAGAACTAAGAGTGCTAGACCTCATTCTTTTATATGCTCGGAAAAAGAAAAACCCTGAGCCTGTTCTTGCATTTATTAACTTCCCTCTGCTTGCAAAATTTTTTCTCTGCATGCAGTTCAGTTACCCTTTAACCTCAGTTAAATCCTTTTTTTAACCCAAATTCTGTATTACTGAAAATTCAGTACTAATTTAAATTGCCCCCCAAAATTCAGGAGACTGACTTCAATAAACCAAAACGTTAATTTAACATCTTGTCGCTGAGCTTTCAGGCTTTGCAGTTGCAGGTATATCTACAAACATAAGGGGAACAAATTGGACAAAAGCCAAGGATTTTACGTATGAGTTTAGAGGCAAAAGCTTTAAAAGGAATGTTATAGTGAAAGTTATAATAAAATTGGGAGAACAACAGTGTACTTTTTGGTTAGACCTAGCAGATGAAGAATGTTTCTTTTTTATTTCTTTTCTTCTTCCCTTCCCTCCCAATTTCAATGCTTCACTTTCCTAATTTGGAATATTAATAAATTTCACATTAAACACTTGCAGGAGAGAGAGGGGAAAAAAAAACCCTAAAACCCCAACCTGATGGCCTCTTGAACACTGTCTATGTCTCTGTATTGTAAAATTAATTTAAAAGGCATAGTTATGCTAGATACCCGCTAACTTTGCCCCGCTCCACAGCGAGACGTTGCACTGTGACAATGCAGTATATGTAGCAAGAAATGCCATGTCCAGAACCTGGTGCAAAAGCTTCAGCTGCTTTGATTTGATAAATGTCTGAAGTTTTGCCCAGTGACCACAGAAAAGGTGAAACACCATCAAGGCAATAGGATTAGGGGGCTGTTCAGCTGGTGATCACAGACTACGCTCACTGTCATTTCATACATAGAAAAAAATGCGTGAGGAGAGTGAAATATTTAAAGGTAGCGTAAACTACAAATTTCAAGAAAATCTTTCATTAATAATCAGCTATGAAAATCGGGTCTGTATAGAGGGTTTTTTCTTTTTTTTTCTTTTCCTTTTTTTTTATTAAAGAAATGGTAATCTTCACTCCTCCTGTATTCTGTTGTCTCAATGGATGAAACTGTATCATCTCTTCCACGTTCTGGCTCCGAAAGAAGCACCTCGGGTACAGTTCGGCCAACTGAGAGGTCTGCCATTGTTAGGCCTAATGGACAATTGTGAATTGTTCTACGCTTGGAGCTCATTTAGAATCTGTTTTTATAAAACAGCAGTCAAAGGTGGGAAAAGCAGCACTGTGGCTAGCATGTGTGCTTTTGGGGGAACTGTGGGAAAGTGGTGTTTTTTGGGGGGGAGCTCATCGTGGTTGTGCAGTGCCTGACCCCCCAGATTCCCCAGTGAGCAGCTAAAGCTTCCTCAGAAACTAGTTTCTATCATCTTAAATGTTGCTCAATTCCTGCTTCCACAGCTACAACGTGGTGGAAAATGTTTGTTTACCTGTAAAGATGGTGAAAGTTGAACACTAATGTTTGTATACATAAATTGAATTACATGAAAGGGCTTCAGAGAAAATCTGAGGGCAATTGACCTTTACAAGTGAGTTTCCAAACAGTGTTAAAACTCTTTGAAACTACTTTTAACTATACTAAGTGGCTTTTGTGGGGGACTTAAAAATATCTTATACTGAGATAGCCACAAGTCTTTTCCTTGCACACCAAAAAAGATGGACATGATACCAGTAAGGCTCCCTAGGTTTGAGTAAGTACAGAGCACGGGTTTAATTGCCATGGCACACCCTGTGTTTTTGCTGGGCAGGGGCACAGATTATTGCTCTGTGCAGACTGCAGTACGGGGAGGTCTGTGTGGTATCTTTGTGTCTGTCTGCTGTGGGACTGGTACAAATCTCCCAGCTTGCTGCAATGAATTAAATCTCAAAACATTCTATGAAATAAAGCGTAATCTTCTTAGCAAGATAAATTACTCTTAGGAGCCATCTGCCTTTACCTTTTAAAAAAATGCCTCTTTAAATGTAAATTTAGCTTTCCACCAGGGACAGTATTGCCATGGCAACAAAAGCAAGAAAAATAAATAAATATCTTCATACCAAATAGAGGGTGGTTTTCTCTTAAACATACTCCATAGGAAATAAAATATGCAGCTATGGAATTAATGTATACACTTATCCTAGACAGTAAAAAAGAGTATCAGTCTCTTCCTGGAAAGGTTCTCGGAGATATTATCAAATACATAATTGCTTGCAGTGAAGAAAGCTATCGTGTACTTGCTCAACGAGATGGAAAGGGCGCTCTGGCCCCGCAGCTTGCTCTAGATGGACTGGAATGCCGCGAGCGCCCGCGAAGCTGCTCGGCAGCAGGGTCTGCCTCTGCACCACAGTTTACAGAGCCGGAGCCTAAAACGTAACCTTCCCAAGCTAATTTATATTTCACATGCTTTGCTGCTCAAGTTCATCTTGTACACTGGAGAAGTTTGTTGTTCAAGGGGGATATAAATAGCGGTTCAGGTTTCTGCTTTCGCTGAACGCAGCAGAGAATACGTTCCGATTAAGCCTCTTGCAAGAATAAGATTCATGGTGGTGTACTGGGTGATTTTCTCACAAATTCCTCCCTGCCTCTTTCTGTGTCAGCTACCCCCTACAGCGGTCAAGGTAAGGAGAGACCCAGGATGGCCAATATCAGCATTTTTGAGCCCTAAATCCCTGTGTGTTAAGAATACCGTTTTTGTTCATGTTAGTTAGCACCTTTCCCTCGTAAGCTTAAAATTTCCATTACAGCTGTAGTGAAATCTTTTAACTGCTGCTGTTGGTGCCATGTTCCCCGTGTGTTCATCTCCCCTCCTCTCCCTTCCATAAATCACTTCCAGCCAGCGGGGCGCGCGGAAGGGGCTGCAGGCTGTCGAGGCCTTCGCCTCTCCCTCCGTCTCCGCCTGGCTTTCATGGGGGCGGGCAGGCGGGGCGCTCGCACAAACCACCCCGCGCTGGACGGGACCAAACCCGCCGCTCAGGACGATGAAGCCGCTTCTTCCCGCTGTCCGGTAGGGAACGCACCTGTCCCCTCGCCCCCGGGCGCCGATGGCTGCTGCAGGCCGTGGCGCTGACCCCGGGGCCCAGGGGACACCGCAGCCGCCCCCCAAGGGAAAGAAAAAAAGGAGGGCCCGAAATGGCGCCTCGCTGCGTTTTAACGGACCGGCGCGGTCCCGTCCCGTCCCGCCTGCCTCGCGCGCCGGGGGCCGCCCCTGGGGGCCGTCGGGGCCCGCTCCTCGCGGCGGGCGGTGGCAGCGCTCGCGGGACCCTGAAGCACCGCCGCCCCCGCCGCTCCCCCCCGCCCCGCCCCGCCCCGCGCCCGTCCCGCCGCCGCCCCGCCGAGCCAATGAGCGGAGGCGGAGGGCGGGGCCTGGCCCGCCGCGAGGCGGCGGGGCGGGGCGCGCGGCGGAGCCATTTGGCGTCGCGCTCGCTGCGGGGAAGGGCCGCGCCGCCGCGGCCGCCGCCGCCATGGTCTCCTGGATGATCTCGCGGGCCGTCGTGTGAGTGCCGGGGGCGGCGGGGCCGCGCTCGCGGCTGGGTGCCCCGGCGGGGACGGGGGCGCGTCGCCTGGGGCGGGGCGGTGCTGGGGCTCCCCCGGGCGGGGCCGCTCCTGCCGCGGCGGCCGTTGGGGGCGGCCTGGGCGCTGCGGGCGCAGGTGAGGCGGGCCGAGGCGGGCCGGGCCGGGCCGGGCGGGCTGTGCTTCCCCGCGCGGGCGTCGGGAGCTGCCTGGTGTTTGCTTGGCGCTCCTTCCCCGTAAAAAGCGCGAGTTACGGGAGCCGCGGTTCTGCCCGGGAGCGGCGCTTGTGCGGCAGCGGTTGCGGTGCCCGGCACCTCGGCGGCTCGTAGGGCTCCCTGAAGCGCCCGCGGCAGCGGCACCGGCGGTGTGTGGGGGGTGACCAGCATGGCCTGTCCCTCCTGGTCGCACTGTGCGTCCCCTGATACAGGCGCGTGTTTCCTATAGCTGTAGAGTGAGTCAAGAAGTGCAGGCTGCTGGTGCTTGTCACGTATAGATTGTGAGCATTGCTTTTAAACTGGTTCAAGCTAACCTGTAAACTATGGTGACTAACTGCCTTCCTTTTTTTGTCCTGTAGCAGAGCTCAAGGGGCTCGAAGAACGCTTAGGAGTGTGAAATGGGAAGCTGTAGTGAATTGAGATGTCAGTAGATGGAAAAAATATAAAGTGATAGTATTACCTCTAAAACTGAGATCTTTGCAACCAAAAAGGCAGCTTTCTTAGGCACCAGGTGTTATCTTGAATTTTTGAGTTGTACTGAGTAAAGTCCTGTGCAACCTTCAGTCTCTTTCTTAAACATTGTACCATTCTTTCATGAATGGCACAATACCCATGGGTGGGTTATTTTGTCCTATTGAATGTAAACAATGTTCCCTAGGAAATAATGAGTAATATGTGAGCAGCTGAGTCTTCCTCACGCTCCTTGCTGCGTCGTTCTGTGCCCTTGTTGGCCCTGGTGCTTATTGGGTTGTCTGAGTTGATTTGCTGAGTGTGATGTTTCGCCAGTCTAATGAAACGAACCTGCTCACAAAGCAGTGCAACAAATGTCTGAATGGGTGCAAAATATGTAGCAGGACAGACATGCCCCTTAAATTGTCTAGTGTAGCTTCCCCTGAAAACTAAATCTGTTGTCAGGAAGTCTTTTGTATGGTCGAACACACCTTCTTGCCGTGATCTCAACACCTAAATAAAGTTGTAGCAGTCCTTCTGCCTTTCCGCTGCCCTCCCTGAGACTCTTCAGATAATTAAAACTTACTAAATAGAGCATCATTGTCCTAGATTGACAAAGGACGATGTTGGTTTGTAAAAACGAGGCTGTAGGAAAAATTGCTGCTGGTACAGTCTGTTGGTATGGGCTTCCCATGAACAATTCTGAGTACCAGAGGGAAGATACGTATGCAGACTTTCTGTATGTCAAATGTAACTGCTGTTTCCACCTCTGTTACATAAAAGCACAAACCAAATAATTTTTATTTTAACAACTTAAAACCTGTATTGGCTGTGAGGGTGGTATCAGCAATGAAATTCTTTTTATTGCTGTAGCAGTAGTACAACAGTTGGAGCTGAGCACCTCAATTCCTAATGACCAGATCCTTGCTAGGTTAGTTGTTATTCCATGGAATGAACTGCTAAGGGTTGTGTTTGCGTTTTGAGGACTAAGTCCTCTGTGGGCCTGACAGTCAGCACAGGCAATGAAGAGAATAGCTATTCCCATCAACAGATTTATTGCAGGAGGCAAGAAAGGACAATGTATTGTGCAGCTGGGCTTTCTGGTTGCTGCTGATACCTCATATTTTTGTGTTAATTATTTTTGCTGAAAGAGAATACTATTTATAAAACATTTCTACCTTCTTGTGTCCTCATTTCCTAGCTGTGGGAGTTGACTAATTTGCCAGGGTTCAGTTCCCCGGGGGGGGGTGGGGGTGGTGGTGGTGGTGGTGGTGGTGTTCAGTGCATACAGAAGGGAATTCGGACAGCTTGGAGATTACAGTTTGACTTTGCTTGACAGAGAATATTCATGTTGAAAAGGAAGCTGAGAAATAGCACAGAACTAGATGTAGTGTGATTGTAAGAGGCCTTCATTTACATGGTCTTGAGTAGGTCTTCCTTGTCCTCTTTTCTCAGTACCCATTATGTTACCTTCCTTAATTTGATGCTCTGTTTTCCTTCCTGGTCTCTTTCCAGACATACTTGTTCCATTGACCTTGTTTCTCTGCCTTTTTGTGAGTTGGGAAAGAATATCTTGCCTGTTCTTTTAACTCCATAAGAAGATGAAAATGTTCTTAACCATTACATAGTTGCTAAGACCTGATTTTATCTTTCAGTCACCTAGTACGTTAGTTGTTGTGTGGTGACTTTCTGATGTATTTGAGAGCCATGGGCATCCTAAACTCTCCACAGAGAAGTCCAGAAAGCCCCATTCTAGTATTTGGGTAGCTATCAGGAATGTTTGTTGTCTTGATTGGTGATTGGAAGGGGACAGCAGTTCTAGCTGTCACACAGTCCTCCTCTTCTGGCTGACCCACCACTCCCCCCCTGCCAGCCCAGGGCCTAAAGAGCAGCAAAATCCTCTTTTGTAGGTGTATCACAGTGCCCTCTGCTGACTTCCTCATATGGAGGGTTTGTTCTGACCCTTATGCTTGTCCCAAGCAAACTGACATTTGGTTCAGTTTGAGAGTTTGTAACTTGGGGTTAATCAACTCGGTTAAAAAATAGTTTGGCTAAAGCTTTAAGGAACTAGAGAATGGAGCTATCAGAGAATGAGAATTCTTAATTGCATGTGGATTGTCTTGAAGAGTTGCGCACAGAGAATAGGGAGTGGTTAAAACTTACCGTTCCACATAATAACTGGCAAAACTATGTTTTAATGAAATCTCTTCTTCCCTTTGCTGTCTGAATGCTGCTGCACTTACACATCTAAATGTATAAGATACTTGGAGCTGACAGCATATCTTCTCCTTACTGTGGACATGCAGAAGACTTGAAACACTTCATTGTGTATCTTTTCATTTCAAAGTTTTGTGTTTATGGGTTGTTGATATATATCAAGTATCGGTACTCATTAATTCTAAAACACGCTGGCCATTATAACAGTTCTCACAATGATTACTGCTGTGGTTTTTTTTCCCATTCTTCATTTCCAAAAACAACAAAAAGATGATAACTTGTTTGTTACTCTCTGAAGACATCTTAATGGCACACCTTGCCAAGTCCTCAGTCTTTAGTGGTGGGAATAACTTAAATTTGTGGCTGCCAGTCTTGTTAGCTTCTAATATAGCCTGTGTCTAACTTAGTGTGCTTGGATTGCTCATTCTTCTCACTTGTAGGGGCTGAGCAATTGTGTACACATCAGTTGCTGAGACAGTGTATTTAATAGTAAACACACTGAGTACTTGTCAGTCACAGCCGGGTATGGATGAGATCAGACTATCCTCTTGTGCCAAGCAAAGATGTGAAGTATCCTAAATACAAAGTAGATGGCCATTTTGTTCTTACAATCTGTTAAAGCAGTCTGTCTGCTGTAATCTGTGTGTGTGTGTGTCCCTTCCTCACTTAAAAATTGAAGTTTCCCCATCTGTGTCCCTTTGCAACACTTTCTCTCCCCTTGTATTTGTAAGTACACGTTTTCCTTTTGGTAAGGTCTCTTAGTTGGTCAGCAGCCTTGACTGTGGTGAAAGGGAGAGTTGCAGTGGTCCACAGGAGAACGTTTGTCTCGGCTACCAGACACTAGTGTTTTTTTTCTTTTCTTTTGGTCTGCTTGCACTTATGTTCATCCTCTTCCCCCCCACCCTCTAGTTTAAGAGCCTTGTAAGATGCAAAGTATATAAAACTAAAAGCAATCCTTGGTTCTGGAATTAGGCTACAACTGCAACTATATTAAGCTGGACAAAGACCGTTTGGGAAAACTGGGAGGTGACCAAAAGGTGGATAGCAGAATTAGACTTCCTCACCTTTTACTACGTTTCAGACTAGAACTGCTTCCTTCATGATAGTTTCCACGATACTCTTACTTTATGTTTCATTGTTTGACATTTCTAGATATCCAGCTGCCCCAATATTATTAGAGATCTGAGAATAGGCTGCTGAAGTCATAGCTTCTGTGTTGATTGGGGAAACTGCATGCTGTTAGATGCTGAATGCCTTCTAGTATCCTTCCAGTTTTAAGATCTATAAATTGCTGCTGCACCTGTGGGAGAAAAAGGAGTTGCTGTCACAGTGTGAGTGACAGAGGTGGAGAGATGTGCTGAAATGGCCCTCTCCCCATAGAACTGGAGATTCGGTCACCACGTATCAGTTATCTTTGACACTTCGTGCTTAAACAGATTTAACTAGCCTGCTGTGGGGAGGGGCGGTCGTGCCTTTTATCCTTGCCTCATCCTCTGCTTGCGGCTGGGTCCAAAAGTTGTGTGGTCATAGGGTTGTTTTGTCAACCCAGCTGAAAATTATTGTGCTTGAGAAAGGTTAGTGTCAGTGGACTAAACCAGCTCATACTGCTATCATGTAGTTGCTAGATCCCATGTAAGTGATGTGGTGAGATAGAAAAGTTGCAGGAAGAAAACAGTGTTACTGGTGTGTGTGGTGGTGTGGTTTTTTTTTTGTTTGTTTTTTTTTATCGGTTAATTGCCAAAGTGGTTAAAACATACTCTGAAACAACATTCTTCAGCTGCGTGTTGCTGCTTATTTTCTTGTGTAGTGACTCCAGTCCCAGTAACAATGGCACAGCTTTTCTAATTCAAAACAAACAAAAAAACCTCCTGCACACGCACGCAAACCTGACAGCTTGTTTGCAGGGTTCTAAATCCAAGTCTGGGGATTTGTGTGTTGTGCTGTACTGGCGAAGGTGTTGCAAACGGTTTTGAATTATTGAGCAATGAAGTCATCAAAGCACTTTTCTCCACACTTCAGCTTCCCAGTTTGGTAATCCGTATGTAAAGCAAAAGCTGTCTGCTCACTACATTGGGCTGGTAATACCTATTCTTTAAGTTGGTACACCTCAAAAAGATTATCTCTGCCAGTTTGTTAGAGATGTCTCTGCTGCCTGCCTGGCACACCTTTCCTTAAATCAGTGTTTGCTGTGCAGCCTAGCTGCTCTTTTCTCTCCTGTCTTTATGGGATTCCGTGGCCTGAGAGCGTGTGTGGTCAGCGTTCACAGCCGATGGCGTGCTGGTGGACTCAAGCTTGCTTGAAACAGATGGAGCGCAGCTAGAGGCGTGCTGTAGAGACTGACATTCTTACTTAATGATCTTGGCATGTACTCTTCTGCAAAACGTGCTGAAATCCACATCTGTGTCCTATGTGTTTCAGATAAAGGAATACCACAAGCTGCGTGGTCTGGCACAAAGGGACGTTCCTGATTAAAACAACCAACCTCCGCTCTTGTGTGTCCCGCAAACCAACGTCTGCTTAGCCAAAGCATATTTTTAGGCTCTCAAGCATTTCTGCAACCTAGGTAGACTTGTCTTCCCTGGTCGTTTTGTGTGTAGAGCTAGCTTCTGATATGTTCATATAAGGACATCTCTGGGGAAGGTCCTAAGCCAAAATCTGAATAAAAAACAAAACAAAACAAAAAAACCCAACCCACCCACCACCAAACAACTTTGGCTCAATGCTTTTAATCCTCATCTTTAGTAGCAAATTGTTCAAAAAATGCACCTTAAGAATGTCTGGACAAGCAAACATGTTCTAGTGTTTCATGTGTAAAAAAGCTTTCTTTAAGCTTTTTGAAAATCCCCTCCCCCTTTTAATTTAACATCAATTTATCACTGATTTCAAAACTTACAGCATTATATGAAACTATTCTGCTTCAGACTAGGTTTTGAGAGAGAGGAAAAAGTCAGAAAATATTATAGATGATGACAGTACAATCTCTGTGGATCTTTCAAATTTTAAAGACCAGCCAAATTGGGTTGTAACAATTTACTACTGGACAAATGAGGTTGGGTGTATTGGAATGTAGGTACGAAAGATTTATTGCAGTTTTACCAGACTGACTTTAAACTTGACTAGCCGGGATGAGACAAAATAGCTGACTGGCGAAATGCTTTGGGACAGAGGGGAGGTAAAATGCCCCGTAGTGATTAACTCTGTACTGAGCCTTTTGTCAGCCAGCACGCTTAGCTTCTTGTTCAGCTAACACAATAGGGCACTACTTTTGCTTCTCTTGTGTTTTATAGATCATCTACAAGCATCAGCATGGAAGTGGGTTTAATTAGATGGATGTTTTCCCGATGTTAATAAGGCTTGACCTATTGCTCTTATATCCTGAAGACAGTTGGAGCTTACATTTGAGGTTGAAAATTGAGACACTGCGATTTCTTTTAAAAGCCTTTAACCTAGGGTTTAAACGCAAGGATTCACGAAGAAGAGCTGCTCCTGAAGTCTGACATAATGCTTTGCTTTCTGTAGCTAATAAAGCTGTTGGAACTTGCACTGCTGGAAGGGAGAAACAGAAAACAGTTTGTTCCTGTGCCTTCCAACTGCTGTCTGTTTTTGTTATTCCCCGCCCCCCCCCAGTAACTCATTCATCAAAACCACAGAAAGGAGAATGAGCAAAGCAGTCGCTAGCTTAGAGGTCTCTTGACTAGTTTTGATAGTAACATTAAATTAAACTGTAGTGTTCAGAAAAATTATTTCTTTGGCTTTGTGCTTTTCTATTCTGTTTTGTCTCCTAATTCTTTTCTCCAAACTAGGACTCAGTCTGTTTTGTATCCTCTTTGTATAAAGAGGATAATGTGAAGTCAGGCCAACATTAACCTTCCTTCACATTTGGAAAAAGATGCTTCTGAAAAGCCACATTTTATCTTCTGTCTTTCTTCAGCCTGTTTCTGTATTGCTAAACAAGTGGAATTTGTATTTATGTTAATTGAACTCTCCTTTCAAGAATGAACCTTTGGTTGGTTAGTGTTTTATGCATTATCATTGTTTAAGAACAAAGCCCATCCCTCAAACTACTTTATTAAAACATTGGTCTCTCAAGAGAAGTAAATAAATGGTTGGGGTTGGGAAGGGAGGAAATGAAGGTAGTTTTTTAGCGTGACATTCCTCATGTTAAGGTTAAGTTACTAATACAGCTGCATGAGGGAGTCCAGTAGAGATTCCACTTGCTGCTTGTTGTCAGCTCTTGACTTTTGGTGCCTAACAATGTATTCACAGGGCTTCTTTAAGCACAGGTTATAGTTCAGGAAACGTGCATATTTTGGAATGACAAGTTCAGATGTTGTCTTAATGGTATCTGCCAAATATAGACTTCATGGAAGAAGCCCTTTCCTGCACACAATGGGGAAGCTTGTTTTTTTGAATGCTCCAAGAGTTTCAGAAATACTGTTTTTGGTTGTGATATGCTTAACAGAATTGTTTGGGAACTTGGGACCTTAAGGCAAAAATTGAAATAAATATCTTCTGATTACTGAAGGCAAAAGGATCACTGTCTGGGGAAGATGTAAGACAGGTTTATTTTAGTTCAAGAGTTAGTGTTGTGTGGTTGCACCTTTTTCTTGCCCAAACCATTGTCTGTCTTTGTGGGATTTTTCTTGGGAGAGGCAGGACCTTGAGGCTGGACTCTGACAGCATCCCTAGGTTCTAAGGCTTATGGCTGAAGCAGGAGCTTTCTGGGCCTTCAGGATACGCACTTCACTTCCCTCTTTAAAGTCAAACAGTCAGGTTCATGTTCTACGTATTGTGTGGCCTGTAGCCATGTTGGATGCTTCTTTCTACTTAGAAAAAAATCTATAATGATAAATGTATGGGTGCATGCAGTGTGGTTTGTCTTTCACTTACAAATGGCCTGGAAATAAAATATGATTTTCCTTGGAACAAGCAGAAGCAGTTCTTATCTAGGACCACTCCTAGTTTAAATGTTATTTTCCTATAGCCAGCTATTTTGATGTTGATGTTGCCCCAAAAATGTTAAATGAGAGTAGATGCCCTCTTACGGCAGCGTTTCTAAGTATATGGCATTCTGGGGTGTTAGAATGAGTCTAGATTTGTAAGTGGTCTTCAGGCAGAGGCCAGGACAGGGAAACTCCAGTGCAGTACTAGCTGAAAACTCAAGAAAGCATTAGATTACACAAATGGTATGAATGAACATGATTTCATAGTCTAACTTCAGAGAGTATCAACTCCTTCCTCTCCCCTCTTTTTTCCTTCTTCTCTCCTTTCTCTAAAAAACACCTCTATATTAGAGGTTCTGGGTTACTGAACTTTCACAGAACAAATTTTGGATATGTCTGGTTGCTTTTTCCTTGTGCAGCTCCTGAGACAATAGAGAAAATATGCTTGAATGCTTAACTTTAGATTATTTCCACCTACCTGATACAGTTAGGCCTTGGACATCTATATTGTGCAGTTGTGTGATAACTACAGAGTTCCCATGCTGACTTCCATAGCTTGATCTTGGAGATAATATAACTTAGGGAAAGTAAGCCTGAGGTAGTGCTAAAAACAAAAAAGCTGACCTTGGATTCTTTCAGATGACAAAAACTTTGATTCTCTCTGCAATGAGAAAGATTATTGCCACTTTAAAACACTGAGTTATCTTGCTTTGGGACTTAGATGCATTGCGTGAGGCAATTTTAAATGTCAAGTAAAATCACTGTAAGAAGAATGTAGTGGTTTTTTTTTTTTAAATTTTCCTACAGGTGGTGGTTATTTTTTTTGGTGCTTGTTTTGGTTTGCTTCTATCAACTGCAGCCTTTGGATCACTTGCGTTAGTATTGCTATGCTTCAGCTATGGTATCTTACTGCTTCAGTTCCAGTTTTGCACTGGAGCAAAACAAGCATCTTCTTTAAGGGAGTCCGATTCTTACCTAGTCATTTGACTCTTCAGCCCTGAAGTTTTAGGGACATGAAACTTAAAAATCATATGAGCAGTGACAGTTCCTGCAAATGTATTCCTACTATCCTTTTATATTAGCCTTGGCTCTTCAAAAATCTTTCTTCTTTCCTTGTTTCAAAATATGTGATGGAACAGAGAAATCTTTGAAAACTGGTCACTCACTTTACATTAATTAGTTGAAGTTATTGTAATGAACAATTCTGCAGTGTGCAATTTAGACTGAAATGGAAGGTGTTTGCAAGGTCTCTTCTGGATTCTTGTACAGTGTCCCTGATATGAAGAACAGTGTATTCTTATGCTGTCATTAAGACTTAATTGTAGGGCCTTCAAAAGTTATTTTGAAGACAGTGGAAGCTACTAATGGTAGTAAGAGGGTAAATGAGAGAGCCATTTGTTTTTGACTTTAAATTACCAGGATCAAGAAGCTAAGTATCAAGTGCATATGTAATTTTAAACCCCATGACAAAATTAAATGCCTCATTCTTGAGTTTGTAGTGTTCCTATTAATCTTGTTCAGCGCTTCATCTGTATTAAATCAATAATGCCTTTTAGGATCTCATCAGAAGTATCCTAAATATACAGTTTTCATGAGCAATGTAATCCTGTCAGTTTGGGTTGTAGAACCTCCAAGGATACTAAGTGTAAAGACCTTCAAAAACAAGGAGGTTCATAAATGTTTCTCTGGCAGCCTTATATTATATAACATTTTCTAAAGCATAATCTCATAAAACAGAGCTGATGCTATGGGACAGCTCCTTTGAATGTCAATGTTAATATCAGCTTTCATCTTTAAATTTAAAATAATTGTAGTCTTAACTGTCTTTTTTTAGCCACCTGCTCCATGGAGTGGTCAGACCATGTGCCAAATAAAAACAGAACAAGTCTGCTGAAAACATTAAGATAAGGAGATGTGGTGTTCAATAATTGTAGAGTTGATGGCCTGACTTCTTAAAAATGAAAAATAAGATTAGTTGGTTGCTTCTGACTGACATCTATTATCTCACTGTGCTTCCTGACCATTCAAAAGCACAGCTCAGTAGAAGGAAACACCCTTACTATGAGCAAAGTTGCGCTAGGTTCTCTGAAGAAGAGCTGGGTGAAAAGAAGGGGTTGTGGAGCCGTTAACAGCTGTGGGCAACAGGTGAGTTCAGGCAGTCGGCCCTGGGACAGCTGTCTGTTTCCCTTTCATATGCATGTGAGGATAAGGTATTAAGAAAGATAACTTATTTTAAGTTTAAATGTGTCAGCAGCTTTGGAAATTAATACTTAGCCAACAGGAATGAAATTCTGCTACTAAACTTGAGGCGGGAGCTAGATGAATGACCCAAGTTACCTGATAAAGGTTACTCTGTATTGAAGGCCTTCACTGCCTGTTCTCTATCATGTTGAAATGTTAAAGGTGCCTTCCTGTTTCAGTTCCTCTGTGTGGTTGCTGAGAAGTTACGAGATCACACAGAGTGAGGGAATCACCTGATGACTATTTTGTACGTCATTGTTGATCTTAGTAAGTAACTAGACAGGAAATAGTACAAGGATATTCAGGATGCTATTACAGTAGTTGGCCACGTAGACATGTTTGTTACAATAAATCAAGTAACAGGCGTGCAGAAAAGTGACCAAGACTTTTATAACAATTACTATTCTTACTGTGTTTTCTATTTAATTTCCAGTACTCATTTTTGAAATCTTCCTTGATGTTGGGTTTGCTGGGCTTTTTGACTGTGTTTTGAATGGGATAGGAGAGCTACTTGCTATCATTATTTTGGTATCATGATGGTATCTTTAGATTTATACCCTCTGTTAAAATACATCTAAGTTATCCAAGAAAATGAGATGTTTGTCGGTCAGTCAGTCCTGGAAAGAAGTTTTGGACTCCCTTTCCAGAGTTGCGCTGTGCCACGTTTCCCCTCTGTATGGGCTCAATGGCAGCCTGTGTGACTCGGTGCTGGCGCTGACCTGGGCATCTTGGGAAAGCTGTAGGACTGGCAGAATCAGTCTGTGGCCTGCGAGGTTGGGAGCAGCTGGCCTGTCTGTCTAGGCAGGCTGCCTATGTAGACTGTTCTAGGGAGACTGGACAGGACGTGCGTTGTTTCACAGGATATGTGTATAGGTAATGCCCTGTCAGCTTTGAGAAGGGGGAGCGGTTGGGAGAGCTGCGTTGTCAGAGCAGTTGTGCATCTTGTCTTGTCGGTGTGAAAGTCAAAGTCTAGGCTGACTCAGTCAAGGAGGATAGCCTAGACTTTGCTTTGGGAGTTGTTTTTAGGAATACCTTGCTCCACACTGCTGTAGATCCCTAAGAGGGCCATCATAACACCTGAAGTTGGTTCTTTGCTGAGAGAATGGGACTTGGGAACATGGATCTGGCGTAGATTGCTGAATGACTGAATTGGCTTAGGGGGCAGTAAGCCATGGGTAGGCTGGAAATTCAAAGTTAATTCACCCTAAAATAGGTTAGGGCATCTACTCTGTACAGGTGTCAAGTTCACTGTTAATTAAGACCTCACTCCAGTCTTTATTGTGTTACCTAAGGGTCTGTAGCAGCAAGTAGAATGCATAACAGGCAACCTAGGAAATATTATGAAAGTTTCCTGTGCTTTCAACTCTTGAGCATGTGGAAAAAGTGAGACTTCTTAGGGGGATGCATTTATAGGTGAATTTTGATTGAGGTGATGCCAACAGATGTTGTCCACTTCAGGCTGCCAGCAGATTAGTCCTCATTAGAGTTTGAGGAGAAGTTTCTTTGAAAAGTTAATGAGTTAACTGAAAGCCTGAGTGTTCTCTTGTCATCTAAATCTTGTTTTCTCTGATAGAAACCAGTTAGCCTCTGCAAATAAGTGATCAGTCTTACTCATGTATCTTATGTGGATTCCAGAATAACCCTTACAGAGAATATCTTTCTAAATTTGTGTGTGCTCTTTTAGACTTCTTCCAAGGTTTAGGCAGGGCTGTTTTCTATGTTGAGAGAACCTGAAGAATAATTGGCAAATATGGCAAAAGGTCCCTTACTTTGGGGTAAGTCAATAAAATAGTATTCCATTCATATTTATGGAATACATTTAACAGGGCCTGGAGCTCTGTATTGGAAGAAGACTTAATAGTCCACTATCAGATTGCTTGTAATTACTTAGGACATATTAAACAAGTGTTCCTGACATAGGAAGCACTCCCCTTCTAGTGGGATTGTTAGGGAAGTCAATTTTCATGCTAAAATTCAAGGTGATTTCTGACTGCTCAAGTAATCGTGCTGGTTTTGGCTATGGTGTGCTATGGAAAAAAGCTTGCAGCTGCTTTGGAGAATTCCAGTTTCCTAAGCTGGAATGTTAGTAGCCTGCTTGCTCTGCTCAAGAATATATATATAATTTTAATTTTTTTTAGCTATTATTCTGTCAGTTTTTTGGGGTATATTCTTTAATTGTTAAAAATTTTTTTTTCCCCACTATGAATTTTTGGGATGAAGATTGCTATGGAGGTTTCAGGAGATCTGTTTCTGATCTGTTTCCTGCCTTTTGGTAAATAGACTCTCCTGAGGGAGGGAGTTGCTTCCTTAAAGGTCTGCTGCTGTTAGTGGACATGTTCATTTCATAGGATTCATATGATTTCCCCCTGCTTCCCTCCTCCCCCACCCCCAAACCAAACAAAAAGATGTAATTTGGTGTGAAGTTCAGGCATTTCTCACCGTGTTCCCCTGTCCCCATAACAGAGACTAGAATTTCCATCCAAATATATTCTGCGTGGATTACTCTGATGCATCTTTCTGCCGGGTGTTGGTGAGAGTCTTTGTCTAGTGTAGTACCTTTTGAAAACATTCAGGGCAAAAATGTCAGGCTGAGCTTTGTTGGTTTAAGCATGTAAAAATCTAGGAGATGGCTGGCTTAGTCTAGAACTTAATGCCCATTTATAACCCTTTGAGGTGGGCATGACTGAGGATCTTGCTTGTTCCTTCAAATTCTAGGGTGTCCCCCTCCCCCCCATAGGATTCTTACAGATACCCCGTTTTTCTTACTTTGAGTATGAGATTACTCTACAGAGGTGGTTAACAGGTATAACTTGGTTCATAACAGATAAAGTTTACCACATTATAGCCAAAAAGACTTTTTTTTTTTTTAAGGCCAAGAACAGCCATCTGGAGTTTCAAGCATTCTTCTTGAGACTAGATTTCATTCTGTTGTTTAGTTTCTATTGGAAAAGTTCTATTTTAAAAGGAATCTTGCTTAAAGTAAACACACTAACCATAATGTGGAATAGGAATTGTAGTTCATATGGAAGCAAAGTAATACCAACAAGATCAGACCTAGTTCACACATGGATACTACAGTGCAGTTAAGACTTTGATACCACACACAGAGCTGGGAGTCATCTGTGATACTTCTAGTATTTCTGAGTTGTCTTACGAGCTCTTATAAAACTTTGTATGTGTACATAACTGGAACAGAAGATGCTTCTGTCATAACTTCAAGGTAAACACTGCCATTGGGAAGGGGACCTGGGCTTAGTCAGCATGAGGAAGTATGTCAGGTGTTTATATTCACTTTCACAGTTTTGTGGAGATGGAGAGGGGAACTTCTAATTTTCCAGCTTACCAGATGCTGTCAAGTGATCCTGCAGGATGTAGGCGCGTACTTGTGCAGATGCACACATTAACAAATGTCTGTCTCTGTATCAGTGTAGGTAAAGATCTCCAGGCTGTCAGTGGGTGGCCAAATCAGTGTCATCTCTGTTAGCAGCCTCGTTAAGGAAAGGGAGCTTAGCAAATAACACTGTCTCTAAAGAATTTCATACTGAATGATTTTCCTCAATAGCTTTTATTATTACGGAGCGCTTGTGGCTCTTGTCTTTCTGCATCTAAGAGGAACAAAAGAATGAAGTTTTGGACAGTATTCCTTGCTGTTGGCAATTCTTTAGCAATGTGAACAGACCGAGATCTTAAATACAGTGTTAGTTTAATAGCTTAGTATTTTGGGAGTCTGGATGCAGGTAGTCATTTTGAGAGACTTGGATTGCATTTGATATATTTTGTTGTTGTTTTCTTCACACAAGTTTTAGAGTTGTTTACTATCCAGTTTAAGTATGTTCAGTGCTAGAGCATGGGTATACAAGTGACTTGGCTGATTCTCAGGTATCAGTCAAATGCGAAGTTGGTTGCTTTGCTTCTGAAATGAGTTTTAAAATCATGCACTTTAAACTGTAAAACTGGATTATGTAATAACGCAGGCAGCAAGTTATGTTTCTTTTACTACAGATACATGGATTAAAAAAATACATCGCTCAAGGCTTCTTCCTTTTTTTTTTTTTTGCTTTGCCTTTTGATTTTTAGTCCTCTAGTACATTTGAGAAACACTTCTCTTTAAATGAGCAAAATGTCTTCAAAGGAAGTGGCATTCCAGAAAGGAATACTCCATTAGTTGCTGAATACAGCTGAGAAACTGAAATAGCTATGTCTACAACTGGCAGTAAAACTGCTTTGGTAAGCAGGATCAGCCATGTATCTACTAGTGAAATAGAGTAAATGCCATTGCACTCTGCTGAAATCTCTCCATTTGTGGAAGCTGGGTTTATGTGCTTATATCCACTGTGAAGTACAAACTGTGTTTAAAAAAAAAAAAAAAAAGACCCCACTCTGAAGTTCTTAAATTTGCAAAGTCTTGGGATAATCAGGCACACTCTCGGAGTGTGTTGTATGGTTACTGAGAAATACCCTGAAAAAGGATGCGCTTGTGTGGCAGTAGGTGGTGTTAAAAACTGAGGGCTTTTCGATATCTATCTGAATAAGAAAACTATTAGAAGATATCATGGTGTCTTAGCTATGACAGTGACACTGATTGTGCCAAGGCTTCCTGCTGCTGCTGTTCTGTGTGTTTCTGCCTTTGTCTTCAGTCTGCAACAACGAGCTCTTTTACTCTTTTGTCTGTGTGCTAATTATGACACACAGCTTGGGGGCAAAACTGAATTTGCCAGTGAGTGCAGCTTAAGGTCAGTAAAGAGTAGGCTATATATATTTTATAAATAAATATATATATAAAATAAAAATATAAAAAAATTGTCTGGTAACTTTAGCTGAGATTGGGTGATTGCTGTCCATGTGAAGGAGGCAGTGATGCTAAAGTTGGCAGCAGAGTTATGCCACACTTAGTGTGAACTCTGGACATAAAGAAATAAAAGCTTGTTCTTATTGTTGCTGTCTAAATGTGCTGTTGTGTGTGGTGTGGGTTTTTCTTTTTTTTTTTTCCTTATCCCTTTTTGGAGGGGAGAAGGAAGGAGAAGAAAAAATCTAGTTGCACTCCATCACTGAGCAAATGACAAAGTTCTGGTAATGTTTCCATGTTACAGCAATGTTGAACACTAACAAATAACAGCATATTGTGTTACTTATGTTACTTGTTCTTTGGTTTTAATAATGAATTCTAGGAGAATTATAAAAACCAAGTAGTAAAAGCTGATACTGTTTTTCCCTACCTCAATTCATTAGATCTCAGGTCTTAGCGGAGCCCGTGAACGAATCTGCTGTTGGCTACTGGAAGCTAACATTATTTTAGATGCTGCCTTCATGTTTTTAATCTGCCTCTGCATGTGTGTGTGTGTGTGTGCACGCATGTCTAAGCAAAAACAAGCACACTTTCTAATTCAAGGTTTCATCATGATGCCTGTAATATTCTCAGACATGAACAAGTCATTTATGCATGGAGTAGGAAGTAAGTGGGATTTTTCCCAATTCTTGATTTGACCAATATTGAATAATACTTTTCTCCAACTAGGAAATCTTTCCTACCAACTTTATTTATGGTGTTTTCTTGTGCTAATTCTTTCTTTCAACTTGTGAGGACTTTCTTAGCTTAAAGATCCTCTTACTATAGTAACCTTTCTGCTTGAAGATCAGTTATTTCAGAAGTAGTGTTCTCAAGAAATTCCATGCTGTTCCAATTCTAGTTTCTACCACAACTTAGAGAATGTCACATTTGGGGAATAAGCTGATCTTTAAATTCAAAGATAAAAGTAACTCTTTAATAAAAGCAATATTTCTTGAGGACAGTGTGAATGGAAAAGTATACACAAAAAAAATCTGCTAAAGAAATTGAAACTGGTTCTATTTCCTAGGCCTCACAGGAAGAAATTCATGTATGCAGTCCACTAGTAGCTATCTGAATGACTTTAGACTGTCTCTGAGAATTTGGATGAGGTGCGTGCTTGGCCAGTAACTTCTGGCATATAGTTATGCAGCCTTCTGACTTAGTGGTTATGATATGCAGGAGCCTCTTTTGTGTCCTTTCTCCATTCAAAGAAACTTCACCATCAAAGTCTGCAATACATTATTAGGATTAATGAGGCTTTCTTTAATATTTTATGGTTGTAATTTCAGCCAGAAGAACAAGGGAAGGTGAAAGCCATTAGAGCCAAGTTACTGAACAGGGTATTCCACAGGAACAAAGAAGAGAGGAAGAGCTCTTGTCTACAGAATTTCATCCAAATTAAGGATGTTTGATCTAATTTTCCTTCTATTTCCAGATCTCGTGCTATTTAGGAGAGGTAAAGCTTTTAACATGCATTGTCAGGATTTTCTCCTAATTGGGCAGAGTAAAACCATTCAGGGTTTTTGAACTGGTGCTTCCCTTGGCTTTAGGATGAAAGGTCTTTGGATTGTAATAAATTGTGTTTGGATAGGCCTCTACAGATTAGTATGCTGAATTAGAGTTCAAATAGGCAGGGCTTTTTCAAGAGGCATTTCCATATGTGAAACTTGTAGGTAAGCTCTGCTGCAGTGAAGTGGCAGCTTAGCCTAGGCTTAGTAAAGTGCTCGAGGAGCCATCATCTTTTGACTCAAAGTTTAGCATTGACTGAAATTCTGAACGTGCATCTCCAGATCATAGTTCATGCCTTAATTGTTCATGTGTATTGCACTGCTGAACAAACCTGCCACTATGGTATATGTTATGTTCTTCTGTATGCATTGTTGTAAGAGTTGTGCAGTACACTATCCCTTCCTGTCACAGAGGAATCCTATCATGTGGATGTTTTCAAGCGCTCTTCAGCTCCTTTGCTGCTGTCAGGCTTTAATGCTTTGTATGGGGACAGGCTCCAAGTATGAACACATTGCAGATGTGCCCCAGAAGCTTTGTTCACATCTCGGCTTGTGTTTTGGAACTATTGCATTCTGGAACAAGGCTATACATGATTAACTGGCTTTTAATCTTGCTTATAATCAGGTAGTAATTCATTTTTAAATTGAATTTGGGACACTGGAAAAAACTTTTTTAAAGGCTTTGTTGAAAGGTAAGAAAATACAAGCTCTGATGTTTGAGAATAGTCTCGTTCTATAATCTTTTATATTAAGCGATGAGGAAAATAAGTTATATTCAGGAGAGGATGGAAGCTAGATGTAGGATTTACACACTTGACTGTCTAATTTTGGGCTTCTCAGTGCAAGGAAGATGTTGATTAACTTGAGAAAGTGTATAAGAGGCCACCAAGGTGGTCACGGGGCTGGAGCACATGACCTACAAGTAGAGTCTGGATGGGCTCGTTCAGCCTGGAGAAGAGAGGGCTTCGGGGGACCTAATAAATAGCAGCTTTCCCATACTTGCGAGGAGGTTACTGGGAAGACAGAATCAGGCTTGTTCTCTTGCCTTGCAACTTGATTGAGAGATGCAGTGGTCATGAACTTGAAGGGGAGGTTCTGACTGAATATAAGAGAGAAGTTTGCACTATGAGGTTAATCAAGCATTGGCGCAGGTTGCCCAGAGAGGTTGTGAAATTTCCAGGACCTGACTAGACAAAGCCCTAGGTAGTGTGGTCCAAATCTCATGATGACCTTGCTTTGAGCAGGAGACTGGACTAGATGACTTCACAAGGCCCTTCCAAGCCTGAATGATTCAGTAGTTGTCTTGCCGTAATCTCTTCCTTCCCCTTTCACTTACTGCATTTATAGCCTTACATTAGTATGTCTGTCTTCTAAAAACAATGGACAAAACAATTGCATCATACAGTGTTCTGTAGGTGAGACAGGTAGAACAACATATTTAAAACCACCTGACAACTATAAAACCTTAATTTTTAGTTAGTTACTGACCTTGGGGGACTTTAACCATTTGGGTTGAAATTTTACATGCCTGATCTGTCCCAGCTGTACTCTTCTTGAAAACATGATGTGATGCATCTTCCTTAGTGTAATGTGAGAAAACAAATTACTTTAGAGTTCTGAATTTTCTTAGAAGATCTCTGGAGATCCCTGGAAGTATAAACTTCTCCCACATAACCATCCTGAGCGCGTTGGAAGTGATGCTGCAGAGACATAGCCAGACTTCTCTGTAACTGTGGCTTTGGGCAAGTTAGAGTTAAGGGCAGGTAACTGCATGACTTCTACAAAGTGTAACTACCCAGTGAAGCAAAAGTATGGAGCTCTTGGATTTCTCAAGGAGATGGCAACTGCTGCTGTTCACTTTATCACAAAGAACTGTTCCACCACTCCGTGGCCAAGATTTTTAGCTGAAAATACTGTGTAGTAACAAACTCTCATTAAAGCAGATCTGTCTGCTCCTGTTCTCAGTGTGGATTGCTTGGCACCCTCTCTCCCTGCTCTGCACCATATGTTTGATGAATTTTTAGCAGAAATTGTCTGTCTGAGCAAAACTGGATTAGTTCCCTCTTGCCTCTACTTCCATGTGTTGCTGTTAAAGTTCTAGCAAAAAGAGCTGATATTTCATAATGCTCATCCTGTTGTTAAAAAACAAAAACAAAAAACCTCAATTTAAAAATCTTCTTGTGGGGGATTTGAAAGAGAGCCCTCTCACAATTATCTCTATACTGTCATCTAGTACATCCAAGTGTGATAGTACCGCTTTTGTGGAAGCAGTCTTTTGGTATGGTCGAGCTGCAGGGCTGGTTTTGCTTGTAGCTGAAGCAGAAGGGCTGCTGGTTTTACACTGCTTCATCTGTCAGAGGCAGACTTAGGAAACTGTGCATGCTCTGCAGGGATATATAGCCTTGTCCGTCGGTGCTACTTTTATTTTTGTGTATTGCCAAATGTACTCCAAGCAGCCTATAATGTTGTAAATTTTTTCAAGCTATGGAACAGATTTTTTTTAATTGAGTTAGTTGGATCTGTGTAATGATGCATTGTCACTACTTTGTCATGTACAACATAAGCGATTCTAAAAGCTGTCTTTATTTTCCAATAGGCTGGTGTTTGGGATGCTTTATCCTGCCTATTACTCGTACAAAGCTGTGAAGACAAAAAATGTGAAGGAATATGTAAGTTGTTTTCCTCTTAATTGCTTAATTAAATGCTTCTGCTGAGATGTAACTGTGAAACTTTCATTATGCAATGCAATAAATCATATGAAAGCTTGATATGACTTTGTCAGTATTAGATACAAGAACTGTGGAACTGCAGTGACAATCCTGAACTCAGTGTTCAAAATGCTAAAGTCAAGGTTTCTCAGACTTTATTGAAATGTGTCCAATATATTATGCTGTATTAAATACTACAGTTCAGATTTTGGTTTTTTTCCAACATATATGCCTTAAATAGTATTGTTTGCATTTCACAGTGCCCAGAATAATGCACTGTTGGGGAACAAGAGGGTCCCCAATTCTACCAATGCCTGTCATATAAACAGTGAGAAATTGGTTCTCAGTGAACACTTGAGCAGTAGCAGCACTTTAACTATCATTGTATAGAGCTAAACAGAGGATACAAAAATTACCTGAGAAAAGGATAACTCTGCCTAATCTACCCTTTTTTGAAGAAGAGGAAAAATGTAACCAGGGAGGGAAAGATTTGCATACAAAGGTGTGGAGGAAAGAAGCAGAACAGAGTAAGATGGAAAAAAAATATAACTACTGCAGTTTAGAATTAATGTGTTAATTTGCTTATTTTTCAATGTGAGCAATGCATGTTGCCGCAAGAACGATACGCAGCGGTGGTTGCAAGGAGCTTTGGTCACTGAGTTGCTCCTTTGTCTTAAGCGATAGTGTGACTTGATTTTTGGCAACTAACCTATACTTTCTTCTGAGACTCATTCTGAATCTGTCTATCCGACTCAGGACAGGGAGTCAATACCATCGGTTACGCTAACTAAGCAGCTGTAGCTGTTGCCGAATGCTGCTTCCCCAATGTGTGCTGGCTTTGCTCTGTACTTGCTTGTAGTAATAGATAGAATGCAGTAGCTGTTGCTGTCTTTGTATGTCTTGCACTTAGTCTGGTTGTTCCCTCTCGGCTCCAAAGTGGGCATCCTGTTTGTACTATTTCTGACTTATGTACTTGGTTGAATAGAGCTTATTTATGTGCATACAGTTAAGGCCTGCTAGAGTGAAGCTTCTGGGGGAAAAAATTTCTCAAAAATAAGTTTCCTCTGTCTCATAGTTAGTGCACTCTGTCTGGAAAGTATCTAATATGAAGAACTTATGATCCACTTCCTCCTTCCCTCCCTCAAGAGATCCATAGGGTCGATAAGATGATAGTGATTTTGTACTCAATATATGAGGTCACTTCTGATTTAAGACTATCACTGCTTCTTAAAGTATGTTTTCTAGAAAAAGAAAAGTAATGTTGTTCCTAGAATGCTGAGATGTTGACACTTAACTTCAAGTGTCTGGCTATGGCTTGGCTGATTTTCTTTGACACTTTTTAGAGATGCCCATCACTAGTGCAAGACCCTTAATGGGCCTGTAATCATGTTTTACAATTGTGTATTTTAACTTAGTTTGAAAAACACTGCTCTTCAGTCACCTGTGGTCCTTGACCAGTCCCTGAATCTGCGGTTGCATACAAAATGTTCATGGGGCCAAGATAAATGAGGTGTATCACGTTATTCTTAAACCCTCTTTAGCTGTCTGAGCATGACTCCACAACTTCTCTAAAGGCAGGGAATAGCAGTGATTGCTTGAAGAATTACCAGTCCATTACTGGTTGATGTTGAGTGTCCCATGAGATCTTAGGCAAGATCCATGGTTGGATTCTGGTGTCCTCAGCTGGGTCACTTTCTTTTGCAGCAAGGGTGTAGGTTAATGGCAGCCTTCAAAATGGCAGAGCTCTACTGCTGGTCACATTGTCTCTCAAGCACAGCTTCCTTTCCAGGGCTACCTATGGCTCACAGCCATCTGTTTTTGTTTGCCTGATTGCAAATGTTTTATAATGGGTGAAGTTCTGGACTTAGCCACTGCTTCCACTAGTGGAAAAAAATGTGCAGATACCTTGACTTGCTCTGTAGGTCACGACACAGCAAAATGTTTAAAGATTATTTCTGAAAAGAAATAATTCTGTGTGTTTTGCTGCTGGTTTTCTTAGTTTAGAAGACTTACGGACTTGGGTTCTAGAAATTAGGATCTGTGCCTTTGAGGAGGCTTATTTGTTCCTGTAGTTACCCTGATTCTAGTGGAGTTGACTCAGATCTTTGAGGAGAAGGGTTTTTCCAGATTATGGATTTCCCCCCCCCGCTCCCCACTGTATTCAACTGAGTGCCTGTAATAAGCATCTAGAACAAAATTTAAAGACTGAACAACTAGTCTTCTCAAATCTTTGGTTCAAAATCCTGCCTTGAAAGGATGCTCTTCAGCCAAAACCAACAAAGAGAAGAGTGTGGTAACACTTGGATGGCAGAAAAATAGCCCAACAGAACAAATCTGTAATCACCCTTTTCAACATAAAAAACAAAATCTAATCAAAGCTGCTTGTAATTCTGTCTCTGAGTTGAGTTGGTGATGGTCTTCTGGACAGTGATAAATATTTAATATGACCTCCTTACAACTTTTTTTTTTCTTTGACCTGGTCTAAAAACCCCTCTAAGTCACTCAGGCTCACTTGTAGAGGATACTTTGGCACATAATGTGTTGCTTGTACTAAATATGACTTGGACCTGTTCTTTGAGAATCTTTGCCCAGACCTTAGCAAGGTTCCTGGCAGATGCCAGGTGCCCTTCTGCTGGATGTCCTTCTGCAGAGCATTTTCCCCTTGCAGTCCAAGGGAAAACTCCTGTTCTCTACTCTTGCTCCTAATTAGAAAGTAGATGTTGATTAAAGAATGAGTAACGTGGGTATAATATTGAAATGTAATAATATGACTACATAATGTATAACATGATGGGTGAGGGTGGATGTTAGCTTTATTTTTTTTACTCAGGTGTGGCCTCTGGTTCACAGAAGGGTCACCAGTCTAAATGTCACATGGCCTGTCAGAGATGACTTCAGCTGTTGTGTACATTTGTTTTAGCTTATTCAAGCCTAAAATATCTAAATCCTCTGAGTGACTGAAGAGAAGAATGTCATCACATGACTGTGTTTCTTTTCAAACTGAAATGCAGAAAACTATTTAAGATAAATGGGTCTCAAGTTGTGACAAAGGAAGTGGTTTGAAAGCATAATGCACAGCTATGAAATAGCAGTACAGCATGAGGTTTTCAGTACTTACATAAGTTCACTTCAAAGAAAGATTGCTTTAAACTTATAGTCTAAATTTGAGCAACATTCTGCTTAGAAAACTATTTGTAGTCTACCTTTTAAGAGAGAGTAATGTGAAACAGGACCTACATTAATATCTAGCGAATGCAGTGTTTAATGCTTTGAGTATAGGCTAAAAGAATTAGTAATCTGTATATTGCAAATGAAACAAAGCTATTGCATCTGGTTGCAGGTGACATCTTTTTTTTTTACTGTTTTGTTTTTTTAATACTGATAACATTGGAATTTTTAAAAATGTTTGTTCAATATGTAATAACTGGAAAAATAGTCGTGGCTTGCACTGACCTATTTTGGAAATACACTACTTTTGGCCACTGGTCTTCTAGAGAAAATAAATGCATGGAACTACGACTGCAATCTGTATTCTGAAAGATGCAATCAATTTAGGAACCCAAATTTGAACACATGTTCAAGAAAAATGAAATAGAAAATAGACCTAAATAGTCAGTTAATTAAATCAAAGAGCATCATCTTGTTCTCAGAATGTTGATGTGTAGTATAAACCTTAATGCCTTGGGGTGTGTGTGTGTTTATCTCTCTCCAAGACACTTAGATGTGAGTTTTTTATTAACAAGAATGTCATGGTTCTTGGCATAAGATTAGAATTACAAAGTTCCGTGAAAATGCTTTTGTCTTGCCTTGTGTCAGTGTCAAAATGCCAAGCGTGCATGTAGAACTTCACTGCAAAACACAGCTGAATAATGCATGTTGTGAAAGCAAAGGCTACCTAGCTTTACTAATGCTGAGTATTTGAGTATGCTGTAGATGAACGGATGGGTATGGAAAAGAGTGAAATATCCTTTAGCACTATAGCAGGAATTATACTTCATGCTTACGATAATCTACTGACTGTCTTCGCACGGTGGTGGTGTGCCCCTGCCATATCACTAAAGCTTTCTAAAGGTAGAATTCGAAGACAGACTAGGTGAGGTTGTGACCCTGATGACCCAGCCATTTCACTTAGCTTGTTGCAGCTGCTACCAGTTCTTCTTACCACTGAAAAACACCCTCTGGGATCTTTATACAATTTCACTTGAAAGCCACTTGATACAGACTGAGATGTTGGTGAATGTCTTGCTTTGACAGCTATGCTCTGATGGACCATAAAGTGTATTGCGTATTCTACAAAAAGGTGAAATCCAAGTTCTTACTGAAGACTGTTAATTTTCAGGTTCGCTGGATGATGTATTGGATTGTGTTTGCTCTCTATACGGTTACTGAAACAATAACTGACCTAACAGTCTCTTGGTAAGTCTGCTCTTTTTTTTATTAACTTTAGATATAACTATACTTGTTTCTGGTGTTCTTTGATTTATACTGATTTAATTTTTATAAAGAAGCTGCACTTGTAGATAGCTTTTCACAGATAAAGCTCTCGGAATGTATGCAGAGAATAACACCTGTTTGCAAAATTGCTGTACACGATTATTTTTTGGAAGTAGGGACTATAAAATTGCTACCTTTGCTATAGAATCTGAATAGGAGAATGGAATTCTTAAATGGATGAATTATGTGGGTTTTTTTGTGCAGGATTTTATAAAGCAAAGCAGGTTTGTTACCCATTTCCATTTTTTAGATGCCATATTGAATTCAAAAATTAAATTTGTAGGTAACTTGTATACTTTTTGTCTTATGTAACTTCTGGTAAGTGAAGAACTTTATGCTAACATTTGATCATTTTTGCAAAGGCCTCTTACTGGTGAATTAGTGTGCGTTTTCTTATTGTGGTTGTTATTGTGTAACAATATATAATAATAATATTGTGCAACTTGTCTGTAGGTTTCCACTGTATTATGAGCTGAAGATTGCTTTTGTTATTTGGCTCCTTTCGCCCTATACAAGAGGGGCAAGTTTAATCTACAGAAAACTTCTCCATCCTCTTCTTTCCTCTAAAGAAAGGGTAAGAACTTCTTATACACTTAATGCCAAATGTGGAAATATCATATGCTGGTAAGCTTAACCTAGTCGTAAAACTTCTCAGGATGAATGATGTTGATGAATTTTCTGGTGTGCGAATTGAAAAGAGATGAGGAGATACTTTTTTCTGGGGTGTAAGGGAGGACCAGTCAACAACAGAAAACAACCAAAGTAGCTTTAGCTTTAGACAAAGGATGATAGGGCCACAGACTTGCTCAGCTCTCTTTCAGTATTCTGTTTGGATTTGTGGGAATAGCGATGAGCAAAAGTGTGCGGGCTGCCCTGAAGGACCTCGCAGGACAGAGTGTGGTATTCATGCCTGCCAGTGCCTGGCCTTTATTAGGCACATGATGCAATTGACGTGATTACTACTGATACGGACAGGGGACGTAATGTCATCTTGACCTGATGAAGACTGAACTGCAAACAGTTTGCAAGTTCATAAGCCAAAGGGATTTTTCTCCATAGCCTGCTAGCTGTTGTGAACTACCTTGAAGCCTTCATCTCCAGCTCCAGGTAGTCAGTATGCAGGAGACAAATATTATGACTATATTGCCCTTGGTACTGAACTATGTCAAAGCTCTGGCTTCTGTGAGCCAACTCTATCTTTCCGAGAAACTTTTCAGTTTCATCTTAAGCATATTTGTGTTTAGAGCAGTTTTTGTCTGGCAAGTTAAGCTTATTCTTGATAAAGGACTTGTTATGTAGCTGCAGTGTTTTTGAGTCAGACATAGGTGATTTACAATCAATTTTATCTTCTTGTTTGTCCAGACTTGGCATTTTTTAAATGGGAGGGTATATGTGAATGAAATACTATATCAGGATACAAAAGCAAGAGTAGTTATTGTTTTACATATTTTCTTAAAGATTTCTTCTGTCTTCCCAGTATTATTTTTCATCAATAAAGAGGGGGTAACATGAATTTCATACACAGAGCCCTTTCAAACTTGAGTTTGTTCTGCTTTTGCTTTTAGGAAATTGATGAATACATTGTGCAAGCCAAAGAAAGAGGCTATGAGACCATGGTGAATTTTGGAAGGCAGGGGTTGAATTTGGCAGCAACTGCTGCAGTGACAGCAGCGGTAAAGGTAACTCTTTACTTTCATTAAGTGCTTTTGTCCCTGATATACTTATTGAGCAGTGTAATGGAACTGAGGATTTGCCCTTCCTGAATGAAGAGATTAATTTTGCAAGTGTATTGAAAACATGGAACACAATTTAAAGGTTGCAGCACTGTAGTCCTCTTCATACTACATCCGTTTGTTTAAAATGACTTGTACTCACTTCTTGGATGATGGGGATCAGTTTACTGTAATTCAAAAGATACCATGCAGTTTTCTATGCAGGCTGTTAGTAAAGATGACCATTGTTTCTCTTCTGTCTCTGTTGTGCTTTCCTGTTGGTAAACAAAGTATTTGTAGGATTTCTGGCTTCTTTCTGCTGTTTTCCTCCAATCAAGGTAACTGCATATATGAAGTAAGGCATGAAAGATTACTACCACAGAGAAAAGTTGTATTGACACAATTAACTTGTTTGCCACTTGTTGATTGAAATATTAAATTAATGCACTGAGCATAAGCTTGCATATTGCTGTTTAGCATACTCTTGCTTTGTCTTGTGTCTTCCATTAAACTCCAAAGTGAAGTGATCTGTAGTTATTCCTGTTTTGAGTTCCTACAGAACTCATGGTCTTCAGCTGAATTTCAGGTGGTTCTAGATCAAGGAAAACAAATTAAAAGTTCATAGCAAAACTTTTAAGCAGCTAGGGACCTGCCAAAAGGAGTAGAACTGACTAGCATAGTGACTCCTTTGTAATGAATATCCTACCTAATACTCCATTTAAAACAAAACAAAAAAAAGTGTGGGGAGAAGGACACTTATGTGCTAGTTAAATGATAGCTTCAAGGTTGTCAGGACTAATTTTATTCTGGAAATAAATGAAAGTGGTGTGTTCATAGTAACTGGACTGAAGACTTGAAAGCTGTTAATGGATGATATGAAGAAATGTAGAGATCTTAGGCTCTCACAGTTAAGCAAGTATAGTTAGTATTTAACTTAAGAAATTCCTGTGCTTGTATATGAGTTTCTTGTTTTATAAATGAAAGGCATGTTTAAGAACTGCATTTTCAAATGCTATTTTGAAAGGAAGACTTGGAAAAAATCACGCGTATTTTGTTTGTGTGCTTTCTCTTTAAAAATGTATGTGAGTATTGGTTTGAAAATAACAATTATCTTTAAAATATGAATGTAATGAGCTTGAAATATTGACAGTGTGCTTCAGTTTGGTCACTGGTGTGGTGGGTTTTTTTATTTTTCAAGTTCTGAGTAGTGCCTTAAGGCATGAAATAGTTTAGAATACAGTAGAGTACACCTCCAGAGGAATAATAGTATCCAGCATGAAAAATGAAAATAGGTCGTTTAAAAAAAAAAAAAAAAAACAAACACCCTTAAAACTCACAAAAGTATGCTGTTGGGGAAAAACTGAGTACTGTGCTATTCTAAATGCTAAAAATGCTATTTTTTTTGCCAAACAGCAATAGTAACATGCCACAGTGTGCACCTGTAATGATACTTATGCTCTGTGTGGTTCCCCCCCTCCTTGCCCTCCCCATGTCTGGTTGGCTGAGGTTGGATGTTTCCCTGTTAATCCGTATAGTGCTACAGAAATATTGTAAAATAAATAACATGCATATCTCCTCCCACTTCCTTCTGAAGTAACGAATAACTTTTGCCCAAATGTCCATGTTTGGATTTCATTGCTATTCAGCTGTGACTGGCAAGATGCCTGCTCTATTTGTTAAAACTTGTTAAACATGCTCATGAATATTTGTACAGAATTAGTTCAGTGCAGATGAGACACTTGGGCAAAACAACTACCACAATACCAAATAGCTAAAATAGACATGATTTCTAAAGAGTATGAAAGAGGACACTCTCAGAAAAAATCTTTATTTTGGCATGTTAAACCTCTCTCCAGTTTGTCATTCCAAAAAGCTGAGCGTGACTGCACCATGCAAGCAAATGGAGACAATGCATGTGTTCTTGATTTTGTTCCCTGTTTTTCAAGAGCTGACTGCTGCCTCCAGCAGGTGAAAAGATTATCCCTTCAGCATGAGGTGGTGGAGGATGCTATTGGATTTCAGGAGTGGAATCCTGTTAGTGGAAACAGTCCTGATAGGAAAGAGAGACACTTGACACACTTTCATCCCTTTTTTTTTTTTTGGATGGAGCAGGCATGCTTATTCTGACATGCTGGATCTCAGATTAGGAGCTCAGACTGTGGGAGGCAAGTGAGAGAGGAGGTCCAAAGAAAGCTTCTGTTCACTAAAGTGTCCAAGCAAAGGACACTAGGATCTCTGTCGAAGCTGACTTTAGAAGGGTGGTAAAATTGCCTGGAAACTCTCTGGAACATTTACAAGATCAAAAGTGGGAAAAAACAGTTTTCTCCAAGGGCTGTCAAAGGAATGTGGGATTAGTGTTGAAAGGCTAGTTGGCTGAGTAGGGGAGGCTGGAGCAGACAGGCACACCCTAGGTCTGTCTACTGAAATTTGTCATAGATCTAAACCTTCTCCATTATAGTTAAGTTGAAATGTAATTGGCAGGGGTACTGGCTTCTTTTACATTCCGATACTGACATTTTTTGGCTGGTATTAGCCACTGTTCATGTAAAATGCATCTCCAGACAATACCTTTCAATTATAGTTGCTTTTTCCTTCTTAAACAGTTGACAAGAAAGTAGGTTTACCTGGTTTGCCTGCCCTGACTGTATTGGCTGACAGGTACCACTTGAAGTTGTGTTTTTAAAAATCTGCTAAATAGCATGCATTAGAAAAATTGTGTTGTTGTCATGTTAATTAAGAAAACAAATCTTTCTGAAGTTCTAAATTCAGGGTACTTGAAGGTGAGGTGCACTCTAGGTTGACCTTTACAGTTTGGTAATTAAAAAAACAAAAACAAAAACAAAAACCAAAACTGTCTTTAGGGTATAAAAGACTCATTAAAGGGGTCTTGTTGCTAGTATGAAACTTGCTGGAACTCTTTCAGCTCAACTGTATATGGATTTTTGGAACTTATGCCTACAGTGCAAAGTTCCACTAATGTCCTGTGTTTCAAAGCTTTTGCTTTCCAGATTCTTGAAGACATGAATTGCCTGTACGTTCTGATTTTTGTCAACACTTAAGGCTACTAGAGAAAACTAGTTTCAGCACTTGTGGGAAGACTAACTAAACTGTGAAATACAGCTTAATACAAACAAGGTCATATAACTATTGTTCATTTAAAATATTATTTTTTTAAAAAATACTTTTGTGAGGGCACATGTTTCTCTATGCCTTCTTGTCATTCTGAATCTGCTGCCTCCTTGCTGATTAATATTGTTCATCTTCCCCTTCTTCCACCTTAGCGCATGATCGTGCAGCCAGCTGTGGTACCTATAGCTGGTATCACTGTTAAGCAGCTGACGTCACCAGCTGTACTGCTTTCATCGCTCCCTGCTGGGACCCCCCGGCGTGGCGCAGAGGTCATTCACGGGACAGCCAGCCCCTCTCCAGACGGCGAGGGAGCGGGAGCGGCCCCCCTGTCGGCCGGGGATCCGGGGAGGACAGCTGGGAATGCAGGCGCTGCACGTGGCAGCTCCGGGGCCAGGAGGTCTCCGGGCGGCTCTGTGCACCCGGGGGCTGTGTGGAGCTTGCTCCGCTGAAGGCAGGCAGCTTTGGCCGGTGATCCCGGCAACCGAAGGGATGCAAGTCCAACTTCCACAAAAGCTGACTCCCTGAGGCAGATGCACTGTGTGGTGTCTGTTTACAGCTTGTAGGGGTTAAGTATACAGGCTGTAAAAATACACACTAGCAAAGTAGAGAAGGGCATTCCATGTATGGGGGTCAGCTGGAGAGACTGTGTACTAATAACTTCATAGTGTCAGAGTAGTCTCAAAAAGCAGTCCATTTAAGTAGGCTATATCTACTTAAAACTAGATCTAGAAACCTGTTACAGCTTACAAATTCCAGACTTCTCACTGGTCGTGAATGTGGCCGCTGAAGAATATTGAATGTTTTCCAGGAAATACCGTTGAAAAAATAAGCAGGCTCTTTAATACCTAAGTTTCCATTGTCTTAAACAGCACACCACAGTCCACCACTTCTCAACATTCGTTTACATTTGAACATAGGCACCAGAGTTGTTCTGTCTTTGCCTGAGTTGTAATTGTAGATAATAGCAGACAGGCAGATATGATATGGTCTAGTTGGCAGCCCCTGGGCTGGATCCAGCCCACAGTGTCTCTTTCTGACTGGTAGGGATTATAGGAATAGCTGGACACCAGTGCAGGTGCCTAGCCTGGCATGGAGCCAGAGGGGAGCTGCGGCTGTTCCTGCCCCCTCCATGTGCACAGCGCCTTGGGTGGCTGGGGCAGAGCTGATGGCTGCTGCTGCGCCCAGGGTAAGCGTGGGAGCGGGAGAGCTCCCTTCAGCCCCGCCTGCAGTTGGGCTGCTGTCTTCTGTTTTGCAGGCAAACATCTTGCTTTCAAGCTGTGGCCAGTAACTCTGAACTTTCTAAACAAGATATGAAAACTCCCAATAAATAATGCTCTAAATGTGAATGTTGTTCTTGCATTTCCTGTAGCAAAGGTGTTTAATATTTTTCAGACAGACTTCCATTCTGAGCTGCAAGTAATCCAGTTCTTCATGAAAAGCTTAGTTCCAACTGAAAACAACTATCTGGTTCTTCTGGGCTTTGGTGGTGGAATAATCTTCCCCAGACTTGTACAATGTGTGTTCTAGGAGCTTGGTGGTTTGTAAGAACTTGAAACTTGTCCCCTACTTTGACTTCTGCTGAACACCTCTGCGTAGCCTGTCTTGATTTGGCTGGACTGGGTCTTCCTAGGGGTGGGATGGGTACTTCTAGATTGCATCCAGGCAGGAGGAGACTGGGGGAGTATCTGCATAAGATAGTATAATGTGTGACCCTGCCTATGCAGTACAGCAGTGGATGTAAAGCCTCCATACCTATTATGACTCTATCAGGCATGTGTCCTGCATCTTATTAGTATATGTATTTTTTAAACTTGTTAACATTTGTTGCATGTATAACTTGAGTGAAACTTTCCATCTTGGCAAGTACTCTTGGAAGGAAGGCGCCATCTGCGATGTCCTCTTTGAATGAGGCAGTGTTCCCCGAGAGCTCTCGCCTCGTTAGCTGGGCAGTTCGCTTTAGGGCACAATGTTATTCTATGGCACATAGTTTGACTCTCTTCCTTTGGAAGTGAAATTCAGTATGCAAAAGCTGCATTGAAAAAACAAGGCTGAACATTCCCGACTAGGATCTAATCCCTTACCCCTCCAGTGAGGAATAGTGACTATAGGTTTGTAACTTCAGTTCTTCCTAGCACATTACTTATTATCTTAATTGTGTTATCACAGGATGAACAAACTCGTTACGCAACTATTAAGCAAGTGTGGTTTTTCTCTGTACCTTGTTTAGGGCCAAATCCAACTTCTGTCACTATGTTATAGTAGATTCCCTCCAGTTTTAAAGCAAATGGAGTTGTGCCGAATTTATATGGGTTCTGCTGAGAACTGAATGGGTCCGTTTCAGGTATCGATCAACGTTCAGTGACTGGGACTGGGCTCCACTTGCATCTCTTCCTGCAGTGTGTGCAGACTGAACAACAGCCTTTGCATTGCAGCAAATACTGTAAGCTGGTACTTGCTGTCAAAAGAAGCAGTCCTGTCTCTTCGTGTTTTCGTGTGTCCTCGCAGCTGGGTGTTAGTCCTCAAGCATAATTGATTCCTAATTCAGTTTAAAATGCAAATGCTTTTTCATGCAAGAACAGGAGTAGCAGGGTGCCTGTTGTAGTGACAGACTGGCCTTAAGTTCATTTAAAGTATTTGTGGAGTGGCAGTCAGTTACAAAGCAGTGAGTTGTTGAATAAGCCGTTTCAGGAAATAAAAATTAACTTCAGAACTTCTAGTGTATTTTATGCACAGAGTGCGCAGTGTCAACAATACGTTGCAGCTCAAAGCCAAAAACTGCAGTTGTGCTGAGGACTGTCAGTCTTCCTACATGTGTGTAGGAAGAACTAGAAAAATGAAGGCTTCTACTTCCCTCATGATGAACTCTTTCTTCATAATTATTTACTTGCCAAATGACTGCTGTAAGAATTAAATTACGTTGTTCTTCCCTGTGTAGAACGCTCTCAATTTTATGTGTTGGGCTAAGGAGCAGTCATTAGAAAATGAGTATTTGGTTTCAGGGCTCCCCCCCCCCCGGTGCAAGCTTAAGGAGTATCACTCCACTGTCTGCGCTTTACGTGGTTATTTTTAACATGGATGACTTTAGCATGCTGGCCTACCATCTGCAAACAGTTGTTGGCACAAGAATGGTAACAAATGGCTGGGGCCAGTGGCGCAAGAACTGCCTTAGGCTGATGCTGTTGCCAAGGAAGGTGTGTGGAATTGTACCCAAACAGACTTCTGCTACAGTTAGCTAGTGTTCAAATGAGGAATTTTACTCAAATACTTAATTTTTAAGAATGAAATCAAATCTTGAAGCCTTGTCCAAGGTGGGATTCATGCACAAGGGCAGACAACCTTCCTCTGAGATAGCAATTTTTGCTTTGTATGCCCAGGAGGGAAGAATTAAATGTTATTTTAACATGACATTGAGTAATGTACTTCTTCCTCAGTAAGATCAGATGTGAGATGAAAGAAATGCTTGACAAAACCTCTTTCCAAAGGGAGACTTTCTACATCTTCCATGTAGAAGAGAGGTAGACAAAGATAGTAAGGAATACTAATGTTCAAATATGATTATCCTTGTATGTAGTATTAGATTTTGGGTTTGTATTATGTCAGTAAAGATACCTTAGTAAGAGAACCTGCTAGCCTGTAGTCCAGATGAGCCTGTTTGGTTTATGGTTTCAAGTTTCTGTCAACTAGAGCTTTTGTAGTGCTGCCAGCTTTTTAGTTATTTGGGTTAGTGTTACATTGTATTTTTAATGCTATTTTCCTTTCTTATGCATATTCAAATTTGTGGAAGGTAAAATGTAAAGTTGCAGAGATTCTTATATTTATCTTCAACCACTTTTTTTTCCTAGATGGAAGTGTTAAAACCACTGTCACGCTTCCTAGCACTGCTTCAGAAATATGTTCAAAGTGAATTGAGCATATCTTATAGATTTTGTAGTTTTAAATGTTTTTCCTCCACCCAGAAAGCCTTCATTTGCTAAGATTAAAGGAGTGAAAAGAGACATTAGTAATGAAACTCTGAACTTACCCTTAACTTTTTTCCCCTATGAGTAATGTGTAGCTAAGCTTAGGTAAAAGCAATGCTTAAAGCAAATGTAAATTTTACTGCATGCCTATGTTCAGTGAATTTTGTAATATGACAAGAAAGAATGGGTGTAACCATTTTAACCCAGCTTGAACAGTGAAGTCAAAAACATCTCTTTTCAAAGATACTCTTGTATTTCAGAGTCAAGGTGCGATAACTGAGAAACTGAGAAGTTTCAGTATGCATGACTTGACTACTATACAAGGAGATGAGCCAGTGGGACAGAGACCCTATCAAACATTGCCGGAAACAAAAAAGAAAATCAGAGCCTCTGCAAATGAATCTGCAGGTAAATGTCTGTATAAAAATAAAGGATTTTGGTTTTAGCTATTAAAAGAAAAGTGCATGAAATACAAAAGTGGGGAAGAACAGGAATATATTTTCTGTCTAGAAATGGTAAAGGCTACAAAGGATTCCTGCACATTTGAGCAGAGTTGATTTGAGCAGGATACATTGTATCAGTTAAGAAATACCTCCAAAACTACTTACTTCTCACACAGCCACTAACAGTGCAGTCAAACCATGCTCATTACTCCTATCTCTGGTGATTAGCGACAAGAATTACTAGCCAAGGTAAAGCTTAATAATGGGAAGGTGATGGGAAGAATGAAAGCATTAAGTTGTCATGATAGACTGCATATCAACACTCAAAAGATGATGTGTAGTGACCAATATGTTTCTGCAGAAATCTTTTAGTGCACTGTACTCTTGAGTCTCTGCTGCTTAAAAAAGGCTTCAGCTGACATCTGTCAATTGTCCCTTTTTAAATTGAGAGGCTGAAATGTAAAGTGGTTGGTGTTTCTTACAAAAGCTTTGTTTGGCTGCTTTTTTCCTCCCTCTCCACCCCCCGCCCCCCCACCTTGTTTTAGTTAAGCCTCTCATTTCTTTACACCTCTCCATTTTGGGGAGCAGTGATGGTTTTGGAGTATAAAGATTTTCAGGAATCAAATGGTAGCCACAGAAGTTCTGAGGGATAAATAGGCACATGAATGGCCAAAGCTCAATTGCTAATTGGGCCCAGGAGGTGTCCTGTGCAGGTCAGTGTAAAGGCAGGGTACTGGCCAGGGGAAAAGCCCGTGCATTCTCAGAGTTGCATTACAGACGATGTCATCACAGAGCATTAGTTATTTACGTGAAGTAACTTGAAAATGCTCAAAACTCCATTTTCAGTAAAAACATTATTTAGCTACAGATTATGCTGCACAAATAACCAGTAATTATGACATTGTCTATCAAGTCAAAATGCTTTGTTAAAACTAGTTTATTTGTTTCTACTTTTGGACCCAAATCTGCTAGAACTTTGGAGTTCTTTTGGAATTGCTTCAGCATTAAAGATATTAAAAAAAAAAAAAAAAGAAAAAAAGGGGTGGTGGTGGGAAGAGTTGCGAGGACTATGCTAAATGCAACCAAACCTTGCTTCAGACTTTTAAATCTGAGCTTAGAAGTTCCTGTATGAACCAGTTGGAAAGACCTAGCTGTAGAAAGACTGACCTGCTAGTGTAATTGTAAAAAAAGGCAAATGTGATCTTGATGCATCAGAAGAGGTGTCACAAGTAGAGATAAAGAAGTGTCACTCCATTCATCCCTACTAAGATACTGTTTGGAATACAGCATGTGATTCAAATCTTCCATGTTTAAGAAAGATAAATTGAAGCCATATTAGAGGCACACACAGTTTGCCTCTAGAATGGCAAAGGAGGCGAGTCTGCCTCAAATAGATGTGGAGTAGGTGAGCTTTATTCTGAACTTAGAAAAAGAAAAGCTGAAAAGGGGAGTTGAGGGAATAAATGACCAGGAGAAAGAGTCTGCTTAAGCCTAAGGAAACTGCTGGCTTAAGTTGTCTTGGTTTTGGAGGCTGAAGGATGTCCCTAAGTATGAGAGCCTGTAGGTTCTGGAATGGCTTTCTAAATGGAGGCCTGGGTACAAAAAAACAGACCCTTTTGGAGGGCCTTATGATATGTCTGTGATGGGAGACTGAGCTTTCATGACCCTGAAGATCTTTCTAGCACCTGTTTTTAAGCAGTTTGCACCCTCTAGTGAGAGTCTTTGGTAATGATCTTGGTGCTAGTTTGCAGGGTTTAAACTGTCCTGAAAAATAACACTTCAATGTTGTATCTATCTGAAATGAACTTTGATATTAAATATATGTACAGAAATATATGAATATGAGGAAAGATATTCATAGAGCTAAAAAAATGGTTCTAGAGCCTAAATTATAAATGTGAAATGAACTCTGGCAGTAAATTGGAGAAATGGAGTAGAAAGGTTAGGATTTGTTCCTTGGGGAGGAGGAGTGGAGAACAAGAAGGTTGGGAGAAGAAACATAATCAGCTGGTGTTAATTAAGCTTATATGGAATTGGAAAGTAAATCACGAAGAACACTATGTTCTTGTTCTTGCTTTTAGACTTCCCAGTTTTCATCTTACATTTCATCTAATGTCTCTCCTGGGACTTGAGGCATGCTACTAAAAAATAAATTCAAAAAGCACAGATACGTGATACTTCCTAAGTGAGAAATAACATGAAACTTGGAACTATTTCATTATTTTGAAGGCTGCTGTGAATACAGTATTTTGCATTAATCCTAAACTACAATAACTTAAGTTCTTCAAAGTAAACATGAAATTGTATTCCAATTGCCAGGATATGTCAGTGAATTTTTTGATTTGGGGGGGAGGGTGCTCTGTGGATGGAAAACTAATATAGAATTTTTAATGGGAACAGTCATGGGAGTGGTGATGGGAAGGGAGGGGGAAATTAAAACTGGGAAACTGGAAACCACCTGAGTTGTTCTTAATTACGAGATAGTAAAACTCTGAAGGACAGAATAATCAAGTAAATATATATGTTATATTTTTAAAAATATCTCAAGTGTAAAATACAATGTGATACATTGACATTTCTCTAACCTTTAATGCTGAGGGTTTTTTTTTAAGCATGTAATAAGTTCAAAATTTATAATAGGGATGGTGGAAGGTAAGTGTCCCACTTAGTAGCTTTTACCTGTAAAGGCTGAACTTTCAGCATAATATGTTGCAAGTTGTCAGGATGTGAAGAGGTAGTTACTGTTCAGACTGGTCTTGGTGCCAGTGTTAATATATTTATTAGTGACTGTGGAACACTATGGGACGCATACTAGGCGAGAGATGGGAATGAGGGTTTTTCATCTACATGTGCACAGTATTGTTTTCTTATAGAATAGCCTTCAAACAGCATTGCGGCAAAAACCTTAAGTTCTTTTCAATGACCAGTATGGCTTTTCCAGCTCAATATAAAGCAAAAGCTAACAGATTGATGCTTTAATTTTTGGCAGTTTAAGGGACCATTGCATTACATACCTGTGGAATTAAATGGCTTGTACTCCACAAATCACAAATTACAGAATGCGTTCTTCCTGGTAGACTAGATGCCTTCTCTTCCCCCCCCCCCCCCCCAACAGCTGGCAGACTGATACATTCTTTAGATAAATAATGTGTGTGTTAAAGATGAAACTCATGGCTTTTATTAGAAATCTAAAAGTTAGTTATTTCCTATTATACAACTTATTAAGTTATTTCCTTTTATACAACTGTTTTTTAAAGGTTACAAAATTCCATTGGAAAAAAATGCTGGAGATGATAAAACAGATGAAGATGTGGAGGGGACACATTCAGAAGATGAGATGTTTGCTCAGAGAGGCCTTCGAAGGTCTCAAAGCATGAAATCTGTGAAAACTATTAAAGGCCGTAAAGAAGCAAGTATAATTTACTTAAGTATTGAGTTTGTTTAACAATGTGCCTTGATGCTTTTAATAATGCAGGAATTTAAAGTATTTTTTCTTAATCTTAGAGGGATTATCAACAATAACTGGGTTGTAAAATGTCAAATGGAGAAGGATGTGATAATATCAGGACTAGAAGCTCTTGTACTTTGGGGCTCTTAAGTGGAATATGGGGGGGAGGAAT
The DNA here is from genome assembly GCF_036370855.1 of Dromaius novaehollandiae. NCBI lineage: Eukaryota > Metazoa > Chordata > Aves > Casuariiformes > Dromaiidae > Dromaius > Dromaius novaehollandiae. Next base: position 12,437,179 of record NC_088103.1, on the reverse strand, counting down.
TAAGTATGTGGAGGAAAAAGGGAAGAGGAGATAAAATAGATCTGTGCTTGTGATGTTAATACTGGCACCTCCAAGCCCAGATTCCAGGAATTGCTTGCCTTGGGAGGGGGTTGTAGGTGGTAATGTTGTCACCTGCATTTGAGTGTCTTAGTTGTGCACACTTGCGTATCTGTTGTTTAATGGATGAAAGATGATTCAGAATTTTTGGTTCCCACAGACATTTTGTGCTATCATGTATCACCTGCTTTCACTTATAACCCACAAAGAAGTTTCTATGTAGAATTCGAAGTCCTTTGTATATACATATGTCACAGAATTAAAGATTCTTCAGAATAAATGTCTATGGAATCTCCCAAGAGCTCTTATGTAATTCTGAGAAAATAGTTGAGACTTTCCCTTCTTGTCCAATTTTATTGAAGATGCATCTCTGCCATAGCTAGATTCTTATTGAATATGTGGAGTGTCTGAAGCGTGTTAAAAGACCATTTACTGAATTGCAGTAGTGGAAAGTTAAGATCACTGCACACAGAAATATTATTTAACTTTTTGTTAAGTTCTGATTTTTTTTCCCCTTCTCAGATACGATATGGATCACTGAAATACAGAGTAAAGAAGAGACCTACAGTGTATTTTTGAGTGTACTGCACAACGCCTGCAAGACAAACTGCTGTATTATACTAACTTGACTTCAGTACATCGTGTTAAAAGATCTGTGTGTGTAATTCATATGATGAATATGTATGAATAGATAGGGGAGGACTTGGTTTTTATGAGCCTGTTGGATAAAGTATTCCTTTGCTTTTCTGTAATTTCTTATTGTTTAGACATAAATCTGGCCAAGTTAAAATATGAATTTCAGCACCCATTAGGTAAGAATTAAATGAGTGACAGAAAATAGGCTAGCTTTTTCCAGAGTTACTAACAGACCCAAATAGCTGAATTATTGAATTAGCAGAGGCTGTAAGTATTTGGAACTCATGAAATTGAATCCAGTGTCCCCTAGCTTACATGGAAAGATAGGAATACTTTAAATATTTTTCTGAGCTACAATTCCTGAAAAGGCCTATATGTAACTTAAAAACACACTGTTTAAAGGACAGTGGATGAAGGTGGGGAAGGAAAAGGAAAGACCAGATAGATCTGGTGTATCCTTAAGATCTTTTCTCATCATATTTTCAAGCTTGAGAAACTTGCATAAGACTAATAGGTGCAAACTGGGGGTACGTGTAGCACTTTATGCAAAACTACGTAGTTTTGCACACTTTTACTAATTTACAGCTGTACATGTCATTTTAGTGACTTCTTAGGTAGGTTAGGTTTTTCTTTTGAATGCCAGCAATCCATGTATTTCATAGTCCTTTTTTAATTTATCTCAGTTTGCTTAAGTATACCTAAGATGCTGTAGATGACTGCTACTAACACTTAACATTATCAGGTGCCTTTCTGTGTGTTACAGGGCTGCAGGGTTTTTTGTCTGTGGTGTTGCCCTCGCTGCCCCTCTTCAGCTAGAGAGAGGTAACATGACTTACAAAGTCAGTTTTCGGTTAAAATTGTGGTAAGTGAAACTTGTAGCCAGTGATAGGCTGCTCAGATCCCTGAGGTCTATCAACCCTATATTGGAAGTCATGCTGACATGAAGGCATGTATGATAGACTATTCAGGCCACAGCTTGTTTTTTTTTTTGCTCTGGATTACTTTAAGAATATATGAATGTGTGTGTATATATATATTTATAGAATGTGTCTATTTCATATCATACATGGGTTCTAAAATTGGCTGTGTAGTATTTTCTGCTGCTAAAGTTATTACTAAAATATTTACATATAGCTTTTTCTAACTGTCTTCTAACTGATTAAGTCAGCCATGCCACAGCCTAGTGTCACGTGTCATAAATATTTGCACACTAAGATTAATTTTGGAATGTTGTTCAAGGGAGGGACTTCTCAAAATGACCTTTCGAGGTCCTTTTTGGTTCTGTTTCCTGTAAATCTCAGAGGTAGACTAATTTTTAGTTTTCCGTGCGACTGTTTCTACTGTGGATTGGGGGGGAGGAGACCTCACTTTTTGTAGGTAGTGTTTTATTACTTGGCATTGGCAGACATGGTGTTCCTGTTCTTTAAAGGAAAATGGCATGTGATTCCTCTTACCCTTGAATCTTGGACACCATTTCTTAGACCTTCCTCCAGATATGGCAGTCATCCACAAACTTGCTGCGGCGCTTTTAAACACTTTCTTAAGGCTTGGGTCTGCTGCAGTTCTTTTTCTTTATATTTTTACAGCTATAGGAAGTTCAATGCTGGTCAACTCTTAATGGCCTGTTACTGTGGCCTGGCATCTGAAATAGTCTTCTGCAGCCTTCTGTGGGCTAGAGTTTGAATAGCATGGATGAAAATGCAGCTGGTCTGTACTGGCATCATGTTACTGACTTGCTATAGTAGGCATTTGTAAGTCAAGTGCAGTGTCTGGGACAAATTTAACAATATTGATGATACAGTGCTTTTAGTGTGCCAAGGAAGTTAAATGCTTTAGTAAGAAGTTGCAACATTCCGTATGTGACTAAAAGGCCAAAGCTTGTAGTAGTCTTCTACAAGACAGAGTAACATACCAGAAGACAGGAAGCCTGCTCTCTCCCAAATAAATATAGTGCAAAAATGCTGTCCTCTAACCAAGACTGGTTTGTGATCTAGCTTTGTAAGGAGCTGTTTGTGCACATTTGTATTTGGGAATTAGCACTTGCTGCTCTCAGATTACTTTGCTAGTCTTACTGTCTGGTATTTGAAGACACTGGGCAGGACTCAGTGTGATTTTTTTTTTTTTTTTTTTTTTTTTTTTTTTTTTTTGTAGCCCAGTAGACTTCTACAGCAGTGCATTTCTCATTTCTCTGTCCCTTTGCATTCTGTACTGAGTTTTATCCCCTCTTTTGGAAGTAAAATCAGACAGAAATCTTTGTGGGCTTTGGTGGAGGAGATGTTGATGGGGAAGGCAGCCACCATGGGGTGTGGTTCATCACTTGCACTCCAGGAATGCTTGTGCTTCCCATCTGTTTCTCTGAATGTAGGAAAGCTATAGATAGGGGTAAGGCTGTCTGTGTGCTTTGGTATGTAGGAAGTTGGGAGAAGATGAGGCTCTTGTATTTGCATCTTCCCCCTCCTTGAAAGTTATGATTATCTGGGTTTTGGATATAATCTCTAATTCCTTATTCTCCAGTTAAGCATCCTTCTCAAGCACTTGCTGGTGCATCTTGCACCAACTCATAATGTTTATCTGGCTTTTTTGGTAAGCATGACGATAAAATTGTCATTTTTTTTATAAGTCAGAATCCTGTATGAAGGAGCAGGGTAAGTCCTTCTTTCAGAATTACATTCCTCTTACAGGTTCATGTAGATGCTGTTCCAGGGGGTATGCTCCTTGCACAATTCAAGGGCTCAAGATCATTTGAACAGAAATGTAGGCTCCAGCACAATTGTGGTCATTAGATTGCTGTACATGTTGTTACGTATTGGAGGCTATTGCCTCTGACAAACATGACTTGCTAATTAAATAGTGACAAAGGCTAAATTAACATTTTTCTATCACGATGCAAACTTTAAAAGTCACGGTTAGTTCCACAGTTAAGGTTTTTCAAAACAGTACAAGGTATTAACAGCTCTCAACTGAGTAGTAACAGGCCAGTCTAATGAGCCACCTAGCAACTTTGTCAGCAATATTATTCCATTGTGAATACAAAATGCAGTAGGTCAAAACATTAATCTAAAAATATTTCAACCTTTATATCACCTTATCACTTATCTTTTTTTAGTATATTGTGTATAGCTTATTTCTCCAAATATGTTCCTTTGCTTTCCCTGTTCTAATGCCACATTGCACTTGCAGAACTCTTACTACATTGTGGTAGGACATGACTTTCTTGGTTTGGTTTCATTGCACAAGAAATGTTGTTGGAAATGGCTTGCTGTAAATTCACTGTACTAATGAATAGGTTCTAATTTGTTTTCCCCTCTCCCCCTGCCCAAGGGTTGAACTTCTGGAAAAATAAACTCTCCTTTTTCCCAAGATATGTATGGAACTAAGAATGCTGGCAGTATTATTCATGATAATTACTGCTTGTGTATAAATGTAGTGATAAAACTTTGTTTTCCTAGATGTTTTTTCAGTCTAATGTCCTACTGTAAAGCTTTTCCGTGACAGCTTGATTCTTGTTGTTGAATTTATCCCGTAATGGGTTCGCTCTTGGTATCTCAAGTTTTTTCCTTGCTGTTCACTGTCCACAGATGCTTGACAGGGCACAATGGCATGACTTGCTTTCATCCAAATGTTATATATTTCTCTCTGCTTGTTGGATTTAGTTGACTTTTTAAAAATATAATGCAGTCTTTTAAACTTTGTGTACAGGGAATATTCAAACTTTTTTGCCTTAGCAGCTACAGAAGTGATCTATGTGGCTCTTGCCAGTAAACTTCTCAGAAAAGTGTTCAAGATCAAAACTTGACTTTATTTTGTTTTGTGGAATTTAAAATAGATGGTTCCTGTCAAACTTTGTGATCTTATGAGTGAAATGTTTCCTGAGAACTGACTAACTGCCACAACAGTACTGTTAATATAGTTAGAGAATAAAAACTTCCACAGAGATTAAAGGTACTTAGAACATGCATTTCTTGTTAAATCATATGATGGTTTCAAGCCTTTCCAGAATGTCTAAACTGACTCTTGATTTTTTAGCAAGAGCTTGCTGTACACTTTAAAATATATAGTTTGAGACAACGGTTAAATTGATGGTCTCAGTTGCAAATAAAGGCCAGACTCTGATTACAAAGTAATTGCCAATATTAGCTACTTAATGCTAATTACTTTGCTACCTGAAAGTAACTGAATATTGTTATGCCAGATATTTTTTGTGAATTATAATGAATTTTAAAATGAGCAGAAAGTAATTTGGTAAAATAGAATGGTGAAGTAAATACTAGATGCATTTAACATTTATTGTTCATGACAAAAGATGTGTTTTATTTTTGGTGTTGCTTTTATCAATGGGAAGCTGGTATTTTTAAGTATTTTTCTACAGAAATGTGTATGTGTAAAGGCAATACTTTAACATTTTTCAAGGACTCCTGTTTTTAAATGCTACAGACCAGAGACTGTCTGTATTGAGACTAAAGTTAGTAGCTTTAAAAAAAAAAAGAGTAAGCTTTAATTTTTATATTGTAATAATAACTTGCTGTCAACTTGTTTACATATTTGTAGGAGGGAAAGCTTCATTATGCATTGACTTATCTTGATTCTGTCTTTAATAAATGCTGCTTTGAGCAGGATGCAGTGGATATTTTATTACCTGAATTACGACTTACAAACTAGTTACTCCCTGTAATTTGTATTTTATTATGACTCCTGTACTGAAACAGTCTATCTGAATTTTGAAGAGACTTATAAAATTGTTTGAAGAGTGACTAAACTGTCATCGTGGTTTTGTCATGGAGCCTGATGTTGATTTACACTTAAATGAAACCTACCCTGCTAAAGGTAACTTAAATGCAGTAGTTCCACCTGTTTGAGATGTTTTGCTGAGGGTAAAGTTAAAGTAGGATGCTTAATCCCCCCAAAGATCAAAGGTTCTTGAGGAATCCTTGGAATTCGTTTTAAAAGACAAACGAAATTTTTTTTCATGTTCTCAGGTAAGCCAGAGAAGGGTGGCGAATGGGTAAACTCAGGTCTTCTGTTTCAAATCTCACTTCAAGTATGCTGTTATCATCAAAGCCGAAACAAAAAAAGGCTAACCTAGTTTTCCAGACCTCTTTTGCTAGGCTTCATTAACTACTATTTATAGCTGCCTGTATCCTATGCACTGTGACAATATTATCCTAGAAATGCAGACTGTTGCAATGACTCAATTCTTTAATGTCAGAACAGTTCATACAATACAAAAATACCACCTACTAAAGAAACTGTGGATGTCAGAAAACACTGCTGAATTTTTTCCTTCGTTCTACTAATGTTTAGCATATAGCAGGAACACTCATGAGTACAGGTGAAAGCTGTCTTCGTGCTGTTTCTCATGCTGAGACCTGCTCAGGGATTGATTGTGGTGATTCTAAAATAGTGCTATACATGTGTCCTAGGCTAAAATGCTCAAGGTGAAGCAGATGCAGCCTTGGTGAGAGTTGTTTGGGGCTTTTAGTTTCTACCTTAAGTTGGGAAAACAGATCATTGAGAAGAACCCTAATAGGTCCTGTAAAATTAGAAGGTTTTCAAAACTGTTTTCATGCTTTCCGTAGATATATTCAGGAACAAAGTGGGAGCCTGCCTTGCTTGAAAGTCTGCCTGCCTTTGAAGGTTTGACAACAGAACTAGGGTAGGATTTGAACTAGGGTAGGAATGACAAGAACTGCTGGAGAGAGAGTATTAGGACTTCATATAAAACCTAGAATTTCACTGTTGTCTGCTAATCTACAGCGATTACGTGTATGAGGAAACTGAAGGATCACTTAAAGTCCCTGTTATACCAGTTGTCACCGTTCCCAGGTAAGCAGCACTTTGACCCTCACTTAATTTTTTCCTGGGCAACAATGCCAGCTATGTCACATGGTGCATTTTCTCAGAGTGCACTGCAGCATCCTAATTGATCTCTCCATTTTAGTTCTGCCAGACTGAGAATGCTAAGGGGAAGTCATCCTGGCTTGTTATCTTGAGGGAAAGAATTTGTTGCAGTGGCTTAATGAGGAGAGAGACTTGTGCAAGTTTAAAAACAAACAAAAAACCCAAACAAAAACTTTTAAAGCTAGTGCAATGTTAAAGCTGCATTTTCAAACTCTGTTGTATACCTGTGTTTTTCCTAGTGTTACCATGTGTATTGGAGGAAATCACCACACCAAAGGCAGCCATTTACCTTGCTTTCGTGTCAGACCCCTTTACTTCAGGTCTATGTGGTAAGAACTAATGTCACTATTCTTCCTGCCAGAATTGCGAGCTTAACCAGTTTCCCCCGTCCATTGGAAACAGACTTCTTGGGTGTTGCTCTTTTGCAAATTGGATGAAAAGACATAGGGTGAACAGAGCATTTTTGGTAGCTTTCTTTGGTTTCTTTTATTGAAGGAGCAAGCTAAACTGGCTTATTCTGCAGGTGCCCAATTACTAGATCAGACCAGAGAACAGGCCTGGGGAGAAGGGTGCACAGCAAAATTACCCCTTGGTAGCAGCCTGCAATTATCTAGACCAGATTAAATCCTGATGGAAAAATCCTGCTCCTCACAAAATTGAGGTCATAGAGGGAGAGCCGCTCCTCCTTTAAAATAGCTTTGGAGCTAACAGCTAAGTTTATTTTGTTGTTCTCTCAAGTGTCTCCTGCAATTTTATTTTGTGCAGCTAAGTCATGGGAGCGGGGATTTGTCCTTGTTCCCTTTCATCCTACCTAAATAACCTCACAACTAGCTAGCTGAAATAAGGGGTAGGGCTGTTCTCCCACTTCCCTCCCCTCTGCTGAACATCTTCATCCCTCTGAGCTGACACGCTGTTTCTTCTGGAGTTTTAATTTTTTTATTAAAAAAAAAAAAAAAACACCCTCTAACCCGTGGATACTCTGCGCAGGCCGCGCAAGGGGTATGCCCGTCTGCCTGGTGCTCAGGCGCCTCCGCTCCTCCCGCCGGGGCGCCCCTCTGCCGTCGCGGCCCGGGGCAGCCTCGGCGGGAAGCGGCCGGCCCAGAGGCGGGACCGCGCGGGGGGAGGCGCCGGGCGGCGCGGCGCGGCGGGGCAATGGCCCTGGAGCTGGAGGAGGCCTTCGGGGCGGCGGGGGAGTTCGGCGGCGGCCAGCGGCGCCTCACCGCCTTCCTGGTGCTGCTGCAGGTGAGGGGCCGCGCGCCGGCCGCTGCTTAACGGCCGTAACGGCCCGCCCGAGGGAGGGGCGACGGCTCGCGGGCCCGCGAGGCCTCCGGCCGCCACCGCCGCCTGCAGGGCGCTCGCTGGGCCTGCCCGCCCCGAGGGGGCGCGGCGCGGCCCGGTGAAATAGCGGTGCTGCTCGGAGCCTTGTACTTCATTTATTTATTCATTTACTTGCAGAGATTTGTACCTGGGCGCGCGCTTCGGTTTGGTTATTCGCGTGGCCACGTTCGCTGGGGTTACGGGCTGGTCCCGCGGGTGTAGCGGGCTTGGCACCTGCCGCCCGGCAGGGCCCCAGGGCGGGCCGGGAGGGATGTGGCGGGGGACAGCGTCACTGCCATGGCCGGGCTGGGTCCGCGACCCGCAGCACAGACCTCTGCTCACCTCCCTCCGCTGTCCGGCTAGCGTGTGAGGCTCCCCTTCTTCCCCAGCTTGTTTGGGGGCTTGAAGGCTTCGGTAAGGGTCTGGGAGTCCCAGCTGCCCCCGCGACAGCCCCGCGCACTGCTGGGGCCGCTTGGGTGGTGGACGCCGGCTCCTCCGCTGTCCCCGCGGCCTGCACCCTCGGCCTGCTGCGCTGGTGTCGGCCGTGCGCCCCGTCACCCCTTCCGCCATCGTCCGACTTTGCACCCTCGTTCAGGTTCGCTTGTGTTCGAGAAGTTCTGTCTTGTCCCTTTTGCAGGGTGTTTCCAAACCTTTTTCTGGCCTAATTCACACTTAACTTACCAGAGTTATGATCTTTCTGTTTTCTGTATTTTTGAACACGTATTCCACTTTTTGAAGGCTGCTTTTCAGGCCTCTGTCGAGCAGAAGGAAATGGCATCCAACTGTGCCAGCTGTTTTTGCACACTCTTACAAGACGTGGTTTGCAGGGTGCTCGCTTTAACTGCTGTCCACACCCCCACGTGCAAACACTTACCTGCTCAGACTGTCTCATAGTTTCTTCGTAACTGGCTTTCTCATGTAAGTGCAGTTCTGTATTTTGAACTAAAATATTTTTTTGTAAGGGAGGAAGGTTTTTTTAAAGCTTGCCCCTGCAAGAATGTTCCAGGTAAGCGCAATATAAGACAGCATATTAAAATAAAAATGCAGTGAATCCAAATTCACCATCTGAAGATATGTGGCACTGTGAAAGAAGCCACTTCTGGATTCAGAACTCTTTCACTGACAATGAAAAGCTGAAAACCACTAAGACTTGCATATGCTGAAAGGATAATTAAAAATAAAGTCGCATATAAAATCCAGAAGACATTCAGAGCTTCTTGAGGTCCCTGGGAAGAGTAAAATTCCTCATAAGGTGTTTTTTGTTTTTAATGAAAACCCTTTTCTTCCTTATTTTCTACTTTTCTAATGATCAGGTCAAGCTTGTATCTCAGTCTCTGCAGTGCAAAGAGCTAGCAGAGATTAAAAAAAAATAGTTTTGGATTTCTAGCAGTCCTTTGACTTGTCATGACAACTTATATTCTTTGATTGTAGCAAGTAGAATGTTAGAAGTTAAGTCTTGGTCTTAGGGGTTAGATCTCAGCTGTGCAACTATGACAGTTCTTAATGTCTTCCTTTTCTATGCCTGGCTACACAACAGCAAAAGAACAGTTTGAAGAACTGTGGAACTGGGAGAAGGTCTGCAAAATGAAACTTTCACTGAAAATCCACCAGTAACTTTGGAGTAGTAGCTATTGCTGCTGAGTACCTTGATAGTTCACATCTGTGGGTTTAAACTCATTAAGTTGGTTGCACTCAGTCTGTGTGATGCTGAGTAAAGGGAAATTGTTTATTATTAGCTTAATGAAAAGCTTACAGCATGTCATTAAATGAGGGTGAGCCCCCCTGGGAATTGTCTACAGTAAATGATTGTGTCTTATTTTAAGGTATATGTGGCTTGTCAGTCAATGCTTATTGTGCTTGTGGGAGCTGCGCCTGAGTATCATATTGACCAAGAAGAAGTTCCAGTTAGCAGAGCGGAGCTTGCCAAGCACGTCCATTTTGCAAGTAACTTCACATCTATAGTAACTGAGGCAAGTACTTCTATTCTGCCTAACCATTTCTTCTCTAATTGGGGATTTACGCCATCAGTGCTGGACTCTTACTCATGAAAGCTGAATAGGGCTTAGTTTAGTGTTTTGCTTACGCTATTAAAAATTATTGGAACCCATCCATCTGGATCTCTTATGTTATTTTTTTAATCTGAAAGTATACAATTCTTAATTTAGCTTTCCTAGTATAAGTCCAATATTTAAAGTCATTCAGTTTTGTTAAGTTTTCTTTATGTTGATAGTTTTTTTTGTTGTTGTTGTTTTCAGTTTTCTTTACCTTCAGATGTTTTTGAAAATCATTACTAATGACAGTGATGCTCAATGTATTATTTAACTACAGTTTAACTCTGGAATTTAGTATGGGCTCCTTCTAATGTCTGTTCTTTATCAAGGAAAAGATCAATTTGTCACATCTGAGCAATTTGTGCTGTGCAGTTAATCTTTGCCATGAGTTGCATCATGCTCTCAAAGATGCATCTTAGAGTAAAACTATTACAGAAGTTGAATTCATGCACCACATGTCTAGATATTTTTGTGTGTGGTGAGAGTAGGAGATGGAACAGATGGAAGTTTGTTGAGTGAGACAGAAGCTTGACCTTTAATCCTAATGCCTTATGAGTCTTCATGTGAAAAGTTGGGTTTGCTTTTTGTTAGTCCCTGGGATATAATCACTCAGGCAAAGGCAAGTGATCTAAGCATCTTTGCCAGTGCCAGAAAAAAAAAGTGTGGGTGGCTTGACTTTTAGTATAAACTGTCAGGCTTCTGCTGATTTGTTTTCCTGGAGCAATTGTTCAGTAAATTTGCTGAGAATGGTTAGTGTTTAGCATGGCCGGTGCCCAATTTTTGCTTTCTTCCCATTATCCCAAATGTAACTGTGCAATATTTATCTTGGAAAAATGTAATGACTAGACATGAGAAGGAATGATGCAATATTGGATCATATCCTCTGTCAGAAACAGATTTTCTTCATTAGTATGTTTTCCAGGATCACTCTTCAGTTTCAGATGGACAGCAAAATACATGATATGTTACAGTGTTTAAATTATAATCAGAAATCAGCAAGGCTTTAACTAATACTATATTTTTAAATACTGAAGCAATTGTCCTTGTTTTCAGATGATATAGTAATTTTCAAGATTCTCATCCTCATTCTATTTTCCTATTTATTTCAGTAACTATATTCTTAGTTTTTCTTTTTTTTTTGATTATATTGCTAATTTATTCTTTCCATGAAATCTTTAGATGCTCGCCAATGTATGTGTGTGGTATTTGGTGGTTTTTGTTTTGTTTTTTTTTTTGTTTTGTTTTTTGCACTAACAGTCTGGTAACTAAGTTTCAAACCGTTTGGTGGATTTAACCAATTGAGAGGACGTCCTTTTGGGGCTAGTAAAATTGTTAATGCTTTGTTGGTAAATTACAGCTGGTTTTGACATATTTAGCAAGTTCCTTGTATGCTAATAAAGTAGATGCATTCTATAGAACTCAGATAAATATATTTTGCATAGATTATTATACCAGACTTGTTAAAATGAGTACCTTCCAGTGAGGTATCAAAAAGCACAAGTAACATCTCTCAAACAATCTTTTCATTTGCCCTTTGCTGGGGGGGGGGGAGGGGGAAGGTGCTTTTCTGGACTTTATTTCCTTTATTTCATTGATGCTGTGGAGTTTAAACAGTAAATATTTCCAGTTCTGTTCTGGCTTGAGGCCACTACTCTGTTCTGTTGTGGAGCTCAGCAAAACTCCAGTGTAGCTGTTCAGTTCTGGTTCAAGAAGAAATCATCATAATCTGTTTTGGCCTAATTAAGATTTTATAAGTAACAGTTCAGGCTCAGTTCATGGCAAACAATTGTTAAAATTGCTTCTTGGATTGGCATCAACTCAGTCTCCTGCTTTAGATAACAACTGATAATGCTTGAGAAGGTGAGATTAAGAAAATGTGTCTTGATTTTTGGTGTAAAAGTGGTCCTTTAATTTTGAGAACTTTTTTTTTTTACTATAACCACATGTGGCACCGTAATGTCGTTTTGTCCCTTTTATCAACCTGAAATGTCCTTTAGACATGAGTTTGTGATGTGTATGCTAGGGAGGACTAGAGCCGAGAAGGGGGACTTAAGCCAGCAGTACTCTGCCTTGGAGAGGACATGTTGTGATATTTTTATATTAGCTGAGGGACAAGGATTCATGGCCAGGAATATTTTATTTTCTGAGTCCATTCAGAAAGTTAAGAAACCGTAAGTTTAGGAAGCTACATCATTATCCACTGTAACAGGCTGGAATTTACTATCAAATGGGGATATAGTAGAAAACAGCTACAAATGCTGCTGTGCAGTTTACCTTCACAGAGTATCCAAAAATCCTCCAAAATTTGGGAGTATTGTAAGTGGATACATTTTACTAAAGGAGGCATCCTTCAAATGCTGCAACACTTCATCCTGCCCCCCAAAATCTGCTGTGTTGCACAGGTTCAGCTTTCACTATTTTTTCTTCATGCATGAGTAGACTCCTTCCAACTCTGGGTCATTTTGATATTTTTATGATTACATAGGGTAATGGATGCATCGAGCAACGTCTTATCTGTACCATGCCAACATGCGAGTCCAGATAGATTGAGTAAAAGCATGTGATTCTCAAGACTGCTGTAACTGAAAGTTTCATTAAATTCCTAATATTCTGGGGGGATCTGTATTAATTCAAGGCTAACACTTGAGGGCTAAGGCCTTACTCTCTTGCACAGTATTTTGGTCATGTGCCTTCTCCCTGGAGTTACTCTTTCACTTTATAAAAAAGCAAAGGGAATTAGCCTCCTTCTGCCTTTCCTGTTTCCCCAAAGAACATTCTATAAATGTTGTTTAAAAAGTCAGCATGCTGTCTTGGTGTGAATATTGATCCATTTTTTTTCAGTGGAAATTTTCCCAGCATATTTCCAGTAATTATTAAATGTTCGAGTAAAGCTTTATATTGAATTAGTTAAATTCTTTGCTTGGAAAATCACTTAAGATTTTCAGATTACTGTCCTCCCCCCCCCCCCCCCGCCCCCCCCAAATGTCATCAATGTGTGTAACCTCAACAGTGCATTTTTGTGAATGTTGATTTTTTTCACTGTAGCAGGGGGACTGGACAAGTCTTCTGCATGCCTTGCTCCATCAAGAAGTACTTGATTAAGCTCCATTCAGTTTTCAGCCTACCTGGAGTTCATTTTCCTCTCTTCTGTGGAACTGTCAGTTTTTGATTATGCTGCCTCAGTTTAGCTTTTGGATGAGGTATATAGTACATCATATAAAGAAACCCATAGTTTGTTTCTAACCTTTTTGCTTGGTTATAAATTCACATGTAGAATGAAATAATACAAGTATCAGTGAATAGTTCTCAGAGTTCTTAAAAGCAAGCCTTTTGTAGGACACCTCTCCATAATGCCCTCCGGCTTGTCTTCAACATTTGAACGTACACACAATCAAGAAAGGGCACCTGGGGTTATTCATGTCCCCAGAAACATAACTGCTCAGCATTAATGCTGCAATGGTGAGCATGCTTTATTTTTTGTTAAATTCTATTAACTCTTTTTTGAAAAACTAAGCTTGTTGAATCTTGAAATGGCTAAGCCAATAAAAATTCAATCTTTCCTAGTTTTAATAATGTAGAATAAGTTACTTTGTAAAAGCTTGGTAATTGGGACAGATTTTATTAAATTTATAGAATTGAAACCTAGCATGTTTAATATATTATAATGAAATTCCTTGGGGAGGGGTAGAAGAGAGAGAGAGATGGGAGAGTCTATATTGGGGGGGGGAAATCTGTCAGCCTACCTGTCGAAATTTGAAGCTTTAGTTAGATATAAACTGAGGAGTGGGAAATGGCAGCAGCAGAATTTTGATAGCTTGCTTTATTTTTGAGAAGACTAACAACTTGCTGTTAATAGTTTTAACAATAGAGAAAGTGGTCATTTTCTGTTGTTGTTTGTTTTGGGGTTCTTTTTGTTCTTGACAGTGGTACCTAATTGAACAAGAAGCCTACAAAGTGGGTCTTGCATCTTCCTTGTTTTTTGCTGGATTGCTTATTGGAAATATCACATTTGGCCCTTTGTCGGATAAACTGGGCAGGAAACCAGTTTATATATCAGGTAAGACTATTAAAATGTTTTTTCTAAGTCTTCTATTTGGAGAATATCTCTGTTTCCACTTAACAAAGCAAGGGCTTTGAAGTCAATTAGTTTTCCCCATTTCGTTTCCTTTTTTTGCCTGTGTTTTGCATAGTGTATTAGCTTAAAGATATTTCTGCAAATTTGATGTTTTATTACAGAAACCTAATTTGTTTTCTTAGCCAGTGAATGATACAGCTTCACTTTCGGGGTTTTCAGAAATGTGTTTATTAGAAGTTCTAGAATGTGACCAGGTGAACAGTACTAACACAAAGGTCTGAAAACTCTCGTGCAAAAAAGATGAAAAATACGTTTTCTTTTGTGTAAAATATATATAGTCTGGGATCATAAACTTGAGATAAGCAAAAAAGCTTCTGTGCGCAGAAAGCAATGTTTTTTTGTTTGTCAACATTTTTTAAGTTTAAAATGACGTATTATATTCTCCTTTTGTTTGGAAGGATAAAGCACTACAACCCTTAAAAATGGATAGTGCTAAAGATATCTGATGCATGATGTTGTTGTTTAGATTATTGTAATAGGATCTCAATCTTTTCAAATCTAAAGGATACATTTTGTAGTATTAGAAACAATCAAGTGAGTCAGGCATGAAGAGCCCTGTTTTTGGTTGCGCAAGCAACTTTTGTTTAACCCTTTAGTGTAGATGTCATCTTCCGTTTTCCTATTCTCTGTTTTTGCTATCTGTAAGTTGTAAATAATGGTGCTTTACCTGTCCTGTACTCATGCTGTGTGACTTACTGAGATTGTGAAGTCCTCCTTGAGCCTCTAAAAGCTCTTTCTCCAGTTTGTGAGAAATTGACCCTGCTATGATTCAACTTTTTGGATACCAAACCTCTAATGCTCTCAGTCCAAGCTAAAATAGGTTCTTCAGATGCTGCTAATGGTTTAAGTAGTCCTAACGATCTGTAGAAGTATTTCACTGAGTGGAACAACGCTAAAACTGGTTATGTGTATACGGAGCAGCGTAGCGTTTTTATCCTTGTGGTCACTGGAACGTCAGTGAAGAAATAGCCTGGTTTTGATATAACTGTACCTAAAAATATGAACACAATGCTGTATTTAACTGGATCTGAAGCACCCTACTGTGTTGCCCCCAAGACAAATAACTCCCTGTCTTAGGAACATCATTTACCTAAGCTACTTTAGAGTGAGTAACTCATGTCTTGGTGGTTTATTTCCCAGCTATGTTTGCAACTAAATGGTCTTTGTTTAATGATAACATTGTCTTAAGGAAACTTTCTCTTTGGAATTGCAGACCCCAGGTGTGTGAATTGGAGATGGTTGTAATGTTCATGTTATGTGAGTTTAGAAAGCCAAACATGAGAGAGTAGAATACCATAGAATAATCACTAGAGTGATATAATTTACTGTGCTCCCTGCCTATCTTCTGAGTTCAAGCTGCATAGAAGAAGTACTAATCATATTTTATTCTCTCCCTACAGGTCTATTTTTTGATGTTGTTTTTGGGTATGTCACAGCATTAGCTCCGAATTATGACACATTTGCAGTTTCACGTTTTTTTGTTGGGATTGTGAATGGTGGAATGGCTCTTGTGTCTTTTGTCCTAACACAGGAATATGTAGGAAAATCATTTTGGTCATTTACAGGTGGGATTTGGGAATATTTAATCATTACTACTGTGCAAAGTATTGTTCTTATACCTTTTTAAATTCTTATGTTTGTATCGGATGAATTCAGGTTATAGCATGAGTCAAAAAAAGTGATGCTGTTTCATCCAAGTTCTAGTTTCTGTGGCAATGTTGCCTGAATATGGAAGACAGGATCAGGTTTGTCTGATAAACAGTGAATCTCTGAGGTCTTTAAATTAGCACAATGATTCCTAAAACTTCCCAACTTGTGGACTGTTTCTTTTAAAATCTTTTGGCAGATCCTGCCAGCTTCTGATTGATGCTGTATGGTATCCTGGGAAAATATTCTTTAAAATAGTCTTTGACGTTTCCCTGCAACAAAAATGATTTAGTGCCTGCACAGTGTTTTTTTTGGTTGGTTTTTTGTTTTCTCTTGTCCACTGTTGGATGTGCTGACCATCCAGTATTTTTAAAGGTCCTTCTCGGTATGCCACCGCCAAGACTTAAAATAAATTTAACAATTATTTGTCATACGGTTGTAAAACTAGAGTAACTCAGACTGTAATGCTCTTTTGGCTAGCACAACGCGGGGAAAAATTTGTTCCATATGCAGATTTATTGTGGCTGTGAGCGTATTTCTCTCTCTGTTCTTCAGTTATCTCATTCTACTTTTTTCTTATTTCTTTTCTGAACTCCTGGGGATATGTGAGGAGGTTGTGGTTTGGTTATAGTTTTCCACTTCAGCTTTGTTTTTCAAGTACTGAGTTTTCTTTTTCTTCTGGGGTCACTTTTTTGACTCACGTCACCTTTCTCTCCCGCCCCTCCTTCCCCCTCGCCCTTGTTGTCTATCTTGGCTCTCCCCAGCCTTCTTCCCTGCAGGGCCGGCCTCCTGATGGACCGAAGAGAGACTCTGTTTCCTGCAGCTTGTCCTTTTAGGTGCTTTATTCTAGTTCCTCTCAGCAGTTGATAAAGAGGTGAACAACTGATCAGTGGCTGAAAGGAGGAGGAAGCTACTGAACGCTGCTCAGCAGTGTTAACGAAGCTGTCCTATGCGTTGGCTGTGAGCTAGGCTTTATGTGCAATAGCTGAGAAGTTCTGGGTTAGTACTAGATCTCCTCTAATAGTCTGCAGAGAGTTCACTGCTAGGCTTCTGGGATTGAAATTGACCCCATATTTTTAATGTTTTTATTTATACTTGTTCATCAGAAATTTACTAAAATATATCTCTGGTTTGCAGCTCTTTTTCATACCTAATTCAGTCCTTGCATTTTTATAGCTCACTTCCAATTTTTGTTCCAGCCTTCTACCCCTATTCAAGATTACCTTAATAGACTTAAAGAAATCACATCATTTCCCTTCCTGTCCCCAGATCTTTGGTCTGTAGGTTCCTGTTCCTTTCTTGTTGTTGCCTGTATACCAGCCTTTCTTCTTAAGGGTGTGAGGAGGGGAAGAGCTAATATTCTACAAAGGCATTCCCCATGAACGTTGCATGGTTTGCTTAAGCCCACTGGTTGACAAGTGCCATAAAGGTACTTTGAAGATTTTATTGCTATTGTAATTAAGTATATCACTGCTAGGAATTTAAGACTTCTATGTATGTGTTTTTGCTGTTGGTTTCTGTAGTCACCTTTTTGGTTTTGTGTTTTCAGGTTCGTTAACTAATTTGACATTTGCAGTTGGCATTGCTGTTTATGCACTGCTAGGTTACTGTGTAAGAGAATGGCGCTACCTTGCCTTGGTATCGAATACTCCAGGAATCATCTTCTTTCTTCTTTCTTTGTGAGTGGTTCACATTCATTATACTGATAAAGAACAAGTATACATTGATTTCATAGTTACTTTTTTTTCCTTGTCATCATCCAAAAGGGTTGGGTTGTGAGCAAGGGTGATTTTTCTATATGCTTTATGAACCAGGCAAGAGAAAGTCATACTGCAAAGCCCTGTAATCAGGTTAAAGTGAAGTAAGCAGTTCTAAGTGAAGCATAAGGTCAGGATTACCCAGAAGAAAAAGCTTGTGTTTCTGCACACTGTTACAGTTGTGGCCAGTGTTGCAAAGAGCAGCTGCATGCCAGCTGTCTAATAAAACTTGCTTACAAATCTGCTTGGGGAAGGGGAGGCCTGCCAGAGGCCGTGAGCTGGAGCGTTAGCCAGGAACACTGCCTTCTGCCAAGGAAAAGGTTTCAGCACTTGAAAAGTTTTGGAAGTGCTCCTAGAGGTTTTTGTGGAGTTACTTTTCATGAGACAAAAGAATGCAATAGGAAATAAATGAGGACTCTTGGGATTGCCTTTCCAGCTGGGTACTATATGTATCCGCTTGTTTTTAAGTGCCCCTCCCTGCTCCTATGCCTGTTGTATTTGGGTGTTCCTATTTAGAATTCCTAAATAGACATTACTATAAAAATGGTTATGAAATACAGCAGTATTTAATGAATTGAAAAGGCTAGCTGTTGTCTGGCCTATGTTGTTACAAAATATTCTTTTAACATATCAAATAACATACCTTGTACTTATTATCAGCCAGAGCTGTAAGAGGAAATGCAGAGAGCTATCAGTGTGGTAGGTTGTGTTCGTGATAAAAGAAAGTCTAGCATACCATATAGGAAAAACGCAGCTTTTCTGATAAAGATACACAGATATATACTCATAGGGGTGTGCTTGTATACCCACATTTTATATATATATATATATATATATATAAAAATATATATATAAAAATATATATATATATATATACACACACATATATGCGCACATATCCATGTATGTATATTTAGATAGGCCTGCTCTTGAAATGTGTTCTGTTAAAATAATATACAAAGCCATTATTCTCATAGTCAACCAAGCCTCTGGTCTGGGGAGGTAAATTCTGCATAATATGTTTTTCCCGTATGGTATTGTGTTTCTGATAGAAATAGATTTACTCCCCCCTATATATATGTATGTATGTATATAAAAACAAAAAAAAAATTGGAATCCTTTGAAATAACGAAAGTGTAGTTTAGTTGTAAGGCATATATCTGAACAGTCTCTGGAGTACCAGAGGAAATAAAACAAGGTTCAGTGAAAAATACTCCATTGTTTTATCGTTCATATGAAGTAGCATTCTCTGCAACTTTGGGGAAGGAGAGAAAATGGAATCACAGACTGAAGCTACGGTGAGTAAGGGTATTCTGATTATACTTAGGAGTAAATGTTCTGAAAGTTGTGCAGATAGAGATCAGCTGGTCCTGTAGCCTGGCAAATAATTCCACAACAAGGTTTTGTTTCTTTCTCCCTTCACCCAGGCTCTGAGCCTACCTTTAATGGAAAAGTTTGAAATAAACCTTCATGAGAACAAAGCTTTGTCCTGACCATTAAGATAATTGGGATTTGAGATGCTCCCTGGGTAATGCTAGGTAGTGTTTCATAAGAAGTCAGTTGAGCAGAAGTCAAGGTTTAGATTTAAATTCCTCTCAACTTGAACGTAAGTGCTTTGTCATTGTCTCCAAAAATGACTTTATAAGGTTGGCTGTATAATATTATCAAAGTATGTGAAATCTAGTATGCAGAGCAGTGCAAATAGAATGTTTTTCTCAGGAATTTGTATTGGTACTAATTTGTTGTTGTAAATTCCTGTTCTGAAAAACAGGAAGATTGACTTAATGCATTGTTTATAGGAATCGGCTTTTCATCATTGATTTTCTTTTCTTTTCTTGTTAGTATGCTCCCAGAATCACCAAGATGGCTCTATTCCCAAGGGAAAACTGCAGAAGCTGAACATGTGTTGCAATATATTGCTCTTGGTAATGGAAAAGAGCGATTGAATCTAAAACTAAAACCAAGTGCAGGAACTCTGAGAAAGGATGAATCGACACCTGGTATCTTAAACTTAGTAAAACACCCAGTCCTTCGGTGGCGAACTGTCATACTGATGTACATCTGGTATGTAGTAACAAGATGCTGAGATGGAATGAATGAGTCAAACATGAGGAAATGATTAACATTTTCATCCTTTTCATTTAAAAATGTTGCCCTTGAACACTAAATTGTAATTTTGTCAGTTAATGATAGCAGACCATAATCATATGGAATAGTCTGTTGTAAAGTTGATGCTTCATTATTATTGCTGTTACATTTTATTCTTAGTATGTTACTTAGAAACTTCTTCAAAACCTACTAAGAATTAGTCCGGTGACAACATAATATTTACTCTAAGTGACATGGAAAGCTGAAGGAGAAATTGCTGAGAAAGTGTGTATTCGACCGAGCGTTAGGAAGAAGAGGACTACACTGATTAGACAATAATGGTGTAGATCTAAAATAACAGCTAGTATGTATTAAAAAATAAATAAAAGCCCAAAGGCTTATCACAGAGATTCAGTGGAGGAAAACACTGGGCAAGATGCAACGCAAATGAGAGAGACTTACATTCAATATTGTTTTGGGGAAAAAAAAAAATCACCCCAAGGTGGAGGAGCAGGTAATTATAATATATTGTCAGTATATGGCAGAACAGAGGGAACAACCTATGTTTGGGGTGGATGTAAAGTTGGTTTTTTTTTTTTTTTTTTAGCTGAAGCCAGTTTGGGGCATCTGTTGCTATTATCTGTTTGTGGAATAGCTCTTTTCCAAAATGCCATGAAGCTTTCCCTTTAAAGTTCAGCATTACACTTGAGATATTTGTCAGGGTATAGATGGGAAAATCAGTAGTTTAATATGTTGGGTAAGTAGAGATATGCAGGACATTGGCACAAGTGACAAACATCATTGCTAAATAAGACCTTTCCAGCAGTCTCTTAGACTCTAAGTTGCTGCTAGGTAAATATAAATAAGTGATTATGGCAATGTGGAATTACACTATGAAGGCATTTTCACCCTCTGGAAAAAGTCACAGTAGTGTTGTCTGCTGTCACAAAGCCTGTTAAAACATATGCACGGAGCTGTTGGAATAGCTCGCAGCTATTCTATCACCCAGCTTTGTGCTCTTACAGGCACTTGCAAGCATTTAGACAGCACTGATGAGCTGTGACTGACACACGCTGTACTTCTCCCTGTAACAGGCAAAACTTTCCTTTTCTACAACATGTGCCCCAAATTCTGCTCAGACACAGTGTGAGCTTGCATCCATTAGCTGATGTCTTTTCCAGTGCTTCTGTGACTGCACACTTTTTGTCCCCTAATGTCATACTGTCTCTGTCTGGTTAAGGCACAAGCCGTCTGAACTGTAGAATTCAAGACCCTCAGCAAGGCAGTACCAACAGCCTTTAAAGCTCTGACCACAGGAAACGAATGATTAAGGCTGTTGGAATTCCCTTTTTTCAGTAAAGGAAACTAGTAGGGAATTGGCCAAATGCCTCTGCTATATAGTGGCCTTTCCAACACAGCACTGATTTTACTGGCCTGGGGGTGGGGGTTTATTTCTTTCCAAGGAAAATGTCAGGTGGGAATAGGCTTCTTTGGGAAACCTACCCTAGATTTGGGGAAGACACTCTGTGTTAAACAACGGCTGTATACACCACTTTCTTGCACAGAATTGCTTTGCAACAGTTGAGCATGATCTGAGTAGAGTTACGTGTCTTAGATGTGCTAAATAATTTAAAAAAAAAAAGTTGTTAATAGAAAACTCGAAGTTATGCTGTGTGCATATATAAGCATTCTTTTTCAAGAAGTTCCTTTGTTAATTTACATAGGAGCTATTCTCTGTCTCTTCCCTTTTTTTTGGGGGGGGGGAAAGGGGGATAAGAGTTCTCTTCCTAGTGTGTAACTCAATGTAACTAATATATAACGCAATGTAACTTAGCTTTTAAGTACTATCTGAGCCCTAAAGAATAGTTATGTTGGTAATCTAAATTCTGTGGTTATTTCTAGGTATGTCTGCAGCTTTGTGTACTATGGATTAACTTTAAATGCTGGTGAATTAAGAGGAAATCTGTATTTAAATGTGGCTCTTTATGGTCTTGTAGAAGTTCCAGCATTTCCTCTCTGTATGTTTTTCATTGAGAAATCCTGGTAAGAAAACTTATTTTCTAGTTTTCTGCTTATATTTGTAGATAGCAATAGAGAAATATCAGTAAGATACTTTACTGTTCTTCGAGAACAGTTACTACCTTGGGGATTTTGTCAGCTCTAGGGATTTCTGCAGCTGATACTGAAATGGGAATCTGATTGTTCTACTTTTTCCTTTTTTAGTTGTATTTAGTTTTTGAAATATTCAAGAGCTCAGCTTTTCAACAGGGGTAAAAAGGTTTGGTAGTCTTTATGGAGAATGTACAAAAGTATCCTAATTATGTAAGTATACATAGCTTATATATATCTTGCATATTTTGTTCAGAATGGTTTATTTTTGTACAGCTTACCAGCCAACTGCAATTCAAAGCAGTTTTCAACATTCTTAACGTTTACTGGAAGCTTTCAAAGAAAAATTTGAAGTGAGAGTGGTTCAGCTTTCATTAAGGCAGGAATGGTCAGTGTCCATGTGTGTTCATACTTTTCACTGTATTTAGAGGCCACTCATTATATGGGTATTTATTTCCAAAGACTGAATAGTTAGTCCAGAGACCCAGGGCTATTTGGGGCTTCATTTAATCATCAGTTTAAGTATCTTTGAAATAATACCTTGGTCTCATTGAGGTTGGTGGCAAAAAATCCTATTTACTTCAGTAAGATGAGGATGTCACCTTTTGAGTTTTCTTGGCAGCAAAAGAAACTGCCAGCTCTGTCAAGCTCAAAACCAAAACCAACATCCCCCACCCCGCTCCGTAGAAACCTAGGTCAAGGGCGTAAACTTAAACTGCAGACTGCACAAGTTCTTTTCTACATGTTCATCCTTTCGTAATTTACAATTTGTTTGACAATTTTTTGTTTGTTTATTAAAGTAAGGGTAGACAGATTTACATGCTTAATGCAAAATAGAATGTGACGGTCAGGTCAGATGATCAGGTTTCATTTAGCTTTAGTGTACAGTACCTTAAAGTATAGCTTTTTATTACAAAAAGATTGAAAAGATCTTAAATATTGTATATTGTTATAAACTAGAGTTTTTCTTCTAGTATGGGAAATTGTTAGAAATAACTGAGAGAGTTAATGAAGTAACAAGCATATGCAGTATTCTTACATGAATGCAACTTGTTACTACTATCCTTATTTGTAGTCCTTTGCAGATACTTTTGAAATTTGAAGTGTAGCAGATGTGGAGATGGGTTGGTGTTTTCCATCATTTCTACTTTTCTTTTATTTCAAAACACTATGCAGTAGAACTATCTTTGCTCATTTCTGCACATGTATACCAGTAGATGAAAAAACATACAAAAAACTTTATTTTTATGTAATAACTGCATATAATAATGCAAAGTTATATAAGAGAAATGTAGATTAAGAAGCACTGGAATTAAGTTTTCTTACCCAATATTAATTTGATCTTTGTGTGTATGCCTACAATACTCTTCTATCAGCAGGACAAATTGTCTCACTCAGTACAATGAACAGAAAATTTATGCGCATTCCTGCTGTGGAAGTAGGTGTGGTCATCTTTTCAAGGCTAGAAATTCAATAGCTTACAAATCAAAACTTTGCTAGAAATAGAAAAGCTTTTGCGGTAAGACTTATATAAAATCAGAAAAATAAGATTTGAAGCAGTGATCTTGGTGAGTAGATGTGTAATTGTTACTGATGCTGCTGTGTACTTCAGATGGCCTTTTACAGACAGATTCAAAAATACTGAAGAACTTTGTTTCCATCTTTATCCGTGTGTGGTTTTTTTTTTTTTTTTTTCTTTTTTTCTTTCTAGGTCTGGCAGACGAAGAACTATGACCTCTTTTCTGGTATTTGCAGGATTTGCTTGTATACTTGCTCTGTTCTTACCAACAAATGCTGGTAAGTATGTATTGCTGCCAAAGTACATATTTGTTAATTAAAAGCTGAGAAAGCGAAAAGAAGTAACATTACTTCTTGACTGAGACTGCCAGAGCCTTAAGGCCTATCAGTTTGTACCCCTCTCTCTATTTCTCTCTCTCTTTTTCCATAGCTGGTCAGGGAGCCAGTGGCCTGTCAGTATTGCTTTAAACTTCTTGTGGGCATAATTTGGCCCTGAATAGGACCTGATAATTGAACAAGTTTCACTCTGAGCTCTTGGCTCTTAGAAGGTCAGACCAACCTATCACGTTCCATTTTAAGTACTGACGTGATGTGATATTGCTATTAATCACTTTACCTTAAAATGCTAGTGTCTGTAGCTAGGCTGCAGTGCAGTGTGATGTTAGTTTAACTGGATCTTGACAGTTTGAGATGCCAAGCTTTACATTTGTTTTGATAATATGTAATATTTACAGAAATGGGAACTGCGGTTTTCCTGAATTAGAGCATAATTCATCATTTAGTACAAAATATAACCAAAAAACTGAGAAAGCTTTTAAAGAACTATTTTATTTTGTACTTAAAAACTAGAAATGGAGGTCAGAATTACAATATGGAAGCTGTTGGAATAGCAAGAAGCTTGCTGCCTTTCTTAATTTCATCCTGTGTATTGCTGCATTATGTAGTTTTGAAGACGATTCATACTGACAGTGATCAACAGATTTATTTTTTTATAGTCAGTCCCTAATTTCTCAACGACTCCCTAAAATGTGTTTATGTGGTTGTTTTTCTTTTTTTAAGGTTGTTTAGGGGCCTTCACAAATGTTTATATTTCTTTTGGATTTTCACTCTTCTTTCCATTTCAAGTACAGGCTTTCTATACTAATATTTATTTAAGCTACTGAAAAATTTTGTCTGCACGAGACTAACAAATATAAGTGGCCACTCTTGACTTGTGTTTTCTTAGTATCTTATCAGTAGAAATGTTTTAGGCTTAACTTTTTTTTTTTTGACCCAAGAGCAACAGTGATGTGATCACAAGGTAGGCTCCTATAGGTTGTGTCTATCCCTAAGAGATATAAATGCTATCTGGCATCCATTCAAATTGGTCTCAAAAAAGTCTCAGGAAGAAAAACAGCAGGAGAGAAAATATCCTGTAATCCTATTTGCCATGCTTATGTTAATTCAACTCCTCAGACACTTTGTTGTTCCTTTTACTGAAACTGTTTCTTCTTTTGTTCCAGCAAGTTTACTCTTTGGACTTTTCATTTAAAAAAAAGTACAAAATAAAAGCAGTGATGACTGATCAGTATAGGATAATAATTCTTGAGGAGTTGCTAAATTTCAGATAATTTTCTGCCTTTTTCAGTTGAGTTGACTTCAACCCAGTTAAAATGTCTGTCTTTCCTCTGTGGTAAGAATAAAGCTGGTTCTTGGCCCAGAATGATGTGTGTCAGTTAAGTTGGAAGAAATTCATCTCTGAGTATGACGAAGATGAGCCAATTCCCTAAATGAAATGGGGATTGTTGCATCTCTGATCTGACCCTCATATTACTAAGGAGAATGCTTCTTATATTTGTCCCAGTCTGTGTTCTTTAGAGTGATTGACAAGATCCTTGATTTTATTACAATGGATTTAAGATTTTAATGAGATACTGGGCACTTCCACCTCGTGTTCTTAAGCTTCACATGACTTGGTTTCTAAGTAACTCAGTTAATTTGCTAATGAGAGTCTGATCCAGGTCATCTCACCTGTGGAATAAGCCAAGTTAGAACATTTCAGTTATTAAAGATGTCTTCTGAATTTGAGACTAAAATCTTTGAATGGTTAAAGAAAAAGTGATAAACCCCCTCAGCTCCCTTTTTATTGCTGAGAACTGATGAATTAATTTATATGAATATCAGACTGGAAGATGCTGACGGAGAGTGGCAATGGCTGGGAAATTAAGCTGTAATATTCTTTTCTTTCAAAAACTGCTATAAGCCTGAAAATATCTTTCTTCTTTTGTGTCTGTTTTATACAATAGCAAACAAATGGCAGCTCTAGCCTAGGGATAACTAGATTCTAACTCTTATTTAGGTTTACGTGGTTGTACTAAACATGGTAATCTTAACTTATTTTTTGACTTTCATTGATTTGCCTTCCATGGAAGGGACATGGTGTGTATGCAGAATGAAGAAAACTTGTAGTTCTTTAAGTGAGTTTTGTCTCTGCATTTGTTGATGTCAGATACTCCTTTTTATGTAACAGAAAAGTGGAGAGCTGCACTTTCTTGGCTGGATATTTTCTGAAGTAAATCTAAAGTCTCTTGTGTTTCAAAAGTGCTGTTTAAATGAATGTTTTCTCTTAAAGATGACAACCAAAATGCTAATCTACATGATGACATTGCAAATGAGACTCTTAATGACATTGACATCAATACTTAATCGCAGAGTAACTCTTGTTATAGCAGCTCCTCAACATCAGCAACACTTACTACCTTTTTTTTTTTTCCCCTGTTTTACTTCCCTAAATTCTGAAGATCGGTTAATGGAAGAATTTCCCTTAAAAACTGAACTTAAATACTTGCATTTAGTAAGAACTTGCAGCTTTCTTCTTCACCAAAGTTTGAAGCAGTTGCCTCTGTGTATACTGTTTCAGACACAATTCTGTGCATGCTGTTGCTACTAGACCTTCAGGCGAAAGGATCTTAGGCAAAAATATAACAGAAGTACTAAAGATTCTGCACGGACATGTTTTGCTGGACACAGGGAATGACCTATAAATTGTTACCAGAATCGGCGTAGGAGAATGTGCGTTCCTGCTTTATGGTATTAATTTTACATATGAAAAGAAAATCATGGAATATTGTGCAAGAGCTGCTGAGAATACATTCCAAGACTCAGGAAAATATAACAAGTATGTCTTCTAGCTTACACAAGGAGTTGATGTGCAGTGAATTTCTAGTGTGCTTCTAATCCTGCATTAATTCCCGATGCGGACAGCCATTAGTGTCCCCTGAGGGAGGGAATGCAGAGATGAAAGTGCACTTTAAATTCACTCCCTAGCTTCTGAGTGCTAATTTCTCTGTCTAGACAGACTCTTTCTTCTGTTTTGACAGTGAGAGCAGAACTTCCCAAGTGCAGTAATACTAAATTTCTAATGTATGGATATTCAGCATTCAACTTAGGCCTTCCTGAGAGGGAAGCAGTATATGAGTTTTAAGGTGCACTTGAGATTTACAAATCTTGTCTTCATTGCTTCATGCTTGGGTGATGAAAGAAAAGGGGTGTCCCAGTAGAACTGAGGTCTGGGTTCACACCTTTGCGGCTGGCAACTCTTACCCAGCGAAAGGAGAGCTGGGATGAACAGACTGTATCCATTTTGCATGAATTACAGAAATACTGCAGAAATCTATCACACTTAAAATCAAGTTTCTGGATTTTAGTTTATGTACAAATGAAATTTCTTCTGTTGAGATAGGATCTGACTTGATCAGATGAATGGAGTTGAAAACATTCAAGGGCGACATTAAAACAAAAACAATTGAGAAGCAATCAGATTTTCCATTATTTAATCAGCTTCATTTGATCCAAACCAAAACTTACTCTGGACTCAGTGTTGAGGACAAGAACATATTTCTTTGGGACTCTGAAAGAGCTACACTCCTGTTTAGTCAAACGAAAGATTGTCTGTTAACAGACTGGGCTCTGCATTAGCATTTGTTCTTCTCATTTACAGAACTGCTGCATTTTAAGTTTCAAAAGGGTGTCTCTGGAGAGCAAATAAGCTTTAGACATGAATCAATTTGTATGGTTTTAATTTAATAACTTAGCCTAGAAGGTTTTATTGCTTGTTTGTTCTTGACCAAAAAAATGCAATTACCTTGTAGGATTTTTCTGACTATGGAGCTGTAAGCCTTAGCCCTGCCTTCTAGAACTGTGATAATCTTAGATTTTCTGAAAAGAAGTGGAAAATTTTCTTGGTCCTAAATATAACTATCTAATGTATTCCTTCTTTACATTAGTTTTAGGATGTTTGACAAGAAACATGAGATGATGTTCGTGGTTAATTCTTGTAGTTGAAAAAACATAGACTAAATATTGTTTTTGTGTGGTAGTCCCTTAAAAAGGACTGGATGATATCAATGTTTTCAACTTTGTATAAAAAGAGTAAGAAAATAGACTATTTATGCTTACAGTTCATTTTGTCTTTCCTGAAAGGTTTGCTCTTCAGCCCCACTTTGTTAGCTTTGTGTGGAAAAATGATGGTCAGCGCTGCTTTCAACATCGTGTACATTTATACTTCTGAACTCTACCCAACAGTACTGAGGTAACTTAGCAAGGCTTGTCCTTTTCACACATGGTGGTACTGATGGCTGGTGTGCTTTAATACTTACCTTTATTTTTACCTGAAATACCAGTACCAGTATGAGGGGTGTTTTTTGTGTGTAATCAAAGCAGATGATGTGCAGTTTGCCAGGGCTTGAAATTGCTTCTTATGTTAGTCACATGTTTTGCATTGATTCGCTCTCCGGGGCTGTTTGTGGCAGCTTTCACTAGGTCTAAATTCAGAATAAAAATATAAAAAACAACCTTCTTGCACTACGATGCTAAGTGCAGTATTTTTTGTTTCTGCTATTGATTTTGGAAGTAAAATTACTGGGTACAAACCCAAACATAATGCTGCAATGAAAGTGTATGCTAACTTAATTATAAATATAGAATATTCAGTAAAGACTATTTGCAGTGCTTCCATATACTTGAATCTCCCATATAATTACTGTTTATTGCTTCTTGAAAAATAAGTACTTTTACATATCTTTGTAATTCATTTAAATATTCATAATACAGCTCATTTAAGAGTTACCATATGGCAGTGACTCACTTGACAGCATTTAATCCATGAACAAGTGGGCTAAAACTTGACTTTATTTCATAGTTCTAATCAACTCTTTGCAAGGTTGCTCTCTTGCTGTCCCAAAGTAAACCTAAGTTAGGAAAATAAAGTACCACACAGTCTTGTTCCCTTCACTTCCCATCTTAGCTCCACACCCTTTTCTGAAGGGTACTCAAAATACTTGTTCAGGAGGAGGTGGCTTCTTCGGTTGGGATTTTTTATTGAGGTTCATGACTTTTCCATATGTTATGGAGGCAAAAAAGCTAGACTGTGAACTCAGTTTTTTCAGTTTCTGTTTTATGCAGTAAAACTTCAGAGAATGGAAGTGCCTTGCCTGTTACTAGGTACTGAGCTTGTGATTCTCAGCAAAGGTTTAAGTTTAGTATGCAAGTCCCAAACATGCTGACTGAAACTGGATTTTGGGGTTTTTGTTTTCCCCAGTTAAACTTTATTTACTGAGAGCTAGGTTTTTTAGCATGTATGTGTCCTTTGAATCCTGTCCCCTCTGCTCTTCTGGAGTTGAGAATAGAGAGAATTAAACATAGAGTGAAAAGTCTTAATTTCTAGGCTTTTGCTTGTTTTGCTTTGTTCTCATGATTCATGCTACTTTTGTCTTCCTAAGTCCTGTTGCTGTTTGGTGCCAAATATGTGACAGCTCAGACCTAGCAGGAATTACAGTAGTGCCTCTGTGTTTGAAATTAGGTGTTTGTGATTAGGGACCCCCCAAAAAAAAAGTTAATCAAAGTGCTGCTGCATTTGAGTCTCCACTGATATTCTGGCACAGAATTAACTGAGAGATGTGTCAAAGATACAGAGTACTAGTGGGGAATAGTGCTAATTTCCTAAACTGTTTTTACAGCTTTATTAGACACCTCTTGTTGAATAATTTAGTAAGCTATTATGTTGGAGATACCGTATGAAAAATCCTCACACATGACAAATTATACATATTAAAAATGTGCTTGATATCTGTCTGGTATTTTAATTAATTGCAAATATTATAGTTTATGCAACAAAAACAGCGATGGCAAGTGGTTAGTGTAATACAAAGCATTAGCACCATCTGGTGGTCTTTGCAAAGCTTTGTAATGATTTTGGCATTCCTGTGACAGTGGAGCTTCATCATGCCATGCGATTAGAAATGGAGCGTTTCAAAGACACTGGAGAGGAGAAGGGAGAAGTCTTTTTTTCCCTGTTTTCTTTTCTTTTTTTTCCCCCAATAGGAAATTTTGCAAGAAATTGCCTTCAGTAATAGCATTTCTTGTTTAAACCTACTTATTACTTTACAAATGAGGAATATGCTTGCCTATCTATCATGCTAATTGGTACATTGAGGAATGGCAAATACATCTCATGCTAGAAATGGGAAGGTGCTAGAAATGGGTGCATATACGTGGGTTGGGATTTTTTTTCCCCCTATCTTGACATGTCTCTAAAATACCTGCTGGAGTATGAAAAGTTCAAAAATAGAAAACATTATTTTTGAATTTTAAACAGAAAGGAAGTTTATTTTGTAGTGTTTGGGAACAAAAGGTAATCATAGGTCTGGTCATATAGATGGAAAAGAAACTCTCTGGTTTCCCCCCCACCATGAGAAAAAGGTTGCAAAATACAGAGGGTATCCTTATGTGATTGGTAGAATTGGGTTGAGGCCACTGGACTAAGCATCTGAAAACACATTTTCACAATGGTGTGAAAATTCTGTGTTTTCACTTTTTTGCCAATGGTGATAGATATGTTTGTAATGTTTAAAAATACTTGCTGTTTTAATCTGTGGCTTTCTCCAGAAGAAACTCTCCGGAATTTTTTGTGTTGCAGTGCTTAGTGAGCATAGCACTGTTTTAGAGCTCCCAATGGTAACAGCAGGCAGGCTTTTGGGTCCTTGCGGTGCTGAACCACTCCAGCTGGGCCCTGCTCCACAAGCAGTGCAGCCAGAGAGGTGCTGAGCAGTGTGCTGTAATTAGCCAGACAGCTGCAGCAAGGCTAATTGGCTTGAGCAAAGCATTGTGCTGATGTGATTACCTTGGATCTAGAGCTATTTTGGTTTACATTTGTGCAGCCCTGTGCTCTGTGTGGTATGAGCGTGGTTGTGGAGTGCGGTTCGGTAGGTCTTCCAGCATGAGCATGATAAAACGAGATACTAAGGTAGAAGAGGCCGTAGTGAGCTGTTGTGCGGTGCAGCACTTCATAAATGCTTCCTAATCATTCTGGAGCATTAATGCATTTTCTTCTGCTCAGTTACCATGACATTGTTCCAAAAAACCCAAATTCTGCTGGATTCTGGATTAGTTAGATCCTAAGTATTTCTTTTAAAGACTGCTTTCATTTTGCAAGGAATCGAAACAAAATATATTGCATGTATAATCTCCTTTTGTCCCACTCCTCATTAGGATGAGTCTTACGGGGTTTGGGTTGATGCTGCTTCAGCTGAGGACATGTGGATGGCTATTTGCTTTTTCTAAGAGAAAATAGGTTGCTTTGTCTTTTTGCTTTTACACCAAAGTTGCTGAGTTCTTATTGGGTCCTTCCATCATCTGTTTCATTTAACCTATGCAAAAGGCTGTTAGGAAGGGATGTGGACGTGGGTGTTTTTGGTATACCAGTGACCCAGGTCACTTCTGTGCTTGTCTTGTTTAATGCTGTTGCTGTCCTTCAGTGTTCAGGTGAGAGGAAGGAAATGGGGGTGAGCAGGAGGAAGCTCAGCTCAATGGTGTGACTGGGAGTGATCAATTAGAGGAAGCAACTGAGAGATTTTTGGGAAGGGAACGGACATTGTGAGGTTCTTACTGTTAGTCTCTTGCTCACAACTGGTGCTAGTGTTAGTCTTTGAAGTGTCTGCTAAATACCATTTATTAGGAGTGACACAGAGATGGGAAGGCTTCTTGCGTTTGATCAGGAAGTTAAAGACTTGGAGGTTTTTTGTGTGTGTGGGGGGGTGTTGTACCTTTGAAGAGGATCCTGCTGTTTTAACCCATGCTTTGATTGTCATTTAGTCTAGATTAGATTGTTTTAAATTTGTCTGAAAACTGAAGGGAGCACAGAATTCAGCCAGCCCACTTAGTGACACATCTGTCTAGATGTTTCAGACCTCACACTGGCAAATGGCTGTTTTCTGTTTGGAAGTAGGCACTGATTTTTCATCTGTGTAACTTGAGGTAGGAGAAGAGAGGTTGCTGCTGAGGACCTGAGCTGCGAATACTGAGCGGGTTCTTCTCTCCAAAGATCCTGCCAACTTTCAAAATCATTCCCCCTCCACCACGGGAATGCCTGATTATGTTTGCCCTACGTGGCAGGCTGGCAAACCTATCTTTTCAAACTTTAGAGGAGGACTGAATAACAGAAGGTTTGAAAGGGTGCAGTATGCTTTTTAGTAGCTTGTTGTAATAGATCTTGGAGTAACTGCTGGAGGTCTTCATTTTTTTTTTTAAATCCTATTAAGAACTAAAGTATAGGTTGTTAATTTTGACAGTGCCACTGCATGTTCATGCGTGTTATAATTATCTACATACTCTAAAACCGCAAATCTTTCATCCTTTGTTTGAAACAGAAATGCTGGCTTGGGTGTCTGTTCCATGTCTTGCAGATTTGGAGGCATTTTGGCTCCATTTGTGCCATCTATGGTAAGATTGTCTTAATAATTTTACTTTACAACTCAATTTCTTAAATTCTCAAAACGTTTTGCTGATTTTTGGTATGTTTACAACCCTTAAAATCTGTCTTTTAATGAAAAATTAAATTGTGTTCAGTCAGTTGCAAGAATTAATGAACTAGATGTTTAAAAATAGCTATTTTCTTTTCAGAAAGAATCTAACATTCTGTATTGTGTTAATCTGTTAGTGAAATGATTGTCGTATAATGCGTTCTGTGTTGCTAAGGTTTGCTCTGTATCCGAGTACTTCTAGGCATGCACGCTAAAAAGATGATTTTCATAAGAAGCTGTTCCTTGGAAATGACATTGTATTTCTTCATGTGTAATTTTACAAATACATGGATAATTGTATTAATGTGGTTTTGACTAGTTCATATGGATTATATATTTTACAGAGCAGGAAATAATGTTGGGTTTTTACTATGGATTTTTAATTTCAGAAATCTCTTGGTCCCTTTGTACCATTCGTGGTGTTTGGAATCAGTGGACTGTCAGCTGGATTCTTGACTCTCCTTCTACCAGAAACACTAAATAAGCCAATTGCAGAGAGCATTGAAGATCTTCAGATTCCCAAATACCAAGTGTTGAGAAACAAAAAGGCAGAGTGTTTTTTTTTTTTTTTTTTTTTTTTACTCTAGCTTTGCATTATTTTCCCTATATCTTATGCAAGCTATGATATTAGCATATATACTATACTATAAGCATAATGCTTAGTTTGTGCATGAATAAACCTGAGCATGAAATTTCTTAAGCAGTCTTTGTCTTGCACTAAGTGGAGAATTAAATTTATTCCTTTATAAGTTGTTTGGCTCCTTAAAGACCAAAAGGCTATAATTTTTCAGCTGTGTTTATGAAATTACATGTAAGCCAACACTGTTTTGTTTGCTGAAGAAGAAACAAATTCTAAAAAGGCAATCTAGAATAATTGGGAACAATAGATTCAATAACATGCTTTACACTTTTACAGTAAGACAACTTAAAATGTTTCATGTATTAGATTGTGCCTTTTTCTTTGTCATGTTTCATAGTGAAATAGAGTTTAAAGGTAATACATATTTGAGGAAGTGTTTTACCCCTTATTAATCCCCTGGGTTAGAACCATTTGAAGTGTTTTTTTGTTGCAGGTACGCAGTAAGTAAAACTTGAAATGGGAAAAGTTTTGTTTGTTTATCCAGGCAATAAATGTAGGCTTCAAATGGTGTAGCTGGGATGGTTTAAAGTCATACATTATGTCTTTAAGTTTTAGTTTCAGACTGTTGTTATGCTGTGGCTTAGCGGTGCAAAGACTGGAAGCCAGTTTCCATTGTTTGTGTAAATTATAGTAGGAGGAAATCAAAACCTTAACTTATATAGTATTACAGACTTCAGTGTAAGAAAATTGAAACTTACTCAGCTCATGATAAAGTGTGAATTATGTCTAGGAATTTTGGAAATGGCTTCATAAAGTATTAGCTAAAAAAAATATAAAAAGGATTTCCTGTAATAGCAAAAATGTTAACTTAGAAGTACGCTTAGTATAGGTATAAAAGAGTGCATATCTGTCTTTACAGGCTAGCTTGTTAATTGTCTAATAATTACTGTACGTTTCTTTGTCAGTTTAATCATATTACAAACCTTTTATGCTTACAGTAGTCTAATACTTAGTAATCCTGTAATCAGTTGAAGGGTGAGAAGGAATCATTTCTGTGCTTTTTTTAGAATTCATTTTGCTAAAATCATTAAATCAGTGAATTTAACCTTCCAGATTTTGTTAGCCTATACAATTGGACAGGAAAAAATAAGACATATAAACTGTTTTTTAATATTTATTTCTCATCTGTTTGACAGGTAAACCAGTCAGAAGAAAATACTTAAGTTTCCAAAGACCTCTGTGGTGAAAAATAAAGCCTCTGCTGAGAAGATGCTGTAGCAGTTGAAGGGCAGAGTCCTGATGTGTCCTGATACCAGAGTGGGAATGTCAGAGCAGTTCATGTATAATGCCATTTTCAGCATGCTGAACAGTTTTATTTGGAGGCAAATTGACAAGATAGAAAAAATTGATCAAAGCTTGTGGAAAAAAGAGGTGACAAATCTGTGCGTTAACTTATGGCTTAAAACCACACTTTGGATGTTTGGACATTTTTATGACTTCTTAAAATAATGAAGTATTCAATTAATTTATTTTACAAAATATAATTGTTAACTTCAGATTAAGCTATGATGTTGCAGTTTTAGTGATAGGTATAATTTTAACTTTAGGTGACTTTATATATTCAGGCAAGCTGTAATTGTGAAAATTAAGAGCACTCTGTAAATGCTAATCTTCTTAAGAGGGTCTTTTGGCTTTAAATTATGGTATACCTCACAGTATGAAGAGACCAAAGATTTTTACAGGTTAGTATGTCTGTGTCCTTAGTATGTCTAGCATAAGAAACCTAGTCAAACTGAGCAGGAGATCTGAAAGGAGAATAAATACATTTTATTGTGGGAGGAAGTAGTTTTTTGATCCAGCTATATGTGAAAAGATATGTAAAGTTAAAAACAATACTGTATTGGAAAAATGTCAGGTTTTTGAGAGAGGGAAAAATGTACTTGAAGGAGGGGATGAGTACTTAGTCAAAGGTTGCTGAGTTCTAGCTGTGCCTCTGTAACTAGAAATTATCAAACATTAATCATCTCTCTCTCTCTCTCTCTCTCTCTCTCTCTCTCTCCATATATATATATATATAAATAAAATAGAGAGAGAGAAGAATTTTCCCACAATAACTGGAAATTTCAGCTGTAGGAAAAAAGTTTGGTTAACAATTAATATATTTATGTTGGAATAGATGCATCATGAATGTTGCGGTTCTTGATGGTCGGTACAATGTTTTTTATTAAAAAGAAACTTATTAAATGTCTGTTATGAACTCTTCTTTCACCAGGATGTTTACTCAGGCTTTTTGAAGAATATTTGCATCATTTTGATTTTGGCCCATTATTTAATGCATCTGATGAGAAAAGGCTGAGGAAGGCCCCTGCATTTTGAGCTAGTTTCACATTCAGATAATAATTTTGCAAATTAACAGGTACCCATGCAAGTGCGTGAGCATATACATACATGCACACATACATGTATATATGTATACACAGATTGCTGTGCCTAGATGGTTATTGAAATTTGTATTGTGTATGGGTGTATCCGTCTGTGTGTGCTTTACAAATAGTCTCCAAGAGATCAAAATTAATTGACAATCAGAACAGCATTTGGATGATGTTGCATAGTGGTGGGCTGTGTATGCATTTACTTAACCTCTGGGGCTGAAGTTTGACAACCAACATACAGAATAAGCTGTAAACTTTTATCTTGTGATTATTGTTTATTCATCATTTTTTATCATACTTCATTTTTGTGAGCAGTAGAACAGAGCTGATAAAAGTTTTTTCTGAATAATATTAATACCTTCCATTCCATTAACATTTATAACCATAGTGACTAATTATACCTCTTCAAAGGATAATCGCATCAGCTGGAAATAGTAAAGACCAGTTTTTGTTACTGTTGACTTCAGTTTTTTATTATAAGAAGTGAAATTTAATGTGAAATAGCATGTTATAAAGTTGTATTCATAAAGCAGAGACAAAACTCTGAACAGGAGGTTCCTGAAGGTACTGTTATATTGTGGAAGTCTATTTCCCCCTCTTGCCAGATGTTAAATGCATCGGCCTACATCAGTGCATTTTTTTCCTCTTTGTTTTATTCCACATCATGTGAAAAATGGGAAACAAATAACATTTGTATTTTGAACATGCTTATTTCTGTTTTATTTGATGTGGAATTAATGAACTCTTTGCCTGGACTGATGGTTTTTTGGAGGTTTGATGGACTGATTGGCCAAAGAGCTGTGAATCCTGAGAAGAAGTTAATGATGTTTTTAACAGCTCTGTCACGATACATGGTACCTGCAGGTCTTTTTTATGACTCTAGACCGTGTTTGGCAGATGGTCCTGGTATTTTGTCTCCAACTTGCAAAAGAGAATACGGAGGGAAACTGTCATTCTTGCTCCTTAGCTTTTCAACTCAATCTAACACCTTGTTTACATTTTTTAATTTACTTTTTCTTTCCTGCATTTTGCTATTGCTGGATAAAAATACGCTTTTTGAGGGGGAAAAATTGTTTCTCCAGTTAGAAGTTTAGAAGCAGAGATGATATCTGCAGCTTTATTAGAAATATTTTCAGTTGGACTAATGTGATTAGTGCTTTATATCTTACAGGGTCATAAAGTTAAGAAATCAACCGTGTCATTTATTATTATATTTTGAGGCAAATTAGGAAAAGCAGCATTTTTGATCGAATTTTGGAATAGATACTTTCAAACTTTAGGCCTTATAGAATTGGATATTCTCCATTTAGAGCTACTTTTCTCCCATTATTTTTAATGAAGCAAAAGCAGTTTTGGAAGGAATGCCCTAATAAATTCTTTACTCAGTGTGGGACTCCTTGTATCGCTTTCCATTTCTTTGTAGAAAGAATAAAGGGAGCTGATTTAATTTAAGTGGTTTAATTATGCACGTTAGGTCAGAGTCCCTCTCTTAAGTATGACTTTTAACTCTTCCCCTGTTCTTTGTGTATAGAAATTTTAGTATAATATTGCATCTGCATGGTTCATCTGTTTCTATGTTAGAACAATATCTTCAATGCTTTAGCACTTAGTTGTGGAATTGCCTTGTTTCTTGCTACCTGATTTTACACTAATTTGAAGTCTTGCTATTTCAGAATTTGCGAAAACTTAGTTGTCGTCATTCCCCCCCTTCCCCCCCCATTTATCATGTCTTAGTTGTGGATCTCAAACTTTTCTCTTCTTTTCTTTTCAAAACAAACAAAAGTGTTGGCCTACGCACTCTCCTTAAACTCATCTATGATATAGGCTGTCCAGAAAGGAGACCTGAAAGGATTTTAATTTTTTTCCACTTCTTTCCATGTTTCACCTTTAATTTTACTGTATTTTTCCCTGACAGGTGCCATTGTTTTCTGTCTTACGGGCTGAGATGGCTGAGCAGAGGCAGAGCTAGAACATTCATTTATGCTACTTATATTTTAATGCCATTTCCCTGTCCTTAGGCAGTCTTTATCCTTTAATTCTTGGTCAGGTTTGGTTAAGCTCCACTTTACCCCTTCTCAGAGGAAGAGCGTCTGCTCTGTAGATCTCGGTACCAGGGATGCCCCTGTGGCTCCTCTGGTTGCACAGATTCTTTTGTACTTCTGCCTTCTTGTAATTCTGTAGCTCTTCTAAGGATGGAGTCAACACACAGTGCCAATGGGGGGGTTCTGCTGAGTCTACGTATCCCCGACTGGCAAATATCCTCTGCTTTATTTGTCATCAGCCAGCAATTCTTTTCCCACCAGAATTTTAAATTGGGTCAAGTATAAAGGCAGTGTTTGAATTCCTTTTGCAGGAGAGTAAACTTTGTACAGGATTCATGTTAAGCTCATCTCGGTGATCTTTTTCATTATCCCATTTTGTGTTTCATCAAAGCGGTTCTTCCTGTGTCAGAGCAGTGTATGTTACTGCTTGAAGTGAAGGCTCTAGATTCATTTTTAGAATTTATCCTTTTTAATCTGAGTGCGGTGAAGTACAAATAATCCTTTGCTTTGTTGACTAATTCTCTTGCAGCTAAGCAGCAGAGAAAGAAGGAGGTGAACTTTTCACACTACCATCTGTAACCAGCTGGTTCTGTCATTCAATTTTTAGCTTGCTTGAGGCAAATAACTGCATTGTATATCACAGCGTGCAAGAGACCTAATCTTTTCCATGCAGTGAATTATCGGCGGTTCATTGTAAAGGTCATATTTCTTTGCATCACTTGGGACAGGAGATGCCAAATTTCCTGGAGATGATTTTTGATGGATACAATCCTTCCATTAAAGTTAAATTTGTGAAAATAATCAACAGATGTACAGTTCCAGGCAAACTATCTGTAAATTTTGAACGATCTTTCTTGTGGTAGCAGAATTTCCTTCTGCCAGGACTTCCAAATCTGCAAAGCAGTGTGTGGGTTTTGGTGTTTAGTGGGCGTACTTCTGTGCATGCCCACCTGGGGAGGACGGAGCATGAGAGCTGGAGATGCTTGCGAGGGGGGAAAAGGAATGTGGCTGAACAGTAGAAAATGAGGATTGGGAATCAACTTCTTTTTCCAAGTCCTGCACGTTTGTGTCTTGATCTAGAATTAGATCAGGCCCACTTTAACTTGATATAAAATGTTTACAATTCTTATTACACCAGATATACTCCCATTCCTCTGGGAAGTCTCCTGGCTTAGGAAACAAGCCAGTATGAGGATGAGTGAGTTGGGAAACGAACATGTCACAACAGTTTTGATAGCTTATGAAGGTATAGTACAGCTCTGCCTGAACTGGCTTGATGGCATGGATTCCTACAGCACCCCAAAGAGGTGCCAAGCTTACAGGCTGATGGCTTTTCTCAGCTTTTCTTCTATGAAAAGGGGGTGAGAAGCACTGTTTCAAAGTGACATCTTTTCATATAGTAGCAGCCAACTTGCATTAACAACAGGTAAGTCCAATTAAGCTTGCTGACTACTAACTTTTTTTGACAACTTTGATCATTTGGGTTGAAATTTTCTGTACTGGGTTTTTGGCTGCCAGATAAAAATATTGCAAATGTGCAGTTGACTTTTTAAATATCCTTTTCATGGAAGACTTCAGGAATAGGCACAAGCTTTACATCTTTTAACTCATTCCCTGAGAAATTCTGCATCTGCAACACCTCATCTCTTGTGTGTCACAGCCTTGCTCCCATTGTTGTTCTTATGTTCTCTCTCACCTTTTTTTCTTACCAGTATCCCATCTGCAGTGATCAAGGGCGTGATTGAATTTTCCAACTCCTCATATTAATACAAGAAAGAGAAGAAAGACCATGCAGTACACTGCGTGCATGTTTAAGGACACTGGAGTCTGTGCACAAAATGGAGTTACTCCAGATGTGTATCCAGGTTCAAAGAAACTGCTATTTTTTTCACCATCCCCAGTCTCATGGTTGGTCAGGTTTATAAATGCTTGGTGTCAATATTCAGTGACAGTTGGTGACCGTTGGAGGATTAACTTTCTTCTAAGGCCCTGGCGGGGGGGTATTGCAGGATAGAGTGAAAATAGATGGTTGTGCATGGCAGGCTGGTAAATCTAGTATCTAATCTCTCCTGATCATTATCAGTATTCATTTTATTCCTTAGGGCTATCCTGAATTGTTAATATGTCTGCTGGCCCACTTAGCAGCTCCTGAGCTTTCTCTTCTCTTCTCCCCTGCCAGTGTGCTTTTGGGAAGTGATTAAAAGGAGGAGGGATCTGTAAGCCATCCTCAGTGCAGGGTCTTGATGGGCACTGTCAGCAATAAAGCAGGACGTGTGTAGAAGATAGCAGCTAGTGATATCTTCTACAGGATTGGCAGGGCAGGATGGGAGGTGGATATGTTCCTACGGATGAGCGGGATGTGCCCTGGGCTGGAGCACAACTTGCTTTTCTTGAGAGCAGCAGGTGCAGGGCCCCGAGTGCCCAGCACAGGAGAGCGGTGGCAGCACCCGACATGCAGCATCCTTGGCCAGGCTTTCTGCTTCTGCTCCAGAGGTATCACTTCTGTTTCAAACTGCTACTCAAGCTTTCTGATAAGCTAAGGCTTTTTTAAAGTTTCCTGATCTTTTGATTTCAACGCTGTCATAGGGCAGTCAGTTCAGCAAACTAACATTGCATTAGATTTGTTTCCTTTTATCATTTTAGGTCTGCTGCCTCTTGGCTCTGCTGCAGATATCCTTGATCAGGAGTAGTAACAACAGAAGTGCTCAACCTAACAACACACCTGGAAGTTTAATGTGACACACCTGGAAGTTTAATGTGTTGTATGGTATTGTCTGGTTTGTCTCTTTTCAAAATGTTCCAATTATTTCTAGAAATGGAAGCTTTTCCAGGGCCTCAAATTTTTTTTATGTCTGTCTGTCTATCCCTGTGTCTTTATATGGTAAGCAAACAGTTCAAGCTGCTTGCATAAGGAAACCCTGTAAGCATGTGACTGGCTTTATTTGCCTTAAGCCCTGCCGATAAAGCAGCAGCTGCAGCCCCCGTACCATGTTGACTTGCAGGGACTCATCCCTAGCTGTCTTCGAGGGGGAACCAGCACCTGACTTTTCCCTTTAAATAGAGGGTGGGGTTCCCCTGTGGTGAATTCCTGAGCTGCTTTGATGGGATTTGAGTATTTTTAATGCTCTGAGATTTTTTCCTGGCTTACTCCCCTTTGGGGGTGGAGTGGCTGGGACAGTTGGGTCTAGAGCTGGACACAAGCTCCAGCACCCCAGCAATGGCCCTGCTCCGCATCGTGTGGGCTGCACCCCTCTGGGTGGGCTGTCCCCATCAAGCAGCTTTTATCATTGATATTTTGTTCCGTTCTACCTAATTCTTACTCTTTCCTGGTGATTGCACTTGCATACTGCAATTTCTTGATTTGTTGTTTTTTTAACTTCAGCTACAGTTTGTGGAATTTGTCTCAGCTGTCTGAGTCCTTTGTATGCAGGATTGGAAATGTCCCTCCTGGAGTGATGTGTGCGCATCCCCAGTGCTGAGCAGCTTCGAAGGTGTTCAGGGCATTTGTGTGCACAGGGCCATCTCCAAAAAGTCTTGTAACTGGCAATCTCTCTTTCCACAGAATAGTCAAACACCTACCTACAAAGGTGATTGTTTCTCCCTGCTCCTCATGTGGAAGTACCTTTTAAAATTTGCCCTCATCTGGTAATTTGTACCAAAGAAACAGGTAAAAATCAGTTTAGGAAGTGTAATTTGAAAGAAAGGGGGGGGAAAAAAAGACTTATGCCAAAATAGTCATCTTTGTTAAAGAATGTGTTGCTGAGGAGTAAAATTGGTGACAGGAGGGTGCTTGTGGTTGTGATCTTAAATTGCTGCAGATTTGAATTGGCTATTTATTATCTTAATCCTAGTGGTCCACCAGGAAGGAAGGAAAATAATTATTAATGACAGATTTTAGTTGAAGTTAATTTATTGGTGATGGAACTAATTAGCTGTTCCAGGTGTTCATCAGTTCAGCAAGACAACATTTAACTATCAAATGTTCCAATTACAATGTGGCTAATCAAACACGATTAAACTGTTGGGTTTACAAACACGTAACTAACGATATAAAAATACATGGAGAGTGGGTTTATGCTATGCATCAGACGAGATGTATTCAATTAAAAAAAATGCTTCCGATAAGACTACATTAAGATTGCACCTGAACACATAGATATTCAGTCAAATACTTAGCTGTGTTTTTAGGCCAGAAATGTACTCTGGAAAAGTTGTAGTGAGATACCGAGTTAACTGATCAATTCAAAGAAATAAGAAAAGGAGGAAAAAAACCCCCCATACTGCTCAGAATTTGCTACTGATATCTAGAGCTTATCAACAAATGTAGAAGCGCTGTACTTGAAGCCAATGCTCTGAAATAAGCCAGAATTCCTCAGTTAAATAACTGGGATACATAACATACAACAGGTCTTGAATCATGAGTTGAATAGACTTTTATCTGTATTTGCTCCACCTATACTATGTCCTACCATCCACGAACTGGTGGACAGTACAGGTATCTGGAATTGCTTAAATTTAGGTCACTTTACTTTCTTGAGGCAAACTACCAGATTCTCAGTGAACGTGGTAAAGGCCAGCCTGTTTGCTGCAACTTGTCATGATTTCTCTGCGTGGAGCTGGGCAAATTTGAGTGTTAGCATTTCTGCCTCTCCTTTGAGGACAGTATGAGTAGAAGGAGGTGTATAGATACCAGTGACATTTCAGAGGAGAGTTGCTAGCCATTCCCTCAGCATGTTATGGATTGCTTTTTTTGGAAAATGAAAGCTGTAAATTTGTTCTGTTTTTCTGGAGGTTACTCAGTAGTCTTTTTTTCTGTTGAGCAGTTTTGGAGGAATCTGGTTGTACTGAGGGATCTGAAGACAGAGGGGGGGATAAAATAGATTTCTTAAGCCAAACATGAATACTCCAGCACATCTAACTTAAAGTTTGGGTCTAATACTTTGTACTGGGATGAGTGTAGTGGCAGAAAACTGACAAAAAACATCAACACTTGTAGGAGGCTTGTGAAGGAAGGAGCTGGCCGCGTGCACTGGAGTAGGTATGCAGGAAAGTGAGCCATTTGGAAAATACTGTCTTTTTGCCTGCTGGTGTGATAATGGAGAAGGTTTCAATGGCCTGTCTTGAAACTGGTTTAGGTTTGCTGGAGGCCACAGTCAACCACTAAAGAAAATAAAATCTGCGCAGACCGTTGGCACCATTCCTTTTAATTCTGAATTGTAATGAAGATGGTGGATTTTCTGCTGAAAAAATACAATTTCTGAACTAGAATAGAGCTGCCTTAGTGCGGAGGAGAAGAAACTTACCCAGTTGTTGTTGCTGGGACAAAAAGGACTCCAAAAATCCTTCCCTTTGCAGTCAAACCTCTCTCACTGGGTTGCTGGCTATAGCTAACAGTGCTGAAACCTGAGCTGAGGCTCTGCACCTCACCCCAGCCCCTGCCAAATGCAGGGTGCCAACAACGGGCGCGAGTGTGACATCTTCCAGCTCAAAAGGAGGCCAAGCTGCACTCGTGGTACTTGGTGAAAGGGATGAGGACAAGCTTAATTCGTCTACTGAGTCCGTCACCCATCTGTTCCTTAAACCGTTACACTTGTTTGCTGTTGCTACGGTATGTTGTTATGCCAGTAGAGTATAAACGGTATGTTTTCTTCAGCCCTACTCAGGATATAGCA